>NW_023425584.1:13969132-14569132 GCF_014108245.1 Pipistrellus kuhlii
GATGCTCTATACATTGTTGATGAATAAGTAAGTAGTTATTGAGGATTAAATAAGGGAATATAATATTGGAAAAAATATGGTTCCGATCCTCAAAGAACTCATATTCTAGTCTTCTGACTCCTCCAGCTCTGGCTCTCACAGCAGCTGTCACCAGAATCCTGTTTCCACTCTGATTTTTACCCTATTTTCAAAGATCTCTAGATTAACTACAATAATGAGGGCCCCTTCATGCTTTTTAGAGCCATTATTACACACAAACTACCAGCGGGACCCCCTCCCATCCAGAGTTCAAGGGCAAGTAGACTCAGATCACGTGGCTCTGGGCAGGGGGACACCCACCAAATGACCACACATCCGACTTGCTGCTGTAGCGACTGAAGGAGAAGACTTCCGGGGACGCCCACTTCACCGGGAACTTGGTGCCCGAGGAGCTGGTGTATTGATCATCAAGGACAAACCTGGGAAGAGAGCGGAGAGAGTGTGCAGGAATGTTCTAGAGGCCTGAGTCCCCCTCCCGAGGATGGGCCAGCACCGTGTCCCTGAGTTACCTTGTCATCCCAAAGTCCGAGACCTTGATGACTTGGTTTTCTCCCACTAGACAATTCCGGGCAGCCTGGACAGGAGGCAGCCAACAAAAGGGAAAGAGAGACTGTTGGTGGATAATCAATAATGAGGGAGTCCCCTGTAACCAGGCCCTTCGCTTTTCTAGGTGCTGCTGTAGGAGACTTCGAGGAGCTCGACAAACGTTAACTGAGCTTCACCAATGCCTGATGGAAGGGAGCTAGAAGAGGAATGCTTGAGGTCCCTTATCAGGAGGAGGAGGGTTGGCCTCTTATCTTCATTTCTGGGATCCTAATTAGAAGAGAAATCCATGTGTGGTCTAACCAATGATATGCTCTAATGCATCCATATGTGATATACATGTTAACATTAGGGCTGCTGGGAAGAGTCTATCACCCATTTGACTGAAATAAGAATGTTTTCAAGTTTCTAATCCCTTTAAAACTATTTCTCAGTAGGAAGAGTACCTATTTCCAAATTAATATTTCAGAATGTGGCATCGGAAGAGCTCTCAGGGATAGAAGACTCCAGGGAGACTCAAATTTAATTTTTCTTTTTTTTTCTTTTTTTCTTAAGATATTACATGTGTACATATCTTCCCATTGTCCCCCCGCCCACTCCCATACATGCCCTCCCCCTCCCCCCCAGTGTCTTGCATCCATTGGTTATGCTTATATGCATGCATACAAGTCCTTCGGTTGACCTCTTATCTCCCCCAGAGCCCCAAATTTTAACATGCCTACAATCCCATGGCAGAGCATGTTAAAATTAGGATTCCTGAGCCCCAAACCCAGAGGTTCTGAGGACAGGTCTAGGTGGGATTCTCATAGATCCTGGGATAACACTTTGAGAAAAACTACTTGTCCACTTCCCTTGTCTTACCAGGAGGGCACAGAGAAGCGACGAAAAAGAGGCTGTTGGTTGCATTTTGGAAGAGTTTAAACTGAATCTTAGAGGTGGGGCTGCATTTAGAGCCCCACTCGAAGTTTTCATGAAACACTTTCCCACTGGGACCTCCCAAAGTGGGTAGAGAAAGTCAGGTTGAGAGGGGTGGGGATGGAAGGGAAGAGGGTTGGAGTGACTTGAGATTGACTAATGCATCCCGGTCTTGGTACCTCTACATTTCAGGGGCCCTTCATCCTGGACCTGAAGGTGGATGCCCTACACCATCTTACCAGGTCCCTGTGGATGACACACGCCTCTTCCAGGTAGGCCATGCCCTCACACACGTCCAGGCACATTCCCAGTAGGGTCTCTGCAGCCAAGAGCCCCCGCTGGCTGCGCAGGTAATCTGACAGGCAGCCATGCTCCATGAACTCAAACACGAGGCAGATGGGGGCCTGCTCCAGGCACACCCCGTACAGTTGGACCAGTTTGGGGTGAGAGAGTTTCCTGGAAGAAAAAGGCAAAGGGTGAGATGGTCCAAACATAGTTTCCTGAAAATGAGCACCCCCCACCCCTCACCCAAAACACAAAAGCATGACACTTGAGCCTAGACCTGAAGGACGGCAACTGTGTAGGCCTGTGTGGCTGGCATGTTGTGAACCGAAGGAGAGATGGGTAGGAGGTGAGAGTCACCAGCTGGCAGGGCCAGACTGTGCCAGGCCTCGGGACCACGGTGAGAGTGTGATTTTACACTCTACGCCATAGAAAGCCATCGCTGGATTTGAGCAGGGAGCTGGCACAATAGGGCATCAGGGTGCTATTTAAAGAACATAGCTGAGCCAAAACCAGTTTGGCTCAGTGGATAGAGTGTTGGCCTGTGGACTGAAAGGTCCCAGGTTCGATTCTGGTCAAGGGCATGTACCTTGGTTGTGGGCACATCCCCAGTAGGGAGTGTACAGGAGGCAGCTGATTGATGTTTCTCTCTCATCGATGTTTCTAACTTTCTATCCTTCTCCCTTCCTCTCTGTAAAAAAATCAATAAAATATATATATTTAAAAAAATATATCTCTCTGGCTCTCTCCCTTCCTCTCTGTAAAAAAATCAATAAAATATATATTTAAAAAATATATTTTATTGATTTTTTTACAGAGAGGAAGGGAGAGAGCCAGAGAGATAGAAACTTCGATGAGAGAGAAACATTGACCAGCTGCCTCTTGCACACCCCCCATTGGGGATGCGCCCGCAACCAAGGCACATGCCCTTGACAGGAATCGAACCCGGGACCCTTCAGTCCACAGACCAACGCTCTACCACTGGGCCAAACTGGTTTCGGCTCAATAAAATATCTTTAAAAAAAAAATAATAAAGAACAGAGCGGAGAACACCTTTCCCACGGCACCTTTGTCTGCTCTGGTTCGGACCACTCACATCATGACTTCAGCCTCCTCTATGAAGTCCTCTTCTGACATAGCTCCTTCCTGAATGGTTTTGATGGCCACCTTGTCCTTGTTGAGCCAGTAGCCAAGGTGCACCAGTCCGAACTGCCCGCTGCCAATCTCCTGCACAAAAGTGAGCTCCGAGGGATGGATCACCCATTTTCCTGGAGGGGACAGAGAGGGGTTTTCAGGGTTGGCAAGCAGCACTAAGGCATTGCTTGCTAATATGTTTCTAATAGCATTTAGTAGAGTGCTCTGTACAGAGTAGGTGTTCAATAAGCACTTCATTGATGAACTCTCAACTAAAGTCAGTGGACATTATTTGGCCAAGATAAATGGTCTCACACATAAATGCTTATTTGTACACACATCTCCAGATGTACCTGTCCTAATGGCCATTCTAAGTCTGGGGAAGAGTTAGGTTCATGGAACGTCCATTCAGATTTGCCCCAGACCTTTAGGGACATGAGTTTTAGGCAAAGGTATAACATTCCTAAATGCACTGCTTACCGTATCTCAGCCCAGCTGTGACAGGGGCTTTCTGCCTCCAGGAACAAACAGGATAGCGAAGTCGTGTGACCAGGCCTGGGTTGATTAAAAAGCAAAGGCTGTGGTTAGAGCTTTGCTGCATAAACAACCATCCAAGTTAAATCACCAGGAAGGGATATAACACAGTGCAAACGCTACTTTTATTCTGGAAAGCAGATTCCAAAGCACAGTCACTGATATTCCACCCTCTCTGAGAAGAGTAAGAAACATAGGTGGGCAAGTGGCAAAATCCCATGATCCCCAGCAGTACAATTGGTTAATGGAAAATAATAGAGGCCCGGTGCACAGATTTGTGCATTGGTGGGGTCCCTCAGCCTAGCTTGTGCCTTCTCACAATCCAGGACCCCTCAGGGATGTCAGACATGATTTGGTTTTGGCCCGATCCCTGCAGGCCAGGTGAGGGATTCCACCAATGCACTAATCTGTGCACTGGGCCTCTAATATGCATATAAGATCTTTGGTTAATCTCTTCCCTCCCTTCTTCCCTCTGAGATTCATAAGTCTGTTTCATGTTTCCATGCCTGTGTGTTGAACATCTTCCCCTGGTGGTCAGTGCGTGTCATAGCTACCAGTCAAGTGGTTGAACAGTTGCTTAGGCTTTTATATATATAGATAATCCAGTATTTGGCATCCTTTTCTATTTGTATATTTACTTATCATTTAAGATCAGCATGTTTGACATGAAGAAACCAGGCTCATTGTTTGTCACTTTTCTCCAAGTGCCTGTGGGAGGACCTCTCTCTTCCCCCCCCACCCCCACCCCCCACCCCCCTTGTCCTGCAGGACTCACCTCCTCCGTTGTGCTGGTGATAGTTGATGAGGAGAGGGATGGAATCGAACACATACTTTTCAGCCACATAGTATCGCTTGGGGTTGTCATTCGTTTCTTTGATGTGATAGTGCTTTATGCAGGGGTTGCTCTCACTTAAACAAATGCAACATAAATGCAATAATTAGGAAGCAATGTTTTGACACAAAAATGCCAACTGGTACCAGGTTCCTACTAGCTTTTGTTTTCCCCCCCCTCTATCACAAAGGCTACAGGTACATTTCAAACTGAGTCCATCTGGACAGGTTGGCCCTGGGTGCAGTTTTAAGGACTGGAATCTGCATCTGAACCTTAGAGTCAGTGCCGTGATGTTTCTTCCACAACCACAAAATGGGTGTGGTCTCACATATGCTATGTGTTTGCCTTCCCTGCTCTGAGGATTTAGCTAGTTATCAGCATATGCTAGGGAAGCATGTTGGGCCTCTTCGCACCAGTTTGATGCGTGTGGCAGAGTTAACCTCGCAGCTCTGACTCAAGCTCTTAGAAAGACCCCCTTGCAAGGTTGGCCCTGGGCTGGCACCTGAGAACTTGGATTTCAGGAGGATTCTCACCATTCTGTAACTAATAAGGTGGCTCCTTGTGCCTCAATGGTTTATATAAACAATATGGTTATGCCCAATGTCTGCTTTTCTTCTGAGAACTTGGAAGTTTGCTATGTGCTAGGCAGAGGCTGCCTATGTGGCCAACCCCCAGTGAAAACCATCGGCACTGAATCTCTCCTGAGCTTCCCCCATAGATGCCACCAACCCCTCTCCCCCCCCTTCCCCCATCCTGCCCCTTGCTCCTCTCCCTGTTATCCTAACTTGTTGCTGGAGAAATTCCGCATGCCTTGTGCATGACTATACTGGGAGAGGACTCTGGTTGCTTACGTTTGGTTTTCTCTGGATTTGGCCCCAGGTGCCTTTTGCTGACTTTGCTTTGCATCCTTTGGCTGTGATAAATCTCAGCCTTGAGGACCACTAAATGCTGAGTCCTGGGAGTCTTCCTAGCGAATCACTGAACCTGGGGATGTCTCAGAGACCTCCGCGCTCTCCTCTATTCTACCTTACTCAGTTGCATGTCACTCTCTCTACTGTCCTCCAGGCAGGGCAGAGGTGGGCCCCTCTGTGATGTGCACTCCTTTCTTTCCCAGCCCTGGGCAGCGCCTTTCCTCTCTGTCACCTCTCTAAACCCTGCTCTTGCTCTAAGTCTTGCTGACATCCTCTGTCCTCCAACAAGTATTCCACGAGGACCCCTTCATAATTCATTTTCCCTCTTCTCTTACTTCTTTCTTTATTTTTGGTAATTGCCAAACTGCTTACTCTTCCTAACTTTCTGATTAGAAGAGAATTTGACACCATTTTACAGAGATGGAAACTGAGGCCTGGAGAGGGGCAGACCAGGAGTGAGAGTCTTGCAGGCAGTCAGCAGGGTCCTGACGGGGCTTGGCCACTCGCACCCATTCCCTCAGAAAAGGGCCAGCAGCTCTCCGAGCCTCAGCTTCTCCTTTGTGAAGGAAACATAGGAACCCGCCTTTAGGGTTTGTTAGGGTCAGACATGGTCGGTGATGTCCTGGCACACAATGAGGACTCAGGAAATGGCAGGCAGCTTCGTTAGCAGAGCCAGAACCAGAATTCGTATCTTCTCACTTCCAGCCAAAGTATCTTCTTTATTCTTCCGTGTAATTAATTACAAACTCATCAAACACAGGGCCAGGTATTTTCTTTCTCTGGAGCTCTGCACTCAGGAATGCTAACTGCGAAAGGAACCTGGCACCCAGCCCCAGTGTGGTCATGTTCCTGCTAAGTGACTGCAGTTATGGCCCTAATCTCTCTGGCCTTGGACATCTCCTGGGGTTGGGGGTGGGGTGGAGGGGAAGGGATGCAGGGAACACACATCATTCCCAGCGACCTTTCAACCTCTTGCTCTGACATTGCTGTGGGCTTCCCTCCTCACCCCCTTCAGGATTGCCTCTCCCCACTCTGTCAAGGGAGGGGGCACCATACCTTACGATGGCCTTAGTGAAGACAGACAGGGTGTACGTGCCCGGAGTCCTGGAATCCCGTACCATGAAGGCTCCTTCTTTGCCCTGGAATGGTCAGAAAGAATGGAGGTTAGTGATCCCAGAAAACCAGGCTCATGCATGCTCTCCGCATTCTTGCTTGTGAATGAGGGGGCAGGAGTGGGGGATTCTGTAGGCCAGCTAGGCAAGGAGCAGACTTTCAGCACAATGGCTGTCATTTTATATATTCGTTCAACAAATATCTCTTGAGCTCTTATCATGGGCCACGAGTAAGAGACTACTCTAGTGAGGATATAAGTAGTAATGAAGACAGACACAAGCGCTGTCCTCTTGGAGCTGGCCATGTACCCGATTCATTGCAGATATTGTCCAACCCTCACCACAACACTGCAATCTAGATGTTACCATCTTCTATTTCCTGACGAGGATACCGAGTGCCAGATCTTAAGTGACTTTCTCACCTACAACCTGGGGTTTGAATCTTGGCCTGTGAGCAAAGCCAGTGCTCATTCTACTGCTCTGTGGTGCCTCCATTCATCAAATGTTAGAAGCCTCGTCTGCATCCCCCACAAGGGCATAAGCTTTCTGTCCTGGAAGCTTCGTCAGCCCCTTAAGAAACAACAGTATCTTTTAGGGCCTTTCCAAAGTGCTGATTTTATTTTCAAGCAAAAGGAGAAAAAATGTGAAGCTCCTGAGCACACGAGGGAAGTGGAGAGAAGGGGAAGACCCAAGTATGTCCTCTTTACTTCCCCTGACAATATTGCTAGCGCTGATAAAATCAGTATAAGCAAATGGATATTCTAGTTTATTTCTTCCAGGTGGCAACTTTAAAATCTTAGCTTTGTTTGAGATTAAACTTAACTGCATGTCTAATGCTCTGTCCCCACCCACCTGTAAATCTCTCCTGGTAATATTTGCAAAGCCTAGTATTATAGTTTACTTAACTTAGACATAGTGCGGTCCTTAAGGGAAGGCCAGAAAGAGACATGAGCCTTGTGCGGTGGGCATACTCTTGTAGCATGTGGAGCAAAGCATACACAGTTTAGAACAACACAAGCCCCTCCATTCCCCAACCCCAATGTTGGCCTTATACACATAAAAGTAATACCCACAGATGTCTATGCTAATTATTTGAATCCTAGAACCTCAAGGTTAGAAAGAACTGTATATAAAGGCTAACTGGTTCAAGGTTATCCCAACCTCAGCACCATTGACATTTTGAGCCCCGTAATTCTATGTGGTGGGAGCCTTTCCTGTTTATAGGATATTTAGCAGCATCCCTGGCCTCTAACAATTGGATGACAGGCATTAGCAAGTGTCCCCTGGTAGACAAAACCACCTCTTGTTGAGAACTGCTGATCTGGCCTAACTCCCTAAACCCCGGAGTCCCAAACTTTACTGATTATCACAAGTACTTGAGACAAAACAAAATAGCAACAGCAAACAAGTGACCATGCACTGTTCCATATCTACACACTAGAATCTCCAAGACCTGCATTTTTCAAAAGCTTGCCATGTGATCCTTATAGACATACAGGTTTGATGTCCACGGACTCTAAATAGGCAGCTCCTATTTATAACAGTCCTGATGAAGAGTCTCCGTCTCACAAGCTTATCCTTGTACAGAAACACAACCTGCTTCCTCTAACTTGGCCCCAAACATGCAGGATATGTGTGGGGGGCTGGTGGTAGAGGTGGTGGTGGTAGCGGGTGAGGAAATTGGGGACAATTGGCTCTTACAAATACTGTTCATTGTTGCCAAACATGCAGTTTACCACATAAAGTTTGTGAAACTTCCCAAACTCTTCTTATCTCTGCTGGGAGTTTTAAGAGTCTATTTTGAAATTTGGGAGTGGGGGTAGTGGAGAATGAAAGTGGTCAAAAGGTACAAGCTTCCAGGTATAACCTAAATAAGCCATGGGGATGTAATGTACAGCATGGGAACTGTGGTTAATGATATGAATTATATATTTGAAAGTTGCTGAGAGAGTAGGTCTTAAAAGTTATCATAAGGGAAAAAAACAACAACTTGTAAGTGTCTAGTGATGGCTGTAAACTAATCGTGGCAATCAGTTTGCGACATATACACACGTATGAAATCATTATGTTGTACACACTAAACTTATACAATGTTATATGTCAGTTTTGTCTCATGTTTGCGATATCCATCCACCCATTATGTGTAGCATAGATTGTCTTCCAAATGTTTCCCCTTTTGCCAAATAGCGAAGCGTTTGCTCTTGCCTCACTGAAGTGTGATGGCAGGAAGAAACAAAACTTCAACAGAGGCCAACTTTACCTGCATATGCAAGTTATTCTAAAAGGGAAGAAACAAACCAAAAAACCCAGAAGTTTAACATCTCTTCTATTTAATTAAGAGCATTTTGTTGTTGCAATTCCTTCATATATATATATATATTTTTTTTTTTAATTAAATTTTTTTTGACAAATATTTGTAATCAGAGCCCGGCCCAGCTGTTCACAAGAGGCATGGCAGATTTGAGAAGCAGGTGAGGCCAGGTTTGCAGTCAGCTCTGTGGTGAAGGAGGCCCTGAGCTCCTCCTCCCCTGCAGTTGCTCTAGGCGACAGGCAGCGATGGTGACAGGAAACTCTGGTTTGGGGCTGAGGGGCCTAGAGTTCTGGGGAAAATGAGGCATCCAGAACATGCTGCACCACCTACTTCCTGAAAAGGGCTCAGAGGAAGTCACAACCACCAAGAACAGGGGAGGCTGACGGGTCTTTGCTCATATCACTGCCATACACTGGGGCACTGGCCTGAGCAATGCAGCCCGGGGCAGGGGAACCTCACTCTGATGAGACATTGTCAAGGTCTCTATTTACTGGTACCTTTTATACTTTATCTAGAAAAACATAAGTATCTTTCTCATCATTGATGTTTCTCTCTCTCCTCCCTTCCTCTCTGAAATCAACAATAAACAAACAAACAAACAAACAAACAAACAAATAAATAAATGTTTTCCATTGGTTCTGTTGGGGATAACAGGAAAAGATCAAATGCTAAATCAATGTGGAACCAAGTAAAAACCAGAGTCTAATAATGACTCAGCTCAATTCCTTGTCTTCCATGAAATCTTTCTAACTCCACTGGCATCTTCTCTGAACTCAGAGACTCCTGAAAGCCTGCCTCATATGCTCACAGTTTATTTTAGATTATGCTTGAAATCTTTTTTCAGAGTTTGTTTTGTTTCCCAATAGAGCCCAAAGCTCACGGTGCTCAGCAAAATGGTAAGGTCCTGGAGTTTATATTAAGAAGTCCTAATAAAGGAAATGGTGCAAACATTACCCTGAGACGGGTGATCATTGAGACAGCCAGGGTAAGAGACTGCCTGTATCACATTCATCACCAGTAAACACACAGAGTTTTTTGGAGAATCCACAGACACCTAAACCTTCCCTCTTTGATGAGGACAAGTTGCCCAAGAGCAGAACCTCTTACCTTGTCTTCTAGTTAGCTGCCTGCTAAGAGCAACTTAGCCAAGGAAGAAAAACCCAAGTTTGCTATCCCCAATATGACTCTGGACTTTCCTTCTCTCCTCCCATTCTCCTCTTACAGATACTATATTTGTTTCCTCTGATAGAATGAATTAATCTATTATCAGTTTCTCTTGTGCAAAAGCAAACAGACATTAATTATAAACTTTGTGTCTTTAAATTATTCTTTGACAATATTTATCATCCTTCTACCTTCCCATCACAGCCTTCCACATCCTCCCTGACATCTTCCCAGGTTCCTTCTCTAAACTCCTAACCACTGTCCAAAAATCATGGATTATTTGGGTGGCCAATTATCCATTTGCGTGGGACCAGTGGGGGTAGGGGTGCCCCTGGGACACAGGAGTCTCCATTTTACAAGTAGAATAATCCCAGGCAAGCCAAGATAAATTGGTCATTCCATCTTCATTCCATTCAGGAAAGATTTAAATTTGAGTCTTACAGATAGGAAATACTTGCAAACCACAACTGGAAAATGGTATATGGTGAAATGGCAGGGATAGTGTTAACATTTGGCATAAGGAGATTAATACCTTCATTAACTCATGCATACTGCTTACTGGTCTCACTGGGAAGGCTAGGGTTGTGCATTAGTCATTAACATCATCTGAATATTAGACTCAGATGGAGAGATTTTTTTTTAAATGGCTAAAATGCCAACACAATTTATTTTAAGTCAAAAGATGGGTTAAGGAGACTTACTGTGTCCAAAAGAAGTTTTTCAGCTTTGTCTCGGCTGATACTCTTATTGTACCACCTGAAAGCAAGAAAAAGCCATAGATCAATGACATTTTAAATGTTTGATGATTTACTTGTGAAAGATAATTACTGCCAGAAATACCTCCAAGAGGGGGAATATACATTTTTATTTGATCCAAGCTTCACTATTCTATATTGCTTTATAAACGGTTAGAATTTTGGGTTTTTCTCTTCTATCATAAATTAGGAGATTCTAATTAAAATAAAAAACAAAACTTTCAAGCCTGGTGAACATTTGGAATAAATTCATATTTCTTTCTATAGGCATTGATTATTTTAAAAAAGAATTCTATTTAAGCATGCTTTATATGTGTTTCATTGTAGCTTAGGGATTCTTGGAATTGATGGCTCTTTTAGCTGAGGGGTGAGCTTATTTGTGTACTTCATCAGAAGTATACATTTATATAACCATAATACAATTATATTATACAAATCAGGAAATTTAACATTGATGAATGCTTATTTAATATCAGATCTTATTCAACGTTCATCAGTTGTCCCAATAACGTAAATTGCAACTAATTTTTTTAATGATTCCAGAACTGATCCAGGATTACTAATGCCCCACCTCTGAATCCACAATTTGTCACTCCAAGAATTCCTGGTCTGCAAAGTGGGAAGTGTGGTTTAGAAACCAAGATCCAGTGTGCACACTGCTGCTTTGGTGTAATTGCTTCTGGGCCTTTCAGCAGATGAGCCAGGAAATCTACGTACATATGGTGAGTACTCTGGACACTGCAATTCGATTGTATTGAACTCTAAGTAGTTCCACTAAAATAATATCCACATGGGCTCTTCTAAATGATAGCTTGGAATAAACAACACAGACTAGTTAATACCTATTTGTCTGCTATATTGGTATTGGATGTGTTAAACCATATTTTGAATCAGTTTGTATTTGAACCTATGTTCATAGCATTTTTTTTCCTTCTCAATTAAGACCAATATTCCTGGGATTCCCAGAAACATTTCCTTTCCTACAATATGCATAGGCCTCTGAGAAGCATCCTGATGGTAAAAGGGCCGGTGAGTACACCCCTTCCCTCCCCTTCTCCTATATAAAGTGTCCTTATGCTGTTATTTAGGGATCAGAGTATGGGAAGAAGAAGAAAGCAGGTCAAGAAGAGAAAATGCCTGTTTGTCATCAACCAACAATTTATTTCTAAACTAAGGAGAACTCCTTAGTACTGTACTATATATATATATATATATATATATATATATATATATATATATAGTAAAATAAATAAAATATCTTACTCGTAGGTTTCCAGGCTATTTGCAGATTTTTCCACGAGATAGCTGCTGGGTACGTATCCTTCATGTCTGTAAGAGGGAAACCAGTGTTTAGACTAATAGAGGACTAATTTTCACCTCTCCATTTTATAAGCTTAATTTGCTAAAAGTCCCTTAGAGTTGGAAGAGTCTCACATTATTTGGCATTCCTGATAAGAGATTTTGAAGTCCGAGAATAAAAGCATTGATAAAAAATAACAACTATCTATCTGTCAAAGGCAATAGATTCACTGCCGAAATATGAACCATACTAAACAAAGCAGAATGATTTTACTTAAAAAGTGCTGCTTGCAGTTCTCTTCAGTGTGAAAATTCCTCTACTGGAAAAAAAAGATCAATGTGCAGTCTCTGTTTTCTATAAGGAAACTTTTTCTGCATGTGATAATCAACTCCCCCCCCCCCCCTTTAATGCTGTTATGATACTATCAGGAAACCAAAATAATTTAAATTAAAAAAATTACTATCCAACCACATGTGTCAAAAAATACTGCCAGTCAGCATTGTAAGGTTTAATTCAAAGCCTCCTAATATTTTTGGTTCATTGAGTTCCTTCAGACACAAATGGTAAAACAAGAGGAAAAAAAGGAAAAAGTCATGTTGGATTCAGGGGTGGGCGTCCCTTTTGAGCAAGACTAAATAATTTTGCATAAACGAAGACATACAGATTAAGGGACTAATAAGCACATCAAAATACTTCACATCTGTGTGTCACTTTGTGCTTTTCAAAGTACTTTTATGTTCACATTCATGGTTGCATTTAATGCCACAAGGTAAGAGCAGTGTGCCTTCACTCTCTCAGCCTCTGACTCTACCTGCAAGGATAGACCTAAACTAGATTATGCATACAATCCCTCCAGACTCTGCCTGTCTATCAGAAGATGCCTGACAGGTTCTTGCTTTTTACTTCATAAAATGGTTTTTGGCATTTTTCAATCCAGTGATTATGTTTATGGGGAATGTGTAATCTATTTCACAGATCTGTTTTGAGGTTTGAAGAAAGCACGAATGGGGATGTCCATCATGGGGTGATGATCTCATGTCCTGTGCCCCTGGATGACAGAGCTAGTCAATCATGACAGGCTTTCTTTGGAGAATTGGCCATCCAGCCACAGAAGTCTCCTTAACACCATGCTCATGGTAGTCAGTGCCAAATGACAGGAGTCAGCTTGTTCTGAAATTTGCTATTTCTTTTATATTTCTCTTAATATCTGTTTCTGCCACACCGTATGTTTACTCAAATAATATTTTTGCTTTCAAATAGAATGACTGAGTTTTAACATGCCAACCAAAGCTGGGTTTTCTAATACAAGGGATGATAATTACTTGTGTATGTGGATATATAATTTACAAAGACCTTTCACTTTCATCATCTCACTGATTTTTCTCAAAATTCTGAGATAGTCAAAGCTGATATTATCAGGCCTGGCTGGGTAGCTCAGTTGGTTAGAATAGTGTCCTAATATGCCAATGTTGTGGGTTCAAATCCCCTGGTCAGAGCACATACAAAAATCAACCAATGAATGCATAAATAACTGGAACAACTAATCTCTCTCTCTCTTTTTTTTTCTCTCTCTCTCTCTTCCTCTCCCCCTCTCTCTGTTTCTCTCTCTCTCTCTCTCTCTCTCTCTCTCTCTCTCTCTCTCTCTCTCAAGTCAATAAATAAATCTGATATTATAGTCTGCATTTGGCAGCTGAGGCAATGCATTCACAGAGGTTAAGGGACTTTTCCAAAGTCCTATGCAACAAGAGCAGCTGACATTAAAGTGCAACTCTTCTGTCTTGCCACCTTGTGTACTTTCCACGATATTGCATTATTACAGAGCAAACGGGGAAATTCCCATATGCTGACTGGCCTCCGGGGTGTTCTCTTCAAAGCCTTCTGAAGTGCAGAGTTGAGCCTTTCCACAGGCCACTGAACAAAGGGCAAACTGTCATTTGGGAAAGTGAGACCCAGGAGAAGAAATTTTCTGGCACCTCTGGTGCTAAAGAAATGTTAGTTGGTAGAAGGGATGGATTTCTGAGTAGGTTCCTTTGCTGTTTGGAGAGCTACGCAGTCTTGAACCTGTGTCTGGTACAGCCTTCCCATATGGGCACCATAGAGCTTCTTTGTGTAATAAATCGTCAGTCTCCCAAATGGTGGATGTTAGTAGAAAAACCCAAGAGATTTTTAGATGAGTTTGAGGCCTGGAGTGCTTGATGGGGTGCAGGGAGCAAGCATAGCAAGTGACTGCCTCCCAGCCACTTCTGAGAAATGGAAAGACACCCCTCAATGACTTCTTCCTTCCTCCTCCTCCTCTGCCTCCGATTTCCTCTCCTAATTCAGTGCCATGGTCATGCTGAGAGGCAGGACAAACTACCTCACCTCAAACGCTGGACAGCAAGAACAGAGAGGCCTTACCCATTCTTGTCTTGAACTCTCCACCAGTGAATCTCAGAGCTGTCCAGCAGGTAGTACTCGTCATTGCGCTGTAGCGTGAGTTCCTGAGGATCATTTGTTTGGTAGTCATACAAGGCAATGACCAGGGTTTCTTCATGCTCCTGAAGTGATCGCTGGAGGAGGAAGACAAAATCAAACAAAGATGTAGAAAGGAGGTAAACTGCAGAGTGAGGTCAGCAAGTCTCTGAGCTATAACTTGCTCCTGGGAGGGTGTCAGTTCCTACAATCCATTGGGGTATTCTCTGAGATAATTGCCTTCCTCTAGTTGTCTTTCTATATGTGTTAGAATTATAGTACTGAATATGATGCAAGGACATTCAATACCTGGAATTCATCACCCCTCCCATTCTACGAGGTGAATTCCGACCACAGTGAATTCCAGGTAGCCACTCACATGTCACAAAAGCCTGCTGATGTCTCCATTTGTACCATGTCCCATGTTGCAGCCTCTCTGTTGGAAGCATGACATTCTTGGTGAAGGTGAGTGATATAGTCAACACTAAATTATTTAGCCTATGCTTTTCTGATTTGACTTGTGGGTTTGTCCAGATCCATAGAATCAAGCTGGAATGCCTCTTAGAAGTCATGTAATTCACTCTTTTGTTTAGAATGGGGAAACTGAGGCCCAGATGAAGTAATGGAAGTACTCAGTTTAGCACTTGAATTAGTCTGAATGCTCTTTCCATTATAACACCCGGGCTCCCTTCATGTGAGCTCTGTTGCCTGTCTCTACTTCTTAATATTTTCTTAGGATGAGAGATGGAGGACACGAAGAAGAGACTGTAAGGCTGACAAGTTCAGGATGGACACACGTGCTGCGGGTTGGCAGATTTAGTGAGAGAGTACATGAGGGAAGAGATTGCAATTACTGGCTAGAACGAGATTTGTTTCCATAAAAGTAAAAAATTCTCTGAGTCCTTGAAGCATTTGATAGTGTAAAAATACTAGCGCTTAAAAGAAAGAAAGAAATGACTTCTTTGTGTGATCCCAACTGTGTCCAGAATGGAATTTGAAGCTTAGCTATTTATGGAGTTTGTGAAGTGGTACATTGGGTTTCTCGAACTAGAGTTGATTGGCCTGAGGCTTTTGCCCTAAGCAGAAGGAGTTGTGTCAGGGGCACCTGAAGATAAAGGCAGGATATGACATTCCCTAGTCTCTCTCACACAGAGCATCAGCCTATTAACTCAGACTGAATTAAAAATACACATAACACCTCTAGATGCCCATTCAAGATGGTGTCACCCATTAGGGGACAGAACTCGAAAGTGAAGGGAGAAATAAATTCAAGAGGCTCAAGGTGAGAAATGTTGCAATGAATTTTAACCTGTGGTTGAAAGTAGGACAATGACGGCAAAGGCCCTGTGCTCTGAACAGTCTTCAAGAGCCAAGTGGCAGAATCTAAAAAGCGATGGGTGGGCAGTGTCTTCTGGCCTTCACCTTCACTGAGGGGGAAAATAAGACAAGGGCAAGCTGGCTGAAAGCGTAGAGGTGTGGGTTTAGATGATTCTCTGGGGAAAAACATCTGCGTGCCAGGGTGGTGAGGTTCTGAACCATGTCTTCAAGAGATGTGGTGAAATATTTTTAGAAGATCAATGAAAAAATAAAAAGGGCCGAAACCACTTTGGCTCAGTGGTAGAGTGTCGGTCTGCGGACTGAAAGGTCCCGGGTTCGATTCCAGTCAAGGGCATGTATGTTGGTTGCGGGCACATCCCTAGTGGGGGGTGTGCAGGAGGCAGCTGGTCGATGTTTCTCTCTCATCAACGTTTCTGGCTCTCTATCTCTCTCCCTTCCTCTCTGTAAAAAAATCAATAAAATATATTTAAAAAAATAAAAATAAAAAAATAAAAAGGGAGAAGAGCTCGTTTTCTGCTACAACTTAAGCTCACTGTTTTCCTGTTGTGAGGGATGAGGCTGATGACACAGATCTAAAAACCAGCCTGAGGTTTTGAGAGATTTAGAACTTCTCTTATGGGGACACTGCCAGTTTCTGAAATGTCACCGTGTTGGCTGGAGGGAAGCAGCAGAGCTCATCTTTCCGGAAGAGTAGTGAGGAAGCAGAATCAGTAGGTTCTGGAATTAAAGGGCAAGCACTACAATGTGGTGTTTGGTGTTGATATGACCATAAGGGGCAGATCTTTCTTCCCCCTCCTCGCCCCCCCCCCTTTTTTTTGGTCTTCTTGACTAAATAGCTTCGCCAGAGTTGACTCAATATCACTGAAATCCTGCCCAGTGTTTCTCAAATTTCAGTGTGCCTCAGACTCACCTGGAGCTTTTTTAAAATTCAGATTGCTGGGCCTCTTCCCCAGGATTTTGATGCAATATGTCTGGGTTGGGGCCTGAGAGTCTGCAATGAATTTCTAATAAGCTCCCAAGTGATGTTGATGCTGCTGGTTCATGGATCAGACTTTGAGAACCACCACTTAAATTAGAGATCACCCCACCAGAAACTCTGCAGCCTACTGGTTTGACTCCTAAGTGCCTGAATGGCCTTGGGAGAGTCCCGAAATTTCTCTTGGGACATGATTTCCCAAGTGTAGGAAAGAGAATAAAACTTTAACTCTCTTAAGCAGCTAGAACTCATGGTGAGTTTTGAGCTAGTAAAAAGTGCGAAAGTGAAGAATCAAGATGGCGGCATAGGGCAGGCACCCGAATGCAGCCTACCACAACAAGTTTGAATTTAGAACTGAAAAACAGGAGAAACATCACCCTGAAGCGTGGGACGGCTGGCTGAGGGGAGGCTCTACCATCTGGGAAGGAGAAAGAAGGCCCGCTGAACCTCAGGAACTGTGAAGGTACGGAAAACTGTGCGTGCGAAAAAGCAGCCCCAGAGTTCTCTGCCGGCTTGCTTGTGGAACTTGGAGAGGGCTGGCTGAGTTTGCTACTGGTTTACTCCCTGTGTGGAGAGGGCGGATAGCTAATGCGCGGCTGGCTTTCTGGTTCGGGAGGAAAACAGAACCACCCTATTGCGCTGATAGACGGCCCCAGACAGGGAGAGGCCAGACTGTCGGGCAGTGGGCGGGATCTCTTGGAGGTGTGTGAAGCCAGTGGCCATTACTGTGGGACTCAGAAACCAGACCCTTGTAGGGAGGGGCTGAATAAAGCTTGTCTGCACCACCTGAGACTACACCCCATCCAAGCAGAGCACAGAGGCCCTTCCAGTGGCTAGCTTCCTCGTTCGCTACCAATAGGACTCTCCTAAGGAGGGGCAGACAGGAATCTAAAGCTTGTCTGCGCCACCCTGAGTCTCCGCCCATCGAAGCGGAATACAGAAACCCTCCTAGCTGAGACACTTCTGATCCTTATAGCCAATTGGCTTGGAGATCAATACTTTCCAGTGATACCAACAATAAGCAAGGCTTAACAACAAGACTGCACACACAGCCACAAAGGGCTACACCAAGACTGTCCACCTCAGGTAACTGGGAGGCTGACTCACTGAACCATATAGGATACCTTAGCACACAAAGCCATCCTACCAACTCAGGGAAGCTGTGAAAATGCCAAGACAAGGAAATAGATCACAAACAAAAGAAATGGAGGAAAAGAAGAGACTGGATATAGAGTTCAAAACCACGCTTATAAGGTTTTTCAAGAATTTCCTTGAAAAGGTCGATAAGACCTATGAGGAGATAAAAAGAGATCAACAAGAACTAATAAGGGATCAATAAGAAATAATAAGGGATCAACAAGAAATAAAGAAAACATTGTCTGAAATAAAAAATATTATACAGAGTCCTAAAAATAAAATGGAAGATCGCAAGAATCAAGTCAAAGATTTGGAACATAAAGAGCCAGAAGACACTCCTCCTCAGAAGCAAGAAGACAAGAGAATCCAGAAAGTTGAAGATAATGTAAGAAATCTTTGGGACAACTTCAAGCAAACCAACATCAGAATTATGGGGATCCTAGAAGATGAGAGAGAGCAAGATATCGAAAACATACTGAAAGACACAATAGAGGTTCTAACAGAAGACACTCCTGCAGAAGCAAGAAGACAAGAGAATCCAGAAAGTTGAAGATAATGTAAGAAACCTTTGGGACAACTTCAAGCGAACCAACATCAGAATTATGGGGATCCTAGAAGATGAGAGAGAGCAAGATATCGAAAACATACTGAAAGAAATAGTGACAGTAAACTTCCCCCACCTGGTGAAAAAATTAGACTTACAAGTCCAGGAAGCACACAGAACTCCAAACAAAAGGAATCCAAAGAAGACCACACCAAAACATATCATAATTAAAATTCCAAGAGCAAAAGACAAAGAGAGAATATTAAAAGCAGCAAGAGAAAAGCAGGTAGTTATCTATAAAAGCAGGTAGTTATCTATAAATCTTATCCATAAGATTGTCAGCTGATTTCTCAATAGAAACCATGCAGGCCAGATAGGCAAGAAATATTCAAGGTAATGAACAGCAAGAACCTACAGCCAAAAATAATCTACCCAGCAAAGCTATCACTCAGAATCGAAGGCCAGATAAAGAGCTTCACTAATAAAAAAAAAAGCTAAAGGAGTTCATCACCGCCAAACCAGAATTATACGAATCACTGAAAAGGGTTCTTTCAGAAGAGAAAGTAAATAAAGATAAAAACTATGAACAACAAATACCTAACTATCAACAAGTGAATCTAAAAACCAAGGAAATTTTTAAAAATCTGATGAACAATATTAACTGTTGAATATAATAGAATCAGAGGTATGGAAGGGGAGTGGACTGACGATTCTCAGAGAAAAGGGGAGAGAGGGGTATGGGAAGAGACTGAACATAAACTGTGCACCTATGGATGAGAACAATGGGGGGTGGGGAAAGGGCAGAGGGTGGGGTGGGAACCTGGTGGAGGGGAGCAATGGAGGGGGGGGAATGAGGAACATTTGTAATAATATGAACAATAAAGATTTATTTTTAAAAAAAGTGCGAAAGTGCTTTGAAAAATATAAAGTAATATCAAATATATGCTTCCAAAGTGCTTTTATGTAGAATGAACATAGAGTAAATATGCAAGTTTACATAGATGTGAGCTGCTATTATACTCCAAAGAGTTCAGCTGGCTGGACACACAATTTAATACAGTAAGCGTTTGTTGAGTGGACAAAGTGAGGTGAAACTTTAGCAGCTCAGTGGCCTGTTTACATGGACAGAACCATGAGACAGTTCAGGCCCAAGAAACGCAGTGTGCCCAATTCAGCTGAAACACAACAACCTGTTGCCTTCACAGAGGGTCAGAGAAATCGGGGCAGGCAGGAAAAGTGCAGGTGGGAACATGTGTCAAGCAGCCCGCAGCAGTGGGCCCACTCTCGCCTGGCGCTGAAGGTCTCACTCACCCTGTTGTCTTCAGGAGTAGGAGGAAGAGGCTTCTTTGAAGCTGAAACGAGAAAAACAGAAAAAGAAAGTGAGCCTAAAACTGAACATCCCCAACCGGAGGTGAGCTGTCGGGGGCTTTTCAGAGAAAAGGGGCCCTCCCTGAGGAGAACAGCAGGAGGAAGGGGCAGAAAGAGCCGGTGAGACACAGAAATACAAAGATTGACCCTGTTAGAACCTCTGTTGTGTCTCTCTCAGCCTGCTAGTTCGCTGCGTCATTCTAGGAGACACCAGGAACTTCTGGAAGCCACTATTCCAGGCCTCTTTTTCTGTATTCCTGGGCAAAGCCTAACCCCAAGGTAGGGACAGGGATTAGGCTTGTGTCCTTCCTGGAGACTTCTATGATGGCACCTGCTAAGCCCAGGAGTGGGAATGGCTGACTCAGGGGGACAGTGACTCACTGGCTTCCTGATGCTGTTGTGGGAGGTGAGAGAGGGGGCGGCCACCAAGGCTGAAATCCACTTTTAGTTACCTGAAGGCCTCCGGGTATGTGTTTTTGCTGCCTCCTCCACACAGCACACATCAACACCTCTCTTGATCTCTCCTCTCTCTATTCCTTCTGTCCTCTTTTATTCTCTCTTCTTTCTCTCTTTCTTTTCATCTCTTTCCCCATCTCTCAGTATTTCTCTTGTAACATCCTGGAAAGTTAGGCCTAGAATCCATGGATCAAGTGTGGGTGTCTGGGTGGCACATGGAAGGTCATTCACAGGTTTCTGCTCAATTCAAAGATTTCTTTAACGATCGGAGACAAGAGGGGACTGGGCTGCATAAGTAGGTAGTGAGTTTCTCATCTCTGCATGAAGCTGACTTGATGTTGGACAGCCTGTGTCAGGGATGTGGTAAGAGGTGGTTCATTTCCTTTTGTGCCAACTCCTTGAGCAAGGGCAGGGTTGGGTATTGGGTATGCAATTCACAGAGAAGAGGGAAAACCAACATAATAGGAAGCATGCTTTTTACTCAGCATTGAACTTGGAGCCAGCAGACTGGCATTCTAACCCCAGCTCCACCACATACCAGCTGTGTGGCCTTGGGCCCTTCTGGCCCTGAACATTCTGTGACTGGTCTCTTTCTTCCTCTGGCCTTGTTCTCCCCTTCCTTCCTTGCCCTCTGTGTGAAGTTTGTATGTGGTGTTTGAAGGTGGGGAGGAGCCAGAGAGCAAGGCCAGTTCTGGTTGCAAAAATAAGTGTTGCCGTGGGTTGTATATAGCAGGGTCCGTTTTTACTCAATCACCTCTCCTGCTTCCCAGACATACATGCACATACTGCTATATCTCAGCTTCATTCTTCTGTCCACAGATAAGAAAGACTAGTAGACACAACGGCCATTTATGGAGAGCTTGGTAACTGCCAGAAACTGTGCTAAGAGCTTTGCATAACCCAAGTCTCCCAACAATTCCACAAAGTAGCTACTTATAATCATTGTCCCTATTTTATAGATGAGAAAATTGGCTCAGAGATGCAGATAGGTTAAGAAACATATGTAAAGTCACATAGCAAGGAAGTGATGGGGCTGGGACTCACCCCCAAGTGTTTTTCATCCCAGAGGTCTGTGGAATTGGACCCTGTTCTATATGTGTGTCCAACACAGGAATCCCATGAGACTTCGCCCAAAACGTGTGTGTGCAGTGTGCACAGCGAGGTATGTTCTCGCACTCTTCCCTTAGCTCTGCCAAAGCCATGGTGCACAGCTATTTAAAACAAGTCTAAAAGAGTATAAAGAAAGCATGCTCAGATGGGGACATAATCTAGGGAGCAATGCAGAAGCAGGACTATTGGCAAAGTGACTGCCCTGGGTTCATATGGGGAGAAGATCATCATGACCAGCCTCCTCAGGGGTCATCTGGTGAGTCATGAAGGTTCCGATGGTTCTCACACCTCAGTCTTTCACCAATCAGTGGAGGGAAACACTGCTCACCCTGAAGCAATACAGCTGTGACATACGTGGTGGAAACAGCAAGTGGAAACACAGATTCAAAGAATTTCAAAAATGGAAAGGGGCTTAGAGAATATTTCATTTTAGACCCCCTAAAGCTTCCCTGACCATTTCTGAGATAATGATGTTAGGATCCTTCAATGGCCAAGTGACTCACCTGGGGGCCCACAGCAAGGTGCAGGAAGGAATTTGGACACCAGATTTCTGGCTTCGGGAAGGGTTTTCACTCATTGAGGCCAGCCCATGCCACCCTGTCATTGTGGTCAATTCCACCCATATAAACCCTTCCATTTCCTTTTCATTAAATACTCATCTTCATGAGTATGGTCAACAGGGCTAATGCAGAGGACTGTTGATTTCTAAAATTAGATAAACAGCATTCTCCTGGGCCAAGGGACTGGTAACCTTGAACTTTCTCTTCCATGGTAGAGGGTGAGAAGGAGTGGTTTTTAAACTGGTACTAAAATGGGTTGTGACTCAGGAAGCCACGGAAAATCCAGCCATGTGTCACATTTAACACATTTGCCTTGAGTTGTCAATCTGAGGTATTAGGTTTTAGTGCAAAAAAGAAATTGGCAGATGAGAAAAGGTAATTGGAGTAAGAGAGATTGAGAGGAGAGGGGAATGGGAGCGAAAAATTCCATCATTCCTGTTCAACAATGGCTTTGCAGAACACTTCCTAACTGTGTGACCTTGAGCATCCTGAACCGTTCAGTCCCCTCTTTCTTTAACATCACATCCTCTACCCCAGATGGTTGAGAGGAATGGGAGCATATTGCATATAAAAGTGCATCAGAGTGGAGCTGCACTTCATTGGGGGTTCAGGTCTCCAAGTCATCACATAAAGTAAAATCGAGTTACACTCCAATCCCCAGGACCTGAGCCCTTGACCTCACAGGCCAAGCAACAACTTCTTTTGTTTTCACTTTTCATGTAAGCTGTGGCCTCCTTTTCTCTGACATTGTGGAGGGCCAGGGCAAGTTTGAAGGTGGGGAGGAGCCAGAGAGCAAAATAAGCTATTGTTTTGTTTTTACTTTCTTCCCCCTCCAAGTGTATAGAGTTGAAATTGTGTAATTAATACTTGTGGGATGTGATGGCTCTATAAAAAATAAATAATGGGGGGAGGAAGGAGATCAACCAAAGGACTTGTATGCATGCATATTAGCATAACCAATGGACATGGACACTGGGGCAGTGGAGGGTTGTCCTGGGGGAGGTGGGTGTGGCCTGAGAGGGGTCAGTGGGGGAAAAAGAGACATATGTAATACTTCAAACAGTAATAAAAAATGTTATATACCTCTTAAGGCAGTCCTACAATTTAAGATTTAAGTAAACCATGCTGTTCAAATTTGCTAGCTTGAAAGTTATGGCAGTGCTTCTCAAACATTACTGTGCATACTAGTCTCCTGGGGATTTTGTTAAAACACAAATTCTGACCCAGAAGACCTGGGATGGGGCCAGAGAACTTGCATTTCTAACTAGCTCTCAGATGATGTTGATGCTGCTGATCCAAGGACCACACTTTGAGTAGGAGGAGGGAAGAGATGGAAAAAAAAAATCAATAGGCCGATAGTAGAGGCAGGTGATTTCCCTCTGAAATTTCTGAAAATGTAGACTTTTGCATCCAGTCTTCAACATCCCTGATGTCGGAGAAGCTGAGAGCTTTTACTTTCTACTAGTAGTCAGGTTATTCATTTTACAAGAAGAAAGGGAATTCCCAGTGTCTTACCATTCTTGGTTGGATCGTACTGGGCACAGCCCACTGCAAGCTTCTCCAGCTGAGCACAGCACCTCCACCTCCCATCCATCCAGAAGTTAGGATGATACTTGGACACCAAACTGTTATTACTCCTCGTTTCTGAAAGGGATTGGCGCCAGCAGAAGAGTTATTTCCAGACTAGTCTATTGAGGCCTACCAACTTGATAACGCCTTGAGATTGGACCCAGCTGTGTGAACTGAGTGAATAATACTCAGAATAGTCAGAAAAATGGCCCTTTTCCCAGGCAAATACATCTATGCAGGAGTACATGTTGTGTCAGCAGATCTCTGGCTCTGCCTTGGGTTAGTTCTATGTTCTTGGGTTGGGCAAAACCCTTTTCTGAGCCTCAGTTTCCCCACTATACAATGAGGTTGCTAGACTGGTTCAGTGGGCCCCACAAAATGTCTTAGGGTTATGGGAAGACTGAGTAGTTGGAAGTCCCCCTTTCTATCTCTCCCACTTCCCACCACAGCAACTTTGCTTTTATCCCTTCTAGATTTGTGGCTTTAAAGTAAGGTTATGGTGAGGTGGGGGGTAGACTCTACTGCTGAAAAAAAAAAAACCCAAAAGTATAAAAGCTGGAAAACTAGATAGATTGTCTTTCATGCTTCTTCTAGTTTTAGCATCCTAGGAATAAAAGCTCCTCCAAGAGGGAGAAGGGCAATGATCACAGTTGGAGCCTTTTTGATTACTTCTCATGTTTGTTCTGTGACCCATGGCTGCTAAACTTGAGAACACTTTCCAATTTACCCAGCACTTGCCTGTTCATATGCCAGTAGAGACTCACAGAAACCTTGGAAGAAGATAAAACTTACATTTTTATTCTCATCTTTCAGATAGGGGCATTGTGGCTCCTGAGATTTCCAATGTCTTGCTTACCCTGAGTCTCCATAGCTACTTAGAGACAGATTAATATTTGAATCCAATTCTCCTGTAAATCCAGGACTTCAGGCTAACTAATAATAATAATCGAAATGATTGAGTGCTTCCTTTTGGTTTTGTATCTGACGTGTCCTAAGTCATTTAATTCTCGTAATAGCCCTGTGGGTGTTACCGGTCAGAATTCACAGCTGAGAAATGGAGACACCGAAAGGTCAAGGAACTTGCTCCAAGTCACACACTAATAATTGGTGGAGCTGGGATTTTCACCTTAGCAGCCTGGCTCCATGTCTCATGGACCCAAATGCTGTGCTGGTTCTAATGATGCTTTCAGAAAGGTGAGCCTTAAGAAATACCCTTGCCGATGATCTGAAAACCTTGAAAGCTGGTTAACATTTATTGGGTGCTGACTCCGGGCCAGCTAGTTCCAAGGGCTTAACTCACAGCAGTTCTGAAGGCAGGCACTATTATTATCCCCTCCTACACCCCCTTTTAAAAATAGATGGGGAAACTGAAGCACAGAGCAGTTGGGGAAGTTGCCCAGGCACATATGGCTAGTAAGTGGCAGAGCCAGGACTCAAGCCCAGGTCATCTAACAGGAGGGTCCATGCTCTTATTCTTCACCCCAACCAAGAGGCAGCAAACTTTTTTCTTAAAGGGCCAGATAGTAAATATTTTAGGTTGCTCATCAGCAGGCAGATTTGATATAGTATGTAGGTACTTATATAACCCTTTAAAATGGAACCATTAGAAAAAACATAAAAACCAATCTTAGTTTGGAACCTTAAAAAACAAAAAAACAAAACAAAACAAAACAAAACAAAACAAAAAACAGGTGGTGGGCTGGATTTTCTGACCCTGTACTACACTGGTTGTTACCATTTGGGCCCAGACATACCAGCAACACAAAAAGGAAGAAATGTTTGACCCTCAGCTGCCCTTTATTCTACTGTGGAATCCAAGACTGCAGGAGGATCAAGGGATCTCAGGACTCAGCCACACAGGAGGTTAATTACCTTCTTTAAGGGCCAACACCCAGCGTTGCCGGCTCTCGCGGTCTGGAGCAAACACATACAGGAGGTAGTTGTCATGCACAACCTGTAGACACACACAGAGTTCAAGGTGAGTGGTGTGCCTGGGGATTGGTGACTGACAGAAGGCCCAACTGGCTTATTGGGCTAATGTGTTTGTTGTCAAAAAGGCAAACTCCGGACGGTCAGGGGACCAGTGTCCTTTTCATTCAGACTTTGGGGTGCTGTGCAGACATGGCGTGAACCTCCACAGCTTAGGCTGCTTGTTACCAGGTAAGCTATCACTAAATTAAACAGCTGAAGAAAGAGTTCTCCTCTTGACATGTTAATATTTTAGGAAAGAAAGTCTTTCTGGCACATAAAAGAGTAAGATATTAGATGACAAGTGTTTAATTGGGATTTTAAGAAATTCTCATTTTGAAACAATGTAAGACACCCAAGAAGTTCCAAAAATAGTACAGAGCTCCCTGTGTACTTTGCACCCACCTTTCCCCAATGACAACCTTTTATATAATCACAGCACATTTTCAAAACCAGGAAATTGACACTGGTTCAATACTAGTAAGTAATCTACAGAACTTCTTTGAATTGTACCAGTTTTTTGTCACTTGTAATTGGAATTTTAATGATAGGAAATATATGTTATTCTTTTTACTTTTAGCCCTAAAAATTCCAACCCCATGGAGGTCACCTTTCTAGTATGACAAAAGTCCTTTTACTATGCCACCCAGATTGTCAGACAAGAATGATACTCAAGGATGTTCAAGGAGTTATCCACTCCTTGAGAGCTACAAATGCCAGGAGTGGTAATAAGATTTAAGCAATGTCATGACCTAAAGACTAAAGATACCCTCCAACTTATAGAACTTTCTATCACCTGGACAGAAAGCTCTTCCAACAGAACTTTCTGCAATGATTGCAATATTCTATCATCTGTGGCTACTAGCCATGTGTGGCTATTGAACATGTAAAATGTTCATTCATTCAATGTGTCTAATGTGACTCAGAGCTGAATTTTCAATACTGTTTCATTTAAATCAATTCACATTTAAATGTAAACATTCAGATGTGGCTGGTGCCTACTGTATTGGACAGCATAATGCCAGCTGGTTCTCAGATGGTAAAATCTGATCCCTTTTAATCTCGGCACCACCAAGCAATTTCTAACCAAGAATTGCAATTGGTCACCCCAAGTCATGAGTTAACTGCACTTAAAGAACATTAGGCTTGCGGCTTTTGGTAGTTTTTTTCCCCTCTCCGGCCCCCAACTTTCCTTGAGGTAGGAAAGACATAAGGAAAAGAAAATGAGGAATGACAAGTTTTCCAAGATTTTGTCATTTGTCATCTTTGTTGAATGAATGAATGAATGAATGAGTAAATGAATGTGTAATTGATTGACATAACACAGCAGCTTTCCCCCTGCCATTTGTCTAAATTCTAATGCCAGACCAGAGTTATTCCCATCTCATCTTCTATTACAATGACTGAGGATTTCAACCATCATATAAGGTATGAAGAATTAGTGCCCTCAGGCACGATGGACTTACCTGAAAAGGATACTTATAGTGGCAAGGGATGCTAATGTCACTTTTTACAATCTCAACGCATTTGATTCTGGAGAGTTCAATAGAGCCCTTCAAGGTGCGCTTTTTCTGTGGAAGGGAAAAGTACATCCCATTTAAAAGGAGAGGAGACAATATTTTTATCCAGGCTACTTCCAGAAACCCATTACTAGGTAATATCCATTCGTTTTGTAAACCAACCCTCCAAATATTCAGAAACTACTTCATGGCCCTCATTGTTTGAGGTCACTGAGCAGAGTCCTAGGAGAACATGATCTTTGAATCAGCTTCTTGATGAGGTGACTGAATTTCACTCATTGAGCATGGTGTCTTATATTTCTGTGAGCTTGTGACAAACAGCAGCATTTGCAAAACTTGAATCAGGGATGATTAGTGCAGTCTATGGGAAACCAGCCACACATGTGCCGTTTGGTGTCTATCCATAACTCAGTAATTAGCTCAGGCCTGCTCTGGATGGTGATGTATACCTTTAGTGGTATTTTTCTGTTCTACATCTGGCTTCTCCCTGTCCCTTAGTTGTCCACAGTCCCACAATGACAGCACTGCAGCTCTTTCCTGAATCTGCTCTATAACTCTCCCTTCACCATACCCCCAGAAAATCTTACTGGCCCACGTCTCTTCCATTTAGAAGTGTGTTATATATTTTTCCTTGAAAACTAATTCACACAATGGTCTTCATGATTTATAATGATGTTACATGTTACCCATTTGTGAGGGTCCTTGTCCTTGGAGAGTGGATCCCAGGAGATGTTAGCCAATAAGACTGATTCTATTAATGGACTATTGGGTTCATGGAAGGCCAGTTAGGAAAAAGCTTTTTGAGATCAGAAACCTTTCACAGGAGCCTAGAATTAGGCTTCTGTTGAGATTAGAGTTTACTTCATCTGTGGAACTAGTTGACAAACACTTCATTACACCTCATCCCTTACAAAGAGACAACAAATGGTGGTGAATTAGATAAAAGGTTGGAAAGGACTAGGTTCAAAGTTCAGCTCTGATTCTAACTAGCTTCATGATCTTGGATAATTTATCCAATCTCCCTAAACTTCAATTTCTACATTTAATAGGTGAGAATAATAACACCTACCTTTTAAGGGTTGATGGGGGGAGGGGGAGAAGTATAATTATATTGTTTATAATAGATGTCCTCAATAAAGGATACACTCTCAATGAAAGACATTCAGGAAGTCCTCTGACAAGAGAGTTGTGATATATGAGTGCACTTGTTGGTATTCAGGGAGCCATGGCATCATCAAATTGGCCAGAAGTGAGATCAGTCTTTATCTCCCATTTTTTAATACCCAAATTGGTTACTGGCCTGTGCTTTATTTAGCAGCTGAGGCATAGAACTAATGTAAAAAAAAAAAAAAAAAGTCAAAATGTGAGAAGTACCTTCTATCAAATACAGGGAAGCTTTCTGTTATTTCTTTTTAAATTTTCTTTCTAAAATCTACTTTATTTATTTTTGAAAGTCCAAAAACCTATCCATGGTCATTTCAAGAAATAAATGATATGGAGGTCTATGAAGAAACTATTTATAGTATCTTATTATCCTACCCTCTCCACAATCCTGAAGCAGTCAAGGTTAACCATTTGGAATGCATTTTTCTTTCCCACACACATTTATAGGATATATACAAACAGAAACGAGCATCTGCTCCACGCAGTGGTCTACAGCCACGTTGTAATCTAGCATTGTACGAAGAGGTCAGCCTCCCTTTAAAAGCCTCTGTAAACATGTGCCCTCTGGACTCAGACTATCTTTTCACTTAGGGTCTTCCACAGCTAGAAATATATGCCCTGAGCCTACCCATAATCACAGTCTTTGGGTTGTTTTGTTTTTTAAAAAATCAGAAGAGTACAAGGGAGCAGTCTTTTCAACAGCCATTTTGGCTACCAGTAAACAGTACATCTAAGCTTTGAGGTTATCTTGTGTGTGTGTGTGTGTGTGTGTGTGTGTGTGTGTGTGTGTGTGTTTGTTTTTACCTCTGTTGAGTTATTTCCTTAGCAGTGCACAGTGAAATGCAACAAAGGGCTCACGGCAGTAATATGACGGCTCCATTTGCAGACATTCTTGTCCTTGGAACTCACTTAGTCCTGTGTTCCCTGAGAATAGAAGCCAGTCTCCATCAGATTTAAGGCTAATGCATTTAGCCATTCAGGAAATATTTATTGCAGGCCAGCAATGAGCTGGGCACTGTTCTGAAGGCAGTAATAGAGAGATGAACACAGTACACTTTCTCATGGAGCTCACAGTCTAGCTGGGAAGGCAGTCAATACTAACAAGTGCTGTAAAGACAGTAGAGCAGATTGATGTGATCACCAAGTGCTCAGGACAGGCCTCTCCAGAGGGAGGGCAATTGAGAAAAGATCAGAAAGCTGAGAAAGGAGTCAGACATGAGAAGTTCTGGGGAGTGAGAATCCAAGGAAAGTAAAAGGCAAGAGCATAAAGCCCTGGGGTGGAAAAGTTCTGGATAAGTGTTGGTTGTCAGGAGCCTGAGATCATCATAACTAGAGTAAGAAGTGGAAAGAAATGGTAACTGGAGTCATGAATAGGGGTAAAAATTATACATGAAATTCTAAAGCCCACTGTTTGATAGGAACTTAATATGAGCCAAATCTGTATTTAAAATTTCTAGTAACCACACTAAAAAAGGCAAAAAAAAACCCCAAACAACAACAATTTTAAGAATATATTTTGTTTAACCCATACACTTAAAATATTACCACATCCATATGTAATCACCACAAAAAAATTAATGAGATAGATCACTTTTTTATACTAAGTCTTTGAAATCACATATTTTATAACACATCTCAACTTGGACCTGCCATATTTCAAGCTGGTGGCTACTTTATTGGACATGTGGCTTCAAGATTTCCAGGAAAGATTTCTCCTCTGAGCTCAGATGATCTCCTTTGATTTCTTAATGCTCACTGATTTCAACATGGATATTCAGAGACATTTGTGCCTTCACCATTTGTCAGGTGAGCCTGCTATCAGGTTTGCTCTTCTGTTGGATGGATTGGTGTTCCACTGTCAAAACTCACTCTGACTCCCAAATGAGAGCTTGGGTTCCCCCCTCACAAGCCATCCTTCTTGGCCAGAATCTCCAAAGGCCCCCAGGCCATTCTTCTTGGATCTTACAAGACCTGATACAGAATAAACAACAGGTCAGCTGTACCTTTCCCAAGCCGGTCAGTGAGCTAAACATAGTTCCTTCTCTAGGAAATGGCGATTGCCTATAATCATCCCAAACAACAGTGCTATTTCTGAAAAATACCAGGGTAAAACCTTCCAAGAAAACCACACAAAAGCCACCAGAAAGAGAGACACCAAATAAAACATGACTTTGCTCTTCCTTGTTATTCTGTCTGCATTGCTCAAGGTAAAAGGCACAGGATTTCACTTGGCCTTGTCTCCCTGCTTGGCCATGTTCAAAGCTGTCCTCACATTCCAAAGCTTCATCCGGGACATCTGACATGTGTTCAACACAATCCAACAGGAAGCTGATGCCCATACACATGTGCAAAGGCAAGCTTGTGCAAGTGGCTTTGCTATCTCCTTTCTCTTTATGTTAATTTCTGTGTAAAACATATTTTCAGATTGTGACCTTCAAAAAGAGAGGCAGGTGGAAAGGGTGGAAACAAAATAAAAAAATTATCATGTTTTTTGAGCATTTCCTATACTTCAGGCATTTGATGCACCATCTTATTTAATCATAATCCCCATTTTACAGGCGAGGAAGTTGAGGTGATGGGGTTGGGGAATAAAACCCCAACACTGAGCAGTCAGTGGCATGACTGATTTCTCCAAGCTGTGAGCCCATAGAGGTTTGTTTCTGCACATTTGGTCATGCAATGCTTCTGTGGATTTCAAAGGGGAGTGTTTTCCCTGGCTCCTCAATATAATAGCTCCTCTTTGCTCCATAACCTCATGACCTCATTAGCAGTAAACAGCAGCCAGGCACACCTGTCACCTGCTCTTCTGTATCCATGGAGGTTCAAGTTCACGATGGGCCCTCTCATGTTCTTATTGAGTGTTAGCTATTTTCTTCAGATTCAAAAGAAGTAACTCTGTGTACTTTTATGTGGGTATATTTATCTTAGAAGCGAAGCAATAGTTCAGGAATAAGTTCCCATCCTCATTCATATTTGATAAAGATATTAGTGATCCTAGCCTTTAAAAAGTATGTTTGTTTAAATGGGCTTACATATTGGGCAAAGAGAAAAGGGCTTCTACAGAAACTAAGAAGTAACTGCCATGTGCCATACAAAGGAGATCATCAAGGAGTCCTGCACCTTTTGTATCTCATTGTCTCTGGTCTGTGAATGCTCTTTCAAAGCTCTCCTTCTTTCCAGAATAGTGATATGAGATTTTTAATTAGTCTGAAAGAGTCTATTTTTTACATGTACTTTTGAAGCACTGGAGAGTTGGTAGCCAGAGAATGGAAAATTAATAACAACTTCACTGAATTTCAGGGAATAACTCCTGGCACAGAAGTGATGTTCAATTAATATTTGTCAATTGATTGAGGGAGGGAGCAGCAGATAAGACCAAGTTGCAGCAGAAAGTGTTCTTTGTAGGGCTAAGATGACACTTTAAAAAAAAAATACATTTTATTGATTTCTTACAGAGAGAAAAGGAGAGGGATAGAAAGCCAGAAACATCAATGAGAGAGAAACATCGACCAGCTGCCTCCTGCACCCCCCTCACTGGGGATGTGCCCGCAACCAACGTACATGCCCTTGACCGGAATTGAACCTGGGACCCTTCAGTCTGCAGACCGACGCTCTATCCACTGAGCCAAACCGGTTTCGGCAATAACACTCTTAACATAAATGGAAACATATCCATGTTTAGATAATCTCCATGTCTATTTGTGAATTCATTATATCATTGGAGAGAGCTATAATCACACAGTTTCTACTTTTTTGAGCTAGAAGGGCCTTTAGAAATCAATATCTAATTTTCCCATTAGCATCTAACTTTTTATGTTAAATATTTAGATATTTAACTTATTTAACCTCAAAGTTAAACAACTTTCTAAATTGGCTCTTATCTTTCCGTTTCTACTATTCAATTTATACTCTGAGGAGAGTGAGGACATGGACTTCAAAGGCAGCTTGGTGATTATTGCAGGTCAAGGGGCAGCCCAGAGGATAGGGCCCTGGCATTCTCACTTCCAGCAGAGCCTCTCCACTTTTACCTGTTTCATATGTGGGGGTGGGAGTGACATGTATAATTTTGTACTGAGAGAGGGTTCCATGCTATAGGAAGTGTGAAAATCACTCATCTAGTCCAATCCCTTGGTATTATGGACAAGACAATGAAATCCCAGGTAGAATAAGGAATTACCAAGGTCACCCAGGTTAATTGGTGCCAGGTCTTCATCGTATTAAACCATTAAACCGCCAGGTTGCTACTTCCTCATCTCTTTTCCCTTTTCTGGAATTACAGCATTAAAGTGTGTCTGAGGCTTTCAGTCCTTTAGGCCCTTTCTAAAATTAGAGCTGACCTCTATGGAGCAGTCAAAGATGGCTTATGTGTGCTTCATTTGTTTCTTAATAAAGACACTTGATGATCTAACCAAAGAGCTCCTTCCTGCAAAGCTTTTGATCAAGTAGGGAGATGAATGTTTTGCAAAGTAGGAGGCCTTTTGGCACTCCTTAAATACTACTATATAGGTGGTGGGTTCATCCATACACACATACACTGACTTTAAATTAAATAATCTTACCCATGTATAAAATATATTTCCCTGCTCTCTTACCATAACATTAAAAACCTATAAAAATAGTGTACTTGAAAATGACCACAACAATGGATTAATATATATATATATATATATATATATATATATATATATATATCCATTTCAGAGAGGAAGGGAGAGGGAGAGAGAGAGAGAGATAGAAAACATCAATGATGAGAGAGAATCATTGATGGGCTGACTCCTACAGACCCGCCACTGGGGATCAAGCCCACAAACTCGAGCATGTGCTCTCTCTGGGAATCGAACCGTGACCTCTGGTTCATAGCTTGACACTCAACCAGTGAGAAACACCAGCCAGGGTGGATTATTCTGTTTTTTATTAGTTCTGGTAAATTTGGTGGCCCCGTGCATTACTTCAGTCTCTTTGGAAGGGGATGTAGCAACAAATGATGGAAGTCATAGTGTTCTTATCCTGTGACACTGTTATCTCATATGTGGTACTCTATCTTAAGGGGCTGATTTTAAAAAGGTGACAGCACTGTTTTGGTAGACTATTATTTTTCAGTGTTTTCCCTGACTACCTGAAAACAATAGACGATAGAAAAATTCATCAATTTGTTCAGATACATGAAATAGATAAGTATGTTTCTGAAATAAACCAACTCAATTACTAAAATTGATATCTTCAGACAAAAGAATTATGGAGAACATCTTGTGTCATTGTTTTGTTCATTTTTTAAAACAATATATGAAAGTTTGATGCTCTATCTTTTTTTAAAAAAAATTATTTTTTTATTTTTTGCTCTGTCTTTTGAGATTAATCAAAACGAGTTTAACCTGATTCTAACTTTTCATCAGTCCTTGCTTTTAGACTGTCTGAGCTCAGTGTTGATCGTGAAGCAGATTAGAAACCAGGTACGTTTCCACCAAAATGTGGAGCAGAATGATTCTGGATCAAGTACCCTCAGGGAGAGGGATGCTATAATAAAGTTAAAACAGAGTTTCCCATCGAATATGATACATTAGAAGACTTCACCAATCTAGATCACATAGTGCCTCAACTGGCTTCCTGGCTTCTACTCCTGCCCCTTGTATAATCTGTCATCCCCATGGACATCAGATAGGAAATCCTTCTCTGACTACCTTCTCCCCAAGCAGCCCCAGCTACTGCTTAGTTTTCCCACAGAACCTACCACAGTCTGTATCTGCCCCATGTATTTATACTTGCGTATTGTCTGTCTCCTCCACTAGCATATGAACTTATGAGGGCAGATACCTTGTCTCTATTATTAACCACTGTAATCCTAGCATCTACCACAGAGCTTAGCATAGATAGTTTGTGCTCAAGAAAGGTTTGCTGAACAAATAAATAAATCTAAACACATCAAAACAGAAAAATTCCTTGATACAGTGTTAAGTGAAAATACATAAAGAAAAATGAAAAAGCTTTGGTACCCAAATGTAATTTTGAAGGGGAAAAAGTGCTGTATTGTTTGATTTTTTTATAAAAAGTAGGTGTAATTCCTGTGACTTTTAAAATATAAAATGTATACAAAAATTTATATTAAATTATAAATTTACAAATATTAAAATATAGTAAGAAGCTTGCTTATAAATTCTTTAGGGGATTATGTGACAACATAAGACTTGGGATAAGGTTCTTATTCTTTTAACATACTGACAATTTTTACTGAGTTTCAAGGAGTCAAGCAGACATTTGATCTAAAAGGGAAATTTTATATGTATGGTACCATTTCGGAGCTTCTGTTTCCTTCACTGGATCACTTTAAGTGAGGTCCCTAGTCATGACAGCAAACCCAGACTGACATCTAGCTGGAAATTAGATCTTGGAAAATCTTCCTTCTTCAGCAGGCCTAATAACTCATGGACGAGTGGAAGAATTATTACCGGTTGGTTAAGGAAATGGGAGAAAGAGAATTTTCTTTTTGGCCATTGAAAAGTTAAGAACTTTGCCACAGGATAAGAACACTATAGAGCATCAAACTTAGAACTTCTAAAGTTTCTAAGAGTTGAAAACAAACAGCCACAGAAGGAAAAATACCTGATTTTCTGTGGGGTCCATTACTAAGTTAGTTATGAAGATGTCTTGTATTCCACGTACCTCATACTACAAGAGACTCCTGTGCTTTCTACTTACACCTTTCTTCCAGACTTAGTAACTAAGCCCTCACATTTGTAGTATTGCCCTGTGACCTAGTTTTCCTGCAGGAACTCATTAATGGATGCACCAGTCCCTGAACAGCAGGAATCACATCTAATTTTAATGTGGGAGTATTTGCTTCCAGAACAAAAATGCTCTAGCCAGTGGCCATCTCCATAAAACATCAACATCACAACACACAGGCAAAAATCAATTCCTTATGAAGGAAGTCCATTAAGGCAGATATAGAAATTGCTTATACTGTACTTGGCCTTAAGGGGCTTGAATTGCAAAGCACTCTGCTTTGGATTCTTGGCGGTTTTTTTGTTTTTGTCTTTGTTTTTTTGCCTGATTAGACAAGGCCCACAGTTTAGTTCCCAGATGTTATTATGCATTCAACTGGAGTTATATGACCTTCATTCTGAGTATTTATTGACCACCCCAGCAGCTTGTGTTGATGCTACAGTGATGAGCAAGGCAATCAAGATTTCTGGTCTCATGGAACACCTTCCGGTGGACGTACAGACAGAAAATAAATAAGGAAGCACATCAATAGACCCAATAAATAAGTGCAGGCATTGATGCATTGAAGTGTCTATCACTTGAGAAGAAAAAAAGAAAGAGAATCCTGGGGAAATATTTAAAGAGATGGGAAATAATAAAAAACCTTGCAGAAAACCAAAAAAACAACAACAACAACAAAAAAAAAACCCAACCAAACAACAACAACAAAAAAAACCCCAAACCCCTGGGTGTTCCTGACAGTGAGAATGGCGAATGCAAAGACCCTGCACTTGTGGGACTCTGAGAATGAGCAGGGGTTGGAGGGGGGTGCGCTTAAGTGTGCTCACCCTAGTCCTGACCCTGTATAAAGGCCCCAGGGGCTGTTCAAGGTTCAGAAAGAAGGCAGTTGGGGTAGGAACATGATGGGTACAGGGAAGTGTGGTGTGAAATGAAATCGGAGGGGCAGTTAGGGACTACAAGATGAAGAGTTGAAAACAAACAGCCACAGAAGGAAAAATACCTGCTTCATTGTTTTAAATGTTTATTCCAGTTTTTTTATTTTATTTTATTTTTTATGGATAATAGATTGTATGAGCATCACCTATCAGCGAGAGCTCAGCTAGAATGCAACTCAATCATGGAGGAACGAGGTGGAGAGAGCATGACTGATGAAGGTCTCAAGAAAACATGCTTTAAGAATATTATCCACAAAGGGTTTACCTGGAAGGAAGCAAGAAAGGAAGGGGAAGACAAGATGGAGGGAAAAAGAGAACAGAGTTGCTTGGTTCTCTTAAAAAGAGTTGTGGTGGGGGAGGCTGGCCCACCTCTTGGTTCCTACTTATGTCTCTGACCCAACTCTTAAAATGCCAATGTCCTGACCCTCCTCTTCCTCAGTTCAAGGCTAAGCCATAAACTCTATCTCCAGGGAGTCTTATTTACTTACTCAGACACTTGGGAATTTCCTGTTTAAAGTCCTATATCACTTGCTTTGTTCTCTACTCTTTTTCCCTTGAGCCTGGTTCTGTTAGGGTTCATCCGTGTAACTCTAAGCTCTCCAACTGTATCTATACCTCATGCCTTTCCTCCTTCTCTCCTTCCTTTTCTTCCTTCCACAAATAATTAATGGACATATAATATGTGTCAGGCACTGTCCTAGACATTGGCGGTGCCATCTTTAGCCAATTGGGTGTCAGCTCTCATGAAACTTATTATCTAACTAAAGATGGGGGGAGGGATGACATTAGTAGAATAACCAGATTAATAAGTGGGCAACTACAGCTTTGACATGTGCTCTGAATAATTCGTATGTGTTGTTGTGGCAGAGACTAACAAAAGGAGATGATTTTGTCTAAAGAAATCAAGAAGGGTGTCTTAAGTAAGTGCCATCTAGAGCGGAGGCCTTAAAGTTGAATAAAATCTTGAAAGATGGGAGATAGAGGGATGTGAGCTGAGTCAAGCGAACCCATGTTATGGATTCTGATGTCCACATTCAGGGCAAAGGAAAGAACAGCTAAAGGGACAAGTCAGTTTCTGATGAGGGGCATCAGAACATGATCACTGTCACCATGTTAAATGCTCACACTGACTACTGTGTGGAGAATGGAGTGTGCTCAGGAGGTAGTGTGGGTGCAAGGACACGGCTAGGAGGTAGGAGGTGGCAGCAGTCCCAGGTAAGAGATGCTGGCAGTGTTCACGAGGAAGGTGACCTTAGGAAATGGAGAGAAGTGAACAGATTCTCGAGGCACTTAGGAGGCAATGTATGCCAAGGATCTCATTTCTTTGTGGGCACATAGTAGGGCTCCTTGAAGTAAGTGAAAACAAGGATTTGTCCTGCAGCCTATGTGGAAATGATAGCATTCATAATACACTTTGTTGCAGAAGAACCATTTGGCATGGGTTTCTGATTTCCAGGACTGCCCTTACTTGGAGGACTTCAGAACAAGAAGGCATTGCACTTTGTAATAACCCAGTGGCGTTCCCAACAACTGCTAGTAGTAATAAGCTCCATTAATCAGGGAGTCTGTGTAGGCTCCAGAGACATATGAAACCTCAGGCAAGTTACTTAAATTCTCTTTGCCTCAGTTTCCTGATCTGTGAAGTGGGGGTAATAATAGGTCATTTTTTACAGGGTGATTGTAAGGATTAGGTGAAATAACCCACATTTAGCACAGTGATAGACATGTAGTAAATTCTCAGTAAATATTAGTTACTACTACTGTGTTTCCCCAAAAATAAGACATCCTCCGAAAATAAGACCTAGTGCATGGAAAGATAAGACATCCCCTGAAAATAAGACCTAGCGCAACTTTGGGAGAAAAAAATTAATATAAAACACGGTCTTATTTTCGGGGAAACAGGGTATTATTAAAATAATTGTGACCTCCATTTTATTAAAAGAAAACAAGATCAAGAAGAACTGTTTAATCATTTTAAAAGACATAAACAGCCCTGACCTGTTTGGCTCAGTGGATAGTGTTGGCCTGTGAACTGAAAGGTCCCAGGTTTGATTCTGGTCAAGGGCACATGCCAGGATTGTGGGCTCAATCCCTAGTGGGGGACTTGCAGGAGGCAGCCAATCCATGATTCTCTCTCATCATGGATGTTTCTATCTCTCTCTCCTTCTTCCTTTCTCTCTAAAATCAATAAAAAATATCCTATATAATAAAAGCCCAATATACAAGTCGACTGAACAACAGACTGACCTTGGAACAACTGGTTGCTATGATTTGCACTGACCACCAGGAAGCAAACGCTCAATGCAGGAGCTACCCACACCCTGCAGGCCCCAGGGCCAGCCAAGATGGGTGCCAGTGGGAGGGGGGCCCTCCCTGGATGGCCCTGCTTATCGCCCTGCAGATAGGCCCCATCACCAGCCAGGACTAGGAATCCTACCTGTGCACGAATTTTGTGCACAAGGCCTCTAGTGTGTGTGTGTGTGTGTGTGTGTGTGTGTGTGTGTGTGTGTATGGCATAAATAGGATCATATAGCATTAAACAATTTATGTAAAGACACACAGCTCTTAAGTGGGGAGCTGGTCTTTGACACAGATCTGTCTAGCACTAGAAGTGGTTTTGACCACTATGCAGTGGTCAAAGCCATAAAAGCAAGAAAAGGGGACCATCTCACCACCTGCCATTGTCCATTTATGATGGATGCATTTACAAGAGCTGGTTCTGTTGCTAGATCAGCTGTAGGCTAAAGGGAAGCATTCATGAGGAGTGATGACCCTTTCAAGAAATGATGAACTTGATGATTCATCCCATCCCGTGTAAATGGTAATGGCTTCCATGTCATCGTGAGCACAGTAAGCTTGATTCCTAAGGTGCAGAGTCATGAAAATAGAGAAACCTTTCCATTTCCCCCGAGGGCCTTTCAGAAGATTGGGATGGTACTATTATAATGGCAAGCTTATAACATACTTTTCTCATGAAATATTCAATATCACTTGAGGTATGTAATTATTGGGGCTCTTACTTTACAAATAGGAAACAGAGACTTAAAGAGGTTAAATATTTCACTCACATCAAGAAAGTGATAAAGGGAGGATATGAATCCCACTCTATTTGCCTACACTGGCCTCACCAAGCTGTGATGCTTGTTCTGTCCTGCTGCCCCTTCCAGCCCATGCTTATACACAGTCCCCAAGGCCCTCTCTTTCACTCCTGAACAGGATCTGATGTCAATCACGTGCAACTAAGCATTTTGCTTAGTGGGTGCCTACCTCTCCAGAGATAATTTGTACGTAGCTGCCAGTGTGCTAGAAATGGCTTATACTGGCCCATGAAAGCTGACTGTTACATTTGTTGTTGTTAATCCTCACGAGAGGATATTTTTTCATTGATTTTTAGAGAGAGTGGAGGGGAGGAAGGGAACCAGAGAGAGAGATACATCAATTGGTTGCCTCCCACACGTGCCCTGAAGGAGGCCAGGAATTGAGCCTGCAGCTGAGCTACATACCCTTGACTGAAATTGAACCCTTAACCCTTCAGTCCACAGGCTAATGCTCTAATCACTGAACCAAATTGGCTAGGGCCTGAATGTTAAATTTTCAGGAATTTTGTGAGCTAGTCGACATTACATCAGTAGTTTGAAATTGGCCAAGATGGGAGTATTTACACCAGAGAAAGCAGAAAACACTCTGAGGCAGAGCTCCCCAATACTCTACTGTAACTATCACTACAATGGCTGTTAAACATTTACCAACATACCACCAGGCCCCAATCTTTCATTGCCTTCTGTTAAGCAGAGCATCTGATATGTGGTAAGTGCTCAGTAAATGTCAGGCATCAGTGACCACTTAGCAAAGAAATTCGACAAGCACAGGGGAGCATCTGGAATCATGTCTAACGGTAAACCAGCTCTATGCTTCTTTCTGGCCCACTGCTTCAGCAGAGAGAAGGAGTTCTGCTGAAAACATTTGCACATCTCAGTAGGGGAATCCATGAACTAAATCCGTGTTAAAATAAGAGGCTCAACCAGCATTAAGACAATGGATATTTAAAGTTATAAAAACATATTTAATTTGCAGAATTACAGAATTTGTTCCTGAATAGGTAGAAGGACTATTTTTCATAGAATGTCATACCATCTAGTGCCACGCTTATAACATATTGCAATTTTCTAAAGAAGGCAAACTACATAGTTTTGATAATTTATGTTGCTGTTATTACTATTGTTGTTATGGAATATAAGAATGTCTTTAGATATATGAAAAGACTAACTTAGCTAAGTAGCTATAATTTTCTAGATAAGAACTGCTGGTCTGTACTGCTTAACACCTAACACTGCATGGTAATCTTAGTCTCCTAAACGTTTATAAGGGATAAAAATGTTTACCATTGTGCCTTGCAAATTTGAGACAATTAAATGCCCAGAGAATATTTTCCCAAGATATCAGTTAAGTGATGGCCATTGAAACAAAATTGAATTAAATTCATGAAAATGTTGACACTGAACCCATCACTTAACCATTCCAAGTACTAATTTCATCCAGTATACATTAAGGAAACTGAGCAAGATCATCACTTAGATCCCAGTGACTGCTAATATTTTATTAATCTGCCATAAAATGTAATTATTTCAAATGAAGTTTAAATTTTATCCAATCATAGCATTTGCCACATGAAATATTAGAATTTAAACATTGAACCCAAACTTGAAGGGAGAGGGGAAGCTAATGAATATTAAATTTACTCATGTATAGATTTTAGGACTAAAATCACTTCATACAATCACCCCATCTCTTGAGTTTTCTCCACATTTCTTCTTATTGTATTTTTTAGGCTGTTCTAATGAGCATGTCTATGTCCTTGTTTTATTCCATGTATAATCTTCATCATTCACTCCAGTCTCAAAATACTATTTTTAAAAAGACAAAAAACAAAACAACAATAAAGTTCTCACATACCCCATGACGGTCCTCAAAATACGCCAAGCTGGTTTTGGTTAAAACAAAGAAGCGGACTTTAAAGTTCGAGGGAGAAGTTCTTCTCTTTTGTTGGGATTTCTTGATGAGCTGTTCTTCTAGGAGGATAGAGTTGTTTGAGTTGTTCATGATCCAATTCTTGAAAAGTGATGCACCTTGGGCATCAGCCCTCAGCAGAACCAGAGGAAACAGCTTCAGGGCAAGGAATGCGATGGGGGAGGCAGTTGATTTTGAGAGAGTTGTTCAGAGGCAACTTGCCTCCAACGTTATCTTTCTATCAGTGTTCAGTCAACATCGCTGAGCTTCCCCTCTGATGTCAAAGGCTATAACCACATCCTTTCGAAATTCACAAAACTAAGAGGCATATGTAAATAAAATACTCACACTCTTTGCTGTATGGCTTGAAAATGATATCTGAAAAACTTTAGACTCAATGACATAAAAGATTAGAGTTTAATCATTATAGTTCTTGGTTTAGTCTAACAATTAAGGCATATAGCACAATGGATGCCTAGTCAATAGGCTTAGTTTGTGTATTAGTTTACTATTGCTGCTGTAACAAATGTTCACAAACTCAGGGACTCGCAAATTTATTGTTTTAGCTTTCTGTTCTTCAGAAGTCCAAAATGGGTCTCACTGGGCTAAAATCAAGATGTCACTAGGGAAGGTTCTCTATGGTAGAATCTGTTTCTTTGCCCTTTCCAGCTTCTAGTGATGCAGAATTTTTGGACTGGAACCTGGATTCTTTGTCTAGTGGAGTTGAAGAATGAATCCACAGGCAGAAGATAGTAAAGCAAAGGTATAAATTCATTAAAGGATAAGTACAGACTCCCACGTAGGGAGGGGGAAGAGTCTCCTAGTATGACTTCCACATGTGGAGGGGGGAAGCATCCTGCTGATTCCTAGGGATACCAAGGCTGCAGATCTCGGTGCCTTGGTATCCCTTCCGATTGGTCACTATTCCCTTGGACTGGTTTCTATAGTTACTCCTGGGCTCAAAGATTGAATCTCATATGGAACATGTGAGGTTCTCTCCCCCACACCCTTTCCTTGTGTGTGTGTTTTTTTTTTTTTCCTATTCCCTTTAAAGCTTTCTTCTTCTACTTATGGATGAAGGGCTTCCTTCTCTTTATTCTGTAAATATAGACTTTATGCTGTTCCCACTCCCTCATAATATGGAAATGTACCAGTTGCAGCTTTTCAGCTCCCTGTTCTATGGAAATATACCTTCTGCTGCTCTGCAGCCCTGTGCTTCTTCCATGGTCCCCTTAATTTCTAAAATTCCTTAAAACTTGTCATTTTCACCCCTAAAATTTCCTGTTTCACAACAGTAAGCCCTTCTATTGCCTCCCTCTTTCATACTTAAGTACCATTGAGATTACCTTGGGAGTGCCTGAATAATCTAAAATAACCTCCCTGCCTGACTGGTGTGCTCAATGGTTGAGCATCAACCTATGAACCAGGAGGTCACCAGTTAGATTCTGGATCAGGGCACATGCCTGGGTTGTGGACTCCATCTCCAATAGGGGTTATGCAAGAGTTAGGTGATCGTTGATGTTCCTGTCTCTCTCTCCCTCTCCCTTCATCTCTGAAATCAATAAAAAATAAAATAAATAAAATACCCCCCTCCCCCCCATTTTAAGGTTAGATATTAGCAACCTTAATTTCATGTCATATCTTAATTCCCCATTGCCATGTAATCTTATATATTCATAGGTTTCTGGGACATGAGTATCTGTAGGGGAGCCATTATTCTACCTACCACAGCTTGAAAGCTGGCTCCACCACCTAACTAGCTGTGAGATGAGACAAATCATTCAAGAGCTCTGAGTTTCATTTCTTCTAATCTGTAGAAGGGAATAACAGTGCCCCTACATAAGGTGCTGCAGGGCTCCCTTCCGGCTTCCTTGCCAGTCTCATCTCACACCTCGCTCACACATTCTCACTCCAGCCCTCATGCATGCTCCTTATGCTGCTTTTTAAAAAAAATATATATATATATATTTTTTATTGATATTTTACAGAGAGGAAGGGAGAGAGATAGAGAGCTAGAAACGTCGATGAGAGAGAAACACTGACCAGCTGCCTACCGGGGATGTGCCCACAACCAATGTACATGCCCTAGACCAGAATTGAATCTGGGACCTTTCAGTCTGCAGACCGACGCTCTACCACTGAGCCAAACCGGTTTTGGCTCCTTATGCTGCTTGAACATCTGTTCATCTTGCCTGAAAACATCTTTCCCTACTTTGCCTGTGTTCCAACTCACCCTCAGGTGGGAATGTATGCACAGGTGACTGGGGTCCCTCAGCCAGAGAACTGGACTTATACGGGTTGCCCAAAGTACTTAATTAAAATTGACCAAGCATAAACTAAACACAGAAACAAAAGTTAGAATGCATGAATCCCAAGATTTATTTACCAGAGTCCTGGTGGTTTCCAGAAGCCTGGGCAGGTCACCTGGAGATCTGCGCCGACAGACACACACACTGGACAGGAACATGTTGGTGCAACGTCTCGGTCAGGAACGAGGCCTCAGAAGTTTGGCTCACAGGCAGAGTGACAGCTTCACTCAGGCAGGGTCTCATGTATATTTCGAACAGGGAGAAGAGAGTGGGAGAGCACCCCGGGTGGAGGAGCCCTTCGTGGTCTCTGCCCAGTGCCTCTAGATCCCTTCTTTTATGGCCATTTCTGGGTGTTCCCTTGTTCCTTCTGGGTGCAACCAATGGGTCTTCAGTGTGTCTAATCGGGCGGTCTCCAGGTACTTTTTGCCTCGGTTTCCAACTTTCCAGATAAACACTTGTTAGGGCATCCACACAGTTACAACTTTCCAGATAAGCACATGTTAGGGCGTTCACACAGTTAGGGGCTCAAAGACAGTCTTAAAACTCAAGTTTTACAAAATGGATTCAAGTCACACTAAATGGAGTTACTTATACTAAGCCTAAAACACATTTAAAATAATTTCTTTTACTTAAAATAAAATCAGAATAAGATCAGAAATACAATTCACACTAAAACTATAAATCATTCATAAAAGTAAATGCTTTCATTCCTATTTTAAATCACAGAAATAATTATTTTCACACTGTTTTAAATCCTTAAAATATAAATCAAACATCACACTAATATAACTATAACAGCCTGGTTAACTCTAAATTATACTGCAAGTCTCAGCCTACATGTCACTTCCTCAGAGAAGTCTTCCTGGCTTTCCTAACTCAGATCTACCAATTATACCCAGATGACACCTTATACATTTCTCTTTTACCTCTTTTGACTGTTGCAAGTGTACATTTTGGAGGGTGATTTTTGGGTTAATGCTTATGTTCCCCACTAGTCTAGAAGGTCCATGATGGTCAGGATTATGTGTGGTTTTGCTCGTGATTATATACTCTAGCAACCATCACAGTGCCTAGCACATAAAAAAAGCATGTATTGGGTGAATAATCACCAAACTGGGTCAGACAATCAACAGAGACAGGAAGCACAAAACACTTAGGAAAAACATATTAAAATTTTTTACTTTAAATAATTTAAATAAAACCCCGTAGAAATCTCTCTATACTGCAGGTAGATAATTATTTTTCTGTTCCAAAATTTAGTGGAAAAACAGAAAATAAGTAAATCTCTCAAAATGGCATAATAAGCAAGGCATGCATTGGCTCTGAAGGTGGACGAAAGTGTGTTGGAATCCCAGTTCTGTTGCTTACTAAGCTGATTATATCTAAGTGAACTCCTTATCTTGTCTGCTCTTTAATTTCCTTATGAGGGGCCTTTTGGAAACTGAATCTGTGAATGGTGGATGCTATGTATCTTGTCTTAGAATTAGAACATATTTGAAGTATAATATGTGAGCCCTTGTCTAGCATAAATAAACAAGAAATCTCAGTGTAGGCAGAGATGGCATATACTGCAGAGAGGTAAATAATGAAACAAGATGATTATTATTGCTGTATAGGAATGCAATTATCTAAATTAATTTTAAAATGTAAATTATAAGAATACACCTTAATGTTGTTTCATATATTGGCTGCCCCTGCATAATCGAGGACCTCAGAATGGTGGAAAGGAACACTTTAAATGATCCCTCCTCTCCCATTCTGAGATTTTAAGACATATTCCCAAAAGAATTAATATATATATTTGCTTTTAAAATGTGTTTGAGACAGTGATTTTTATTTTCTACAAGTATCTACTCTCCCTTTCTTCCCAGATAACTGATTCTGTAAAGGTTACCTGGACATCTGGCTAGTCAGAATAAAGATTACCTTTTTTAGACCTAGCCAGTTTGGCTTAGTGGATAGTGTCAGCCTGAAAACCTAAGGGTCCTGGGTTCGATTCTGATCAATGGCATGTACCTATTTTGCAAGCTCCTTCCTGGCCTGGGGCTAGGTCAAGACACATGCAGGAGACAACCAATCAATGTGTTTCTCTCACATCAATATTCTCACTCTAAAAATCAATGGAAAATATCCTCAGGTGAGGATTATTTTTTTAAAAATTACATTTTTCAGTCATGTAACTGGATTCTAGCTAATGAAACATAGTATAAGTGATGAGTATGACTTCTTGCTGACTAGAATGTGGATGTGGTTGGAGCTGGAGCAGCTGTATTATATTATGAGGTAGAAATTATATGTTGAAGACAATGACTCATAAGATAGAAGGAGCCTGGGACCTGGTGATCTTGGATCCTCCATGCCAAAAAGAAATAAAATTCTAGGCACTTGATATTTTGACATACTGTCATAAACACAAACCTAATTCTAATCTACTGTATATTCCAAACTAGACTGTAAATTCCTTTTAGAAGTTTATTCAAGTTGAAAGATATACAACTTCAAAGTATCTTATGTGGGTACTCGAGGCCCAGTGCATGAAATTTGTACACTTGGGGCGGGGGCTCAGCTCGGATTGCTGAGGGCCCAGGCCAGGCTGAGGACCTCACTGGTGCACAATTAGGGCCAGGGAGGGACAAAGGAGGTTGACCAGACAGGGAGGGACTGAGGGAGGGTTCAAGGGTATGTCTGGCCTGTCTTGCTCAGTCCTCATTGGTCAGACCCTAGCAGCAAGGTTGGAGCATCTGCTCACTGGTGGTCAGTGCACATCATAACAACTGGTCGACCAGTGAACTGTCCCCTGATGGTCAGTGAACATCATAGCGAGCAGTTGAGCAGTCTTACCATAGCATTAACATATTATGATTTGATTAGTTGAATGGCTGACCAGATGACAAGATACTTAGCATATTAGGCTTTTATTATAGAAGATTGTGATAGGAACCTTTCATTTGCCAAGTTTCCATGGAGTACAGTCATAAGTAATTTTATTTCTTCTCTCATAGCACCTCCTAACTCACTCACTGGGATTTGTCTTTGTAACCTTAAGGTCCCAATATTTTCCCTCTTACTTTTAGGAACATATATGTGAAGATGAACAGTCTCTTTGCTTTTGCTTACAAAATTCAATTCACAGTAGCCAACTTCAAGAAGCTCTCACACATCAAAGATGGAAGAATTTGGGCATCAAAAAGAACAATAATGTAAGACTGAACATAAACTGTGCACCTATGGATGAGGACAATAGGGGGTGGGGTAAGGGTAGAGGGTGGGGTGGGAACCTGGTGGAGGGGGGAAGAAATGAGGAACCTTTGTAATAATATGAACAATAAAGATGATTAAAAAAAAAGAACAATAATGTAAACAAACTGAAGAGCAACCAAAATGTTAAAATCACAAGTTCATAAGACATTTGAAGAAAAATCCCAACTCATTGATCATTTTTGGAAGATGCTGGAGAACCAACTTATTATTCTGGAAATTTCCTGAGGAGCTCTATTTCAGTTTAGTAATCAAATATTTAATAAGGGAAAATCCTTTAGATAAGAATTCCAGCTAATACATGAAAAAGTGATAGAATATCACCACTTTGCAATCCCAATGCCATAATAAGTCTGTGCAACCATCATCAATGACTGCTAAAATCATTATGTAAGCCCTAGCCAGTTTGGCTCATTGGATAGAGTGTTGACCTGCTGACTAAATGGTCCTGGGTTCGATTCTGGTCAACGGCTCATGCCTGGGTTGTGGGCTAGATCCCCAGTAGGGGGCATGCAGGAGGCCCCTCTCTCATCATTGATGTTTCCATCTTTCTCTCCCTCTATCTTCCTCTCTGAAATCAATAAAAATATATTGTATTAAAGAAAATAAAAATAAAATCATTATGTGAAAAGCCACCAGGAAAATTTATAATTTATATATCAGACTGATAATACTATAATACATTGATCAACTTTTAACATCACAAAAAGAGAAACAACTAGACATTATGTTTCCTGATGTACTTTCCTGAAGTACACAAAACCACCTATGCAGAGGTTTTGCAAAAAAAATAAAATAAAAAAATCAAACATGAATTTTCATCAGACCTCTAGATCTATATCCAAGTTTGCAGGAAATAGAGGAACATGACAAATTCATGGAAATGTAATTGGGTAAGTCCAAACTACACAAAACATTAAAGACAAGTGTTCAGTGTCTATAGCAAATAGGTCAAAGGAGAAACTATAGACTGAAAGAGACTTTAAGAGACATGTCAAGCATGTGATTATTTTATTTAGAGGTAGATTCAAACAAATTAATTGCAGAAAGATATGATGAGACAAATAGAAATCAGGACACTGCATATTTGATTATTAACAAATCATTATTCATTAATCAAATTTTTATTCATTTTAAAGGTGTGGTAATAGCACTGTTGTTATGATAAAGGAATCTTTCCAATCTTTCCAAAAATCAGGACGTTTTTAAAACGCCGCGGGATGCGGGGAAAAATTGTTAGAAATCGGGACTGTCCCACCAAAAGCGGGACTAAGTGTGGTTCTGCTTCAGGCTTCGAAACATGTTGCCTTTTCCACTGAGTCCTAACTCCTCCTCTTCACCACATCCTAGCCAGGCTCCCAACCTACCTCTTCAGGTTCAGTGTGGGGAGGAAGAAGGGAAAAGGCACAGCATTCAATGAGGCAACAGGTGTATTCTCAACTGATGCCCTCTGAATGTGGATGCACTGTTGCTGCTTTTTCTTTCTTGGGAAAGTTTTGTCGCTGTCATTATTTTCAGAGGGCCCTGACAGTACTTCTCTTGGCCTGGGAGATGCTACTCTGACTGGCCGATGAGCCCAACCCTCAGCCCTTGGCTTTCTGCTCGTCCACCTCCAGGGTGCCTCCTACTGCCCATCTTTGTTGGCATCCCTTTGCCCGTCTCGGTTATCCTCCGGGTGGATTTTCCTTGAAAGTGAGCTGCATGCCACTCACTCATTTCCTCCAGTGACTCTACTTGAAGACTCAGGCATCCTTGGCCTGCGGTGAATAGATGTACCTCTTGGCCCAGTACAGCCCCTTCTCCCTTTGGCACCAAATAAGCAGCTCTTCCATAAGCCTTCACCATTTTACATTTTGCCAAATAGGCCTTAGATCTCAGTCCTTACGTCTCCCAAACTCTATGAAGTGTATGCCAAGCTCATTGAGAATTCCCTTAAAATCCTTGTCCCTTGGCTTCTAGTGGATACAAGCAAACACGCTCCTTTACCTTGGACGGGTTGTGAGAGGAAATGCATGGTGCACTGAAATCTCTCCCTTGATTTTTCAAACCCTCCTGTTCTAAAGGCTGCAGGTGGGTGAACACTACCACTGGCAGAACCTGTTTTGCCTCTTACTGTGTCAAGCATGGATAATACAGTGCTCCTTCTCAGGACAGGAAGGTACTTGATTCCTTTAATTGCATCATTTTAGGCCTTTGCCTAAAACCGAGTTAGCAAAACTTCATTTAACATTCTATACTTTTCTAATGAAAACAACTCTAGATACAATTATTTGTATAATGACATCAGAAATGTTGCTTCTCACTTCTTAGCTCTGTGTTGGCTTCATGTTTAAGCAGGCTTTCCTCTATGGCAGCAAAGTGGGCTAACACTTGACCAATAGAACTGGATTCCTTTTTCCTAATAGTTCCAGAAAAAGTCTCAGAGCTGTGCATCCTTTTTCTGGCTTGGGTGACATGCAAACATATACCTCAGTCATTACAGCCAATGCAATGGAATATTTTTGTTGTCTATCTCTAGATCTGCACTCTCACCTGGATTTGGGGGTGGGGTACAGTCAGCCCTACCCAATCCTATAGACTAAAGTTGTTCTCCAAAGTGTTGCCCCTGGAGAAAGAGGAATGGACGTTGGCTCATCAATAAGTGATCTCAGCCCTGAAGCTCATTGACCTAAAGCCCATCTTCTTTATTGCTTTCTCATTTGAGGCCTTACAATTCCAATCCTCTTCTCTGGTCCAAGGAATAGCCATTTAGATAAAGGAAGATGTTTCTCATATCACTCTAGAGCCCTCCTATGTCAAGGCCAAAGCGATCCTTCTCTTAGGATAAGCCTGGAAGCCCTTTATTTTCCTTATGGTTCTCATCCAAACATGGTTGGGTTTATTTGTATCTGTTTGAGGGTGACACTAAGAATATTTGGTAAGTACATAGCCTCTTTCCTTCTGAAAAAAAGAAAAGAGACTATGTACCCCACCCAAGATGTAGATGAAGAATCATCGGTCAGCAGATGAAGGGATGCTCAGAAAATCACCAGACTGTACCTTTCATCTGATTAACCTACTTTCTCCTGATTCCCGAATCCTTTACCTATACTTCTCTTCTCCTTATAAGAAGGGTTGGCTTGTGATGTAAGATGACAACATTTTAAGGCACATAACCTGCATTGTTCTCAATCATCAGCCCTCTAAATAAAGTGCCAATAAAGATTCAATCCTTGTCTCTACTTAGTGGTTTCAATGGTGACCGGTAGCACTAAGGCTGACTTTTCCAGTTTCAGCTTCTTTAGTACAACATCCAAAAATTATATATATATATATATATATATATATATATATATATATATATATATATATATATATATATTGAGGCGGGACATCTTACGGCTTAGAAACATAGCAAAATTGGAGCCAGAGAAAAGGAAATACTCCTCAGACTGATGAGCAGGGCAGAATTTTCGCTCTGAGTCTGGCTATTGAGCAGAACAGAAACAAGGGAGCAGGAAGAGAGTAGGAGGTGAAGGGGGCACCGCTAGTCAGACCAGCAAATTGAGAAATACCATTATTTCGATCACCTATCTGACCCTTTCATGTATCCAGCCCATCTTCTTTCTTTTTCTTTCCAGCCCATTTTCTTTTGAAACCCAAGGCAGAAGCAAAATGATTTGCATAATGGCCCTCCGGGGAAGAGTCTAGGTGACTGTGGTCTTTCTCTGACAATCAAAGGTAAGGCAGAAATCAGACGGGCTTCCTGAAGTCCTAGGTGCCCAAGGCTAACCACAGCTCATCCCACGCCATCTTGGCTTAGCTGCATCAACATAAAAGGTCTGTGGATTGTGTTTTGGGCCAGGGGACTTACCCAGCACAGACATATTGTGTACAGTATGGAAATCTCCCCACCCTCACATCCTGCCTAGCTCACAGTGCCCTCTCAGGGGGCATATTCATTGAAAAGGCTATTTATAGCTGTCTGCTTGCCTTGTTTTTCAAAACAATAGATGGGGGAACAAAAAGGATGAACTTGGAACCTCTTCCCATGATAAATAGGTAGACTTAGACCATTGATAATCTTGCATGCCTACATATATTCAGTACATCCTATCCAGTGTTTTGTGTGTTCACTTGTTGCATCTCTTTTATCTTGGGCCAATTTAAAATGCACATAAAACTAGGGGGAGGCAATGGTAAGATACGTACACATATAAAAACCTTAATTTAAAAAAAGAGAGAAAAATAAATAAATAAATAAATAAATAAATAAATAAATAAAATGCGCATAAAACTATTCTCAGAATTGTGGATTTGGCAGTTTTCCTTCTTACAAAAAACAACTATTGGTTATGAATGTTATTAGGCCCACCATTCATTCAACTTATTCTGTATTCCTCTAGCATGTATTTTACTTCCTGTTTTGTCCTGTTTCTTCACTGTATTCTCCTATGGATTATAAACTCTTTGAATAGAGGATCATGGCTTATACATGCTTCCCTATATTCCTCCATAGGAAAAAATAACTCAAAATTATAAATTAAAAAATTGTAAAGCAGGCAACATGCACTTCCAATGTCATATCAAATCTTGTTTCATATGCCTGCCCAAGGATTATTTAATTATACAGGAAAAGAAAGTAAGACAATGAGATTGGATCAATAAATCAAGAGTGAAGCGTTCTTATCTATTATTTTTAACAGCTTTATTGAGATACATTTCACATACCATAAACTCTATCCATTAGAAGTATGCAGGTCTGTGGCTTTTAGTATGTTCACAGAGTTGTGTACCTATCACAATGTAATTTTAGAACATTTCCAGCACCCCAAGAAAGCTAATATTGATCCAAGTCTCAGATTCTGTGAACTTAATTTATAAACTTTAGAAGAAAAGATAACCCCAAAGGTTATCCTTTTATTGCCTTGTAGACATTTAACCATTTAAAAAAAATCTAGTCTGGCAATGTTAGCCCATCATCCTTTCTCCAATGCCAAAGCATATTCCTAATTCCCTTTTGAACCATCTTTATCATCCTGCTGGCTCTCTTGTTGATAAATTAATTAAATCTTTGATATGTTTTCATTCTGTATTTGTATAAGAGTCATGTTTATAAGTATTTGAAATTTATATTTGACAACCTGAATACTCTCAGCACAGTGATGGCACTTAGTAGGCAATCAATAAATACATCTTGGTAAATTAATCTCCATTTTTTTTGTAAGGATGTGTTAGAGTTTTAAACTTTGGAAGAAGAGAATACATTTTTGAAAGGTCTTAAAGAAAAAAATTAGCAGGCCAGACGGCAATGGCAAGAAATATTCAAGGTGATGAATAACAAGAACCTACAGCCAAAAATACTCTACCCAGCAAAGCTATCACTCAGAATTGAAGGCCAGATAAAGAGCTTCACTAATTTAAAAAAAAGCTAAAGGAGTTCATCACTGCCAAACCAGAATTATATAAATTGCTTAAGGAGGTTCTTTAGGAAGAGGAAGAAAATAAAGATAAAAATTATGAACAACAAATATGTAACTATCAATAAGTGAATCTAAAAACGAAAGGAATTAAAAAAACTGATGAACAATATTAACTGTTGAATATAATAGAATCAGAGGTATGGAAGGGAAGTGGACTAACGATTCTCGGGGAAAAGAGGAGTGGGGGGTGCGGGAAGAGACTGAACATAAGCTGTGCACCCATGGATGAGGACAATGGGGGGTGGAGAAAGGGCAGAGGGTGGGGTGGGAACCTGGTGGAGGGGAGCAATGGAGGGGGGAAAAATGAGGAACATTTGTAATAATATGAACAATAAAGATTTATTTTAAAAAAATCAGTATTATATAGAAATCGCTCACTTCTTATTTTTAAACCTAATAGTGTTAACTTTGAGTGATTATCTCCTTATCATAGAATATAAGTACTTTGTTCTATTTTTTTAAAGTCTTTTAACATCTTCAGATAATGCATTTTAGTGCTTTAGAGGTGGAGACTATCTTTGCATTTCCATTTTCTGACCTGTCCTGAAAATAATACTCACTCAGTACGTTTTGTTGAATAAACAAATGTAAAAATAAATCTCAATGGACACAAGCAAGTTCATATTTATTGAGAAGTTGCAACATGCCAGGTACTGCAGTAGGCTCTAGGGATATAAAAAGAACAGTTGGGGGTTGAAGTTTATTTCAAGACCTTTTCAGAGCAGTCACTGAGTTTGGGGGATGTATTTCATCTCAGAGGTAGTTTCTCACTGAAGGAGGGGAAATTTGGATTTATTACCCTGTGCAAAAAAATACATCTTTGCCATAATTTCTCTGAAGAGCTTTTCACAGAAACCAAACATCCGTGGTTTATCAGGTAGACATCAAGAGCGAAACAACAGGCATACCAGTTTGGGAAATCTTATGGTGATTCAAGACCTCTATGAATTCCTGTGGTTCCCAGTAAGTCCCCACGCATATGGCTAACTGCAAACAGTTCTATATTTAGAGAAAAGTGAGACCCTAAATGGTGAGCCAGGCAGCTGGAGGCAGAGAAAAATCCCTGATCTGAGTCCCCAGACCTTGGGTAGAAGCCAATTCTGCATTCTGACCTGTGCGAGACAATTCTGAGCCTCGATCCCCAACCATAAAAGTATGGTTTTAAAAATTTGCCTCCCAGTAAAACATCAAACAGACTGTCAAATTGCAGCGGGAAGGTTAGGGAAATGTGGGGAAGGTAAGAGATCAACCGAAGTACTTGTATGCATGCATATAAGCATAACCAATGGACGCAAGACACTGGGGAAGGGGGGGAGGGGATGTATGGGAGTGGGTGGAGGGGCGATAATAAGATATGTACACATATAATACCTTAATTAAAAAATGGGGGGGGGGGAGATTATCTCCTTCAAATGAGGAAATGGGTGAGGAAGTCTCCACACCCTGGGAACCACTGTACGAATGGGACTCTAATTCTGATATGTAGCAGAAGCCCCTTTGGCCCATACATTCAACAACTTCCTTCGACTCCCGAGTGCCTGCCTGCACTGTGCTACTCACTGGGCACAGGGAGAACCACGTCGCCAGCACACAACCCACTTCCAGGAGTTTATCCCCAAGCAGTTTTTCAGCAAAAGCAACAAACATATTTGCAGGAAGATTATCATTGCAGGGATATCTGTAACCACAACAACAATAAAACTGGAAACAACCTGGATATTTACCAAAGCAGGGTGGTTTCATCAATTACACATCCCGGCATTTTGATTAGAAAGTACATCTAGCCTACCCAGACCCACACCCTGGCAGGGTCAGCCTGTCACCCTTGGAGATGGTGGTTTGTTGTTGTTGTTGTTTGAGGGGGGGAGGCTGGTGACCTTGCCCCAAGGGGGTGGCTGCTTGAAGGCTGGACAAAGGGGTGTGTAATAGCGACAGGTCACAAAGGACTGCCAGGGTAAGTGCAGGGGTGTAAGGAGCTGTCCGCAGAACCCTGCAGGGAGATGGGCAGTGGACTTCACTCCCACTCTCTTGGAGACTCGATTTATGGCTGTCTTCAATTCAGAGAACCATGAGCAGTGAATGCTTGCTACCTTACTACACAGCCCACAGCTACCGTTCAAAGGGCGTGTTCAATACCTCCATGGGGGACCTGCAACGACAACTGTACAAGGGAGGGGAGTATGATATTTTCAAGTACGCGCCCATGTTTGAGAGTGACTTTATCCAGATTAGCAAAAAGGGAGAGATGATTGACGTGCACAACCGCGTCCGAATGGTGACGGTGGGCATCGCGTCCACCAGCCCCATCCTCCCGCTGCCCGACGTCATGCTGCTGGCCCGGCCAACCAAAGTCTGCGAAGAGCACACCAAACGCGTCCGGTCCGCCAAGGGGAGAGGCCGCAAGCCCGCCAAGACCCTGGAGCTCACCCGGCTACTGCCTTTGAAGTTTGTCAAGATCTCCATCCACGATCGAGAGAAGCAGCAGCTGCGCCTGAAGCTTGCCACGGGTCGCACTTTCTATCTGCAGCTGTGTCCCTCTGCAGACGGGCAGGAAGACCTGTTTGGCTACTGGGAAAAACTTGTCTATCTCCTGAGGCCACCCGTGGAGAGCAGCAGCAGTACCCGGATACCACAGAGCGGGGATGCAGCGACCATAGAGGATGACAGCAGCCTATTGGTAAGCATCTGCCGAGACTCAAGATAATGGACCGGGGTGCTTTGGGGGAGCAGCTCAACACTGGTCCTACAAAGCCGCCGGTGCTCTCTGAAGCTCACTGGGGAAGTGCATCCCATTTCCAAAAGGTTCTGGGCCACCACCATGGCACTAAGCACACTGAGGAGATTCCAAGCGCTTCTCTGCGTTGTGCCACAAAGCCTGGGTTCAGAGAGACCTTAGGTATCAGCTGCTCGGGTCTCAGACGCAGGGTTGCAATCCCTTCTGTAGCCTCCAGATTGTGCTAGCCCTTCCTGAACACTTCCCCCAGCCCAGTCAGTCTCTTCTTTCCTCCGTTCCCCCTGTGACTGCCATTGCTGATTCAAGTCAGCACCACCCGCTTGGGTGCCTGCACATGTACAGTTTCTTTTAGCAGCCACTGAAATGTAAAATGTGTGACCCCTGGACCCAGCAATCCCATGTGTAAGATCTGTCTGCAGAGAGATAAGCACACATGTGCAAAAACAAACAAAAACCCCAACTGGGAGGACTGGGAATTACATCAGTGCTTCCCTTGGCGTGGGGACTGCTCACGCAAAACCAAGTTTGACAGGGATGCTGTGAATGGGAGGCTGCAGCCCAGGGGAGCTGAGACGTAAGGATCTCCAAGGTGCTTCTCCTTAGAAAAGCCCTGGAGATGCTGGGCTCCAGGGCGAGAGAGAGCGAGAGAGCAGACTGCCGTGGTCTCACTTTGTCATCTCTGCCCCCCCCCCCCCCCCCCGGTTTCTCCTCCCCTTGGCACAGACCGCAGAGTTCCGTGGAGATGGAGATCAGAACGAGGCGAGGTTTTACAATCTTTGTGATGTGTCCAGAGCCACTTCTTCCGGTTATGCTGGGGGAGAGGGAATGCCTGCTTCAACTCAGGCCAAGAAGACTCCGGGGACTGCCGAAGGAGTCTCAAAGGGGGCAAGCGCAGGCCTGGCAGTAGCAGGAACGAGCCCTAGAGCAAGCGTGGCAGCTGCGGGGGTGATAACAATCCCTGCAGCCAACACGGCAGCAGCAGGAGCGGGAACAAGCCCTAGAGCAAGCATGGCAGCAGCGGGAGTGGGATCAAGTCCTAAAGCCAGCAGGGCAGCAGCAGGAGCCAGAGCAAGTCCCACAGCAGGTGCTTTGAGCATAGCAGCATCCCAGAATGCGGGCACAGGCCACATGGACGTGGCCGTGGCTGGAGCCATCACCAAGGGTCCGGGAGAAAGTGGATCCAGCAAGGCCGCGGCAGGTGCCACCAACATATCCTCAGAGGGCACGAACGTGGCCTTGGCGGGTGCTGCCAGCTCGTCTTCATTAACAACTTCCATGGCAATGGCAGGGGCTACCAATGTCTCCCCAGCCAGCAGCACCAGCGTCACGTGCATAGTGACAACCACCAGTCCGGATGCAGAAAGAGCTGGAGGCCACGTCTCAACCTTGAAGGGTCAACGGGAAAGGAGCCCGAAGGCCTCCCAACCCAGAGCTGAATCTCGGAGGGGGAAAAAAGAAAAGAGGGAAAAGAAGGACAGACACCCTTCCACAAGGAAAAGTTCCCATCACCACAGGACAGGAGGGAACAAGTTGGTCCGGAAATCCTCGTCCCACCGGTCAACCTCTGGCCATAAAAACACAAGAGAGGACAAGAAAGAAAAGGGGGCGAGCAACATCAAGGGCAGGAGACACGGCACTCACAAGAGTTCCAGCCGCAGCTCCGCTGTGAAGGAGTCCAGGGCACCTCACAAGCTGGGGAAGAGCAGGTCTGCCAGCTCCGGTACTTTAAGTAAGAAATCCAGCAAGATCGGCTCTTTCTTCAAGAGCTTCCGAGTCACTCGTGGTTCAAAAACCGAGGTCTCGTCGCACGACAGGGAGATGGACTTCAAGGCCAAGAAGGTAGGGAAGCGCAACATCGAGGCCAAGGTAGAGAAGGCCCCGGGAGGCCGGGATCTGGAGATCACTGGCACCGTGACATCGGAGGTGTTGGAGACGATCTACATTGAGACCAAATCCAATTAGACAGGAGCCAGGCGGGCAGGAAGCTGCAGCGGAGACTTAGCCTCGCGAAAGTATCCCCAGAGAGACAGTGCCAGCGTTCTTTAATAAAGGAAACAATACACCTCCAAAAGAAATGCTGCTTTTGTTGGGCTTCCAATGTCCCCTCTCCTGGTGGTGACTTCACAGTGGTGTCTGTGATGTAAACTGTGCTAAGGCCTGAGACTCCAGCCTCTGGTCAGGCAGAACCCCACCTCTCACCCAAGTCCAACATGAGTGTCCTGTCTGGTCTCCTCCCCCTTTTGTCTTTTGGTTTCCCCAAGACAATGGCCACCAGTGACAGGTGCCGGGCAGGGAAGGACCACCACCACCAAGTCTCCATGCCCTTCCTCCTCTTCTCCCAGAAGGTCCCTGAACATATCCCTTCAGTCCATCCCACAGGCTCAGTGAAGACAGGACTCGTGTCTCCTCAAGAAATCAGTAGGGAGGAAACAAAGGATGTAGGCAGTCACAATAGTCAAGTGTATCATCCGAGTCAGGAATTGGTATCCTGAGGGCCAAATCTTGCCAAGTGCCCAGTTTTGTAAATAAAGTTTTTATTGGAACGTAGTTACAGCCGCTCACTTATATATTGTTTATGGCTGCTTTCACATTGAAGCAACAGATCTGAGCTGTTGCAACAGAGACTGTATTGTGTGCAAAGTCTATTATGTTTACTATCTACAGTAGCACTTTCCAGGAAAGGGTTTCCCACCATGGATTTAATCGAAACAATTCTCCTTTCTCTTGAGTATATACTGTGGAGAAACCCTCACAGAAGCTTGCTAGGGGACAACTGGAAGATTTTTTTAATAAAAAATTTTATAATAGCAAACCCCCAAATGTTTATCAAACAGAAGAACTGATCAATTGTGGAATATGCCTACAGTGCACATAATACAACAGCAAAAGTAAACAGCAGCTATACATGTTCGCATGGATGAACCTCATAGAAAGTTGAATAATAAAAACTAGTCAGAAAAATGAATTTAATATAGTTCCACTTGCAGAAAAGTTCAGAAACAAGATCAAGTAATATGTATTTACTAAAGGTATAGAAGAAGGCAAGGAAATGATAAACACATAATTCAGAATAGTGGATATCTATTTATAGGGTGAGAAGGAGAAGGGATAATCTGAGAGATACATACAAAGAGCTTAAAGGGAGTGGGGATGGTTCTATTAAGCAAAGGACGTGTCAACGGTAAGTTATTGTTGTACCTTTTAATTTTTATTTTATCATCTCTGAAATCAGCATGGTTTTAAACTGCTGTCAGCCAGGTGGCAGTCAAAGCTTTGAAAATACCAACCAACTTATTTTACTTATGTTTTCCTTTGGGCAAGAGAGGTAGATGACAAAATACCTAAGTATGAAAGATATCTTTCAATAAGTAGAAAAGGAAAAATTGTAAGTGACAGAAATATTCAGAATCCAGGAACATGGGAAATAGATATATGTAGAAGAATCCATAATGTAGTTTACTAATGAACCCTGTAAATTATGTGTGCATGGGAAAGGAATTTCTAAAAATAAAAAATACATACCATACATTAGAAATGAGGTGATGAATTTTTAAAAAGTCTACTTTAAAAAAGAAATTACATTGTCTTCTCAATTTAAACAAGTTGTAAATAAATTACATGAGTCTATAAAAATCATTAGGTTGTATTAACAATAGACTAGAGGCCCGTTGCATGAAATTCATGCATGGGGTGGGGGAGTCCCTCAGCCCAGCCTGCATCCTCTCCAATCTGGGACCCCCTGAGGGATGTCTGATTGCCTGTTAAGGCCCGATCCCATCACTCCCAACTGTCCTCCTCTGCTGACCTGATCACTCACAACTGCCCTCCCTTGTGATCCTGGTAGGATCTGGCCTAAACAGGCCATCAGACATTCCTCCTACAATCCAGGACTGTTGGCTCCCAACAGCTCGCCTGCTTGCCTTCCTGATTGCCCCTAACTGCTTCTACCTGCCATCCTGATCACCCTTTAACCACTTCCCTACCAGCCTGATTGATGCCTAGCGCTGCTGCTTTGCCATCCTGTTTGCCCCTAACTACCCTTCACTGCAAGCCTGGTCACCCCTAACTGCCCTCCCCTGCAGGACTGGTCCCCTCCAACTGCTCTTCCCTGCAGACCTTCCCCCCGCCCCCAACTGCCTTTCCCTGCAGGCCTCTCACCCCCAACTTTCTTCCTCTGCTGGCCTGGTCACCCCTAATTACCCTCCCCTGCAGGCCTGGTCTTTCCCAACTACCCTCCCCTACTGGCCATCTTGTGGTGGCCATCTTGTGTCCACATGGGGGCATTCATCTTTGACCACATGGGGGCAGCCATCTTGTGTGTTGGAGTGATGATCAATTTGCATATTATTCTTTTATTAGATAGGATTAGATAGGATAGAGGCCTGGTACGTGGGTAGGGACTAGCTGGTTTGCCCTGAAGGGTGTCCTGGATCAGAGTGGGGGTTCCCTTGGGGCATGGGATGGCCTGGATGAGGGGCCTGTGATGAATTGCAGACTGGCCATCCCCCACCCCCACCCCCCAGGCGACCCAAGCCGAAGCCCTGGTATCTGGAATTTATTTATCTTCTATAATTGATACTTTGTAGCCTTGAGCAGAGGTCAAGGCAGGCTAGTGCTGTGGAAACTTGGCTTCCTTCATTGCTGAGGAAACCCAAGCCTCTTGCTCTCTCTATGGCCGTTGGTTGGGTTAATTTGCACATTCACTCCTAATTGGTTGGCAGGCATGGCTTGTGGGCGTAGCAGATGTATGGTCAGTTTGCATATTACTATTTTATTAGATAGACTGAGTAAAATTGAACTTGAGAAAAATTATTCTGAGAACCATGTGTGTCTGTGTTGAGCCTGGGAGTCATCTGCCCAGCCTTGCAATTCTTTCCTCTTTCTCTGTGACAGTGGCATCTGCTAAGGCAGAAGTTGGGTTTCTAGTAAAGATTAAGGACTTCTGGAGATCGAACAAGTGTGGCAGAGATGGAGGAGGTAAGAAACCAGGTATTCTGGGAGGAGTGGTGGCTTAGGAATATCAATGGAAGCCCTGCACAATTGCTCTGATGGGCTCAAATCAGAAAATCCCATCAGATTTGTGATTTCTGATATACAGGGACCAATAGATGCTGGGGATCAAGGTGTCCTTGGAGGAGACTTTTGAAACAATGAATACTGATAGAAGTAGAGAAAGAGGCATGTTCTCAAAGACCTGAGAGGGACTTTGGGGAAGCTGCCTGGGAATGTAAGAGGTTATGGGGTAGAGGAGAGGGAAAAGGTGAACTCTTTTCAAAGCCATCAAATGTATGCTATGCTGTTACAAATGGCTTAATCTCATGATTTGTAGACCATGGCTTTATCTCTTTTCCATCTCTTGTTTTATGCACCCCCACTGCCACACCCCCAAACATTGTTTTATCAAACCTAGTTTGTCCACTATGTATGGTGTTAGCTGAGCAGACACAATTTACACAATTTACACAATTGCCACAGAAGTAAAGTGGAGGTGGGGACTTTACCAGGCACATTCTCTGTATTTCCTTTTCTACCTCCACAGTTCATCAAGAAACAGATGCGCAAATAACTACATATTTCAAAGCAACAGTCCTCTTTCCCTGGGGGAGATATCAATTCAGGCATAAAGTCAATGCACCCCATCAGATAAAGGCCAATATTTTTGACAGGTGTGTGCTTCGGCAGCACATATACTAAATCTGGAATGATACAGAGAAGATTAGCATGGCCCCTCTGCAAGGATGACATGCAAATTCATGAAGCATTCCATATTTTTAAAATAAAATATATATTTGGCAATAATGTGCATCATCATGGTAGCAATTCTGCTGAAGCAAGTGTAATGAGGAGATGGATGGCTGATTACTAACCAGTGTCCAGAATTTAAACTCTAGCATTCACACCTACATACATACAGAAGATGAGAAAGGGATCTTTTGCCAACAGCAAAATAAGATAATTCATGGAGCTGCTGTGATCAGGTGGAGTATTTCTGACAGAAGAAAGATGTACTGTTGTGGAAAGAAGCATGGTGCCTCAAGATATTGAAGGCAGTGTCAGGGTTGGAGGGCAAGAATGATGTGAGAAATGCTGGAGAACACCTGCAGGGGGCAGGGCAGGTAAAGCTTTGAGGTCCATGTAAAGAATGTTGATGTCTGTCCTTGAGTAATGAAAAACCACTGAAATGTTGTAAATAGGGGCATGACTTGGTCAAATCTGCACTTTGTAAAGGACACCATGGTCACTGTAAAGAGAAATATTTGGGGATGGGGTTGTTAATATGTGACTATGTTACTTCCTAAACCTTTGCCACAGGATCCATAAAATGAGGAGATTGGAGGGGATGTTTTGAAAGACGCCTTTCCATTTGAAATATCCATGTTGGGTGGACATTCCTTCAATGAAGGACTTGTGGCCCAGGCTGCTGGGAGTGTGTTTGGACATTGCTTTGGCTTCAGACAAATCCCTCACCCAAGGTAATTAGTCTCTGGGGCACGCAATGACTAATTGATGTGGAGTGTGAAGATCTGGCCGTCTTAGCCCAACACAGACCAACTCTCAAGGGCCATTTGACTTTGAGAGCTCTATGTGAGGCCTGCCTCACAGCTCGACTTCTTTTGTGTACTCCTGCTTTCTCCCCTTCCCTTCCACAGGTGCTGGTCCTAAGGGCACTCTTTAATAAACATCCTTTGGAATATTACTTGGCCATGAAAAGGAATATTACCATTTGAAATGGCATGGGGTGAACCTAAAGAATATTATGCTAAGTGAAATAAGTCAGTCAGAGAAAGAGAAATACCATATAATTTCACTTACATGTGGAATCTAAACAACAAAATGAATGAACAAATAAAATCGAAACAAACTCATAGATACAGAAAACATACTGATGGTTGCCAGAGGGGAGTAAGTTAAAAGGGGACTGGGTGAAAAAGGTGAAGAGATTAAGAAGTACAAATTGGTAGTTACAAAATAGTCACAGGGATGTAAAGTACAGCATAAGGAATAATCCAATCAATAATATTTTAAGAACTCTGTAAGGTGTCAGTCAGGTGGGTACTTGAATTATCGGGGAAACATTTTGTAAAGTATGATTATCTGTCCACTATGCTGCACACCTGAAATTAATTCAAAATAATATTTAAAAATAAAAAGAGCAGAAAGCAAAAACATATATTTTGGGGGAACACAATTTGCAACACTGTGTTAGTATAAAGTGCTGTGGCCACCTCTTCTGACTCCATTAACCTTGTGAAAAGAGTTGGTGATAGACATGTTCTTTCTCTCATTCTCTCTCTCTCTCTTGTAGGAATCCCACCCCCTCTTCTGAAGCACACCAGAGCCCTTACATCCTTGCTTTTTTATCCTAAACTCCAAGGGCCCTTCTTTTGCCTCTAAAACTTGTTTTCTGAGCCCACGCAGCCCAGCTGCTCACTTCTTCCACAACTCACTTCTTCTACCACTGTATCTTCTTATTTTTTTAAAAAAATTTTCTTTTTCCTTTTGTTTTTTCTTTTTTACCACTGTATCTTTCTAAATAAACTTTTGCGTCTGTTTAAAAAAAGAGATAGAGAGTTGGTGATAGCCAGGAAAGGTATAATGTGCTATATATATGGTTTTAGATGTAAATATTAAGTATATTTTCTTATTGCAAAAGTGTGCCTACTTTGGAAAGTTTAGAACATGTGGGTATGAAGAAAAGGAAACAAATATCCCATTGTTTGCCTTGATAAATCACCAATTACTTAAAAATGAACTGGTTAGACTTATGCCTCCAGAAAGATGGAGTAGACATATTTTCCCCTATTCCTCTTGTTCATACAACTAAAGGCCTAGGACATTATATGTAAAATAAACATGAGAAGACTCTGAAAGGTGGGGAGACGCAGAGAGACCTGCCAGGGACCTGAGGTGGTGAGTTCACCTCAGGAAATGAGGTGGTGAGTTCCCTAGGTTTTTATTTTTTGTTTCAGTATCCCAGATTTGGAACTGAAGAAGCTGGCAAGCCTGAAAAAAAGTCCCAACAAAAACCTTATCTCTCTAGTCTAGGGGTGTCGAACTCAATCAGAGAAGGGGCCAAAATCTAAAATCCAGCCTAAATCGAGGGCCGAATGGTTTACTGAACAGTCATAAACTGTCATTGTGATGGAAACGCAGCAGAGTGCAGTGATGACAGCGCGGTGCGGGCCACATTGCAAGGCCTGGCGGGACGGATTTGGCCCGCGGGCCTTGTGTTTGACACATGTGCTCTAGTCAAAGGACCAGGAAAGGAGCAGCCAAACAAATAAATAAATTAAAAAAAAGAAAGAAAAAAAAAGAAAATAAAGGGGGGGGGGGGGAGGCGGAAGAAAACTTTTACACAGTAACTGCTCTACTCCAGCCAAACATCTCCGAAAAAACAGTGCTCCCAACCCCCACTCAAGCAACCAATAATGTGAGAGATTTTTGAGATGATTCAAAAACAGATGATTCAAAAACAGGCATGATAACAGTATATTTACTTTTTCTCCCCTTTTGTAAGACTCTAAATCCATTTTAAGTTCTTCAGCCTGCAAGAAGAGACAACTGGTTCTCAGTGGGAGCTCATTGTCCTTCAGTGGGACCTCACTTGTGGGGCACAAATCTTTGATATAAAGTGTAAACGGGAGCTAGTTCTCAAATGCTAAGGTTACTACTGACCCCTACTGCTAAGGAATGGCGTAGCAGGCACAAGACACTGTGGCATCTCCCCTCCCATCTGCTGCACACAGACCTGGATTGTTGAGATTGTTAGTGATGAGGTCGTTTGTAACCAGGAGACAAGAACAGCAAAAACAGTGATAAGGATTTGAAACTGTACAGCAAGAAACATTGCATTAGTGATGATTCTATCTAATGTACATTGTTGAAACAATATATTTGAGCTGATAGAAATTATATGACAGAGCCCCGTCCAGGTAAGCTCAAGAGCGTCATTCAGATATGCCAAGGTTGTGGGTTCCATCCTAACAGGGTATATGTAGGAGTCAATCAATGAATGCATAAATAAGTGGAACAACAAATCCATCTCTCTCTCTCTTTCTTCTCTTTTCCCCCCTCTCTCTCATCAATCAATAAATAAAAATTTTAAAAATTATATGATAGAAACAGGATTTTGAGATGAAAAATGTAATTTGCTAATTTTCTTTTCCTATGCCTGGGCTGATCAATAAGCAGCAATATGATGTAACTGACTAATAAGAAGCTCAGGATGTTATTTATGAACCTGTCTACCAATGATAGAGGTGGTAAGGCCAACAAAATCAAAATCAAGGTAAATGGTGCTGGAACAATTTGACTCCCACGTGAAAAAAAGAGAGCAATCTCAGCTCATCTTACACAACATACATGTAAATTAACTAAAAATATACAAAATTTGACGTTATAAAACTTCTAGAAGAAAACACAAGGGAAAATCTTTGTGACCATGCCTTAGACAAAGATGTCTTGGCTAGGACACAAAAGGCATATGAACCATAAAAGAAAACACTCTTAAGAAAATGAAATCATCCAGGACCGGTTTGGCTCAATGGATAGAGCGTCGGCTTGGGGACTGAAAGGTCCTAGGTTCGATTCCGGTCAAGGGCATATATCTTGGTTGCGGGCATATCCCCAGTAGGGGGTGTGCAATTGGCAGCTGATCGATGACTCTCTCTCATCGATGTTTCTGACTCTCTATCTCTCTCCCTTCCTCTCTGTACAAAAATCAATAGAATATATTTTTTTTTAAAAAAAGAAAAGAAAATGAAATCATTAACCACAGGTTTTTATTTTTATTTTTGGTTAATTCTCACCTTATTTTTTCCATTGATCTTTACAGAGTGAAAGAAAGGGAGGAGGGGACAGAGAGAGAGAGAAACATCGATGTGAAAGATACACATTGGTTGGTTGCCTCCCGCATGTGCCCCTGCAGAGTCTGGGGATCAAACTTGCAACCGAGATATATGCCCTTGACCAGAAATTCAACTGTAAACGTTTCTGTCTGTAGACTGATGCTCTAACCAAAAACGGCCAAGGCACCACCGAATTTTTTTTTAAAGAATAGATTTATTGCAGTATAATTTATATATAGTAAAATTAACGCCAGGTGTATCATTCTATGAGTTTTGATAAATATGTACTTCCATATAACCACCATCACCAGAATTATGATACAGAATATTTTCATCTGCCCAAATAAATTCTTTTCTGCCCCTGCTGTGTTCCTTCTTCTCCCTTCAACCCCAGTCCCTAGTAACTACTGATCTGATTGCTGTTCATGTGCAAAATTTTGCCTTTTTCTGGATGTCATAGAAATAGAATCTGACAACATATAGATTTTCATGCCTGGCTTCTTTCTTTCTCTTAGCATACAACTTTTGAGGTCCAACAGTGTTGTTGCATGTATCATCCTATTTACAGATGAGGCGTATTCCATTGAATGGAGGTACCATAATTCATTTATTCATTTGCCAGTTAATGGACATTTGGGTTATTGTCAGTCCTATAAACATCTATATACACGTCTTTGTACGTATGGACATATGTTCTCAGTAACTACATAGGAATGGGATTGCTGGGCCCTGTAATTGTTACATGTTTAACTATATCAGAAAGTGTCAAGCAGATTTCTAAAGAGGCTGTATCATGTTTTAGTTCTGCCAGCAAACTATGAGAGTCAGTGGCAGCGACCTATGGTTGACATTTTGAATACTCCAAAAGATGTTTTAAAAAATGAAATCACAGAATCTTATTTTAATTAGGTAAATTTGAGAACTTTTTAAAAATCAGAATAACATCTTTTTTTTAATGTGCACCATGCTCTCATAAGTTGCCCACGAATTTAGAAATTTGTGACACTTCTAATGAAAATAACCTTTCAAATAAATCTTTACATCTGGTTTCTTTTTTATTTTGTTAATTTGCTGCCTGGGAATAGAATAGACATCTCTGAATTTCTAAATGAAAATAAAAGTCAGTGGATGGTGAAGAAATGGAAATTAGAAATATATTACTCATTGCCAATCATGGTCACAAATATTTCCAGATTAAAAAACCATTTAAATAGTATATAAAATCCAATCTAATTCGTTTAAAATTTATTTTTGACGGTGGGGAGTCGACATCACTTAAAAAAGTATCTGCTCATCCATACTTTCTAACCATTATGGAAGGCTTGTAGATAGATGCCTTGTTTCATTTTAAGCATTAAAAAAAAAAAAACCACGAAAGGCAGCTACCAGCTGCTACTTTTTAGGGGCAGAAAGTAGAGGTACTATCTCACTTTAACGCCCCCTGGCGACCATGCCACCGCATTGCAGAAAGATGGAGGGGGGCAGGCCGGAAAGACGGGGGGAAAAGGGGGGCGAGGAGAGAAAATGTACGCGCAGGCGCAATAGCGAGCCAGTGGTGTGAGGCGGGACAAGTCTCGGCTAAAGAACAGCTCTTTCAGCCAATAAAGAGACAGCGTCACCGACTTCTTCCCGGAAGTCGCGTTTCCCAGGCGTGGGACCCGCCGTTGCCAGAGTAAACGCAGTTCTGAGGTGAGTGGGCGGCGACGTTTTGGGGCTCCGTTCGCCTCGCCTTCCTCTTTCCCGGACCCCGCAGCCTCGTTAGGGCCGGCTGGGGATGGGGGGGACCTGGGGCGGGGCGCGCTGGCTCCCTCAGCCCAGGCGGCCCTCGGCGTGGCTCCCCGGCCGGCGGGCTGGGGCTGCCTCCGTCCGTCCGTCCGTCCGTCCGTCCGTGTGGGGCGGCCGGGCCGGGCTGCGGGTTCGGGCGTCCCCACCGGACCTCCCGCTGAGCTTCCCGGGTTGGGATGGGGAAGAGGTGGCTCCCGAGCCCAGTGGTCCCGTCGCTCCTCTGGAGAGGTCTCACAACTGCCCTGTCGCAGCCACATTTGCGGTAGAAGAAGTGGGTCCCTGTGGGCTGCGACCTGGCGTTGGTTTCACTAAAAGACCGCCATCGCTGTGAAAAGGTCAGTCCGGAGAAGGGAGGGTTCAGTAACCCCCATTTCCCTAGGATGCCAGGGTCCTCCGTACAGCCGGGAGCCTCGCGGCTCCTGGCTGAGGCTGGCGGCGGGCGGCTCAGAGGACCGAGGGTTCGAATCCCTGCTCTGGACCGTGTGCCAGTCTTTGGTGCCAGAACTTCCCCTCATGGAGATTCGGGATCCTTGTCTGTAACGTGAGGTTAGTACTTAACTCAGTACTAACTCAGAGTGGTTAGGCAGATTAAGTAAGAGGGGATGTATCTGTCTCTTTCCCTCTGCCTTCCTCTCTAAAAATTACAGCATCTTAAAACAAAGTGTATTAGCCTGATTATTTTCCCTTTATTTATATTTTTTAAAATTTATTGATTTTATTGAAGGGGGGGGGGGGATAGAAGTGCTGATTTGTGTTCCACTTAATTTTGCATTCATTGGTTGATTTTTGTATGTTCCCTGACTGGAAATTGAACTTGCAACTTAGCATATCAGGATGACATTAACCCCAACTGAGTTATCTGGTCAGGACATCCCAACTTTATTTAACAATTGCATTTTCCTTGCCATCTTGCCATCTTCTGCTATATCCTTCTTTAAGGTAGTTTTTTTGTTTGTTTGTTTTTTGTTTTTGAGAGATTCACTCAATGGACCTTTATTGAGGACCTAGCACCTTTTAGGCATTGTTTGAGGTGCAGCTTGGTAGAGTTGTGAACAAGACAGGCAATTCCTGAAGTCATGGTGCTCCTGGGAAATGGAGTCAGAAAATAATGTTTTTAAAAAATAGAAATTTCTAGTTTTTGCCCTTTGTTAGCTTGTAAGCATTTTATCCCAGAAAAATGAGATTGCCTGTTATTTTGCTTATACTTTGCTAAATTGAATTTTTAGATTTATTTTTATTAAATTTATTGGGTTGACATTGGTTCATGACATTATGTAAGTTTCAGGAGTACATCCTTATAATTTTACTCCACTGTGTGCCTACCACCCAAAGTCTAGTCTCTATGTATTTGACCCTTTAACCTTACTGCCCTTTCCCACCCTCCTTTCTCTCTGGTAACCACCATTCTGTTGTGCTATATTTATTTTTGGTAGTCAGATCTATTGGTCTTTTGTAGTAGCCTTAAAATTTGTAGTTATTTTTTTGGTAGATTGTAAGTAATACTGGGATGGAGGTAGTGTTTTTTATTTATCCTTGAAAGGTAGTATAATGTAGTGTTTGAGATCTTGAGACTCTGGACCCATCCTCTATTACTTACTCTGTGACTTTACACAAATGGCTCAACCACTTGTTTCATCTCTAAAATGGAAAGAGCACCTTTCTTTTCTCGGATTTCTCACAACCACGAGAAAAGTATTTAGAATAGTTCCTGGCATATACTAATTTGCACTCAAATTTTATCTATCATCATAATAATCATCCCTGGATACTCATTGTCATATATTAAATATATATATGAAAGAATGAACATACATTAAGGATGTTTGTACCTCCAACTTCTCTGATTTGGAGCCCTCTTGAAATGAAGCTGCTCAACAAATATTTATGAAACTTCTATGTGCAAGACTGTGGACATAGCAAGAACTATGATAGACAAAATTTTTCCCTTTATGGAGCTTATTGTCTGGTTGGGGAGACAAATCAGATATGGAGAATAAACACTCCTGTCTCATTGATTCTCAGCCATTGTGGCTTGGTGGAGACTCAGGAAAGTTCCATTGATGTCCTTTGAACTTCACAAATTCCAGTATAAAACTACCTCCAGTATATTATTTGCCATCTTTCATGTTAGATGGTGTTTTATATCTTGAAAAACCTGATTAAGATCAGTCTAAATGAGCACAATTTTCTTTATAGATGAAAATATACTGCAGCATATTTTTTGTGGTGCTGAAAATATTATGTGGAGAAAGAAAGTACTTGGATAATAGAAAAGGATCACAACCTTTCCCTGTTATAAATGTTAGTTTTAGAAACCACGGAGATCGTTTTGTTCTGGGCCCCCAACTGCTAGGGCGAAAAAAGAAAAATATTCTGTCTTTAGTCACCCAATGTGACAGGTTTGTTTTGTAGAGGTCCTCTAAATCTTTGGTCTATTTTTGTAGGTTCTTGATCTTCCACCATGGGTGAGCCACAGCAAGTGAGTGCCCTTCCACCACCTCCGATGCAATACATCAAGGAGTATACAGATGAAAATATTCAGGAAGGACTAGCTCCCAAGCCTCCACCTCCAATAAAAGACAGTTACATGATGTTTGGCAACCAGTTCCAGTGTGATGATCTTATCATCCGCCCTTTAGAAAGTCAGGGCATCGAACGGCTTCATCCTATGCAGTTTGATCACAAGAAAGAACTGAGAAAACTGAATATGTCTATCCTTATTAATTTCTTAGACCTCTTAGATATATTGATAAGGAGCCCTGGGAGTATAAAGCGAGAAGAGAAACTGGAAGATCTTAAGCTGCTTTTTGTACATGTTCATCATCTCATAAATGAATACCGACCTCACCAAGCAAGAGAGACCCTCAGGGTCATGATGGAGGTGCAGAAACGTCAACGCCTTGAAACAGCTGAGAGGTTTCAAAAGCATCTGGAAAGAGTCATTGAGATGATTCAGAATTGCTTGGCTTCTTTGCCTGATGATTTGCCCCATTCAGAAGCAGGGGTAAAAGTAAAAACTGAACCAATGGATGCTGATGATAGCAACAATTGTGCTGGACAGAATGAACAAGAAAGAGAAAGTTCAGGTCATCGGAAAGACCAGATTATAGAGAAAGATGCTGCCTTGTGCGTTCTAATTGATGAAATGAATGAAAGACCATAAAGGATTTTTTGTTATTTTTCTTTTTTCCTTTCCGTAAATAGCATTATATATTAGTTAATTTGCTCTTGGAGAGTCTTAAAAGAGATGAATAGGAGTTATGTAAACAGCTTCACTCTCCAACTTCATCGATTATGAGGTATCACAGGCAGTAATTTCATTTTATGGCAAACATAAGCAATGAGTGTGACTGCACTAAGAGTAATCAACTTAAAAAGCAAAGTGCTGCTGTTGAATGGAATATTCCTGTTTTTGGAGTTGCACTAAACATTGAAGATAATCCTTAGTAATAGCAAATTTTCATCCTTGGAACATAGACTTGTTATTTGCGTTAAGAATGATAAATAAATAAAAAATATCAAGTAGTATGAATATGAAATTGTGAAATCTTTATATTTTACTTAAAAATTTGCTTACTCTCTAAAGTATTATAACATATTAACTACATAAGAGGAATTCTATAGAATTATAAAATAGTAATTTTATTTTTCCTCTTGACTGTACCTGTAAATACACTGTGTCAAACAGTCTTGGCCCTATCCTGGATGAGTCCCTTAACTTTTTTTAGTCAATTAGATAAGTCCTTAAAAAAACAAAAAACAAAACAAAAAAAATATATATATATATATATATATATATATATATGTATATATATATATTATTGATTTTTTACTGAGAGGAAAAGAGAGGGATAGAGAGAAACATCAGTCAGCTGCCTCCTGCAAACCCCCTGCTGAGGATGTGCCCACAACCAAGGTATATGCCCTTGACTGGAATCGAACCTGGGACCTTTCAGTTTGCAGGCAGACACTCTATCCACTGAGCCAAACTGGTTTTGACAGATAAGTCCTTTGATCACTTTTAATTGCAACCACTTATTTTAGTAATTAAAATGTTTAGGTAGTTAATGGTACATTTCCTTTAAAATTCAGTTCATACTTGTTTAAAGCTGGAAGCCTGCAATGGGAAGGGAGTTTGGTGGCAGAGACTGTTAGATGTTTTCTTGCCTCACGCCAGATCTACTAAATCAAACTCCAGCAGTGGTATACAAAAAGCTGTGATTTAATAAGCCCTTGGATGATTCTGCTACAAATAATCAAAATTTAAGTATCAGTGTTAAAAAAAAATCACTAATAAAGGTAATGCCTTTTCCCAGATGTAAACTTCATATTTTCCTGTCCCTGGTTTCCAGTATACCATCCTCATCATTACTCTATTAAGGTCCTCAGCTCTAGAGCAGGCAAAAACCAGTTTAAGTGACCACAGGTCAATTCTATATGTGAAACATTCATTCTCTTTAGAAATCTTTGGAGTGTAGGCTGTTCTCAAGTAGATTGCCCCGCCCCCCCCCTTTTTTTTTTTCTGGCATGTATTTGGGGTGGATTGTTGGGCTCCAGAGGACACAGGCCAGACGTAAGTTTTCAATGAAGGGGAAGGGATACTCCATTCTCTTCTGGGAGAGCAAGCTAGACATTGCATAACACTTGAGCAGCTCTCAAAAGAAATCTGGTTACGTATTTGCCCTCAACCCTTTTATAATCTTAAAGATGTTGGGCTAAAAAGGTACAAAGCCAATTTTTGGCTGTTTTGCAAATCCTTGCAAGGAAAAGAAACCTAATTGAGTCACGCTGTTACAAGAGCTACAACATAATTTATATATTAATTTGTGTTTGGAGAGAGGATTAAGGGATTTAAATTCCATAAGCAATCTTAAATTCTGACATTGAGAGGATCTGATTTTGTAGGTCTTTTAAAAGAATTTTGATGTTAACTATTTCAATGATATAAAGTAGCACAAGATCTGATAGTTATAAGTTTAAAAGCTTATATGGTTCTGGCCAACGTGGCTCAGTGGTTAAAGTGTCAGCCTACACACTGGTTTAGTGTTTGATTCTTGGTAAAGGGCATGTACCTTGGGTTGCAGGCTTGATCCCACTCTTACTTGGGAGTGTGTGGGAGGCAGCCATTAGATGTGTCTCTCTCACATTGATGTTTTTCCCATATAGGTTTTAAGTTTCCCCTCCCTGATACCTTGGGCAACACACTAGATTTCAAGGTCCCCCTTTTATATTGTGGCTTTTCCCTGAATGTATGAAAACATCTGACAGTTTTATCTTGGCAAGGCCAACGGAAAGAATTTGTTTTATCCTAAATCTGATTGAAAGTCAAAAGCAAACATATATAGGGCTTTGTCGACACTGTTCTAATAACTACATAGTCATTTCATCCTCACAACAACCCAACGAAATCAATATAATTTTTATACCCATATTACAGATGAGGAATCAGTTGCTCTGAGAGGTTATGTAATTTACCCAAGGTTACCAAGACAGTGAGTGGCAGAGCTAGGATTGAAAATTTCTACTCTCAAAGGCAAAACAGCCTGGCTGGTGTGAGTCAATGGTTGAGCATTAACCCATGAATCAAGAGGTCAAGGTACATGCCTGTATTTTGAGCTCAATCCCCAGTAGAGGGCGTGTAGGAGGCAGCTGATTTATGTTTCTGTCTCATCAATGTTTCTACCTATCCTCCCTTCCTCTCTAAAATCAATAAAAACATATGTATTTTTAAAAACAAAGAAGGACCAAAACTGGTTTGGCTCAGTGGATAGAGCGTCGGCCTGCCGACTGAAAGATCCCAGGTTCTATTCCGGTCAAGGGCATGTACCTTGGTTGCGGGCACACCCCAGTTGGGGGTGTGCAGGAGGCAGGCTGATCAATGTTTCTCATCAATGTTTCTAACTATCTCCCTTCCTCTCTGTAAAAAAAGCAATAAAATATATTTTTATAAAAATGAAGGGAAAAGACAAAAAAAAAAAAGCCAAAGCACTTAACCTCCATACTTCACCACTTCTCTACTGCAACCTACAGTTAATAATATTAGGTAGTAAGTAGTGGAGCTAAGATGAGAATTCAACATTTTTACCATATAAAGTCCATACTCTTAGATACTCATGATTCTGGACTGAGGAAGAGATTTGTATGTGGAAATTGGACATGTTAAGGCATTTATGTCTTAGACTTCTGTGTGTATTTTAAGGAGATACCTATATATCATTTCCACTTTACGAACTGTCAGCTGAAACTGATTTGGCTCAGTGGATAGAGAGTCTGCCTGCGGACTGAAATGTCCCAGGTTTGATTCCGGTCAAGGGCATGTACCTTGGTTGCAGGCACATCCCCAGTAGGGGGCGTGCAAGAGGCAGCCAATCGATGACTCATCAATGTTTCTATCTCCCTCTCTGTGAAAAATCAATAAAATATATTTAAAAAAAAGAAAAAGAAATAAGGTCAGTTTTGTGGTTTTATGACTACAAAGCACTTGGCATAATTTATGATACTTAGTAAGTTATCAAAAGTCAACAATTCTGCTAAGTCTTTTGCCTTTTGTGTTTGGCATTTAGAATCAAAGATTAAAGAACTGGTTTCAAATTGCAGTGTAATGAATCTAACAGTAAGTGGCACTCTTACCATAAGTTTTATAGCTGTCGCCAGCTGGCAGAGGAGGGAAAAAGATGAGGGAACTCAGAGGTTCTGTTTATAATACTGAGCTTTTTATTCAACAAGTGAAACTTGCTGTCTGTGCCTGATGGTGGCCTTTTCTAGTGGAGAGAACATGGTGTGAATTCTTCAAAATAATATGTTTTGAATAAGTTTTGATCAGAACCTTTCTCCCAGGGCTGCCTACACAAGACCTGGGAAAGACTTCAGGCATTATTGGTTAGTGAATAAGACAGTAAGATGCTTCTCACATTTGTTTAATATATGACCAAATTCTATGAAACTGCTGGTTCCCTGTCTCCCATTCTAGCTTTGGAATAGGGGAAGGCATTCAAAAGATAGAGTCTTGCAAGGAGGTGTGGTTGTATCAGCAAAGATACCCTAGGGGTCTTTACTGATTTTCACATTCATTCAACAAGTAAAAGGGATCTGCTATAAATAATATGCAACCATTTAAGAGCCATTAAGAGAGAGTACTGGGGGAGGATGAGAGCTGGAAGAGATTTATGGAGGGAAAAGGAGGACGTATGTAATACTTTCAATAAAGATTTTTTTTTAAAAAGAGTGAGTACTGATGAAGAAAGATATTCAAGATATGATAAAGTGAGTTGCTGGGTATATTTGTGTCTGTTTATACAGAGTCAAATTTGGAAAATGATATAAAAACCAATTAATGGATAAGGATATTGAGATTCAAATGTAACTTTCTATACACAAAGGACACCATTTAGTAAATGGCAGAATTAAAACTGAGGCTTACAATTTTGAAAAGAGAAAAAGAGCATGGTAGAATTTGGTTTCCACTATTTACTAACTGTAGTTTTGGTTGAATCTCAATTTCCTTAACTACAGTAACTATGGTACCTATTTCAAAGGATAAGTACCATCTAATGTCGAGAATGAAAGATTCATTTTAATTATTTTTGAAATTTGTCAGGTTTTAGGCTTTCTAATCATCTATGTAAGAAGTATCTGATCTAGAAGAGGGAAATGGTGCCTGGAGGCTTAGGTGGTGGGTGAGACTAGGACTCTCTGATTTACTGCTACCTACTAGGGAGAGCAATACAGACTAATGAGGGCCTGGCCATGTGGCTCAATGGTTGAGCACCTATGAACTAGGAGTTTCCAATTCCATTCCTGTCAGGGCACATGCCTGGTTGCAGGCTTGATCCCCAGTAGGGGAGCTCAATCCCCAGTAGAGGGCGTATAGGAGACAGCCATCAATGATTCTCATCATTGATATTTCTATCTCCTACCTTCCTCTTCTATCTCCTACCTTCCTCTCTGACTAATTTATGGAAAATAAAGAACATTATAACCTGATGAACAAAAAGATACAGAGGCAGTAAGGCATTGAACAGACTGTCAAATTACAGTGGGAATGCTGGGAGTGTTGGGGAGGTGGGGAAAGAGATCAACTGAAGGATTTGTATGCATGCATATAAGCACAACCAATGGACACAAGACATTGGGGGCATGGGATGAGGGTATGTGATGGTGTAGGGAAGGCTGGGGGAAGGTCAGTGGGGGGAAAAGGAGATATATGTATTACTATTTCTAATACTTTAAACAATAAAATAAAATTTAAATAAATTCCTAATAACATAGAAGCAAAAAAAAAAGAAAAAAATCTACACACAACAAAATATACCCTAAACACAAAGTGTATAATACACTGTGCAGCATGACATTGTCTTTATTATATTCTCCACTGTAGCTCTTCCATTCAGAAATGGGAGACTATCTTTTCATTAAATTATTATTCCCACCTCTTTCCCCAGCTTAGGGATAGTTTTGAAAAGGGCTTAATTTGTATAAGTTGTTGTGAAATTAAATTTTCATTTATACATGTCATGTGTATGTCATTTAAAATTGTAGCTTGCACTTATGACTTCTGAAATAAAATGACAATAATCTTTTAGTTCTTCAAAAATGTTCAACATAATGCACATGGTAAAAAAAACTTGGGATATTTCATATGCACAGGAAGTGTAAAAAAAATTTACAACCAAATCAGTATTTCCAATGTTAAGACAACTGGGTGCCACCTAGTGTCCAATTTCTGCAACTACTAACCTTACAAATTCAAAATTGCTATTAAAACACAGATTATAATATCTGCATGTTGGAAATGCTTTCTTGAAGTTTATCATTACAAAATAAGGTCATGAAAAGAATGTATGCAATAGCAAAATTAGTATAAAAATAGCCACATGTTATTTAAATATGAAAAACAGACCAAATCATTTCTGCTTTCCTTAAATTTATTCAAAACCCCAAGGATACACATAGGTAGGTAACTGGAATATATAGAAAGCCACTATACAGTCAACAGGCCAGTAAAATCTAGGGCTTACTTATAATTGGTAAGTATATAGGGCAAATGGTTTATTCAAAGCATCCATTTATTTACTGGAAGTGGTTAAAATAGGAAAGGTTCCCCTCCCCTCTTTTAAAAATACTAGCTGTACTCTTTTACCCATAAGTCCATTACACCTAAAGAACAAAGTGAGCTTAATATTTCACTTAATTCAACATTACCGGTTTTTAAAGAAACACCTTAGAAACAAATCTGTGCTTTAACCCAGCTGCATTCAAATTAATGGAATTTTAATCTTCTTTTATAGGCCTTAGCCAAAATCCAAATTGTTGAACAATCCTCAGTGAAGTTGGAATACAGAATGTTGAGGTCAAGTTAGATATCATCAATGTCTTCGTCATCATCACCAATGTCATCAAACTGGATTTCATCGTCATCTCCAGGACCAAATGTATCAGTTTCATTGATTTTGGCATGCTCCGGAAGTTCGCCATATGCCTTCAGACTTCTCGCTTCATCAGCATTGTATTTTAAAATCACATCAGCTTTATTATCCTGGTAGTCTCGTAGACCAACTAATATTATGTCCGAGGTATTTATCCAAACCTTTTTCCTCAATTTCCCTCTGATGTGACACAATCTCTTTACACCATCAAAACACATGGCTTCTAAGCGTCCGTTTCCCAACATTTTGATTACCTGAGCATATTCTTGCCCATCTTCTTTGAACACCAATTCTCTTTTTTCGGATTCATTTTCGTTCTTACCCCTACGTCTATTTTTACCTCCTTTACCTTTATTCTTGGGCATGGCCGGAGCAGAGGCCTCGCCGCGACTTTGACGCGTACTCTGGGGGCGGTGGTGGTGGTGGTGGTGGTGGTGGTGGTGGTGGTGGTGGTGGTGGCAGTTCCTCCAAGGGGCGCGAGGTGGGGCGCGAGAGGTGATGCGTGGAGCCCCACAGTACCCAACGGGCGCGAGAGGCCAGTCACGTGCGTGGGCGAGAGCCCCAAGAGCTTCATCTTGAATGAAATAGGCCAATGTTAATTTTGCCCTCCTGCGCTTGAGTCCGTAGAAGCAGTGATTAATTTTGTGACTTTGTATGGATAAGTTACCAACCCTCTCTAAAGCCTAGTTTTCTCACCTGTAAAATAGGTCCTTAGATTTGTAAGGGTTTGATAAGATTAAGTAAAGTGATCACCATAGTGCTGGCACATAGTAAATGCTCCATAAATGTTAGTTGATATTAATACAAAAATAATAATAACAATAATAATAATAATAATAATAATACATATTACTACCTGATATGATCACCATTAAGCCAGGCGGCAAAGTCTGAGCACTGTTTCTCCTTTGTCACTAATGCTGTTGGTGGTGTCATTCAAATAAGGATAACTTGGATCAACTTCTTAGCAGTGACCTGTGGCTCATGATCACTAATCTGCCTGACGCTGAGAGAGTGCAGCTACCAAGTCCCCAGTGTTGGGATTTCTGCCGTTACCTGCTCTGTGGATTACTCAGGGGACGCACTGAAAGTCAGTCTTCACTTAGGTCCTTGTTCATTATCTTGATTTTTTGCTGCATCCTTTCCATCATGAGGGAAGACAGACATCTTTCCTTCTCCTCAAAGAAAAAGACCAAAAGTGTTAGCTAATAATAAAGCACTATAGCTTTGTGAGGGCACCACATTTTGCCATGGGGGTGGAAAATATAAAGAAACTAATGCCACAATTGGCCTTAAACCCAAGTAAACCCAATCTGAAAATCAGGAGAACAAGGGCAATGTTAACACTCACCAAGCCCTTCGAAGATCCCCACTGCACAGTCCCAGGAATTTGACTAAGTGAGGGGAAGACAGGGCAGGCATACAAGCCAGAGCTGTACACAACTGTGGTGGCGACAATTCAGTGTCTGGCCCTATGCCTGCATTTTTTCAAAAATTGGAACACTGAGAGCAGTTATGTCCTGAGGCTGCCTCTCTCCTCAACCAGACCTCTCCCATAAAGCTATTGCTTAAGGAGGAAACCTCACTACCTTAAACTCTCCCGTACACCTCAGTATTTCTGAATGAGGAAAAAGAGGCTGAAAGCAGTTACCAACAGCTTCAGCAAGCAGGGATTCATTCACCCTCTTGGATCACACAAGATTCCAGGGAATAAATTTGCCTTTGGCAACTCTCCTACTTGAAATCAGAAATAGTTATGTAAGCACAGGGGTTGTGAGTGTGTGGGTCACACAGGAAGATTGCATGAGTGTAAAGCATGGTCTCTATTTCTCTCATTCACAGAAAGATTTGGGCCAAGAAAGGAACTTTCCTCCAACTGTCTGACACGCAGGATATAAATAGAGATGCAGCAGCTCAAAATAAATCAGGCTACATGTAAACATGGTGAAAAGCCCAGAATAAGGGAAAACGAAGGCTTCTATAGGTCACCTAAGAGGCAAAAATACCTAATAGTCATACTGTGCAGTAGCTGCTGAAAGTGAGGGTTTGGGAGTGGAGGGGCCAAGGAGCGGGGTGTGGTTCTGTAAGTCTTAAAAAGGATAATTTCAAAAAGGAATTTTCAATGGCCAGATAACGCATTACCATACATCAAACGTAAGTTAGCATCATAGGTCCACACTCACACACCACCAATGAAAGAGCCCATCGTCACCCTTTGCTGAGTAGATATTTATGTAGCTATCAACTTGAAGAGTCCACATGAGTGGGTGGTCCTGGGTGGTTGGTTGATTCATCTACAAAGAAGCAGATTTCCATGGCACTGTTGTTACTAAGAACCTTAAGGGGCTGTCTACCCTTTGAATCTTCTGGAGAGAAGTGAAGTAAGGCTTTGGAGAGTGGGAGGCCCCCTAGCTAAAGGAGGTAGGACACCCCCACATCCTCAACAATGATTAACCATTAATAAATAGTGAAATGTCAAATAGTGAAATGTCATCATTTCTTTGAATCATAAGCTAATAATAACATGGCCAGTTGTGGATGGTAAACCGAAGCAGAGGAATAAAATGTTGTGTTTATAACTTAGAATAGCCATGGCTGGGTGGCTCAGTTAGTTGGAGCATCGTCCCATACACCAAAAGGTTGCGAGTTTGAGTCCCAATAAGGGCACTTACCTAGGTTGCAGATTCTATCTTTAGTCAGGGTGCGAATGAGAGGCTACAGATTGATGTTTCTCTCACATCAGTCCAGAAATCCATAAACATATCCTTGGGTGAAGATTTTAAAAATAAAAAATAAAAAACTAAGAATAATATATCACAACTGAAATAATAATGTATATACCTAGAAGTACAAATATTTGAGCTGGGAAGAAGCTTAGAGATTCCAAATCATTAGCCCTTGGCTATATTCCAGGCTGTGTTATTAGCATAGGTGACTTTTCTCCCCCCTTCTCTCTCCAGACTTTAAAATTTTATAATTAATTGCCAACAATTAAAAATTAGGAGTCCTGCCAAAATGGAACACCTATCCCCAATAGGCATTCATTCCCCTTGGTGACAACTGCCTGAGGCTGGGGTGGTGGAGCATGTCTCTTGTTCTGCAGTGCCCACCCAGCCCACTTCCCCTGTGTGTGTGACCTGCCCCCAGCTAAGGAACACACACATTTTTCTACCTCCTCTCCTGACCTTGAAGATCATCACCTTTGTTTTGCCAGGAAGGAAACTAAGGATTTCCCAAAAGGTAAGATAACTTGTCCAAGGTCACACCAAAGGTAGAGGTGAAACTACAAATATAATTTAGGTTCCCTTATTCCAATTATAAGACTCTTTCCAACACATCATGAAGCGAAATAATGTTCCTGACCTCCACACCAACAGTGTCCTTTCTATCTGGTTGTTTCCTGCTTTTGTGTTGGTTCTTCCGGTGGAGGGACGATTGACCTGGCACCTGTGCTCTCTCCCCTGCTTCCCTAGGACAGGAATGCATGCAGAGTAAGGTCTGTACTTGGAGCATATGTGAACCCATTACTGGCATATTTCAAAGTGACTTCAGTGTGTCCCAGACAGGGCAGTAACTAACCAGTCACAGTAAAAAACAAGACTTCAGCTTTTAAGCCAGAGCTCTCCAAATTGTCCCCACTAGTGTTTACTTATCTTTTCCTCCTTCCTTTTACCTAAACATCTCCAGTCATACAATTATTGCCTTACTTGATTCCAAAGGTATTAAGAAGGCAATAATACTATAAAGTGAGGATCAGAATAATTTTAAGTACAGAAATGGAACTGTGAATGTAATCATGAGCAAGTGATCCAAATGGCCTCCTCAAAAAGTAATATCCATCTGGCTAATTAATAAAAGGCCAAAGGCGAGAGAGAGAGAGAGAGAGAGAGAGAGAGAGAGAGAGAGAGAGAGAGAGAGAGAGAGAGAGAGAGAGAGAGAGAGAGAGAGAAAGAGAGAACACAGAACACATTGACCAGTTGCCTTCGGTACATACCCTAACTAGGAATCGAGCCAGCAACCCTCCGTGCACAGGACAAAGCTCTACCAACTGGCTGTGCTGAATTTTTATTATTTTTAGCAGATTTATTGAGAGTTAACACATGGCATGCATTTTGTAAATATCAGCCCTGAAACCATGATTAATTGACTCTACCTTACGCTTGAATATGCTAGTTGTTATTAGTTATGTGGGCAGACATATCAAGGGCAAATAGCAAGTTCATGAAACATGGTTTATAGTGGAACAATCTGGAGTTTAGGGACTTGCATTCTCATTTGAAATTACCAATCCTGTGCCTTTGGGCAAATCAATCTTCTCAGGTCTCAGTCTCCCTGTCTATAAAATGAAGAGGTTGGCTGTGACCTCTTGAGTACTGCTACCTCTGTGGTGCTATGAAAGTGCACACACTTAACCAAAGCTGGAGGCTTACACTTAGTGGTCAGATTATTATGATCTCTGAACCTATAATAATCTGGCCACTCAATGTATTTGTATCTCAAATGGGTACCAAAAGTATTTTAGACTTTTGCTGGAGATCAACCACCTATTTGCCCTGAGCTTTCTATCAGCCAGTGCAAAGGGGAAAACTGATCAGGTACATGATTTATAGTATCTTTGATATCAAATAAATGAGGTACTCAAGAGAAGTACACTGAGTGGCCAGATTATTACGCGTTCAGAGATGATAATAATTTGGCCACTCAGTGTATATTAAATGTATTTGATGGCATAAAGGTGCATGACAAAGAAATCCAGGAAGGAAAGACAGAAGACCATGGGTTTTGAGAAACTCTAGACTGTTTTCTCACTTGCCTTTTGTAAACAACCCTTGGCTTCTAAGTTTCCCAGACAGAAGTCACTCTCCCAGGGCTGAGACTGTTTGGGCTGATATGTTAGCTCAGAGATGGAGAGTGTGGCGGTAATTCAATATTTTCCATCAAATGATGCCTAAAATGTGGGTGGGAAGAGAACATCTGGTGTATATAAGATGGAATAGAATATTGAAGTCCCCTTATTTTACCCACAAGAAGGGAGAAAGAGCATTGGTGACAAGACTGTTTCTTCCCTAAGTGAAAGAGTTTAAAAGTTCAGGTCAAAGTCAGAATATTAACACAAATTCCTCATTTTTTAAATTTTATAAATGAGGAAACTGAGATCCAGCAAGATTACATGGTGTAGATCAATTTGTGTTAGAACAAGGCTAAGAATTAGGCTTATAATGGAGTGGAAAGGGCCCATAAATGTAAGGGTAATGAATATGTCATTCATTGTGGTATTCTCTAGCTCTTGGTCCAGTGCCTTACACATAGTAGGTTCTTCATAAGCAATGGTCACCACTGACCAATTGACTGACTTTCTGAATGAATGCATGTGTTTCTGATTTGTGTTCCCTGATAACCAGCTGGATCAAAATGTGATCCATTTGAAACAGAGGACTATTTTACTTGGAGGTATCAGAAAGCTTTCTCGCCAAAACTGGTTTGGCTCAGTGGATAGAGCGTTGGTCTGCGGACTGAAGGGTCCCAGCTTCGATTCTGGTCAAGGGCATGTACATTGGTTGCAGGCACATCCCCAGTAGGGGGTGTGCAGGAGTCAGCTGGTTTATGTTTCTCTCTCATCGATGTTTCTAGCTCTCTATCCCTCTTCTTTCCTCTCTGTGGAAAATTAATAAAATATATTAAAAAAAAAGAAAAAAAAGAAAGCTTTCTCACTGAGAGACACCTTTTTTCTTTATTGAGTAATACTTTCTGAGTATTGTTTCCTCTTTGTTGATACTCTCAGAATGAATATCAGAGTTCTAACAGGAAGTTGGTGGAGCATGACAGAGAACTGGGGTTTCCTTTGATGTAGACTTGGTGGCTTTAATAGAGGAATGATCAGTAGCCTGATGCACCAGTGTGCTAGGCTGGCACTCAGGGAAGTGGCCACCGCTCCCGTGATTGTGGAGTAGAAACGCAGTTGCAGGAAGTACCCAGTTCAATTGAAGAATTAAAACGGCACCTCAACAGAGCCAGTCTTGGGCTTTTCTTATAACCCATGTTTTCACATCTTTCCTTCGACTGTGTCCTGTGGCTGCTACTACTTACAAGTAAGTCTGGGCATGGACTTTTGCAATTGGGTTGTGCAAGATAAAGATACAAGGATGGCCTTCGTAATGTTTGCAGTAGCGAACATTTGGAAACAATCTAAATGTTCACCAGCAGGGAAGTGGAAAAAATAAATTGTGATATATCTATGATGCAAACAGTGAATCTGATTAAACATAATGATATGAAGTTTCTCTTAAGTCGATGTTAATTTAAAAAAAAAGAGAGGAACAATGTGTATAGTAGACTTCTTTCTGTCTGTTTGTGTTGCAAAGTGTGGCCCTACACAGATACTTCTTAATGCATAGACTCTGGGAAGGGGATCTGGGAATAGGAAAGAGCAAAGGGACTAGACTTTTCATATACCTTTTATACTGTTTGTTTTACAGTGTATGTTTTTTTGTTGTTTTTTTTTTAAAGAGACCAACTAATTTTAAACCTAAAAAGGGTTATGTATTAGCTTCTTATTCAGGTAAGGGTTTTATTCATTATGTGCCTGGTACTTAAAAAAAATTGAGAGCGAGAGAGAGAATTGTGTTAAGATAACTGCCCTTCATTGATGGACAACACTATCCTAAATGGCTCAGATATTTTCCTGGCTGACAATGAATGTTTTTTTTTTTTTTTTTTTTTGTTTTTTGTTTTTTTTTTTTACTCTTTCCATCATCCCTGCCCTCCATTGTTTATAGTACTGGGCCGCAAGTCTCTCCTAGAACTTGGTTTTCAAAATGGGGTTCCAACACCAGCCATGTCAGCAATTCCAGGGAACTTGTTAGAAATACAAATTTTTATGCCCTACTCCAGATCTAGTAAGTCAGGAATTCTAGAAATTGAGCCAGGCATTTGTGTTTTAATCAGACTTTCCAGTGGTTCAGATACCCCTCAAGTCCAAGAGTCATTGCTTTAGTGGAGCCTCCTTTACACTGGAGAGCAACAGTGCTCTCTTTACTCTGCAAGCATTACTTGCACTTTTCCTGAAGTAGACCAATCTCACTTATCGCCTGCATCTTGCTCTCTTTTTCTCTTTGTCCAGGGTCTTTGGAGGAGTCATTCACAGCCACGGTGGGTCAGAATGCTTATCTGTCCTGCCACTACTTTCCAACCACCTCTGAAAACCTCGTGCCTGTGTGCTGGGGCAGGGGGTCCTGTCCTACATTTCAATGTCAGAATACAGTGCTCACCACTAATGGAAGGGAATTGAACTACCAGAGTTCTAGCAGATACCAGCTAAAGGGGAATATCCACAAAGGAGATGTGTCCTTGACCATAGAAAATGTGACTTTAGCTGACAGTGGGACTTATTGCTGCCGTATCCAATTCTTGGGCCCAATGAATGATAAAAAATCAAACCTGAATTTGGACATCAAACCAGGTGAGTGGACTTTGCATGCTTTCTTTATGAATAATCCCCTGCAGATTGTATTAAATATACTAATTGTTTTCACTCTGTCCTTCCCAATGACAGCCCTGGTGGTGGCCCCTAAGACTTAATAGGCCCATAAGCAATGTCTGGCCATGTTTAGTTCTTCCGTCTATATTGAAACTTATGACTAGTATCTATATAATGGCAGGAAAGGCCTAGATCAATTGTTGGAACCCTGACTGCTCATCAGATTCAGGGGGCTTTTTAACACCAATAAACATTGAGCCCTACCCACAAACCTGAGAAAGCAGTGTCTTTGGAGATAGAGCCTGAGCACTGATAGTTTATAAAATCTTCCCTAGGTGCTTCTCCCCCACCTGCAGCCAGGATTGAGACCCACTGAACTGTGGGTGTGCGCAGGGGTGTATATGCTTGTATGTTTTAAGGTTTATGGAGCATGTACTTTTGGCTGATGGAGCTGAATTCAACTCCAACTCTGCCTCTTACTAGCTGTGTAATATTCTTGCTCCAGGTATTTAAACTGTGTGGCCTTCTCCTTTATGAAATATGATATTGCCCATCATATAGGCCATTGGAAGGATTTTAGGGGATGTATTGTGAAAACAATTTAGTGTGTGGCTATTAGTTCTATTATTAACAATTAGACTGTGACAATGACGACTGTAACACAGTTCTTAATATGTGTAATGAACATTTTAAATGTGTGATACACTCTTAAGGAAGGTGTTTGGGTTGAAGGTGAGCATGTGTTTCTCTTTATTTTTTCCCTTTGTATTCCTTGAAACAAGCTTTCTGCTCTCAGGGAAGCCTCCTTCTTACATTGCTTTCTGACACTAGCCAAGGTCACCCCTGCTTGGACTCCATGGAGATCCTTCACTACAGCCTTTCCAAGGATGTTCACCACTGAGGATCATGGCTCAGGTAATTTTACATGGATGTAGGAGGAAGCCTTTAGGTGGTTTCTGAGTTCAGAGGATTTTGAATATGGGGGAAAGGAGGAAATGGTTTAAGAACTGACACATAAATGTTTCTGTACACATGAGATAGAATTTCAGGTGAGGGAGGTGCTGGAATAAACCTATACTGAGAAATGTAATGAGCCTTGGGCTAGTACCTTTCACTTCTTTGAATCTCAACTTTCTCTTCTGTCAGAGAATTATGGTTTTCATGACCCAGTAAAATTCCTGACCCTCACCTAAAAGTATTTCTATCAACATATTTTGCCAAGTAAGAAAAACAAAATTTCTATCTTAATATTATTATCTCTGCAAAAAAAAGTATCAGTCTTTTAAATTAAGTAAACTTAATCTAATGAAAATCTCTTTACATTGCACTGTTATTTTGTGATTTATTCCTGGACTGGTGATGTTTTATCTTAAATTGATTCCAGTCCATGTTTGGGGTTGGATTCGGTGATTTCTTGGACTTCTTCTAACTGGAATAAGCCCAGCATCCTCATCAGATTTTGATCATAGTAGGAGCAGCTAAATTCTTTAAATAATTGAGCTAGGCCTTTTCAATGCTGTTCTGGAAGAGAAGATAGGGTCAGAAAAGCAGACTTCAGGTCACATTGATCAGAAAGATTAATTTTAAATATTTTCTCTCAGAGACCTGGTCTCTCCTAAACTCTCTGAAGCTCATTATTTTATTTTGTAAAATGAAGTTAAAAATAGGCAAATCCTACTTCCTAATGTTACAAATCTCATAAGTTGCATTTTATGAGATTTAAATAAGAAATGTGACTAAAGTGCTTAGCTGGGGTTTGATCATGGTACGTATATACTCAATGCATGTTAGTTATTGTTGTTAACATTATCAGTAAGAATCAGAGGCAGGGTGAGGTTGTGGGTAAGTGCTTCAGTGACAGGTAGAATAGGTTCTAACGTCAGCTCTTCATACTAGACTTGTGAACTCAGTCAAGTTGCCCAAACTCTGTGAAACTAAATTTCTTCTCCCTTCCAGTGCCTACTTCATAGGATTGTTATAAAAATTGAATTCTATCTATAATGTATGTAAAGATCTCAGCATAGTGCCTGGCCCACAGAAAGCATTCAAAATAAGTTATTATTATAGTTATTAACATCAGCTCTCTAACCTTTGGTGATTCTTTAGTGATTGCTAGCCACCATCACTTATGCAATTAGTGAGGAAATGAAGGGTGGTGGGAACAGATGATCACCCATGTTGTAGGCAAATCAATTAATACCAGGAATTTATTATATGTGATTATTTTCCTTTTAAAGACCCTATAACCATAAACCTAGAAGGGACTTCAGGGGTCATTTCATCCCACTGTCTCATCCTGTGCCACAATGTTCTTTATAATATCACCACCAAGTAGATATTCACTCTATGCCCATACCCATTCCTGAATGGGGAGTTCACTTCCTCATGAGACAGTGCATTTCCTTACAGTTGTCTGTGCCAAAAACAGAAGTCTCCTTCCTTTCAGTTTTTACTTTTTTTTTTCTTTCCCTTGAGACAACAAAAATGGGGCCATCTCTTGCATCAGGGAATATAGGTACTGCACCCACAATCTCTGAGATTTTAAAATACCCAATAACATATTTAAACAAAGAAAACAAAAAGGAGAAAACCTTCAAATAGGAAAATTTAAAAATTCAAATTAATGATATTGAATTGGGTATCTATAATAAGTGGAATTATGTCAGTTAGTTACTTTCAAGCCAACTCATATTTAGTTATATGTATGCCTTTTCTTTAATATGGAATGCAAATAGATTTAATATGTTTGCTAGCAAGAAGATTGGAGCCTTAATAAGAGTTCCAAGAATTCTGGAAACTCCTAAATTCACCTTGAATTCAGAACAAATGCAATCTCTCTTCCATCTGATAGAGGTAGGACTGGGTCATGAGTACTATTAAATCCTCAGCTCTGGAGAACTTTGAATCTCAGGCTTGCCAATTAATAGTTGTGTGAACTTGGGCAAATCTCTCTGAGATTCAGTTTTTTTCATCTGAAAAATAATAGTACCTACCTACTGTGGTGAAGATTAAAAGAGATTTTGCATGTAAAGTGCTAAGTACTATATCTGGTACTTACATGCCATATGGCAACTATTAAATTTATGTACTTAAAAAATAAAATAAATTTATATAATTTTAAAGACCATTACATCCCACCCTAACTGCCACCTCTACCACAGGCACTCTTGTGTTCCCCAAGAAAACAATTACAACTTTCTTCAACTGTTCCACCATCTCGATTGAAGACTATATATGTGAAAATAAGCCACAATGATATAAAAGAACTCTTTTATCCATCATTTTCACTGTAAAATAAACTGAAAAAAGAGAGAAGGAAGGGGAGTGAAATAGAGGGAGGGAGGAAGGGAAGGAGGGAGGGAGAGAGAGAGAGAGAGAGAGAGAGAGAGAGAGAGAGAGAGAGAGAGAGAGATAAGATAGTTTTACAATTTAGGCCAAGAAAAATAAACTCAGGGAAGTAGAGTTGATTTACAGTAGAAAAATCTTGGTGTGGTTAAGATTCATGTTTACTTAGCAGTTCCACCAATATGGTTTTTTAAAAAATATTTTTTATTGACTTTTTACAGAGCGGAAGGGAGATAGAAAGTCAGAAACATTGATGAGAGAGAAACATCATCAGCTGCCTCCTGCACACCTCCTTCTGGGAATAAGCCTGCAACCAAGGTACATGCCCTTAAGTGGAATCAAACCCAGGACCATTCAGTCCCCAGGCTGATGCTCTTTCCACTGAGCCCAATGGGTCAGGGCTGGTTTTTATGGTGAGTCCAAGATAATGCTTTTAGTTTTGTTTCTTTTAAGTATATATTTTTGATATCAGAGAGAGGAAAGGAGAGAGAGATATAGAAACATCGATGATGAGAATGAATTATTGATCTGTTGCCTCTTGCACACCTCTTATTGGGGATTGAGCTGGAAACCCTATACATGTGCCCTGACTGGGAATTGAACTGTGACCTCCTGGTTCATGGGTCTATGCTCAACCACTGAGCCATAATGGCCAGGTTTCTTTCTGGTTTTTATGGTGTGTGTAGTATTTTTAATTATTTATTGATTTTTAGAGAGGGGAGAGAGAGAGAGAGAAAAAAAAAAGAGAGGTATGGACTCGTTGTTCCACCTATATATGCATTCATTGATTGATTCTTATACGTGCCTGCAACCTTGGCGTATTTGGGCAGTACTCTAACCCAGTGGTCCGGAAACTGCAGCTCGAGTGCCACATGCGGTTCTTTGGCCCCTTGAGTGTGGCTCTTCCACAAAATACCACGTGTGGGCGCGCACGTACAGTGTGATTGAAACTTTGTGGTCCATGCGCAGAAGTCGGTTTTTCGCTCTCAAAAGAAATTTCAGTCTTTGTACTGTTGATATTTGGCTCTGTTGACTAGTGCCGACCACTGCTTTAACCAACTGAGCTACCCAGCCAGGACTTTGTAAAAATAATAATTTTAGGCTAAGCTTTGCTCATATAATATTAAAATCATAGTCTGTTAAATCAGGGGTTTCATATGAAAGGATTTAGACCTTTAGGACAACAGAAAAGTGACTTAAGAAGTTTCAGAGTCTCTGACTGAACCAGAAAAATGAGTAGGCATACCTTTGTTTTTCCAATTCTGACAGTCTTTAGGATGCAGTCTGTGAGGTCAGGGCCTGTGCCCTTCTTCTTCACTGCTCTGTCCCCTGTGTCTGATAGAGCAGATGTGTAGTACATGTTTGCCAATTGGGTGGGCAGGTGAATAAATAAACAAAAAGAAAAGAAGTTAAGCTGGCAGCTGGGCAATGTGACCCACTTAAGAGTAGTGATAATGCCAATGTGAAGGATGTTGAAGGCAGCAGAGTTAAGTGTATATGCTTATATTTACAATTGCCCAGATGTGGAAGCAACCTAGGTGTCCATGGATAATGATTCTCCTTCATCATATATCTCTCTCTCCTTCTCCTTTCCTTTCTCTGAAATCAATAAAAACATATTTAAAAAATAGAAAGGAAAATATTACACACACACACACCCACACACACACCCACACACAGGAATATTACTCAGCCACAAAAAGAATGGAATCATGCCATTTGCAACAATATGGACGGACATAGATGGTTTAAGTGACATAAATCAGATGGAGAAAGACAAATATCTTATGTAATTATAGGTAGAATCTAAATATAAAAATATTTTTAAAAGAATATATAAGTAATTATATGTAGAAGCTAAAAAACAAAACAAATGAACAAACAAAGCAAAAACATACTCATAGCCACAGAGATCAATCTAATGGTTTCCAGGTTGAGGGGAAGGTGAAAAAGGTGAAGGGGAATATAGTCAATAATACTGTGATAAATTTACACAGAGACAAATGACTACTAGATTTACTGTGGTGATTACATTGTAAGGTATATAAATGTCAAATCACTATATTATACACCCGAAATTAATATAATATTGCACACCAACTATACTTAAGTTAAAAAAAAAAGAAAAAAAAGAGCCCAGCCGAGTGTTGACCCATGCATCAAGAGGTTACTGGGTCAGCCCTAACTGGTTTGGCTCAGCGGATAGAGCTTCCAGCCTGTGGACTGAAAGGTCCCGGGTTCGATTCTGGTCAAGGACACATCCCCAGTAGGGGGCGTGCAAGAGGCAGTTGATCGATGTTTTTGTTATTGATGACCTGGGTCAATTCCCCCTCAGGGCACATGCCGGGGTTGTGGATTCCCAGAGAGGGGCGTGCAGGAGGCAGCCAATTGATGTTTCTCATTGATGTTTCTCTCTCTTCCTCTCCCTTGCACTCTCTCTAAAATAAATATAGAATCTATAAAAGCATTTTTTATTTATTTTTTTAAAGAGTGTATGCTAAAGCCATGGAGAACAAAATTGGAAGATCATTTCTGTCATTCACTAAGCTGTGTGACCTTGGTTAAGTCACTTCCTAACTCTTGGCTTTCTTATTTGTGTAATGGAGCTAATTGTCTCTACTTTAGGAAAGTTGTAAGCTAAAAGAGTTACTTCAAAAGTTTAGCACAATGCTTGCTCATGGTAAATTGTAGATATAGTTATTTTTATCTTCATGTTTAGGCAACCAACTACACTGTTTTCCTTTTATTGAGAAAATGCCAATCTTTTCCAAGAAAATTAACTTTCATTATCTGTTGAAATCGAATTATAATAGAACATCTCCCTGAGTGTTATCAATATTGTTGGGATTTTGCAGATTCTTCTAGGGCCCTGGGGACACAACAAACCACATATTCAACATAGGTAGGTCTTCAGGGCAGAAATCTCCATTTTATAGAACATAAGCAGCTGGGTTCATTACCTGGGGGGAGAAAATCCTAATGTTGACATATAAGTGTTCAGTAAAATTTGTTGGTCTCCCAATTAATTATTGTAAAAAGTATACAGTAGAGTTAATTTCAAATAGGATTATAGAGATTAAAAAAAATCAAATAAAATATATTCTTTTAAAAAATATTTTTATTGATTTTTTAGAAGAAGGGAGAGGAAAAGAGAGAAAGAAACATCCATAATGAGAGAGAATCATCGATTGGCTGCCTCCTGCATGCCCCACTCTGGAAACGAATCCTGCTAAACAGGCATGTGCCTTAACCTCAGAATCAAACCGTCATCTCTTGCTTCATAGGCCAATGCTCAACCACTGAACCACAACAGCTGAGCAAAAGAAAATAATTTTTTCCTCCCAACGGATCTATATTTAGAACTAGGCTTAAATATTAAGCAACATGGATAGAGCAGAATAGTTGACTTGTCAAGAAAAATAAAACTCAAGACCTGACCATTTTCTCAGAAGCACTTTCATACAGGTCTTTAAGAGTCATGTTCATTCTTTCTATCACTGCCCACTGTTGGGTAGAATAGCAAGCAGCAAGCCAATGCCTTTACTGGTATGTATACCAATGCGTTTTAAATCCAAGAGAATTTCTATCTAAAAGGGAAGTCTCTTTTAAGCAAGAAAATATTTTTAACTGTTCTATTTGTTATTCTTCCTCTTCGTAGCAGAGACACAAACTCTGGAGACCTTCCACGATAAAAATCAAACAGTAAGTAACTTTTGTGTCTGTGTGTGAGCTAACATTGTGTTTAACCCAGAGAAAAGAAAGTGTGGGTTTAGTCTTCCTTCCTGCCCACTCTTTCCTTGGGAAAAATGCCTCATCTTCCTTAGTTTCAGATTCCTTGACTATAACGTTGATTTTAATAACAGTTCTGACTGTTGGAACATGGGCCCGGTGTAAGCATGGAATGCAGTGATGCATGTGAAGGGCCAGCCACATAGTTAGCCCTGGAAAACAAACAAAAAAAAGAAGCATTAGCATTGTGTCCCTCTTCTCTGAGTTCACAGCTGCACACCACTGTGGGCAAGTCAAAGATCCTTCATCTCCCTAGAACATGTTTTTTCCTGCTTCCATTGCAATCCAACTGAGAAAGATTATATTTTTGTTTGAATTTATTTATGTATGTATGACAAGATACCAGTCAGGAATATTCTAAGCCAGGAATTTATATATCCATTTATAAACAAAAACACGATGAGTTTAGTGTCCCCCACTTTCTTTGAGTAAAGGAGAAAAATTTCTAGCAATGACCTAAAAATTCTTTGAGGACTTATCTAGGGGTCCTCATTCATTTAATTCAATCTCATACTTGTGTGTTCACAACTGAGGCTCAACATTTTGTGTTTCTCACCTCTTTGTGATCAAGGACTGCCTTTTAAGTGTGCACCCACAATGCTTGATGCACAATACCTTGCAAATTGCACTCCTGTAGTTAAGTTGAATAAATGGAAGATTTAATTTCCTTGATTTTTTTGTTTTAAAAGTGTTTCCTGTTATTGGTTTTAAAGGGGGACCATGGACTGACATTTTACAAGGAGAGGATTTTCTGTGTGACTCTCAGTTATCAAAAAGTCAAATTAATTACAGCAATAGCAATAGCTATTATTGATTAAATATTTATCATGTATCAGACCCTATGCCATGCATTTTGTATTTTTTGTCACTTACATTTCCCAATAACTCTATAAGATGACTCAGCTCTTGAGGACCGAGCTTGGAGTTGAACTCATGACTGTCTGTCTGGCTTTTAAGTCACAATGGTTCTGCCAAAATAGTTTTTGCAAGACACCAAATTTAGACCATCCGGAAACTTTATGGGAACACAAAGGGACGTGAATGAAGAGGATTCTACTCCAATTTTGTGGGAGAGGGAGTCCACTTACTAAGAGCTCCTTTTTTACACAGTACAGAAGGGCACATTTTATTTCCTTGTGGACACCAAAGATTAAGTACTTCATTTTTTTGGATGACTTGAGGCTTGTCGAGAAGGGAACAGATTAAGAGTGGTTTCTAGGTCCCTGTATTCTTGTATTGCTGCAAAAAGGATGGTCCAATTCACAAGTCATGAAAATGGCTGAAGCATACTACCTATTTCTGGCCATATGCTACAATTCTGTTTGTGTTTCCACAGCAAATATCCACACTGGCAGATGAGTTACAAGACTCTGGTTACAAGACCACCAGAATAAGTGTCTATATTGCAGCAGGAATCACTGCTGGGCTGTCTCTGGTTCTTATCTTTGGTGCTTTAATTCTCAAATGTAAGTCACTTGATCTTGTATGTTTTTCCCTTTGTTAGGAACTACTGATGTAGGAACCAACATAAACCTAGATAGAAATATAAGTTTATATTTATACCTAAAGATGATTAGACTGGCTCTGTCCAGTATTGCTTAATGGTTACAAAGTCGGCCCGTACACTGAAGGAAAGGTCCTAGTTGTGATTCCCAATAAAGAGGTCATGCTTGGGTTGCAGGTACCATCCTGGTCCTGATCGGGGTGCATGTGGGAGGCAACCAATCAGTGTGTCTCTCTCACACTGATGTTTCTCTCTCCCCCCTCCCTCTGCCCCTCCCTCCCACTCTTTCGAAAGAAAGTAATGGAAAAAATATCCTCAGGTGAGGATTTTTTTTTTTTTTAAAGGAATAGACTGCATAGTAGTTTCAGAGAAACATGTTTTCATTATTTCTTACAGGTCCTAGAATAAAATTGAAACTTTGATTATGACTTGAAAGGTCCTATAGATCTGGCTGTAGCCTAACACTCAGACCTTATCTTGAGCCACTCTTATTCCAGCCATATTTTTAGTTTCAGGCACTCACTGTGATCTTTACCAGGAGTTTTCTCTGCTTGGAATGCTTCTTCTGGCTCTTTACTTGACTAATTCATTCTTCTCTTTCAGAGCTGACCTTCAAGGTCACCTTTTCTGAGAGTGCTTTCCTGACCTTCTCTTTTCTAAGTTCCAGTGCATTGTTTGTTTCCTTTATATCACAGCACAAGAAATTATTATTGTTGTTATTATTATGGTGTTTGAAATCCACCCTCACTAGAACGCAAGTTTCACAAACTCAGGGCTCATAATTTATCTTTATGTTCTTGATGTTTAGAATGCTGCCAGACACAAAGTAGGTGTTCCATATATTTGTCAAATATGAAAAATGGCCCAACCAGCGTGGCTCAGTGGTTGAGTGTCAACCTATACACCAGGAGAACAAGTTTGATTCCCAGTCAGGGCACATATCTGGGTTGCAGGCTTGATTCTCAGAAGGGGGCGTGCAGGAGGCAGTCCATCAATGATTCTCTCTCATCATTGATGTTTCTCTCTCTCTTCCTTCCTCTCTGAAATCAATTAAAAAAATTAAAATAATATGAAAAATGCATCTTTATTACTTTCAAGCATAGTTCATGTAATAAACCAAGACACACATGAGTAGTTTAATTTAATTCAATTTAAGGGAGACCAGATTTCCTTAAATAATCCTTGCCTCCTATGAGCCATTTTTTCTTTAATTTATGAAAGAAATTTTAATTGACTTTTCTTCACCTTTTTACCCAGGGTATTCTCATAGGAAAGAGAAGTTACAGAATTCCAGGTGAGAATAAGGGATGAGGTAAAAGAGGGTGGGAATCTTGGTTTTCTATACCAATATGACTTTGATCTTTGCTTCTAGAAGTCCTGCCCTTGGACTCTGGGATCTAATCTTATATTTCCTTTTTGCTTTAGGATTTATGAAATGTAAACCTGCTCCTCTGTTTACTTCCTGATCTCTCTAGCTTCCTTATTCCTAAAACTAAGGTATAGCAGTCATCTCCCCATGATAAGAAGTGCATATTTCTTTCTATTTTAATCAGTCTTTTTAGTTGGCTGACCCTTCAATTGATGGAGTATCTACTGCATCCAGGCTCTGGGTGTGCCCCACAAGTAAACAAGTACCCAAGAATCTACTCTCAGGGCTTTTATAGCCCAGTACAGGTGTTCTTAACTTTGATAACCCATTAGAATCACGTACACAATCTGTTGTCATCCCAAGAGCAAATCAACCAGGTTTTTTACAGATAAAGCCTAAGCATAGATATTTTTGTAAAACTTCCCAAGTGATTCTAATGTGCAAATAGGGTTGAGAAGTACTGGTCTTTATATTGCAGTTAGTGCCCATTTATGACTATCTTGCACATAGGTCTGTACATATCGATACATATGCATACACCCCAATTCCAAATACATTTAGTGTACATAACTTTTATTTCATTTTAGCAACATTTGGTACATTGGTAGAATGCAGTATGTATCAAGGGAAAAAAAAAGACTGTCCATTGAATACTATATAAACCAATAATAACTTTAGACTAATATATTCATGAAAACAAAGTAATCTACAGTAAATAGTCAGAAGCCAAAAGAAAAGGTCAAGTAAAATATGTATCAATGGTTTTAGATTATCTGTGTCACTATTCTTTAATAGAGCTGAAACCTGAAAACATTCATAGTGACATTTACATGCATTAATTCATGTACATTTGTCACACCATTTGGTTAAAGGTCATCTCTACCTATAAAGGTAAATTCTATAGAAAATAAGGAACTTGTCTGCCACATTAACAACTGCATCTCCTAATACAGCACTTGATACTTAGTAGGCACTAAGTATTCAATATTTTATTATGAATAAATAAGTGCTCCTTATAGCAGCCTGGTCAGATAGAGTGCTAATTATTCCCATTTTACAGATGAGGATGCTGAGACAAAGTTTTCTAACTTCATGGGATGTGTGTTTTATTCACTACCATGCCTCTTGCTGTATGAAACAGTGTGTAACACACTAAATAGTTCCCAAGCAAATGAAATAACAAAATTCAAGATTACATGTCTGGTTTAGTGACAGGAATAGAATTCAAACTCAAATCTGATTGGATACATAACATATTTATTTCTTTTTTGTTTTTTGAAATTGTTCCAGCTCATAGAACAATTGAACAAGGAATACTAGAATCCTTCACCAAGATGTGCAATTTAACATTTTAATATTTTTGCTTTATCTATTTTTTATACACACGTGTGTTTTTTCTGAACCATTTTCAGGACATTTCAAACATCTTGACACTTCACTACATACTACTTTAGTATGTATCTCCTCTGAATAAGGATATTCTTTTAGATCACACAAAGCCATTATTTTTTTTTGTTTCCAACAATGCCATTTTTATACCTAAGGAAATTAAGAGTAATTCAAATTGTCTTAATGTTCTTCAAATTATTCTATTTTATGGTTTCTCCCCCAGTCAGGACCCAATCAAGCATCATGTACTGCATTTGGTTGGCATCTCTTCAGCAAAGCCTATTCTCTCTCTCTCTCTCTCTCTCTCTCTCTCTCTCTCTCTCTCTCTCTCTCTTTATGTCTCCTGGGAAATGCTTACTTGAACTGCGACATTTTATTTCCACAGCCTCATCACTTTGGCCAACCGCCTTCCTTCCTCGGGGTTAGAAAATACAGTAGCAGAGGGGATTCACTCAAGGGAAAACGTCTATACAATTGAGGAGAACCCATATGAACTGGAGGACCCATCTACCGATTACTGCTATGTCATTAGTGGGTAGCAATCCTGACAACCTCCGAGTCTTCACCCTTCTATGCCATCAGACCCAGCTTCATTTGTGAGCATATATTGTCTTCTTTAAAAGCTATCAGCTGACTGACTTTAAGATTCTGCCTGTGGCTACCCAGCATTCTTTATCCAGTTTTCTGAAGATAAGCTCACAAAAGGATTGAACCAAGATCTCCCCAGTGCTCAGACTTGTTACTCCCTTACCTCCACATTCCAGCCAACTGGTTAGTGAACTCAGACACTGCTAATCGGGGCATTAGAACTCAAATGAGCTTCTCTGTGAAGTAGGAATTCTTAATGTGGAATTAAGTAGGAATTCCAGGACTTTCAGTTCCTTGTATCCAAGAAGCTCCAGAAACTGGGGGAAATTACGTGCTGAGATTTATGCATGCCTTTTTTGGTGCAGAAAGTCTAAAGGGACCACCGATTTCAAAGAGAAGGGTGACTCATAAAAGGTGAAGAATCTACTGGAGTAGACTAGATGGCCTTGAAGGTTTCCTTTGAGTCTCAACATTTAAGCTGCTTTGAATGAAGACTCTCCTACAAATACCAACTTACAGTCTCCTTCTCCAGCCAAGAAGCCAGCCCAGCAAGCTATGGGGTGGCAGGCAGTAGCTCCTGGGGAAAAAAAGGAAGTACACTCAAGTATGTTGTCAAGTTCTGCTTGGGGTGAACTCAGAGGGAAACGTCTCTCACTAACTTCTCCATTCATGGAGAGAACCTGGGCCATGTTTTTCACAGAAGAAGGAGCAGTGACTGGGATGCCTATTCCATTTCCTGATGGAAGGAAGACCAAGGGCTGCAGCAATCTGTTCTAGCCAGCCTCAGATCACTTGGAGGAAAGACAGTGGTCCCTAAGCTTCCATTCCCAAATTGTAGAGACTAGCTCTGCCTTCCTTATTTGTCACCTCTGCTCTCACACATAATAGAAAGTTATGAAATATCTTTCAAGTGAAAACATTAAATATGTAGAAAAGTAGCTTTCTGGAAAGCCCTTCCATTGGGGTTCTCAGACAGAGCTCTGCCACCTCACTTCTTGAAGAATTCACAGACCCTAAGCTCCATGTGTGCTCTTGTGTAGACAAAAGTGGCTGTTTTCAGACAGTGACAATATGCACCTGTCACTGTCTGAAAACTGCCCCTCCCTAGGTGATGACTAAATTGCTGCTGTGCTGTGTGGCATTATGTTAGTCACCTGGAGGGAAGTGACTTCAGAAGACACTTAGACCAGATCAGTGGTTCCCCTCCAAAGGAGATTCTTACTCTACAGAAATCTTTAAAAAGGGTATGTATTCCAGGATGATCATTGCAATGATGCTTGCAAAACCTTTTTTCATTGATAGGAGAATAGTTGATTATTGTGGTCCATCAGCACAGTGGTGCAGGTAAGAAGAATTAGATGGTTTCATCATTGAGCTGTTTTGCTAGTTTAATAAATATTAGTTAGTGCTTATTATGTGCCAGGTAATCTGATGCTGAGACCAGCAAGAGAGACCAAATAGACACATCCCTGACCCCATGGAATTTCTAGTCTGCCAGGCAGGAGAATTCGTTCTATCCATTCACTGATAACATTTATAGCATCTACTTTGTCAGGCACTGTTTTAGACCCTAGGAATACAACAGTGATAAAACCCTTAATCTGACAAAGTTTATATTAGCTGTCAGAGGGAAATGCTATATTGCTAAATAAAATAAAAAATAAAAAACATTATAGAACAGTATATATAATTGATGATTTTTTTTTTACCTTTAAAAAATCTGGAAGAATATACCCAAATTAATATGGTTACCCCACAGGGGCAAATGGTTAAGAGATAGACTCAGCCTGGCCTGTGTTGCTCAGTGGTTAAGCATCAACCTGTGAACCAGGAGGTCATGGTTCAATTCCCTATTGAAGCACATGCCTGGGTTGCAAGCTTGATCCCAATGTGGGATGTGCAGGAGGCAGCTGATCAATGATTCTCTCTCATCATTGATGTTTCTATCTTTCCCTCTCCATTCCTCTCTGAAATCAATAAACATATTTTTTAAAAAGAGAGATAAACTTGCCCTAGCTGGTTTGGCTCAGTGGAGGTAGTGTTGGCCTGTGGACTGAAGGGTTCTGGGTTCGATTCCAGCCAAGGGCACATGCCTGGGTTGTGGGCTCCATCCCAGTGGGGGCCATGTGGGAGATGGCCAGTCAATGATTCCCTCTCATCATTGGTATTTCTATCTCTCTCTCCTCTCCTTCTCCCTTCCTCTCTGAAATCAATAAAATAACAGAACAAAAACATATATATTGTATATACATATATATATATATATATATATATATATATACACACACACACACACACACACACACAGACATGTATGTGCATGTATCACATCACAAACACATCACAGGAAAGGAGGTAACAAATGCAGAGTAGAAAACTGAAATAGAGTGATGAGGAATGTTTGAAGTGACATGTTAGCAGAGATCAGAATGAAAAGGGGAAGTCTAGAAATGGTGAGCTAAAGGAATGTGGATCTAGGCTGAGACACCACCATCAAGAAGGAAGTAAAGTAGGAATGTATTTGAAAGAACCATGAGTCACTGGAACCCCATGGACAGGGGAAAGAGAGAGGAAAATCTGAGAGTTGGGCAGAGGGCAGATCACTGGGCCTTTGCATCTAGGTTAGAAGTTAGGATTTTTTTTTTCTTCTTTTTTTCTGAAAGAGCCATGGGAGGGTTGTAAGTGGGGGAGTGACATGGTCTAGTTTTATTTGCCATTTATATCTTTCTGCACAATTTTACTAGTTAAATGTTTACTGTCCTGTGTCTCTACCTGATTGTATAGTCCTGGACTTTTTCATCCTTAGTATATTTGTCAGCCTCAATGTAATAGTAAAAACTGTGGAAGAGTGGAATTAAATTAGAAAATCCTTATCACTGACCTACTGGGCATTGGCAGAGTCTCAAAAAACTAATCAAAATATTTTAATTTTATTTTTTTGATATAGAGAGAGGAAGGGTGAGAAAATAGAAGGAGACTAAGAGACAGAGAGAAAGAAACATCGATGTGAAAGAGAACACCAGTCAATTGCCTCCTGCACACACACACCTCAAGTGGGGATTAAAACTGTAATCTAGATATAGCCTGTCCTGGAACAGAACCCTCCACCTTTTGGCGCACAGGGTGATACTCCAACTAACAGAGCCACATGGGCCAGGGCTGGTCATAAAATCTATTGCCTCCCAAATAAATAAAGCATACCTATTTGTATGTGAAGCATTTCAGAATATGCCTCCTAACCTTTGGTGGTGGTTGAAGTAGGGTCAATAGTGTAAGTATATAAAGACAAAGCATAAAGGGAAAGTGAGTATCTAGGCTCACTTAACCTTTCCAAACCCCAGCTTCCTCCTCTAAGAATGGGTTACTAACAGCACCTGCCTAAGGGTGAAAGGAAAATGCACAGATTCCATGACACAGTAATTCTCCAGAAATGGTGACTATAGTATTCATGCATATTTAGGTTTAGTTTTGAGTTCACCCACAGACTTTTGTTCATCACAACAATCCTTTAAGGGAGATAGAACAAGTATATTTGGTCCCATTGAAGGAACAAGGAAATTAAGGCTTGGCTCAACTTAGTTACAGAGCTACCAGCTTCCTAAGTGGCAGAGCTGGGATCTGAACCCAAGTGAGGATGAAACTTTCTTAATGTGACCCTGAGCTGTCTCTCCCATGGACTTTTTCATCCTTAGTATATTAGGCTGGATCAGAGGTTTATTTCCACAACTCCCTGTTAGAGACTGTCTGATGACAATTGATGTTCATTCTGATATAAATGAGCACCCCTTACTTGTTTGCTTTTATGTGCTGGTCCATGGTATAGGCCCACTGTCCTGACCTGGTTAAGCATTTTAAAATTAGACTAGATTTAATTAACCAGATTTATTATTATAATATTTTTGTTATTGATTTGATTGAGAGAGAGAAACATCAGTTTGTTATTCAACTTATTTATGTATTCATTGATTGATTCTTGTATGGAACCAGCAACATTGGCTTACTGGGACGATGCTCTAACCAACTGAGTTATCTGGCCATGGCTAATTTGATGGACTTAAAATATCAAAAGTAAACTCATACAGCCCCATCAGTGTGGCTCAGTTGAGTGCTGTTTTATGAACCAAGAGGTCTCGGTTGTAATCCAAGTCAGGACACGTGCCCAGTTTATGAGCTCAATCTCCAATAGGGGGCAAGCAGCAGTCAGCCAATCAATGATTCTCTCCCATAGTTGATGTTTCTGTCTCTCTTTTTCTCTCTCTTCCTCTCTGAAATCAATTAAAATATATTTTTATAAAAGTAAACTGAAAGAAAATCAGGATTGTGTTCTTTGTGTTAAAATAAATAAAGTAAGGGTATAAAAAACAAAGGGCACAGCAAATAGATCTTAAACTGGCCATGGATGAAGGAATTATGATAATGAGCGCACCAAGCCCTTTATCCATGGAACAGGATCCATTTAGTAGACTCTACAGTGAGATTTTCCACCAGGATGGGTCTTCACATTTTTGAGTGTGGAAGAACTGCCTAGTTTCTGGTAGGACCCTCTCATTCTAATGCCATTGGGACCCATGCATGGTGATACGCTATACATGGATCCTTTTCTGGCATATTCCCCCTCCTATTTCCTTACTTACCACAGAGAGCACAACTTCCTCCTGGACAACATGAGGTTTACACAGCCTGACTAGGCTGCAAGTGTAATTCTCAAAGAAGGAGAAGATCTCTTAGTTCCTACTGAATATTTGTCTTTCTGACCCTAGAATTCTGCTTTGTGGCATCCAGTTATGATGTGTGTGTGTGTGTGTGTGTGTGTGTGTGTGTGTGTATGTGTGTGGTCCTTATGAAGTACATATAAAAAATCAAATAAATGATCTGGACACAGCCTAGGTGACCTACTATCCATAGGTTTAAGGCTTAGGGGGCATGAAGAAAAACATTGTTATTAATACTTGGACTGCCTCTTTTAATTTGTCTCTTCTTTGTATGTGTCTGCACTGAGAACTGTGTCTTCATTGCAGTCAATTAGCCATAACTGAGCTACCTCCCTGCCACTGAAATCCCTGCTGACCTGTAGGTCACTTTGCAGAAGGCAGGAGGCATGGGAGTGTAAGAGCCAGTCACGAGGGATGGAGTGTGAGGATTGACTGTTCCTTGACATGACTTCAGTTTGTCCCACAAACTAGTTCAGGCCAGAATTGAGGTTGCTTTCCACAACCCCTCCCTCCCCCGCTTTGATTGATCATAATCGATATTCATTCTGACATTAATTAGTACCCTTGCTTTGCCTCCTGCTGTGCACCAGTTCTTGGAGCAGGCCTTTGTCCTTTCCTTGACAAGCCTGTAAAATAATTTCCAATAGCTGGTAGCATTCATGAACTAGTATCTCTGATTGTCTTTCTCTCCCCCACCCCCACCTTTTCTCTATATTATTCCCTGCCAAGAAACTTGGGCATCCATTTTGTCTTACAGTCACTCAAGAAAGCTTGCATATGATTTTTTTTTTTCTAAATTGTTATTGGCCAGATTGGAGTGGCCTGCTTCTTTTGTCATCTCTCTCTGTCCCCCGCTTATGAAGGTAGACTTTCAGTTTTGGAGTTTTTCTCTGAGTCTGTGTCTATGAGCACCAGGCCTGGACCACATTCTGTTTTTGAAATATTCTCCTGACATCATTCAACAAAATGCAGTCTGAGTTGTTGCTTTCTGTAGTATGAATGATGAAACAGTGATTCACATTCTGACTTAATCCTTGTTAATAGATAACTTGGATATATAACTGAGGCTAAAGACTAACCATTGTGGCCACAGGGCAAGAAGTACCCTCTAGCCAAAACCGGTTTGGCTCAGTGGATAGAGCATCAGCCTGCTGACTGAAAGGTCCCAGGTTTGATTCCGGTCAAGGGAATGTATCTTGGTTGCAGGCACATCCCCTGTGGGGGGTGTGCAAGAGGCAGCTGATTGATGATTCTCTCTCATCGATGTTTCTAATTTTCTATCCCTCTCTCTATATATATATAAAAAATCACTAAATATATATATTTTTTTAAATTCTTAAAAAAAAGAAGTACCCTCTATTCACCAAAGGGCTAGTAGATGGTTGTTTCAGAGCTCAAGGGTAAGTGCATTAGGACCATGGGAGGACTGGTCTTTGCTCTGGTGACCCCTCACTGAGCCTGGCTCTGGTTTCCTTCCTATTTACTCCCTAATCTCTCTGAACGTCGGGAGTCAGTTTGGACTTTATGTGTGGAAAAGGAGCTGGTAAATAAGGGGCTACTTCCAAGGGCAGCTTTGCCTGTCTGTCGGAGGTATAGAGCTCTCAGCCATTCTGAGTTAACAAAGACCTGAAGCCATTTTATGTGGTCTCTCATCCATAGCAGGATAGGCACATGTGATGCATGCAGTTAGGTTACAAGGAAAAGTTGCAATCCAAACAGTCCATTTCTCTTCCCTTTAGGCCAATACCATCATGCCTCCTTGGGTAGCCTTCCCCAGACTCATACTGCTTTGAGCAGGTAAGTGGATAAGTGGGCTGGGTTTGGAAGGCCTGGGTATGGGGGAGTGTAGGATTGTGTGGGTGTGGTGGAGGAATATGGATGTGCTTGGACTCTGTTGGAAGGTAATGGGTCAACTTGTGAACAAAGAACCAGGCTGAAATAAAAAAAATTCTGAAATGATATGAATCACAAAATCTAAGGCTAAGTAGAATACTTTGTTATATGCTGCCATTTCTATTTAGGAAAAAAGGAGGTGTTGGGTGGTTGAGTATACATGGACTTCTCACATTATGTAAGAAATAGTACCAGCTTTTTCCTGGTGTTGGAGGGAATGAAAAGAAGAGATGATGCTAGGATGGAAAGAGACCCGTCTTTCATTGTACATTTTGTACATAGTTTTTAACTATGTGTAAATATTCCTTTTAAATATAAGATATGTTGTGGCCAGTATGGCTCAGTTGGTTGGGCATTTCCCCATGCACCAAAAGGATTTGGTTCAATTTCCAGTCAGGGCACATGCCCAGGGTTTCTGGCTGGATCCCAGGTAGGGGGCTTACTGGAGGCAGTTTATCACTGTCTTGCTGCCACATCAATGTTTCTATCTCTCTCTCTCCCTTCTTCTTTCTCTAAAAATCAATAAAAACATTTTAAAAAATATAAATGATATGTAGGGTATTCCAAATATATACAAACATACTTTAACAGCTAATAGCTCAATTTTGAAAATTTATTTAAATAAACACTGCCTTTATAATTATTCAGTGTGTATATACACTTTTTGGGACACCCTATATTTTAATTTGAAACATTCTATGAGCTAGAGAAAATTTTGGGAATAGACACAACCTAAATTTAAAAATAATAATCATCAGATGTGATGTGGTTATAAGGAAAAGTTCATTTAAATTATACTTCCATAGTACATTTTTAAGTTAGCATGCTTTATTTGTAATCTACAAATAATGTTAGGCAAAATTAAATATTATAGGAATCTAGAGAAAAAAATAGACTCTCACTTTATATAAAAATCAATATTTTATTCCCAGAGCATTTTGAAACTCACAGCCTACTTCTAACATGGCACTTGAGCAAGGACTGATTAGTTGAGGTATGTAAAGTACCACATAGAGAATATAGTCAATAATATTTTAATAACTACAAATGGTGTAAATAGATACTAGAATTATTGGGATGGTCACTTCATAAGAAATATAAATGTCTAATCTATTTTGTACACCTTCAACTAATATAACATTGTATATCAAATTGTAATTTAAAAATAAAAAAGCCTTAAGTAAATAAATAAGATTAGTTGGTACGTCTCAGATTTCATTTAGGACCAACCTGACTGCATTTGACAATATAGGGTTTTAAAAATATGTATAGGCCTGACTGATTTGGCTCAGTGGATAGAGCATTGCCCTGTGGACTAAAGGGTCCCAGGTTTGATTCCAGTCAAGGGCATGTACCTTGGTTGCGGGCACATACCCAGTAGGGGGTGTGCAGGAGGCAGCTGATCAATTTTTCTCTCTCATGGATGTTTCTAACTCTTTATACCTCTCCCTTTCTTTCTGTAAAAAATTAATAAAATATACTAAAAAGATATTTTTATTGATTTCAGAGAGAGGAAGGGAGTACATCAATGATTAGAGAGAATCATTGATAGGATGTCTCCTGTATGCCCCCCTACTGGGGGCTTGGGTCCTGACATGGAATTGACCCTTGACCTCCTGGTTCATAGATTGATGCTCAGCCATTGAGCCATACCAGGTGGGTGAAATATGGAGTTATTAATGCCATTACCACGGGAGAGAGTTTTTGATTTTAAGTGGCTTAATTTAGTAGTTGATTGAATGTTCTCCAATTCTCTGAGTTCACCATGGGAAGTGGGCCTCGCTTAAGTGCCAGCTGTCATTTACTCATGAGAATGATTTCTACTTGGATTTTTTTTGGACATGATCTCTCTAAAATCAATAAAAGTATATATTTTAAAACTCTTTATCATCCAATGCAGTCAAATTGGTTCTTAAATGAAATCTGATGAACAAAATAGATCTAGAAACATAGAATCATACAACTGACGGTGGGTCGGTGGGAAGAGACCAACCACAGAACTTGTATGCATATATACATAATCCATGGACACAAACAATAAGATGGTGAAGGTCTGAGGTGGGGCTGGAGGTGTCTAGAAGGCTTTAATAGGGGGAAAAAGGGGACATATGTAATACCTTCAACAATAAAGATTTAATTAAAAATGTTTTTATTGATTATTTTAGAGAGAGAAGGGAGAAGGAGAGAGAGATAGAAACATCAATGGTAAACATCAATCTGCTGCCTCTTGCAAACTCCTACTGGGCAATGGACCCTCAACCAATATAGGGTGACCTTTGGTGCATGGGACACTAACCAACTGAGCCACACCAGCCAGGACCCTAACAATAATTTAAAGAAAACATTAGCACTGCTTATTCTTTTTTTAAAAAAATATATTTTATTGATTTTGTACAGAGAGGAAGGGAGAGAGATAGAAATATCGATGAGAGAGAGTCATTGATCAGCTGCCTCTTGCACACCCCCTACTGGGGATATGCCCGCAACCATGGTACATGCCCTTGAATGGAATTGAACCCAGGACCTTTTAGTCCCCAACCCGACGCTCTATCCATTGAGCCAAACTGGTTTTGGCAGCACTGTTTATTCTTATGAGAGATAGGTAATGAGGTGACTTCATTTGGAATAGACATTTTAAAAATTACAATAAAAATTAAAACTTTTAATTGCAATAGAATTTTCAAATGCATTTCATTGAGATAGTGATTGGATTTAGGGAAGGGGAAAAGCAACATGTATACATTACTTATTTAATAATCAAATACCTGTCAAACACAGAATAAAATACATTCTCATGTACTGATAGAGTATCATTTGGCTCAAATATTTTAGAAAGAAATTTGAAAAAAATAATTCTGCTCTTTGTTCTGAGACTTTTTTAAAATAATTTTTATTTTAGAAATTTATCCTATCAAGAAACAACCCTAAATAAAGAAATAAGTTTAATAGCACTAGCCGGTTTGGCTCATTGGTGGAGTGAGGCCCAATGGCTGAAGGGTCCAAGATTCAATTCTGGTCAAGGCATTTACTTCAGATGCAGGCTTCATTCTGGACCTGGTCAGGGCTTATGTGGGAGGCAACCAGTCAAACGAGACGATGTGTCTTTCTCATTTGATGTTTCTCTGCGTTTCTTCCCATCCCTTCCACTCTCTCTAAAAATTCGTGAAAAAATATCCCAGGGAAAGGACTAACAACAACAACGAAAAGTTTAAATTATTTGTTGTTTACAACTATCAAAGAAAAAGATGTAAAGAAAAAACTGATAAAAATTTTTAGATTCAAGATTAAAGTCACATGATTACAAATGAAATAAACCATTTAAAAAATAAGTGGGCATGAATGTAAAATTAAAATATTGAGGCCTCAGACTCTATTTTCTTTTTATTTGCAGATGCTGTAGTTTCTGTGTCATATGTGACTGCAGTGGTGGATCAGTCTGTCACTCTACCCTGCATCTCTGCAACAGCTCATGAAATCTCACCCATGTGGTGGGGTCGAAGGGCATGCCCTTTAATCAACTGCACAAATGAACTCATAATGACCGATGGCTACCATGTCACCTTTGAAAAGGACAAACGTTATAGGATGAATGGAATCATTTCCAGAGGGAATTTGTCTTTAACCATAGAGAATGCAGCCCTGTCTGACACTGGCATCTATTGTTGCTGTATTGTGTTCAAAGAGTTTAATGGTTATATAAAGAACATATATTTGGAGATAAAGCCAGGTGAGTTTGTCTTCCTGTGATCACTTTATATGCATGAACTGAGGTGTTTACTGGTTGGTAGTAATATTCTCTTCCCTTAAGAAAGAGGAGGTTCCTCAATCCTGCTTTTGATAACTTTGGGGAAATAAAATTACTTACTTGTGTAGAATGAAGTGTTAAAAGAATCTAGAGTACAGAATGGAGACTAGAGGGCCTTCCCAGTCTGCAGATTATCTCTTAAAGCAGTGCTTCAAAAATACTGGTTAGCTCATGAGGAGGTATTCATGGCTCCATAGGGAGATGAGGTGAATATTTTTCTCAAACTAAAATTATTTAATGTAAACAACTGCACTTTTTCTCTGAGATGATGTCATTGAAAATTTACAAAAAAATGAACTTAACATTTTAAATCTAACATGGAGATTTTCAAATGTATAAAGTAGACAATATTGTATAAGAGATTGTCAAGTAGATACATTACCAACTTTGACACTTACCAACTCAATCTTGTGGCATGTGCATTGTGCAGGCATATACTGTATAGTCCCATCCCCACACTGTGCCCTACTTGGATTTCATGAAGCAGAACTCACATTATATCGTAATATTGCTTGTTTAAACATTAAAATGACTTTATTGAAATATAAAAACTGATGCATCCCAATAACTGTATTAGTTGCCTTTAAGATTTTCATGAAATCCAAAACTCTGGCAAATTTACATTTCTTCTCTCTTGAGATAGACATTATAATGGCTGAGTTCTTCCTTAATCTCCTTCCAGTAAAGTCTTATATTGACAGTAGAATACAATATTTGTGGCCTTAGTAAGCTGAATCTCTATCTTATTATTATTATTATTATTATTATTATTATTATTAAATTAAGAAACCTCATGCCCTAGCCAGTTTTTCTCAATGGATAGAGCATCAGCCTGCTGACTGAAGGGTCCGAGGTTTGATTCTGGCCAAGGGCACATGCTCTGGTTGTGGCCTTGATCCCCAGTGCGGGAGGCAGCCGATCAATGATTCTCTCTCATCATGGATGTTTCTCTCTCTCTCCCTCTCCCTTCCTCTCTGAAATCAATAAAGAAATATATTTATTTAAAAAAAAAAAGAAACCTTTATTTGCAATCTCTCAAATTTTGGACTAGGTTATTTCCTTTAAAAAGGCAAGCAAGAGCCCTAGCTGGTTTGGCTCAGTGAATAGAGTGTCTGAATATGGACTGAAGGGTCCCAGGTTTGATTCTGGCCAAAGGCACATGCTCAGGTTGCAGGCTTGATCACCAGGAGGGTGTAGGCAGGAGGTAGCTGATCAATGATTTTCTCTCATCATTGATGTTTCTATCTCTCCCACTTCCTCTCTGAAATCAATTAAAAATATAAAATTGTTAAAAAGACAAGTAAGATAAGGTCAGTTCAGATGGAGAAAACAGCTGACTTTGTGGAAACCAGATCTGGGAAGCAATCCAGAGAAGCCAAATAATCTGATGAGATAGAGCTCTATAGACAGATGTGTGGAGGCAGCACATGGAGAAGAGATTATGATTATGAAATTTGGAGAGTTGTGAAATTATTTTGATCTGTCTGAATTTTTAAATATATTTTTTATTGAATTTTTTACAGAGAGGAAGGGAAAGGGATAGAGAGCCAGAAACATCAATGAGAGAGACACATCAATCAGCTGCCTCCTGCACACCCCCCATTGGGGATGTGCCCACAACCAATGCACATGCCCTTGATCAGAATCGAACCCGGGACACATCAGTCCGCAGACCGACGCTCTATCCAGTGAGCCAAACTGGTTTCGGCCTATCTAAATTTTTAAATGTGACATGGAATGGAATAAGTAGGAAACTTTACAGTGCCTCCCGATCCTATGATATTTGAGCCTCCAATAGTCTTCGCTTAAGTTTTCTTTCATTTTTCACAGGCTCAGCTTACTCCTCACCTCTCTGTTAGAGCTTTTCCCTAGCTGCATCTACCCTTATATCTCCTAGCTTCTTCCTGTGGAAGATATTTTCTACTGATGAGGACATGTTTATTACTAGACCTGCCTTGGTTTCCTCTTCTTTATTATTCATTGTGCTCCTTTGATCAGATTTTTTTGCATGCTTGCTTTTTTTCTCTATATTAGGTTTTTAAATGAAGGGAAAGGATTAGACTGTATATACCTTAAAAGCTTCTGACTACAGCTTAGATCATGGTCAGCCAACATTATAGCCCAGGGCCAGATCACATTCAAAACAGGCCCACCATTTTTTTTTTTAATAGATAAGCTTTATTGGGACAGCTATATTCACTTCTTGTACCATCTGCACTGTGGCTGCTTTCACACTGACAGAGTTGAGCCATTGACACTGAGACCATAGGGACCCCAAAGCCCAACACATTTACTGTCTGACCCTTTCTAGGAAGTTTGCTGACCTCTGCTTAAGACTAATGCCTTGCATGTAATAGATATCAACATTTTTTTGAAAAAGAGTTTAGCTGTTCAAGGCACAGATGGGCTTAATTGAAACTGATTCTTTAAAAAGAACATTCAAACCAGTTTTCTACTTTCTAGGGGTTTCTTTTGTAGTTAGTAGAGTTGAGTTTGAAGGAAGCTTCTTATTTATTTATTTATTTTTTAAAGGAGCTTGGTGAGCAGGCCTTCATTGATCTGCATTTTTGCCAGGCACTGGGTTTAGGCTTAATTCTAGTGTCAGCACTCCCTGGATAGCTCTGAGACCTTCCATAAGTGGTTTTGAATCCAGCACCCTATCTGACCCTGGAAAGAGACAAAGTTACCACCTACCTGTGGTCTAGTCTACTTTCCAGCCAATATATAAGGTTTCTGTGTGATCTAGGATGCTAGTGGGTGTGAGTTAGTTCTCATTTAGAGTGTAGGTCTCTTGGGAGGGTATCCTCAAGACCGAAATAAATGCTATATATTAATATATTTTAAAAAAATAATTTTAAAATATATTTTATTGATTTTTTTAAAGAGAGGAAGAGAGAGGAATAGAGAGAAACATCAATGAGAGAGAATCATTGATTATCTGTCTCTTGCACGCCCCCTACTGGGGATGTGCCTGCAACCAAGGTACTACATGCCCTTGACTAGAATCGAACCCGGGACCTTTCAGTCCCCAGGCCCACGTTCTATCCACTGAGCCAAACCGGTTTTGGCTGTATTAATATATTTTTTAACTTTCTGGGCCTAGAAATGACTTTTTAATTTAGCCATTCACCATTGAGAGAACAAAGACAGGTCGAGGCTCACATTTTCCCTGCCTCCCTGATGTTTAATAAGACAAATCTGATATGCGTGGTTGGTCTTCTTAGAGTGCTTCAGTGTTAATACTGGGTATCCTTTCTCAACTTCGAACCTCCCAGTATATATTCTTGCAATACAGCTATCTCTGTTTTCTATGGTTTTTCTTCAAGACCTTCCCTGTAAGGATCTCATTGACCAAGGACAAGATGTAATAGTTCAGGGCAAATTAGTGCCTAATTTCTCTGGTTATGCTGATGTACAGGCCCAACACAAAGCTCTTGTTCCCTGCTGCTTGATTAATCATTGCTTTCATGTTGATTTCTAGCTCCACCTAAGGTCACCAGTGTTCCAACACCACCTAAGGTCTTCACATCTGCTTCTACAACTCCAGCACCGACATTGTACCTTAAGACAGGTAAACTGATATGTTTCTGAGGCTTGAAGCCTTCTACTAAGTGGATGAAGACCACCAAGTATGTGTTAAGGCAGGGTTACCATCTATGTTAAAGGTTTTTTCCTGGGTTCCATAGGGCCTCATGTGACTTGTGAAATCTTGTTGCATTTTACATGCATCTAACAGGTATCTGCAGAGAGAAGGGAACAATTTAAAAAAAATTAGATTCTCAAAGGGTTTAATCATCAGCCAAAACACAAAGACCTGTGATATTGGACAACGAATGATGTAGATTTGGTCCAGTTCGCAGTGGTTTGTTAATAAAATCTAGGTTATTCCAGAAAAGAAGGGAAATCTGAGTGGAATTCCTTTAGTCCTCTCTGAAGTTGGACTCTTTATGCAAGGATAACAAGCCCACCACTAGTTTTACCTATAATATTCTATTGAAATAACCATTTCTAATCATTGTGCCATCAGGTCTATGACTGCTTTCACAATGACAGAGTTGAAAAAAAGCCCCCAAGCCTTAACACTTGCCTCTGGCCATTTACAGAAGGTTTGCTGACCTGTGCTTTAGATTAATGCCTGGCATGTAATAGGCATGACAAATATTTGTTGATTTTTTTTTTTTTCACTTCATGGCAGAAATTGGCTTGATTCTAAATTAAACTGTATCTCTCCAAAGAAGAACTTTTAAACCAAAAGCTCTTCTTTGGAGAGATACAGTTTAATTTGGTCTCGTCTGCAAATGTTCTTGTTTTTCTAGTTAGTAGAGTTGAGATTCAAGGAAGCTTCTCGTGTGATGCAGAGGTGCCTGGTGAGAAAAAACTACACATTGTTGATCGGGCATTGGTTGAGTCAGGATTCAGTCTCCATTAGTTTGAATTTGGAACTGTGGTTATAACTACTAGATGGTATTTCTCCTTGGGGCCTAAAGTTATATTAGGATGTATTTGTCCTGATCTGACACCTTCACTGAAAAAGCCCTTTATATAATACCCTGTCTTTTTATGTCATACAATGACAGTTTTGCTCTGAGCATTCTTTACTTCATTTTTTGTTCTTAATGTTTGTTTTTTTTTAACATATTGATTTTTCACAGAGAGAAAGGAAGAGGGATAGAGAGCTAGAAACATCAATGACAGAGAACATTGACAAGCTGCCTCCTGCATACTCCCTACCGGGGAATGTGCCCGCAACCAATGTACATGCCCTTGACTGGAATCGAACCGGGGACCCTTCAGTCTGCAGACTGATGCTCTATCCACTGAGCCAAACCGGGTTCGGCAGCATTCTTTACTTTAGTATGTAGCATAAAAATTGAAAAAAATATGCTGATTATAAAGTAAATATCTGATTTCAGGAATTTAGTGTATATGGCTTATTTTTTCAATTCAGGCTACATGTTTCACACCTCAAGTTTCCTATAGTTAAGTGTTTAGTTGTAATACAAATAGAGAATAATTTGAAATATGTGTCAAGAAATAGGTTGGTCTCCTGTGGACTACTTCAGATTCAAGCCTTCTATTTTTAGGATTAAAAAGAAAACCTTTCGTAAAGATTTTCAAAACCTTCAAAACTTTTTGACTCCTGAGGTTGTCTGGATTCTGGAAAGCAAAAGACATGTCTTAACCTCTTAGCCAGAGAAATGTGATGGAACATTGATTTTCCTTAACTCCCATTGAGTCGTGTGTAAGCATTTGGGCTATAAGCTGAGTATGGAGGAGAGGGCATTAGGTTAAAACTCAGATTTCAGAGACTTAAATATATGTAAGAAAAATAGCTTTGTTCCAGGCAGCTGAACATACTAGGGAATCTGTTGATTTTTTTTCTTTTAAATATATATTTTTATTGATTTCAGAGATGCAGAGAGAGATAGAAATAGATAGGTAGATAGATAGATACCGTGTTTCCCCGAAAATAAGACATCCTCCGAAAATAAGACCTAGCGCATGGAAAAATAAGACATCCCCTGAAAATAAGACCTAGCACATCTTTGGGAGCAAAAATTAATATAAGACACTGTCTTATTTTGTGGGAAACAGGGTATATAAACATCAATGATGAGAGAGAATCATGAATTGGCTGCCTCTTGCATACCCCACACTGGGGATCAAGCCTACAACGGGGGTATGTACCTTAATGGGGAATGAAACAGTGACATTCTGGTTCATAGATCAATATCAACCACTGAGCCATATAGGCTGGGTGTGTTGACTTTCTCAATATTGATTTAGCTTGTATATACTTAATTTCACATAGTGTGTGCCTACAAAAGTGTGTGGATTAGTTGACTTGGTTTAGTGAACGTACATACGTTTTTTACTTTAAAGTAGATATTCAGAAGAAAAGATCTATGTGACCTCCTGGGGAATATTAGTTGATTATTAATTGAATTGAGTCTTATCTTTATCCTGCTAGTTTCCTAAGGAGTTTGAGTCTATAGAGTTGAGCTTTATATTATAGTACAGGAAGGAGGTAAGCACTGGAGCTGATTCAATGCAGAGATATTTACTTTACATCCAATCCCTGCCTGTCCCTCGTGCCTCCAGCCCATGCTAGTTTCTTAAAATTTTCATGGGAAAGTCAGATAGAAGATTATAGGAGGAGGGGAGCAAAGAAAGATTCCACAGCTTTCTTTCCCAGGCGGCTTCTGAAGATGGTGGAGGAGCAGGGCCTGGTGCTTGATGGCCGAGACCATCTCCTGCTACGCCTGGCAGCCATCGTGGCCAAGCAGGTGCTGCTGGGCCGAAAGGTGGTTGTGCACTCTGAGGGCATCAACATTTCTGGCAATTTCTACAGAAACAAGTTGAAATATCTGGCCTTCCTCCAAAAATAGATGAATACCAACCCATCCTGAGGCCCTTACCACTTCAAAGCCCCCAGCCGCATCTTTTGGTGGATAGTGTGAGGCATGTTGTCCCACAAGACCAACCGAGGCCAGGCTGCCTTGGACCACCTCAAGGTGTTTGATGGGAGCCCACCACCCTTTGACAAGAAAAGGCGAATGGTGGTTCCTGCCGCCCTCAAGGTTGTGTGTCTGAAGCCTACCCAGCAGTTTGCCTACCTTGGGCACCTGGCTCATGAGGTTGGCTGGAAGTGTCAGGCTGTGGAGAAGGCCAAGATCCATTACTGCAAGAAAAAGCAGCTCATGAGGCTATGGAAACAGGCCAAAGAGAACATGTAGAAGAAAAATTGACAAATTTACACAGGTCCTCAAGCCCCATTGACTCCTGATCTGAGCCCAATAAAATTGACTGTATTTCTCATGCTTGGCCTGGCCTGCCCTTCCTCTAACGCCGCCCTAGGATGTGGGGAACCCCAGGGGCTGTTCCGGGGCCACAGGCACCTTACCTTGGGCCTTAGAAAGCTGGGGACACAGAGGGGCCTTAGTCACTGCTATTTAAAGAAAGGCCTATTAGAAGTTTTACATGGCCTTGTCAGTTGGACATAATTTGCCTGTGACCTACTCAGAGTTTTAGGAAATGAGCAGCTGGAACAGCTAGTTCCCATTCAGCATTTATAAGCTGGAAAAACTCTTTAAACTTCCCATATGATACTAGATTGCAGCTGTTAGGATGTAGCAAATACTTGGGGGAAGGATAGACCTGGTAGGATGGAGGGATTTACAGATGCACAGACAGGACAGCAGCCACAGAGTCTCAGGCATCACACTTGCATGTTCCTGTACCTTGTGATCAGAAAATGAATAAATTAATTTTTAAAGAAAAAAAAAAGAAAGAAAGATGTCTACAAAAAGTCAAACTTGGGAAAGAAGTTAAGGTCAAGAGGCTTTTTGCAGAGAGCTAAATTGGATAGACATCATCTGATTTTCTTGTGCTGTCTTATTCTTTGTTCCTTAAGAGAGCCACATCCTGTTATAGGGTTCAGTATTAGAGGAAAACTTGAAATGGGTTCAGAAGATAAGGAAGAGTGATGTTGAAATGTGAAGATGGTGTTGGGAAAGAGGAAATAGGAAGACTGGTGAAAGGCAAAAGGAAAGCCCAGGTTTGAGAATTCTTGCCCAGCCAGTACCACTAATTTGCTCTAAGTTCTGTGGTGCTCTCAGGGCGGGAATATGAAGATTTTATAAGGAGGCAAGTGATGCATAACGGTGTGCTTGATAATTCTTAGTGAAGGTTTTTGGTGAGAAATGGAAGATGAGTCAGATAGCACAGGAAATCAGTCATACAGAATGAGTGAGCAAAATGCAACTGCAGAAGGAGCCAGGGTCACGGTCCACCAGGAGTCTGACTTAGAGGGCTGTGAATCATTATCAAGTTGAGAGACTGGGCAATGTGTCACCTTGAAGAGACTTCAAGGAGTGATATATTGTGAGGATGTATCCCATGCTGGTACATATGTGCATCTCTCTGGAAAGATGTGCGGATGGATAATTTGGTACTTGAATGTCAGAAAATCCAGATTGGGGTTATTGTGAAGATGAGAGTACAGATTAGTATAAATCCACAGGCCTTGTTTTATGAACATGAAATGTTATTTGTATGGATAAAAGCTTAATCTGATGTCTTACATAAGATGCACTTTTATAGGCATTTCAAATTTAGGGCCATCTTAAAAGTGTGAAATAATTCTTTCTATAGATAACTATCCAAAACATTATCTATATCAGATTTACTCCTGATAATAAAAGACCTAGATGCAGTGCAATGCCTCAATGTTATCCTATCTAATAAAAGAATAATATACAAAATGACCATCACTCCAACACACAAGATACTGCTTCATGTGGTCAAAGATGGCTGCCCTCATGTGGACACAATATGGCTGGCAGGGGAGGGAAGTTAGAGGTGACCAGGCCTGGAGGGGAGGGCAGTTAGCAGCAATCGGGCCAGCAGGGGAGCAGTTAGGGATTGATCAGATTGGCAGGGGAGTGGTTAGGGGTTGATCAGGCAGAGAGGCGAGCAGTTGGGTGCTCCAGTCCTGGATTGTAAGAGGGATCACAGATTGGAGAGGGTGCAGGCTGGGCTAAGGGCTAGGCTAAGGGACACCCTCCCCCTCATGCACGAATTTTGTGCACTGGGCCTCTAGTTTTGGAATAAATTTCTAAGAAAGTGTTGAAGGTAATTCCTGATTTTAAGTTTGTTGTTTATTTTTGTTGGGGCTGGAAATTTTTCTCTACAAATGGAACAGAGCTCTTTCATCCTTTATTTTTCAGAAACCACTTCATCATCTGCAGTGCAGACAACAGAAACCCAGCCTATCACACCACAGGAAACAAGTACGACCAGCTCATCATTGAACTCTTCTTGTCCAACAAGTAACTGTATTTTCTTTCCTAAAGACCTAGAGCATTCAAAATTTGAAAGTCATTGACATGTAATTAACAGCACATATTGTGACATGAGTGCTAACACTATAATCTGCTATGTGACTGAAACAAATGTCTTACCCTCTCTGAATCTGTTTTCATCATTTCTAAAATGGATGGAATATAACTGATCATGTGGAATCCTTGTGAGGATTAAAAGAGATGAAGAACTTGAGGCATAGGTATATGGGGATAAGTGATAGATACAATATCAACTATGACTATTACTTAGATGTCCAGAGTACACATAGGTGGCACTTTTAACCTGGTTCTAAGAATGGCCTTTGTGCTCCTAAAATTATAGGTAAGATTTTGTATGTAATGCATACTTTTCTCATAAAGAAGAAAAAAGGGGTCCATTTTTACAGGTTCCATGGCAAAATTGTTATGAATCATACCTTACAGGGGAGATTAATAAATGCTAGTAACATGATTTAATTCTTACAATGCCTATTGCATTTGGCCATATGTACATATTTTTTTGCCATACCTTTTATTCATTATTTCCTTTATCGCCAGAAAGCAACGTAAATATATTTCATGTTAATAGTGAAAATTCAATATATTTTTTTTATAATTCTAACCAATTTTCTTTCTGTTGAACAGATGGAAATAGCATTGTGACCCAGCCTTCAGATTGTGGTGGGAAATATAATGAAACTGTAAGCAAGTTCCTTCCTATTTTATTAGCTATATTCACTTGTATGTCTCTCTGGAAACAAGTTATATTTAAAGATTACTTCTGTAAGGCTATCCCACAGATTGATTCTTTCAGTTTAAGCGATAAAGAAAAAAAGAATTTATTTCTTAAGTAGGGGTCCTTTGATTAATTGGTAAAGTTCACATAGCTACAGGCAGACCAGCTTGTTAGTGATACCTGCTAAGTGATGTTTTACTCACACACATTCACACAACACTCACATACTACAGACTTTCTCCTGGCCAAAAATTTGAACAAAAAAGAATGAACTAATTCAAGGAGAGTGAGTTGACATAACATTCCCAGGAAGGCTTAAGTTAGCATTAGGGGAATAACATGCTTTGAGTCTCTATGGTGGTGTGGAGGTTGTTCCAAACAAATCTATTATTAAGTGAAAGTGTGCTTGCTTTGACATATACTCCCTAGTATCCCCTTTCCAGCCTGAATGCCTTCCATATAGAAATTTTGAGGCCAATGCTGAGGGTTTTTTCTACCTGATATAATAAGTTTCCCTATAGGATGACTTATTAAGATGTTAATGTGTTAAACAACTTTGTGATTGAGTAAGTGACTAGGTAAAAGAGTCAGGATTCTGATTTCAGAGATTTAACTTTGATGCAGTAAGAAGCTTAATCCTTCTCACTGATCTTCCACTTGCTTTCTGTTAAAATATCTACCTTGTGGGATCTTTTTAGTATTAGAACTAAGCTATTGAAAGAGGCCTGGCATGATGCCTGGCGTGTTTTAAGCCTATTCTAGGAGGGGGATACTTATAAACTTCACCAGGAGAGTTAAGTAAAATTTGCATTTCCACCTGATTGCATATTTTGAGTTCATTGTTAACCAGGGTTATGTCTATGAACAGCTACTTTCAGGCTTATTTCTATAGACATAGATAGAATTTTGAATTATGTTAAAAACATAAACACTATATTAAAGGCCAAATTCAATAATTCAGCACATTCAGATAGCATCAACAAGTGAACTTATATATAAACAAAAATTGTTTTTTTTTCTTTTAATATAAGAGGACATACTGTAGCTTACTGAAATTTTAAAAACCAATATGGATAATTTACATATAATAAAGATAACCCTTTGAACTGTACACTTTGAGCTTTGACAAACACATGCACCCACAATAACCTCACACAAGCATATATAAAATATTTCCACATTTCCAAATACATATTGAATTTCAAATTGTCTGAGAATTTCACGATGGTTTCAACCTCAGGAGATCATTTGGTTTTTCCCTTCATGATCTAGAAGTAGACTAGAGCTAATAAAGACGAATGTGTCTGAGTATGTTATTTTAAGAAATGTTTTCTGCCCATAATTCTAACAAGATGCTTTTTCAATCTGCTGGTATTTCCTTAGCACATGAGCTTGAAACAAAAGACACAGAGGAACACCAATAAGTTGTACATTGGACTCGGCATTGCTGCCATGATATTGCTCATCATTTTGGCTGCCATACTTACCAAAAGTAAGTCATTTGACCATTGTGCCTGAGGGAACAAAATGAGGGAACAAAGTGAGATAGCCAAACTACCTGGGTCCAAGGAGCTTCACACACCATGTACTTTTGACTTCACATAACTTTCCTGTTTCATAACTTTGTTCCTTTTGTTTCTTAAAAATATTGGCCTGAAAAGAAAAAGTGAAATTTAAGTTCTCCATAGGAGAAATAAAACACTAAGAAATAAGAGTTAGTTGGGTGGAGTTAGGATTTGGAAGGCAACAAATCACTGTACTAAGCAGATTTGTTCCCCTCAAAGGCCCATTTTTGCTCCAGTGAAGGAAAATATTGTTGAGAGTCTTACAACATTCACTTAGCTGAAGAGGCAAATGAGACATTGGAGGGAAAATAGATTTCAGGCCAAGATTAGAATAATGGGTTTCAAAAACTAGCCATGTCAGCCTCTATGAAAAACCCCCATAACTTCCCATTTAAAAAAATGAAATATGATTATTAAAAATTATATTAAAGTAAGTTTGGGCATGTGTGTGAATACACTAAACCATTAATAAAAATGAGATAGTTTTCACACAAGTGCTTTTTTTGGGTTCTACAGAGTCAAAAGGTGTTATCTGAAATTATAGGGAAGAGTGTAATATGAGTTTTGTTTTTCTCTTTTAAAAACCATTCTTCTAAATTTAATTTTTCTCTAAAATCAATGAAAAAATTCCAACATATCCTTGGGGAAGGATTAAGAAAATGAAGTAATAGCAAAAATAATATATATGTTTTAGAAATGGTCTCATGAATTCTTTGGCTGACATATTTTATTTTCTCTTCAACTCCTTCCCAATTTAGAATATTTATGTGGGAAAATAAAGGTGTTTCATAAAAAGTAAGCTTGATAGGTTTGTCTCAATGCTTTTTGATGTTCCCACTCTAATAAAAATAAAGAAAAAATACTCTCTGTTCCTCTCCCCTTTCTCCTGAACTTTCCATTTTACACCCTGGATCCTAAAAATTCTAGTTCATTGAGTTTCTTTCTTGCTGTCCACACCTTCCAGTGATATTTTTAGGTATCTATATTTCCCTGAAACTACTGCAGAAACAGCACCCTAACCCTAAACTCCCAGAGCAAGAGAAATCACAATAGAGTTTGATGAAATTAAGTTTGGATGAGTTGTTTGGTTTCTTCTTGATTTCATTCAGTGCTTAGTTTACTGAAAGCCTATTCTATTCCAAAGAGATGAACAAAACAGACACACAGAGAAGTATGTCACCAGGGTCCTTTTAGTGCTTCCAGGCAAATAGCATGGGGAGTATAGACCAAGGTAATAGGCTGTGTGAGTGAGCCTGATGGAGTAGGAGGCCACTGGCAAAGATTTGAAGGAAGACAACTCCAGGCTGTAGCAGTCCCCCATCCCCTATTGTTCCACACTCAGCAAGCTCTGCTGCTTTACATTGATTATGTGGCCTCATAGGCATTTGATGTACAATTTTGTAAATCTAATCTATTTCCCAGTTAAAGTACCCTTTAAGGGGACCTTGCTTAAAGCCCAAACTGTACTAAAAGGAGCAGGCTACTTGGGGTTGGTAGAAAGAAAAGGGGAGAGAAAGAGCATTTATGATGACACGTTTGGGGCAGCTATTTCACACTGACTCATTTTCAGCTATTAACACCTAAATTGGTTCTCACATGTATGCCTGGTTCCTTTAAGGATCTGAGTTGAATGAGACTTTACATTTCAAATAATTTCTGGGCAAGCTCAGGTAATAAAAACCATAACTATGTACAAATTATAAAATAGCAGCTAAATCAAAACTCTACACACAACCTTTTTATATACTTGGTGTGTGAGTGTATGTGTTATGAAAGTCATCTAACTCATGGCATTCACAGTTTGACCATAAAGACACTGTAATATTTTTGACACCATGATCCAGTACACTTATGTGAAACAGTATTTTACTACTTTATACTCTGCTATTTTGTATTCTCTGTATATCTAAATATAGGAAGTATTCCTATATTAAATAACCCTCTATAAAGAGCACAATCCATAATTGGAAATATACCAGCAAAACAATTTCATAGCCACCTTTGTGAATATGCATCTTGATTTAGTACTTCCATTTGATATCTGATAACTTAGATTAAAAAAATATTTTTATTGATTTCAGAAAGAAAGGGAGAGGGAGAGAGAGCAAGAAAAACACCAATCATGAGAGAAAATCAATGGGTTGCTTCCTGCATGCCCCACACTGGGGATTGGGTTGCAGCCCAGCATGTGACCTGGCCTGGAATCGAACCATGGCTGAACCACTGAGCTATGCCAGCCAGGCCTGTCTTAGATTTTTGATTTATGTATTCTAGTACATGGATCTCTTGAAGGAGAATCATCTGAAAACATCTTAGGTGTTTTTTGTTTTGTTTTGTTTTGTTTTCTAATCTTGCTTGTTAAACTTCCTCACAATTTTATATTTACAGCTCTGGAATCTCCTAGTCATTTATATGTTATGTGACTGGGGCTCTAGGGTTGCAAATAGTCAAAAGTGCTGTTCATTATTTGAATTTATCTGCTTTTCAGTTACTCATGTTATTCTTTTTGTAGCAAAGAACCTGTGACTGGAACTTCACAAAATGAAACTTCAGTGCACTACCAACCACATGGGAACCTTTGCTTTGAGAATGATCTTTACAACGTTTCTGAAGACCCAGCAGTCGTCTCTAAGACTTTAGGCCCTTGACTGCAGACTGCAATGACCAGATCTCACCATGTCAGTCCTTTTAAGCTCTAGGATGATTTTTCTGTCCATATTTCATGGCATTCCAAACTGTCTGTGATGTTGGTTAGAGTGTATTCAACTCACACTGTGTAGTCAACTTCATTGGTAATTAGTCTTAATTTTTTTATATTACAATTGGCTCAATTTTTCTGGTCATAGTAGAGCCTTCTCCTAAATATGAACTGAACACTTTAGAATTATATGTTCTGTACAGACCTTATGAATCCTGTATCCATCAAGAATTCTCATTGGGTAGACATGAAATGAACCAATACCTTGGTCACTGAAGCTGTCACGAAGGGGAATAGGACTTAAAGTTAGCAAATTCGATTTGTTACTTAAATGAATTCACTTGGAAGCATTCCATGATTGTTTGTTTGTTTTATCTGACAATCAAAACATTACATTTCTTTTTTTAAAAAATTTCTTTATTGATTAAAGTATCACATATTTGTCCTCAACCCCCATTCCAATCCCCCATCCCTTCCCACTCATGCCCCCACCTTCCCTATTGTCCTTGACCACTAGTTAGACTCATATGTATGCACACAAGTCCTTTGGTTGATCTCTCCCTTTTATCCTCACCCTCCCTTTGAGGTCCAACAATCTGACCTATGGTTCCTTATCTGTGGGACTGTTCTTGTTCATCAGTCTATGTTGTTCACCACTTCCCCTAGATAAGTGAGATCATGTCCTACTGGAAATATAAGAATAGAAAATGAGACAAATAATAATCGTTATGCTGAAAGGCATATGAATCAGTCTGTGAGTGAGTTTCTTTCTGTGAGTTTCAACAGTTCTTTTGAAACCCAATTTCAATGTTAAACAGTTCCTTATGTGTACATGTCAGCAATGATATTTCAGTTCTGGATGGTGGACAAAGGTGGTAATGCAGGTCCTAACCCCTCTGGTTTGGTCCTGGGCAACCTGCAGTGATATACCCTACAGCTGCTGACTGCTATTATGGCAAGGCGTCGTCAGTGTCTTCCATTTCTGGACTGCTTCTCTTCTGTCTTCATGGTTGGAGTAGTCCTGTCAATTCCTTTCTGTTGCCAGAATCCACATGGTCTCGGAGTTGTTTTCTGAAAATATATAAACATATTCTTGACCAAAAGTAAAAAAATGAATATTTTCTATAAACTTGACTTGGGATCCTTTTTTATTTTTTGCCCAAATGATTTTCCTCTGGCTTGTTTTGACACCATGTGTGTTTTTCATGGGTGTCTTGCTGTTAGCATTACAATTAATTTTCTAAAGTACAAATTTTCTAGATGTAATTTATTTATAGGATATTTTTCCTTACATGATATTCTTCTACTTTCCCCCTTTTTTGATTTAAATATTAGGAAGCTTTTGAAAATTTTATAATGTAGTCTTGATAGCTTTTAAATTTTAATTTTTTGCACTATAATATGACTGCTTTAGGTTCATTTTGTATTGTGAGATTTTATCATGAGATGAACTACCAATAAAAATTTTAGTTAACACTTTAGGAACATCTTTTTGTCCAGAACAGTTTTTGTCCAGTGTAATTTTTCTAGAATATTGGTTTATTTCAATTAAGCCAATTTAAATGCCTGTAAACTTGTCTACTATTTTACTGTCAAATTTATTACTCTAAAACAATCTTATTTTACCATGTAAATATTAGTGGAAAGGATTATTTGTCTTCTTGAGTAGGCCAAAACAATACACTGCTTAAATTCCTCCAAAGGTTTCAAATTATGTAGGAACACAGATTTTTATTTCCTTTACGGAAAAGAAAATCAGTGTGATTTTCCCACTAGATCTGTTTTTTCATGGCTCTGAAAATATGAGGTTTTAAGTGCTTTCCTTGGTACCAGGATGGGCTTTTAAAAGAGGAAGTTAGGATGGTGAGTGGAGCAAGTAAATAGGTAAAGAAAATCAATAGTCATGTGATTTAACACATGTATGCTACTTCAGATGGACAACCATCAGGGGTTCTGAACTAACTTTTATTTATTTATTTATTTATTTATTTATTTATTTATTTATTAAATATATTTTATTGATTTTTTACAGAGAAGAGGAGAGAGGGATAGAAAGTTAGAAACATTGATGAAAGAGAATCATCGATCAGCTGCCTCTTACACACCCCCTATTGGGGATGTGCCCGCAACCAAAGTACGTGCCCTTGACCGGAATCGAACCAGGCACCCTTCAGTCCACAGGCCGACACTCTATCCACTGAGCCAAACCAGTTTTGGCTGAACTAACTTTTAGAATGATGCAGTGCAGAAATAAATAAAAGGGCAAAAGAAAGGGGGAGATTAGAGAAAAAGGCCTCTGTAAAAAGTAAGTGTGCAAATATAATAGTGCTGTTTGAGAGAGTTACTAGTTTCAACCAGAATTCTAAATTGTCCCAAAACCACTTTGTTTACTAAAATTATTTTAGAAGGATGAATTTTTTATATTATTAATTCCAATGCTATTACGTTTCCACAAATGGATTAAAGTTTTGATTTTGCCAAGAGAGTTAAAGCCAAAAAAGGTAAGGATATTTTTAGCTACCAGAAACATTTTTTTTCCTTCATATCAGAAACATTTTGACATGAATAGTTCACAAGGCTGGGTAATAATTTCAATTTGAGTTAATTCTGAAATAACTAACACTTGATGTTCAATGCTACCAAAGTGGCCTAGGAGGGCAGGATGCTTGTTTTTGAAGGCAACATTTTTGACATGTTGCTACAGAATTGTGGACGCTTTGAATATTGAGCGGTTTGAGGGAAGTGTATGCAGTTTCTGAGCACCCAGCTTATACATAGCAAGTATGTGCTTAGTTACATACCTATGAAAATTGGGGAATAAATTAAAATAATGTTTCCTAGAACCTCCCTGTGTGTGCTAGGGATGAGGAGGTGGGGGAAGAGCTAAATGTCTTTAAAACTTTGAGATAGAAACCACTCTGGTCTGGAGTCTGCGTGCACCTCAGAGGCTCTCTGAGACCCGTCCTTTGCAACCTTGGCTGTACATTAGAATCACCTGGAAAGCGTGGCCAACTAAGCATGCCCAGACCAAGTCAATCTCAGCTGTGGGGCCAGAAAGAGCCCCCCTCCCCTGCAAGGTGATTTCAATGGTAGCTGAGGCTGAGAACCACTGACCTGGAGAGACTTGGAAGGGAAGGTGAGTGCTTGTGTTCTTCTTCTGTGTGAAGAGAGCTCTGGAAAAGCATAAAAGATTCAGACTGAGACAATATCAATAGCGGGCTGGGACGGATGAACAACAAGTGGGCTGACCCAGGGTGACTAGATTTTTCCTGTGCCTGGCTTGCATGGCAACAGCGTTATATTGATGGCAGCCCTGGGAATGAAAAAATGGACACTGCCACGTGTTTGAAAGCTTTTCAGGAAGCCAGCCCACAGCTGTCTAGCTGGCTGTCCCGGCTTCCTAAAAACTAAACATTTTCTTCCACAAGTTGTAAAAGTAAGCAAAGCAGAAAGTCCCTTTGGCCCGTGAGGGTTTGCTCTAAGGTAACCCTCTTTTCTTTATATGGTGGACTGCTGAGACAGAGTTTGCTCTGTCTGGCAAATGCTAAATCTGCTGAGCCTAAAAAAGTACTTGGAAGCCGAAACCTGTTTGGCTCAGTAGATAGAGCATCAGTCTGAGGACTTAAAGGTCCCTGGTTGGATTCCGATCAAGGGCATGTATATTGATTGCGGGCACATCCCCAGTAGGGGGTGAGCAGGAGGTGGCTGATCAATGTTTCTCTCTCATTGATGTTTCTTTTCTTTTTCTTTCTTTTTTTTTTTAAATATATTTTATTGATTTTTTTACAGAGAGGAAGGGAGAGAGATAGAGAGCTAAAAATGTCAATGAGAGAGAAACATCAACCAGCTGCCTCTTGCACACCCCCGACTGGGGATGTGCCCACAACCAATGTATATGCCCTTGACCTGAATCGAACCTGGAACCTTTCAGTCCACAGACCGACGCTCTACCACTGAGCCAAACCGGTTTTGGCTCTCATTGATATTTCTAACTCTCTATCCCTCTCCATTCTTCTCTGTAAAAAAAAAAAAAAAAAAAAAAAAAGTCAATAATATATATATTATATATATATAAAGTACAATACTTGGAAGATGACAATTAAATAGTGCAAGTTGAAGATACAAGGAGGGGCATTGTAATTTTTGCAGTAATTTTTTTTAAAGGCTAGAAGGCACTGCAGGACTGCACCTATTTCTAGAACTCTTCCCTGCAGACAGAAGAGACTACTTTGAGAGATGGCAGTAAACTGGGTCTTGTCAGGGGCAGAAAGTTGGGAGAATGACCCTAGCAAATGCCCAGTGAGAGAGCCTTGTCAGGATTTAGCTGAATTTTTGTTCTTTTTTTAGCAGCTATATTGAGAGATAATTCACATACCACATGCTATTTCATAAATATGAGCCCTGAACTCAAGGTTAATTGACTCTGCCTTACACTGCACCCCTTTTTGGCCTGGTTGCCCCTAACTGCCCCCCATATGCCAGCCTGGTCACCCCTAAATGGCCCCCTACCATCGTGGTCACCTCTCATGGTCCCCCCGCAATCCTGGTCGCCCCAGACAGCCTGCTGTTCAGTCATTTGGTTGTCCCTCACTAACCCCCCTGTATTGGAGCCCTAGCTGGTTTGTCTCAATGGGTACAGCATAGGCCTGTGAACTGAAGAGCCCCATTCTGGTCAAGGGCACATGCCAGGTTATGGGCTTGATTCCCAGTGTGGGGCATGCAGGAGGTGGCAGATCAATGATTCTCTCTCATCACTGAAGTTTCTCTCTCCCTCTCCCTTCCTCTCTGAAACAAATAAAAATTATTGAAAAATGCATTTGATGGCATATAGGTGGGTGACAGGGAACGGCAGGAAGGAAAGACAGAAGACCACATATTTTGAGAAACTCCAGGCTGTGATCTCATTTGCCTTTTGTAAAGAATCCTGGGCTTCTGCCGGAACCGGTTTGGTTCAGTAGATAGAGCGTCGGCCTGCAGACTGAAGGGTCCCAGGTTCGATTCTGGTCAAGGGCATGTACCATGGTTGTGGGCATATCCCCAGTGGGGTGTGTGCAGGGGGCAGCTGATTGATGTTTCTCTCTCATTGATGTTTCTAGCTCTCTATCCCTCTCTCTTTATTACTGTAAAAAAATCAATAAAATATATTATAAAAAAAGAATCCTTAGCTTCTAAGTTTCCTAGACAAAAGTCAATCTCCCAGAGCTGAGACTTCTGAGTCAAACCTGGGACCTTTCAGTCCGCAGGCCAAATCTCTATCCACTGAGCCAAACCCGTCAGGGCGGGTGTCATTTTAATTCTCCAATTGAACTGGATACTTCTTGCTACAGTGTCTCTACTCCACAATCACAGAAATGGTGGCCACTTCCCTGAGTGCCATATTAGCACACCAGTGTGTCACACTATTGATCATTCCTCTACCTTCTTATTCAGGCAAGGGTTTTTATTCACTGTACGCCGGGTGATTTAAAAAAAAAAAAAAAAAAGTGAGATAAAGAGGGAATGTTGCTAGCATAATTGTCCTTCATTGACGAACTGATAACTAGTCCATAAAGCTGAACTGTTTTCCTGGCCGACAATGATTGCTTTATTTTCTGACTGTTTCCATTAGCCCTGCCCTCCATTGTTCACAGGATTAGGCCACAAGTCTCTCTTAGGACACTGGTTCTCAAAGTGAGGTTCCAAGATCAGCCATGTCAGCAATTCCAGGGAATCTGTTAGAAATACAAAATTTTAGGTCCCACCCCAGACTGAATAAATCAGGAATTCTAGGAGCTGAGCCCACACATCTGTGGTTTTTAAAATTTGTATATATCAATATTTTTTATTTCAGAGAGAAGGGAAGAGAGAGAGAAATATCAATGATAAGTAAGAATCATTGATTGCCTCCTGAACACCCCTTACTGGGGATCAAGCCTGAAACCCAGGCATGTGCTCTGACCATGAATTGAACCATGACCTGCTGGTTCATCGGATGAAGCTCAACCACTGGACCATGCTAGTCTGGCCACACATCTGTGTTTTAATCAGACTTCCCAGTGGTTCAGATGCCCCTCTAGTGTGAGAGTCATTGCCTTAGTGGATCCTCCTTTAAACTGGAGAGCAGCAGTGGTTTCTTTACTCTGCAAGCATTACTTGCACTTTTCCTGAAATGGACCAATCTCACTCATCACCTGCATCTTGCTCTCCTTTTTTCTTTTTTATCCAGGGTCTTTGGAAGAGTCTCTCATAGCCATGGTGGGTCAGAATGCTTATCTGCCCTGCCACTATTCTTCAACCACCTCTGAGAACCTTGTGCCTGTGTGCTGGGGCAGAGGACCCTGTTCTGTGTTTGAATGTCAGACTATGATGCTCAGAACTGAAGGAAGGAACTTGAGCTATCGGAGATCCAGCAGATACCAGCTAAAGGGAATTGTCCACAAAGGAGATGTGTCCTTGACCATAGAGAATGTGACTTTAGCCTACAGTGGGACTTATTGCTGCCGTATTTAATTCTCAGGCCTAATGAATGGTAAAAAAGCAAACCTGAAGTTGGACATCAAACTAGGTGAGTGGACTATGTATGCTTTCTTTATGAATTATCCCCTGCAGATCATGTTAAATAAACTAATTGTTCTCACTTCTGTCCTTCCCAATGACAGCCCTGGTGGTGGGCCCCTAAGACTTACTGGTCCAAGCCACATTTAATTCCTTCATCTATATTGAAACTTCATTCAGCAATAATTAAGTTGATTTTCATTGTAGAAATTCTTTCTTCTCTTGGTTTCTGAAACACAACTCTTCTACGTTATTGACCACCCCTGTCAGTAATTTTTATTAAATCTTCTGCATGACTTTTAAATGTTGAGAATCCTCATTTTCCTCTTTCTACACTTCTACACAAAGACCTATATTCTATTGACTTAAATGTCATCCTTAGTATTGTTATAGGTTAGTCAGAAGCTAGAAAAATTCCAGGGCAGAAGGAATATGGAAACTGAATCAATAAAATTAAAGAAGGTAGGTCAAACAATTTAGCAGCCTGCAGCCAGTTTGTAAATAGCAAGTCCTTATCTTCTCCCACCAAGGACATGTGAAAGAAAATGGTTAATGTTCCCAAAGAATGGAGGAGTGAGGGGTAAAGGGGAGAGAAGGAGAGTTATAATGCATCTACTCCCAACCAGAGTTACATAGCTTAGATCACCCTGAAACCAACTAAAAGACAGTAAAGAGGAAGGAGGAGAGAGAAGGAAGAGTGAAGTCATAATCATTCCACTGTTTTGTTTGTTTAATATATTTGTATTGATTTCAGAGAAAAGGGGAGAGGGAAAGAAAAATAGAAACATCATTTTCTGGTTGCCTCCTGCACACCCCTACTGGGGGTTGAGCCTACAACCCAAGCATGTGCCCTTGACTAGAATTGAACCTGGGACCCTTCAGTCCCCAGGCTAATGCTCTATTGGCCTGAGCCAATCAGCCAGGAGATCATTCCACTGTTTAGAGAAGCAAGTCAGCAGTTTTGTGATGTAATTATCAGGTGCTTCTCATAAAAGTCTTGGAAAGCCTTAACAAAGTAAGGGAGAGAGATCTTCAGAGTTAACTTGTACCAGGATATGTAGCAGAGGAATTTAAAAATAAATAAACATAGTAAATAAGGCAGAAACCAAGGACGGCTGGCCCCACCCCACCACACTCATTTCTAGGATAGGCTGAGAGAGCCCATCTGCATGTTATGAAAGATGGTAGATCTGCTTGCCTTGCCTCTTTAATAAATGTGCATACCTTACTTTTTTTAGTGAATTGGCTTTCTCACTATTCATTGGTTAGAATTCATTCACACCAGAATACAAGAATTGAGGTGGTGACAGCCTTCTCCCTCTGACTCAAGTGTCTGTGAGAGGTGCCTGTAATAACATCTCTAACTGTCAGAGTGTTAGTCAATTGATACTTCCACTTAGATGTCATCTAACATGTTCAGGGGACCCCCAGATTCTACATTATACTTTACCAGAATTCAAACTCTCTCTCCTTGGTCCTTCTCATCACCATATCCATCTGGTTACTTAAACCAGAAAACAAGGAGCCATTCTTGAATCTTCAACTATCCTCACCCCTACCACACATTTTAAGATCAGTTTCTAAAGTCTTTCTCCAAATTATATCTAAAATTTAGTCATTTTTTTTTGCCTCTCTGAGGTAAGGTAACCACCTTACTCTGAGATACCATCGATGTTTCTAGTTCTCTGTCCCTCTCCCTTCCTCTCTGTAAAAAAATCAATAAAATATATTGATTTTTAAAATATATTTTATTGAATTTTTACAGAGAGGAAGGGAGAGGGATAGAGAGTTAGAAACACCAATGAAAGAGAAATATTGATCAGCTGCCTCTTGCACACCCCCTACTGGGGATGTGCTAGCAACCAAGGTACATGCCTCTGACTGGAATTGAACCTGGGACCCTTCAGTCTGCAGGCCGACACTCTATCCACTGAGCCAAACTGGTTAGGGCTGCATGCATTTTTTTAGTTCAGAAAGTCTACAGGGACCACTGATTTTCAGAAAAGGGTAACTCATGAAAGATGAAGAAAATACTGGAGTAGACTAGGTGGCCTTGAAAGTTTCCATTGAGTCTCAACATTTATGTGTCTTTGAATGAAGACTCTCCTACAGATGCCACCTAATGCCCTCCTTCTCCTCACAGCAAGCAGTGGTGTGGCAGAAGCTCCTGGGGAAAAAGGAAGTGCACTCCTGTGTGTTGTCAAGTTCTGCTTGGGGAGAACTCAGAGGGAAACGTCTCTGACCAACTTCTCCATTCATGGAGAGAACCTGGGCCATGTTTTTCACAGAAGAAGAAGCAGTGACTGGGATGTAATTCTGTTTACGCTGGAAGGAAGGCAAAGGGCTGCAGCAATCTGTACTAGTCAGCCTCAGATCCCTTGGTGGGAACACAGTGGTTTCTAAGCTTCCATTCCAAGACTGTGGAGACTAGCTCTGCCTTCCTTATTTGTTGTTTCTGTGTGAGGCATAAGACAAATTTACTAAATATCTTTGCAATGAAAACATTAAATACGCAGAAAGGTAGTTTCCTGGAAAGCCCTTCCATTGAAGTACTCAGTCAGAACTTTATCACCTCACTTCTTGGAGAATTCACAGACTCCAAGCTCCATCTGTGCTCTTATGTAGGCAAAAGTGGCTATTGTTTCTGCACCGTCTCCCATGTCAGGCTCTTGGAAGTCTGTTCCTCTTTTGTCCATTTCCCCCTTTCTGCAGAGTCAACAATAGGCACCTGTCACTGTCTGAAAACTGCTCCTCCCTTGTTCCGACCAGCGGGAGATCAACATGGGGGCGAGGAGGCACCTAGAAGAGAATGATAGACAGGAGACGAAGAAATGGAGGAAAGACAGAGTTCTGATCAAGCCTCGAATTTTATTGTTGAAGCTGCAAAATATATATACAGGCTGTAGGGGGAGGTTGCCGCGGGGACATTCCAAGGTGGGGCAAACAATGGAAGGGAGGATGGGGAGGGGACGTTGTAGGGATCTTCCGGAGCAGGATGTGCCATTAAGCGATAAGTTATCTTTAGCTTCTGGACAAACTGCAGAGCACCACATGATCTCTGATGACTGTGAGTTGTAAGAGGAGTTGGTTTCTAAGATAGAGTTGCTTGTATCAACTCTGATGGCTCCAAACACTCCCTCGGTGATGACCAACCTGCTGCTGTCCTGCCTGCCATGGATGTTAGTCACCTGGAGGGAGGGGTCTTCAGAAGACACTTAGAACACATCAGTGGATTTCCTCCTAAGGAGATTCTTACCCACAAAAATCTTTAAACAAGGGTAGGTATACCCGGATGATCATTGCAATGATGTTTGCAAAAATGTCTTTTCATTGATAGGGAAATAATTGATTATTGTGGTTCATCAGCACAGTGAGGCAGGTAAGATATATTCAAGGTAATTTCATCTTTGAGCTGTTTTGCTAATTTAACAAAATTTTACCAGTGCTTACTATGTGCCAGGTAATCTAATGCTGAGACCAGAGAGACCAAATAGACACATCCCTTACACCATAGAACTTCTAGTCTGACAGGCAGGAGAATTCATTCCATCTATTAATTCTGTGAACATTTATGGCATCTACAATACTTTGTCAAGTGCTAAAAAGTCCTATTAAATAGAACAGCAAGGAAGCAGATGAAAACCTTACTCTGACAAAACTTATGTCACTTGTCAGAGGAGAATGCTTTATTGATAAATTTTAAAAAATGTTCTATTTAAGTGATAGAAATTTTTTCTTTACCTTTCAACCTCCTCTTCTTGATAAGACCTGGCACATGGTCCTGGTCCCAGAAATATTTGGAGGCAGAGGGAAAGGGCTCTGCCCTTGGTATCAGGCCTTTGGTGCCCATGGTCTCCAGTCCTCTGGTTCTACCCTCAAGTGAAGGGACATGGATTTTAAAAAAACCTGGAAGAATGTACCCAAATGAATATGTTTACCCCACAGGAGTAAATGGTCAAGATACAGACTTTCACTTTTTCCTTTTAGGTGCTTGTGTAGGTATTAGATGATCTCTGTTTTCTTCTGTAATTAAAAGGCAAGATATAAGCATTAGAGCAGGGTTTTCCTGTCTGTCCTCCACTTCACAGAAAGACAGGAAAGCCGCTCTGTCTGTGGTGTAGCTACTCTGCCACACTGCTTCACTAATAAACTCTCTTTCACTTAGAAAGAAAGATATGAAGCCTGGGACAGGTTAAGTAAGATAAAGGTCAATCCGGCAGTGAACCTGAGTGGGATCCACTTTCCATAAATTCCTTGAAATGAGACAGATGGCAGAAGGAGGAACAAAAAGCTACTACCAGTGCCCTGGAGATGACAAGTGGTAACTTAATCACAAAGTAATAATATTGAATATATGATCTGTTTATAGGGTTTTTTTTTTTTTTTCTCTCTCCCAGAGCTCTGCCTAAGAGACTCACCAGCTGTGAAAAGAGGAGCCCCTTTATCTTCTGAAGCTGAAAAGGTCTTACTATTTATTTTTCTTTTCCTTTTTCAAGGTTTGAAATTCTGGAAGCAGAAATTCCAAGTGGTTCCTCGTTTGTATTTCCCTTTATGGTGCCGCACAGGTGTTGTGTTATTTTTATAAACTGAAGGCAGGGCCCTGCCAACAGCAAAAAGATCCAGGCCACCTGTGGCACATGTGGGAGGCAACCAATCAATGTGCCTCCACTCTCTCTAGAAGTGGATGGAGCGAATATCCTTGTGTGAGGACTTAAAAAATAAAATAAAAAAATTAAAAGGCGCCCTAGCCCGCTTGGCTCAGTGGATAAAGCATCAGCCTGTGGACTGAAGGGTCCCAGATTCAATCCGGCCAAGGGCAAGTGCCTGGGTTGTGGGCTCGGTCCCTAGTAGGAGGCATGAAGGAGGCAGCTGATCAATGATTCTCTCTCATCATTGATGTTTCTCTCTCTCTCCTCCCTTCTTCTCTGAAATTGATAAAGAATTAAAAAAAAAATTAAAAGGCCATGTACATACCTTAATTTAAAAATATTTCATGGCGCCAAAGCCAGTTTGGCTCAGGGGATAGAGCATCGGCCTGTGAACTGAAAGGTCCCAGGTTCGATTCCGGTCAAGGGCATGTACCTTGGTTGCGGGCATATCCCCAAAGGGGGGTGTGCAAGAGGCAGTTGATCGATGATTTTCTATCATCGATGTTTCTAACTCTCTCTCTCTCTTCCTCTCTGTAAAAAAATCAATAAAACATATTATTAAAAAAAAAAAAAAGATCCAGGCTAACTTTATTGTGGGTGGTTGAGGACTGATCCCCCATAATCTGCAAGGTGTGCTGCAATTTACTTCAGGGTGTCCCTTGAGCTTATTTTCTATTAATTTTAAATTTTACTTTCACTTTTTTTTTTCTTGAAAAGTTTTATCAAAGCTAAAATTTATTTGGGGCATACTCTGTGCTTGCTATCAAAACACTTTCACATAGGCCTTTTCCTTTAATATGCAAAAGCAACCAGGTGAGGTATTTTACAGGTTGAAAAAGCAACATAACAAAAACCTCCTTCACTTTCATTTAAATTAAAAAAATTAAACAAACAAACAAACAAACAAATAAATAAATAAACTAAACCACATTACTTTGTCTCCAGATTTCTATTGAGAAAGTGTGGATCCTTCTGGAGATAAGCTGAGATGTCCTAAAGCTGTAATTTTTAAGATTTTCCACCAACCTTTTCTGGGACATGGTTGGTTAAGTGGGGAAAAGGACAGTTGCACCATTAGGGTGAAAAGTTCTCAAGCTTAAGGAAGGCTCTGATTTGGTCCAATTTTCTCTGGAACTTGGACAAAGAGCAGTATGAGTCAGAAATGTTAGTTCCAGGCTTCAGGATCCTCTGTAGTTACATTGCCTGCAACTATTAAGGGCATTCCAAGTTACTCATTTACTCACAGAAATTATTTCTTAGTTCTTGTTCAAATTCCTTCTGCTTATGGTGTGACTCTCTTTTTTCAGAGAGAGCAGTGAGATTTTTTTTAAAACCTTTTTAATTATTTAAATTATTCATGTATGATGGTGGTGGTGGTATTTGTTTAAATATGTGTATTACTCTAGTGCTCAGCAAACTCATTAGTCAACAGAGCCAAATATCAACAGTACAATGATTGAAATTTCTTTTGAGAGCCATTTTTAAACTTAAACTTCTTCTAATACCACTTCTTCAAAATAGACTCGCCCAGGCTGTGGTATTTTGTGTAAGAGCCACACTCAAGGGCCCAAAGAGCTGCATGTGGCTCACGAGCCGCAGTTTGCTGACCACAGCGCTTGTGGGTTTGGCTCAGTAGAAAGAGTATCACCTCTCCGACTAAAGGGTCATGGGTTCAATTCTGGGTAAAGGGAATATACCTCATTGCAGGCTGAATCCCAGCCCCGAGGAGATGAGGCGCATATGAAAGGCAACCAATCTGTTTCTCTTACATCTATATTTCTCTCTTTGTGTCTTTCCTTCTCCCTTCCATTCTCTCTAAAAACAAACAAACAAACAAACAAACAAATAATAAAATCAGTGGAAAAATATCCTGGGGTGAGGATTAACCAAAAAATAAAGATACCAACAAATAATAAATTTAAAAATGCTTGTTTTATGGGTGGGTCACCTTTAGAAAATATTTTACAGTATTTTGTATAATAATAAATAGCAAAATATTAATGCTATTAAATCTCTTTGACCCAGCCATTTTTCCAAAATGGAATGTGGGGGAAATGTCTATAGTCATGTGATCATACAATCAGGCACACTGGTTTGGAGTGAAAGTATTCATCCAAAAGCAAATATGCGATGTTGTCAGTGTTTCTAAGAAGACAACACCCATTGTTTTGGTTTTAGGAAGGAAAGCCATGGTTTTATCATATCTTTGAAAAACAATCTGCTGTGCACAGGTATTGCCCTGAGGCTGTGAGAGGAGCCCAGCTATTCCTCCCAATTTTCTGACATTTTTTGTCATACACAAATTCAAAACCTGGAGTGTCCATGGACATGCTATTAACATCAGGAAAATTTATATCAATTATATTGGGGCACAGTGTAACTCTATTTTCTTTTTTATTTATTTTTTATAATCCTCATCTGAGGATATTTTTCCTTTCATTGATTTATAGAGAGAGTGGAAGGGGTGGGCATAGTGATTAATAAGTGGGAAGGATAGCTAGGCTTCAGAGGTCGCCCTTATCCTTTGGGGGAAGGGAGAGAGAGAGAGAGCAGAGAAAGAGAGAGAAAAAAACTTTAATGTGAGAGAGACACATTGACTAGTTGCCTCCTGCACATATCCTGACCAGGCTGGGACCAGGATTGAATTTGAAATTCAGGTACATGCCCTTGACTGGGAATTAAACTCAAGACCCTTCAGTGCGCACGCTACTGAGCCATGGCAGCCAGGGATCTACTTCATTTTGTATTAAAGGTGCCAGCTTGTTGATCTAAACTTTTTATTTTTTATTTTTTTATTTTTTTTTAATTTTTTAAATTAAGGTATAATTTGTGTACATATCTTTCCATCCATCCCCCCCCCCCCCCCCCCCCATGATCTAAACTTTTGAGGGTAAAGACTATAGGTTTTCTTTTTTCTTTTTTTTTCCCATCAGATTTTCCATTGCTTAGCATTAGGTGCTCAATGGATATTTGGTGAAATAATGTTTGTTGAATAATAAGAACAGTTGAGTAGGAGTAGGCACTCTAGGCTTTCTCTTCTGTGTCGGTCCCACAGTGTGTTTTCTGTGGGTCCCATCCTCTAGTCCTCTTTTTGGTCCTCAGTTTATTCATTATAAGTTGAGGAGTTGGCCCCATAAGAACCCTTTCATAGATAAACAGTCTCAAAATGTGCATGGTTTTTCGGCTCCAGAGTCTGACCTAAAATCAAGCTCTGTGCTGAATCTTATTTTTTAAAAAAAATATATTTTATTGATTTTTTACAGAGAGGAGGAGAGAGGGATAGAGAGCTAGAAATGTCGATGAGAGAGAAACATCTACCAGCTGCCTCTTGCACACCCCCTACTGGAGATATGCCCACAACCAATGTACATGCCATTGACCCATTTCGAACCTGGGACCTTTCAGTCTGCAGACCAATGCGGTTTCGGCTCTGTGCTGAATCTTAAAGACAGCCTAGCAGAGAACAAATGTTTTCCAGTCCACTAATATCTCCTTATAATTTATTTAATATAGGAAGTAGATACATTCAGTAAAGAGATTGTGGAAGACTGCTGAAGTTTGACTTTCAAAGATACTTCCCAATGGTCTGATGTCAAGGTGTGGCAAAAAGATAAAGAATGGAATGCTGGAAGAAAGTTGTCTTTATCTATAAAAACCCTTGGGGGAAACTACCTGAGGGACTGGGAACCTCCTAATTTTCCTGTAAGTACTATCCTCTGAAAGTATGCGGAAGAGAAAATCAGAACTTTAGTGCTTGAACTTTCTGAATATTATGTAGCATACTATGGCAACAATAATTGAGCCAATAGAAGATAAGGAAAATTCCAGGGGAGGGCCCAGAGGAAACAAGGTGACCAAATAGGTACATCCTGAACTCATATCTTTCCAGAACGTGTGGAAATTATTGCACAAAGATCACTGAGGACCACCTGAAGACCAGCTGAATAGAAGTCGACCTCTAAGGTTATAAAGAAGGAGCCACGTTGACACAGGTAAGTGTGAATATGGGGTCTGGGCTGGTCCCAAACTCCTTATGTGGTGATGAATGAATGGGAGGGCTTCAGAGGTCCCCCCTAAAGAGTCAGAGGTCTGAACTCCACTTCAAGCTCCATAGCACAGGGCACTGTGCCAAAGAGTTCCTATAACATCCAGCTTTGGACACCAGTGGGGATTTTGTTTGAGATGGAGGAAGGGTTATGGGAGATCTAGCACTGTACTCGGAGGGTTCACATGAATTCCCGCCCTCTAAGCTCCAACACAGAGGCAGCAGTTCCAGAAGAGCCTGGGACATAAGGGGAGGAACTCAATGGACTAATTTTATTTATTATTATATTTTTTATTTTTTATTTTATTGATTTTATTACAGAGAGGAAGAGAGAGAGCTAGAGATCTAGAAACCTTTGGGGATGGTTGAAGTAGGGTCAATAGTGTAAGTATATAAAGACAAAGCATAAAGTCTTTATCTAGGCTTACTTAACCTTCCCAAACCCCAGATTCCTCCTCCAAGAATGGGTTACTAACAGCACCTGCCTAAGGGTGGAAGGAAAATGCACAGATTCCATGACACAGTAATTCTCCAGAAATGGTGGCTATAGTATTCATGCATATTTAGGTTTAGTTTTGAGTTCACCCACAGACTTTTATTCATCACAACAATCCTTTATGGGAGATAGAACAGGTGTTTTTGGCCCCGTTGAAGGAATGAGGAAATTAAGGCTTGGCTCAACTTAGTTACTCACAGAGCTACCAGATTCCTAAGTGGCAGAGCTGGGAACTGAACCCAAGTGAGGAAGAAACTCTTTCTTGATGTGACCGCTGTCTCTCCCATGAGCTGGACTTGGGCTGGATCAGAGGTTGCTTTCCACATCTCTCAGTTAGAGACTGATGACAATTGATGTTCATTATAACATAAATGAGCACCACTTCCTTGCTTCATGCTATGTGCTGGTCCCTGGTATAGGCCTATTGTTCTTACCTGGGTAAGCATTCTAAAATTAGAATAAATTTTAATTAAGTAGATTTATTATTTTAATATATATATTTTTAAAAATATATTTTATTGATTTTTTACAAAGAGGAAGGGAGAGGGATAGAAAGTCAGAAACATCGATGAGAGAGAAACATCGATCAGCTACCTCTTGCACAGCCCCTACTGGGGATGTGCCCACAACCAAGGTACATGCCCTTGACCAGAATCAAACCTGGGACACTTGAGTCCACAGGCCGATGCTCTATCCACTGAGCCAAACCGGTTTTGGCTATTTTCATATCATTGATTTGAGAGAGAGAGAGAAACATCAGTTTGTTGTTTAACTTATTTATGCATTCATTGGTTTATTCTTGTATGGAACCAGCAACATTGGCTTACTGGGATGATGCTTTAACCAACTGAGTTATCTGGATATGGCTAATTTGATGGACTTAAAATATCAAAAGTAAACTCATACAGCTCAGTCGGTGTGGCTCAGTGGTTGAGTGCTGTTCTATGAACCAGGAGGTCTCGGTTCTAATCCAAGTCAGGACACGTGCCCTGGTTATGAGCTCAATCTCCAAGAGGGGGCAAGCAGTAGTCAGCCAATCAATTATCCTCTCCCATAATTGATGTTTCTATCTCTCTTTTTCTCTCCCTTCCTCTCTGAAATCAATTAAAATATATTTTTATAAAAGTAAACTGAAAGAAAATCAGGATTTTCTTCTTTGCGTTAAAGGTGTAGAAAACAAAGGGATAGGTTCTAAACCTGCCATGGATGAAGGAGTTATGATAGTGAGGGCATCAAACCCTCTATCCCTGGAACAAGAACCATTTAGTAGACTCTACAATGAGATTTTCCACCAGATTAGGTTTTCACATTCTTTTTAAAAAAAGGTATTTTATTGATTTTTTACAGAGAGGAAGAGAGAGGGATAGAGAGTTATAATAGAAACATCTATCAGAGAGAATCATTGATCAGCTGCCTCCTGCAAACCCCCTACTGGGCATGTGTCCACAATCAAGGTACATCCCCTTGACTGGCATCAAACCCGGGACCCTTCAGTCTGCAGGCTGACGTACTATCCACTGAGCCAAACCGGTTTCAGCGGTCTTCACATTCTTGAGTGTGGAAAAACTGCTTAGTCTCTGGTGGAACCCTGTCATTCTAATGCCATTGGGACTCATGCATGGTGATACACTGTACATGGACTGGTATAAGTACATGTACTGGTATATGCACCATTGAAAGATGAAAGAATAGATCCTTTTCTGGCATATTCCCTTACTTACCCAGACAGCACAACTTCCTCTTGGACAACATATGGTTTACACAGCTTGGCTAGGCTGCAAGTGTAATTCTCAAAGAAGGAGAAGATCTCCTATTTCAAGTCCCTACCAAATACTTGTCTTTCTGACCTTAAACCTGTTCTTCTTATGGTGTCCACTTACCGTACTTTTCGGACCATAAGACGCACTTTTTTCCCCCCAGAAGTGGGGGGAAAAAGTCCCTGCGTCTTATGGTCCAAATATAGCCTACACATATACTTTAAAAAAAAAGTTTTTTTACTTGCCCGGCTCTGTGTGGTCTCTGTGTGCTTGCCCGGCTCTAAAATGGTTCTAAATGCTGCTGTTTACTTTACAGGGTTGATTACATGTGTTTATGACTGTGATGTTGGGTTTTAATGCACATAAAATATTTTAGGACACTATTTATTTCAGAATCTTTTTTTCTTCATTTCCCTTCTCTAAAAACTGGTGCGTCTTATGGTCTGGAGCGTCTTATGGTCCGAAAAATACGGTATATGGAGTATAGTGGTGGGGAGAAGCATTCATTATCCAAACTGAATGCTGTGTTTTAATACTCAATCCATCTGCTAATATTTCTTTTTTTTTCTTAGTACAACTAACAGATTTAGGACTTGGGGGAGCATGATGAAAAACATTGTTATTAATACTTAGATTGCTTCTTTTAATTTATCTCTTTCCTTGTACGTGTCTGCACTGAGAACTGTGTCTTCAATGCAGTCAGTTAGCCATAACTGAGCTACCTCCCTGTCACTGAAGTCCCTGCTGACCTGTAGGTGACCTTGTAGAAGGGGTGGCATGAGAGTGTAAGAGCAGTCATGAGGGGTTGAGTGCGAGGAGAGACTGTTCCACAACGTGACTTCTGTTTGTCCCACAAACTAGTTCAGGCCAGAATGGAGGTTGCTTTCCATAAACCCCCCTTTGATTGTCTGATATAATCAATATTCATTCTGACATTAATCTGTGCACTTTTTTTGCCTCCTGCCATGCATCATTCTTAGAGCAGGCCTTTGTCCTTTCCTTGTCAAGCATGTAAAGTAATTTCCAATAGCTGGTAGCATTCATAAACTAGTATCTATGACTGTCCCCATTCTTTACTCTATACAATTATTTGTGCCCTGCCAAGAAGTGTGGTCATCCATTTTGTCTTGCAGTCACCAGAGAATAAGCTTGCATATGAGTTTTTGTTTTTTTTTAACTGTCATTTGCCAGATTGGAGTGGCCTGCTTCTTTTGTCATTTCTCTATACCCCCCATTTATGAAAGTAGACTTTCAGTTTTGGGGTTTTGCTCTGAGTCTGTGTCTATGAGCACCAGGCCTGGTCCACATTCTCCTTTCTGAAATATTCAATAAAATGCAGTCTGAGTCTTTGCTTCCTGTAGCATGAATGATGAAAAACAATGATTCACATTCTGATACTGAATGTGACTTAATCCTTGTTAATAGATAACTTGGCAATATTATTGAGGCTAGGGACTAACCATTGTGGCCACAGGGCAAGAAAAACCCTCTACTCACCAAAGGTCCTGTAGACGGTCATCTCAGAGCCCAAAGGTAAGTGCATCAGGACTATGGGAGGACTAGTCTTTGCTCTCGTGTTCCCCCCACTGAGCCTGGCTCTGGTTTCCTTCCTGTTTACTCCCTAATCTCTCTGAACATCCAGAGTCAATTTGGACTTTATGTATAGAAAAGGAGCTGGGGCTACTTCCAAGGGCAGCTTTGCCTGTTTGCCGTAAGTTCAGAGCTCTTAGCAACTCTGAGCTAACAAAGACTTGAAGCCATTGTATGTGTTCTCCCATCCATAGCAGGGTAGGCACATCTGATGCATGCAGTTAGGGTACAAGGAAAAGTTTCAATCTGAGAATTAAGACATGTCCCCATATCATCTGCTAAGGGAAAACCAAACAGTCCCTTTTTTTCTCTTCCTTTTAGGCTGATACCATCATGCTTCCTTGGGTAGTCTTCCCAAGCCTCATACTACTTTGGGCAGGTAAGTGGATAGGTGGGCTGGGGTATGGAAGATTGGGCATGGGGGAGTGTAGGATGTGTGTGGGTGTGAGGGAGGAAGATGGATGTGCTTGGACTCTGTTGGAAGGTAATGGGTCAACTAGTGAGCAAAGAACAGGCTGAAATCTTACTCCAAAGAAATTTCTTAAATGATATGAATCACAAAATCTAAGGCTAAATGTAACATTTTGTTATAACCTTCCATTTCTCTTTAAGAAAAACGGGGATGGGTAGGTAGTTGGATATATATGGACTTTTCACATTTTTGTAAGAAATAGTACTAGCATTTTCATGGTGTAGGAGGGAATGAAAAGGAGACAAGGAGATAGAATGGAAAAGAGACCAGTCTTATTTTTTCAGTTTTTGTGTGTGTTTTTAACAATGTGCAAATATATCTTCTAAAAAATATGATATGGCCTGACCAGTATGGCTCTGTTGGTTGGGCATTTCCCCATGCACCAAAAGGTCTCTGGTTCAATTCCCATTCAGGGTACATGCCCAGATTTCTGGCTGGATCCCAGGTAGGGAGCATATAGAAGATAGTCTATCAATGTCTTGCTCTCACATTAACGTTTCTCTTTCTCTCTCTCATCCTCTTTCTCCCTGTCCCTTATTTTCTCTCTAAAATCAATAAAAAAAATCTTTGAAAAAGCAAAAATAATATATAGGGTGTCCCAAAATATATATACAGACACTTTAATATTCAATAACTCATTTTGAAAATAAAATGTATTGAAATAAAGTCTTTATAATTATTCAAATTATGTGTATACATTTTTGGGGACACCCAATATTTTAATCAAAACATTCTATGAGATAGAGACAATGTTAGGAATAGACACAACCTAAATTTAAAAATAATAATCACCAGATGTGATGTGATTATGGGGAAAAGTTCATTTAAATTATACTCCATACTAAATTTTTAAGTTAGCATGCTAGATTTGTAACCTTCAAATGTTGTGAGGCAAAATCAATTATAAAAATCCAGTGAAAAAATAGATTCTTATTTTACATAACAATCAGCATTTTATCTCAGAGCATTTCAAAACTCACAGTCCAAACCTAGCTGATTAGTTGGGTTTATGTAAAGTACAGCATAGGAAATACAGTCAATAATCCTATCTAATAAAAGAGCAATATGCAAATTGACCATCACTCCAACACACAAGATGGTTGCACCAATGTGGACACAAGATGGCCACCACAATATGACCAGCAGGGGAGGGCAGTTGGGAGGGAACAAGCCAGTAAGGGAGGGTAGTTGTGAGTGATCAGGCCAGCAGGGGATGGCAGTTAGGAAGGACCAGGCCTGCAAGAGAGGGCAGTTAGGGGTGACTAGGCCTGCAGGGGAGGGCAGTTAGGGGAAATCAGGCTGGTAGGGGAATGATTAGGGGGTGATCAGGCTGGCAGGCAGAAGTGGTTAGGGGCAATCAGGAAGTTAGGCAGGCAAGCAGTCGGGAGCCAGCAGTCCTGGATTCTGAGAAGGATGTTTGACTGCCCACTTAGGCCCCATTTTACCCAAATGGACAGTCGGACGTCCCTCGAGGGGTCACAGATTGGAGAGGGTACAGGATGGGATGAGGGACACTCCTTTCAGTGCATGAATTTCATGCACTGGGCCTCTAGTCCTATATAATAAAAGTCCAGCAACTGAACAGTGGAATAATCAGAATGACCAGACCAACCAGTTGCTATGATGTGCAGTGACCCCCAGGGGACAGAGGCTCAACACAGGGGCTTCCCCCTGGTGGTCAATGTGCTCCCATAGTAGGAGTGCTGTTCAGCTGACCAGGATGAGTGGTGCTCTCACAGTGGGCCGATCCCCACAGGCTATGCACTCCCCACTACTAGTGCATGAATCTCATGTACAGCGCCCCTAGTATTTTAATAACTATGAATGGTCAAATGAGTACTAGACTTATTGGGGTGATCACTTCACATATTTCTTCTACTTGCCCTGGTAATTTCTATTTTAGAAATTTATCCTATTGGAAAACAATCTATACTAACAAAATGGTAATATGCTAATTAGACATTTTCTAGTTATCCAGTCCTCCTTCCAGGCAGAGCCGAAGTGGTAGGGGCCAAACCAGAGGTGATTAGGGGCAATCAGGCTGGCATGGGAGAGCAATTAGGGGTGATCAGGCCAGCAGGCAGAGGTGGTTAGGGATGATTATCCAGGCAGATAGAGGAGTAAGGGGCAATCAGGCAGGCAGGCAGGTGAGCAGTTAGGAGCCAGTGGTCCCAGATTGTGAGAGGAATATCCCACTGCTGGTTTAGGCCCGATCCTGCACTGGGCCTACACTGGCAGTCAGACATTCCTTGAGGGGTCCTGGATTGGAGGGGATGCAGGGTGGGCTGAGGGAACTACCCCCATGCATGAATTTCATGCACAGGGTCTCTAGTCCTAAATAAATAAATAAGGTTAGCCCTAGCCAGTTTGGGTCAATGGATAGAGCATCAGCACATGGACTGAAAGGTCCCAGATTCAAATTTGGTCAGGGGCATGTACTTTGGGTGCAGGCTCAATCCCAGTCCTGATCAGGTCTCCTGCAGGAGGCAACCAGTCAATATGTCTCTCACAATGATGTTTCTCTCCCTTTGTCTCTCACCATTTCTTCCACTCTCTAAAAATCAATGGAAATATATCCTTGAGGGAGAATTAACAAACAAAAAAATTAAATTAAGTGTTATTTATAACTATTAATAAACCAAAATGCTGATAAAGATGTAAACAGTAAAACATAAAAACATTTTTATATTTAAGATTAAAGTCACATGATTACAAACAAAATAAACTATATCAAGAGAAGTAAGTGGGTGTAAATGTAAAATTCAAATATTGAGACTTCAGTTTTGTTTTTATTTGCAGATGTTGTAGTTTCTCAGACACGCGTGACTGGAGTGGTGGGACAGACTGTCATGCTACCCTGTAGCTACTTTGCAGCTCATGAAATTGCACCTATGTGCTGGGGCCGAGGATCATGCCCTTTATACAAATGCTCAAATGTAGTTGCACGGACTGATGGCTACCGTGTCACCTTTACGAAGGACAAGCGTTATAAGATGAATGGAATCATTTCCAGAGGGAATTTGTCTTTAACCATAGAGAATGCAGTGCTGTCTGACACTGGCATCTATTGTTGCCGTATTGAGTTCAACGGATGGTTTAATGATTATAAAAAGAATATATTTTTAGAGGTAAAGCCAGGTGAGTTTGTCTTCCTGTGATCACTTCATGTGCATGAACTGAGATGTTTATTGTTTGGAAATGATATCCTCTTCCTTTAGGAAAGAGAGAGGAGGTTCTGACAATCCTGTGTTGTTGTTGTTGTTTTTTTTGTGTGTGTGTGTGTGTGTTTTAATAACTTTGGTGAAATAGAATTACTTACTTGTGTAGAATGAAGTGTTAAAAGAATCTAGTCAAGAATGGAGACTAGAAAAAAAGAATGGAGACTAGAGGGTCTTCCCAGTCTGCAGACTATCTCTTAAAGCAGTGCTTCAAAAATACTGGTTAGCTCATGAAGAGGTATTCATGGCTCCATAGGGAGATGAGGTGAATATTTTTCTCAAACTAATTTAATGTAAACAACTGCACTTTTCCTCTGAGATGATGTCATTGAAAATTTATAAAATGAACTTAACATTTTAAACCTAACATGGAAATTTTCAAATGTATAAAGTAGACAATCTATACTAATAAAATGGTAATATGCTAATTAGACTGGGAAACCTTCCAGAAGACCTTCTGGATGTCCTGGACAAAGCCATGGTGGCGGGGCCAAGGCAGAGATGGTTAGGGGCGAACAGGCCAGGAGGCGGAGGGAAGTTGGGGGTGAGCAGGCTAACATGGGGCAGTTGGAGGCCTAGCACAAAGCTCTTGTTCCCTGCTGCTTGATTAATCCTTACTTTCATGTTGATTTCTAGCTCCAACCATGGTTCCAACACCACCTAAGGTCCTTACTTCTGCTCCTACAACTCCAGCGACCATGAAGAACCTCAAGACAGGTAAAGTCATTTGTTTCTGAGGCCAGAGGCCTTCTAGTAAGAGGATGGAAACTACCCAGGGCATGTGTTAAAATGTCCAATTCAAGGTAAAGGTCCTTAGGTGGCTCCAAGCAAGTGTTTCATAGGGGCTGTGAACCCTAATCTCATAGCCAGCTTTTGTAACTATAAGTATTTAGAGAATTCGGAGACTCACTGTTTGTTTTTTTTCTAAAGTCTTTATTGTTGAAAGTGTCATAGATATTCCGTTTTGTTCCCCTATAGCCCCCTTCTGGACTGCACCCGGTCCCCTCCCCACCCTATGCCTTTACCACACTATTGTCTGTGTCTTTGGATTATGCTTATACACATACAAGTTCTTTAGATGATCTGTTCACATCCACCCACTCACTCCCAACTTCCTTCTGAGATTTTCTAGTCTGTTCCATGCTTTTAGGCCCATTGGATTTTTTTCTGGTCAGATTCTCAAAGGCATTCATTATTAGCCCAAACCCACCAGACCACTGATTTTTGATATCTAATGAGGATGGAGTGGATTTTGCCCAATGAGCACAGGTTTAAGAGGAAAATACAGGAAATGACAGAGAAAAATGGTCAAGTTAATGGCATTCAGTTCTCCCAAGAAGTTCTGAATAAGGACCCTTTACTTCACTCTGAAGTTAGACCCTCTACCTGAGAATAAGACTGCAGTGAAGTTAATATTCGCTCTGTCTCCTATGTCAGGAACCATGCTAAATACTTTGCAAATATTATATCACTGAATTCTTATGACAACCCTATGCACTGTAGGTATGATTCAGTCTTACTTTATAGGGTGCTATCAAGTAGGTACAGCACCAACATTAATAGTTGTCCTTTCAATCTTGTTGCATATACATTGTGTAAGCATTGAAGTAGACAAGTTTATTAGAAAAACTGGTTAGTTTTTCTCCTATTTATTATTCCTTATGTTTCTTTAAAAACTGTTTTTGCATGCTTGCTTTCTCCTCCATTTTATATTTAAATTGAAGGAAGAAAATTGAATTTTTTTCTTCCTAAAAGCCTCTGACTATACCTTAGAGCAGGGTCAGCAAACACTAGTCCAAAGCCATATTAGATTCAAATTAGGCCCACCAACTGCTTCATAAATAAAGTTTTATTGGAATAATCATATCCAATTATCTTTTCTATAGAAACCTTTACACTGATATAGTTGAGCAACTGCCTCTGAGATCATCCAGCCACCAGAACCTAAGCATTTATTCTCTGGCTCTCACAAAAGTTTGCTGACCTCTTCTTTAGATTAATCTCTTCCATGCAATAGACACAAATATTTGTTGAAAAACAGTTTTTCTTCTTCAAAGCAAAAATTAGCTCAATTCCAAATTAAACTAGATCTCTCCAAAGAAGAGCTTTCAAATAAACGGACTCCTCTTTTATAGTCAGTAGAGTTAGATTTAAGAAATCTTGTATCTGAGCCAGTATCGCTCAGTGGTTGAGCATTGCCCTATGAATTAGGAGGTAATAGTTTGATTCTGGTCAGGACACATGCCCAGGTTACTGGCTCGATCTCCAATGTGGGGCCTGCTGGAGGCAGCTGATCAATGGTTCTCTCTCATCATTGATGTTTCTATGCCTCTTTTGTTCTCCCTTAGTTTCTGAAATCAATAAAAAAAATATATATATATTAAAAATAAAGCTTATTGTAAAAGAAAAATAAGATGTTTGGTGAGAAAAAGTGCCACATAGTTTAAATAAAAATTTAAAATATATTTTTTATATTGATTTTAGAGAGGAAGGGAGATGGATAGAGAGGTAGAAACATCAATGATGAAAGAGAATCATGGATTGGCTGCCTCCTGCACACACCCCACTAGGGTTCCAGCCTGCAACCCAGGCCTGTGTCCTTGACCAGAATCGAACATGCGGCCCTTCTGTCCGCAAGCCAACACTCTAACCACTGAGCAAAAAAGGCTAGGGCAGGGCCACATTCTTGAATCAGGCTTTCATTGATTTGCTTCTGCTTTTGAGCCATGCATTGTTGTTTAGGCTTAATTCTAGCTTCAGCTCTTTCTCTGAGTAGTTGGAGACCTTCTGTAAGTGAGTTGAAATCTTACATCACCTCTAACTCTGCAAAGAGTCAAAGATATTACCTGTGGTCTAGTTCACCTTCACCCAAATGTATATTGTATAAATCCTTCCCATGATCTTGCATCTGCTGGTGGGTCTGAGTTAATCCTCATCTGTGGTGCAGGCCACTTGAGAGAGTACCCTCAAATACCTGAATTTAATGCTACTTATTTGGTAAACATTTTGGATCTCGGAGCTGCTGTTTAAGTAAGTCTTAGTCATTCACCACTGAGAAGACTAAGACAGGTCCAGACTCTAGGTATTTTCTGTACCTCACAGATGTTTATCTCATATGCATGGATGATCTTTTCACAATAATTCAGTTTTAATTCTGGATAACCATTTTCATCTTTGATTGTCCTGGAGTACATGTTTTCCATTGGCCAGATGGCTTTCAGATTTTAATTGAGAAAGGATAAGGACTCTGAGTTCAGGAGAGGTTGGTGCCCAGTTATGTCTGGGGACAGTATCTCATTGGTTTAATTGATATAAAGGCACAGCACAAAGCTCTTGTTCCTTGCTGCTTGATTAATCCTTGCTTTTATGTTGATTTCTAGCTCCATCTAAGGTCACCAGTGTTCCAACTCCGCCTAAGGTCACCAGTGTTCCAACTCCACCTAAGGTCACCAGTGTTCCAACACCACCTAAGGTCACCAGTGTTCCAACACCACCTAAGGTCACCAGTGTTCCAACATCACCTAAGGTCACCAGTGTTCCAACTCCACCTAAGGTCACCAGTGTTCCAACACTACCTAAGGTCACCAGTGTTCCAACATCACCTAAGGTCACCAGTGTTCCAACTCCACCTAAGTTCACCAGTGTTCCAACACCCCCTAAGGTCTCTACCTTTGCTCCTACAACTCCAGCACCCACACGGAACCTTCAGACAGGTAAACTTATGTGTTTCTGAGGCTACAAGCTTTCTACTGAGTAGATGAAGACCACCAGAGTATGTGTTAAGGTGGAGTTGCCATCTATGCTAAAGGTTTTTCCCTGGGCTCCATAGGGCCTCATGTGATCTGTGAAACCTTGTCCCATATTACATGCATCTAATAGGTATCTTCAGAGTGAGGGGACCCATTTTTTAAAAAATTGGATTCTCAAAGGATTTCTTCATTAGCCAAAAAGCCCAAGACTGGTGATATTGGACAACTAATGATATGTATTTGGTCCACTTTGTGTTGGTTTATGAGTAAAATCTAGGTTATTCCAGAGAAGAAGAGAAATCTGAGTGTTTTTCCTTTAGTTCTCTTTGGAAGGCAGCTATGCTCACCACTATACCACCAAAGCTGCCCTTTAGTTCTCTTTGAAGTTGGACCCTTCATACGAGGATAACAAGCCCACCATTAGTTTTACCTATAATATTTTATTGAAAGAATCATTTCTAATCATTGTACCATCAGGTCTTTGGCTGCTTTCACATCGATAGAGTTGAACAATAGCTACTGAGACTATAGCCTCCAAGCCCTAACACTTGCCTCTGGCCATTTACAGAAGGTTTGCTGACCTGTGCTTTAGATTAATGCCTTGCATGTAATAGACGTGACAAATATTTGTTGATTTATGTTTTTCTCACTTCATGGCAAAAATTGGCTTGATTCCAAATTAAACTGTATCTCTCCAAAGAAGAGCTTTTAAACCATTGGCCTCCTCTGCAAAGGTTCTTGTTTTTCTAGTTAGTAGAGATTCAAGGAAACTTCTCGTGGGATGCAGAGGTGCCTGGTGAGAAAAAAAGTACACATTGTTGATCAGGCATTAATTGATGGCCTTTTGTGCCAGGCACTGTATTTGTGCTTAATTCCGCTGCTACCTCTCTCTCTCTGGGTAGCTCTGAGGCCTTCTGTAACTGCTTTGAAATCCTAGATCTGCTCTGTCATGGAAAGAGCCCAAGTTATTACCTTTTTCACCTCTTAGTTGGAAAGGAATTATTGGTGGTTTAATTCACCTTTCAACCAAGTGTATAATGTATAAGTGGTCCCTGTTATCTAGCATATACTTGTGGTGTGAGTTAATTTAGGGTGCAGGACTACTGGGAGGGTATCCTCAGGACTACTGAAATGAATGCTATTTATTGAGTAAACATTCTGGGCCTGAAACTACTATTTAAATCTTAGACAGTCACCAGAGAGAGGACAAAGTCATGTCCTGGCCCTGGACACTTTCACCATCTCACCAATGTGTAGAAGGATATGTAAATCTGATACACATGGCTGGTGTCTTCCAAGTGCTTCAGTGCATGATCTGAGTAACCTTTTTCACATCCGAATCTCCTAGAATCTATACTTTTCAATGCACCTGTTTCTGCTTTGAAAGCTGGTCCTCAATCCCAGTCCTGTCAGATTCTAGTAGACTAAGGATAGAAACTCTGAGCTCAAGGGACATTAGTGTCCAATTCTGTAGGGGACAGTCTCTCATTGGATGTTTGTGTGTGTGCAGGCCCAGCACAAAGCTCTCATTCTCTGCTGCTTGATTAATGCTTTCTTTCATGATGATTTCTAGCTCCACCTAAGATCACCATAGGCCCAACATCACCTATGGTCTCCATGTCTGCTTCTACAAAGCCCACCACTAGTTTTATCTCCACAAAGCCAGCAGGCGGGCGGCAGAAATTCAAGACAGGTAAACTGATATGTTTTTCAGCCCTTGTCTTTCTTTTCTTTATTTTCTTTTATTTTCTATTATTTTCTTTTATTTTCTATTATTTTCTTTTCTTTTCTTTTCTTTTCTTTTCTTTTCTTTTCTTTTCTTTTCTTTTCTTTTCTTTTCTTTTCTTTTCTTTTCTTTTCTTTTATATTTTTATTGATTTCAGAGAGGAAGGGAGAGGGAGAGAGAGATAGAAAATCAATGTTGAGAGAGAATTATTGGTTGGCTGCCTCCTATACACCTCCTATTGGGGATAGAGCACAAAACCTGACCATGGGCCCTTGACCAGAATTGAACCTGGGACCCTTCACTCTGCAGGCTGACACTTTATTCACTGAGTCAAACTGGCTAGGGCCAGCCCGGGGCCTTCTAATGAGAGGATGTAGATTACCAAGGCATGTGTTAAGGCAGAGTTATAATCTATGAATTCTTTCTTAGTTTCTAAATATGGACCTCACAATATCTTTGAATGTCTGTTCCATATATATGCACTTTTAAAAAAAACCTATAAGTAGTTTTAAAGTGAGGGAACCTGTTTTTTTTTTTTTTTTTTTTTTTTTTTTTTTTTTTTTTTAAACAAATGAGATTCTCAAAGGGATTTTTTTATTACCCCAAATCTCAGACATCTTGGACTTCTAATGCAGATGGTGAGGATTTGGCCTAATGGAGCACAGGTTTATGAGGAAAGTCTAGGTTATGCCAGGAAGTAGGGATAGGCTAATGAGAGTCTGTCCTCATGTTCTAGATATTTTCCCCACCTCACGCATGTTTATGAAGATACATACATCTGATATGCATGGTCTTCAGAGTGCTTCAGTATAAATTACAGGTTTCCTTTTTCACCTGTGAAACCCCTGGGAAATACACTTTCTCATACAGCTGATTTCTTTTTTTCAATGTGACTTCAAGCCTTCCTCTGTCAGAGTGTATTTGAGCAAGGACAGGAACTCTGAGCTCAGGGGAGATGAGTGCCCAATTCTGGAGGGGGACATAGTCTCTCATTGGTTTTGTTGAGTTCATGCCCAGCATAAAGCTCTTGTTTTTTCCTTCTGGATTTCTACTTGCTTTCATGTGGATTTCTAGCTGGACCTGAGCTCACCAGAGTTCCAAGATCACCTAGGGTCTCCTCCTCTGCTATAGCACCAGTTCATATGCAGAATAGCCCAAGAAAGAAAGTGATGTGTTTTTGAGCCCAAAGGCCATCCAGTAAGAGGAGGTAGACCACCCAGGCTATTATCATTAGGTGGAAGTATAATCTAGGATTAATGTTCTTCCCTGGATTAGAAATGTGAGCTTCATAGTAGCTGGCAGTCCTCATTCCAGATTTCTTGTTTTCTTTGTAACTGTAAGTATTTCCAGAGTGAAGAGAACCCATAGTTTCTTTTAAATCAGATTCTCCAGGGGAATAATTATTAGTTCCCAAGCCCCCAGACCATTTCTCTTTGACATCTAATGAGATTGGTGTGGACTTGGCTCAGTTGAGCACAGATCCACAAGGAACTTGAAGTGGAGATTCTTTATCCACTGTGAAGTCAGAGCCTCATCTGGAAGGTAAGATTCATCAAGATGATTATTTCCTATATCCTGTGTGACAGTATTCATTCCAAGTTTTTTATCTCTCAATATAAATGTTAATTTACTTATTATTTTAAATTACAGTTGATATACAATATATTAGTTTTAGCCGAAACCGGTTTGGCTCAGCGGTAGAGCATCGGTCTGCAGACTGAAAGGTCCCAGGTTCGATCCTGGTCAAGGGCATGTACATTGGTTGTAGGCACATCCCCGGTAGGGGGTGTGCAGGAGGCAGCTGGTCGATGTTTCTCTCTCATCGACGTTTCTAGCTCTCTATCCCTCTCCCTTCCTTTCTGTAAGAAAAATCAATAAAATATATTTAAAGAAAACCAAAAAAACAATATATTAGTTTTAGATGTACAACCCCATGATTAGATATTTATATAAGTAACAAAGTGCCCTGATAAATTGAGAATCCATGAGACACTATATGTAGTTATTATACTATAATTGACTATATTACTTGTGCTGTATTTTACATCCCCTGACTATTTATGAAACTGCCAATTTGTACTTCTAAATCCCTTGACCTTTTTCACCCATGCCCCTAACCCATTTTCCATCTGATGTGTTCTTTAGAAGTATATTACTTGATACTTATGACAGCCCTACCCATTGTAGATGTGATTCAATTCTCTTTAATATTTGTTGAAATCCAGGCACAGCGTTTAATTTCATTCTTGAAAGGCATATGGGTAGGAAATGGTTGAATCAGGATTCAGTCTCCATTAGTTTGAATTTGGGACTCTGGTTATAAGTACTGGCTGGTGTTCCTACCATGAAGCCTGAAGTTATATTAGGATGAATATGTCCTGATCTGACCCTCACTGAAAAAGCCCTTTATATAGTACCCTGTCTTTTTATGTCATTCAGTGACTGTTTTGCTTCTAGCATTCTTTACTTTAGTATTCAACATAAAAATTTTAAAAAATGCTGTTTATACTGATGACAAAGTTAATATCTGATTTTAGGATTTTAAAATTTAGGCTACATGCTTCACACTTCCAAGTTTCTGATAATTAAGAGTTTAGATGCAATACAAATAGAGAATAATTTGATGTATGGGTGGGGAAATAGCTTGGCCTCCTGAGGACAAGTTCAGGTTCAAACCTTCTATTTTTAAGAATAAAAAGATAACACTTAGTGAAGATTCTCAAAGCCTTTCAAACTCTTTGACTCCTTGAGGTGATCTGAATTCTGAAGAGTAACAGAAATGTCTCAACCTCTTAGCCAGTGAAATCTGATGGAACATTGATTTTCCTTAACTCCCATTGAGCCTTGTGTATAAACCAGGAGCAATCTGAAGCAATTGGGTGATGAGCTGAGTTTGGAGGAGAAGGCTTCAGGTTAGAACTCAGATTTTAGAGCCATAAAAGTATATAAGAAAAATAGCTTTGTTCCAGGCACCTGAGCATATTAGAAAATCTGTTGACTTTCTTAATATTGATTTAGCTTCTTTATATTTAGTTTGACATAGTGTATGTCTGTGAGGATTAGTGAACTTGGTTTTGTGAACATACATAAGTTTTTCTTTTTTTGCTTCATTTAAAGCAGAGATTCAGAAGAAAAGATCTGTATGACTTCCTGAGGAATATTAATTGGTTATTAATTGAATTGAGCCTTCTTTTTATGCTGATAATTTCATAAGGAGTTTGAGTCTAGAGTTGAGCTTTATAGTACAGAAAGGAGGTGAGCACTGGAGCTAATTCAATTCAGAGACATTTACTTTTACATCCACTTCCTGTCTGTCCTCAGCACATGTTCGTTTCCTAAAATATGCATGAAATGGTTGGATGTAAGATTATAGGAGAAAGGGAGCAAAGAAAGATGCCCACAAAAAATCAAACTCAGGGGAGAAATTAAGGTCAAAGAGGCTTTTTGCAGAGACCTATGTTGGATAGATTGATCATCTGACTTTCTTGTACTGTCCTGTTCTTTGTTCCTAAAGAGAGTCACATCCTGTTATAGGGTTCAGTATTAGAGGAAAACTTGAAATGGGTTCAGAAGATAAGGAAGGGTGATGTAGAAATGTGAAGGTGGTGGTGGGAAAGAGGAAAGAGGAAGACTGATGAAAGGCAAAAGGAAAGCCCAGGTTTGAGAATTCTTGCTCAGCCCATACCACTAATTTGCTCTAAGTTCTGTGGTGCTCTCTGGGAGGGAATATATGATTTTATAAGGAGGCAAGTGATGCATAGCAGTGTGCTTGAGAATTCTTAGTGAAGGTTTTTGGTGAGAAATGGAAGATGAGTCAGATAACACAGGACAACAGTCATACAAAATGAGTGAGCAGAATGCAACTGCAGAAGGAACTGGTCACAGTTTACCAGGAGTCTGACTTAGAGGGCTGTGAATCATTACCAAGTTGAGAGACTGGGGAATGTGGTCACCTTGAAGAGACTTCAAGAGTTAAATATTGTGATGATGTATTCCATGCTGGCACATATGTGGGTCTCCATGGAAATATGTGTGGATGGAAACTTGAATAATGTCAGAAAATCTAGATTGGGTTTATTGTGAAGATGGGACAAGAGACTAGTGTAAAGCCGCAAGCCTTGTTTTATGAACATGAAAATGTCCTTTGTGTGGATAAAAGCATAATTTGGTATCTTACATAAGACACACTGTCATAGGCATTAAGTATTTAGAGAGATCTTAAGAGTATGAAAAGTGTGAAATAATTCTATCTATAGATATTTATCTATCTAAAACATTATCTATATCAGATTTACTCCTGATAATAAAATACCTAGATAGAAGTGCAATGCCTCAATGTTATCTTTGAATAAATTCCTAAGAAAGAGTTGAAGGTAATTCCCAATTTTAGGTTTGTTGCCTATTTTTGTTGGGGCTAGAGATTTTTCTCTACAAATAGAACAGAGCTCTTTCGTCCTTTTTATTTCAGAAACCACTTCATCTTCTGCAGCACAGAAAACAGGAACCCAGCCTCTCACATCACAGGAAACAAGTACGACTAGCTCATTGTTGAACTCTTCTTGCCCAACAGGTAACTTAATTTTATTCCCTGAATACCTGCATTCAAAATTTCAAAGTCATTGACATGACATGTAGTTAACAGCACATGTTGTGACATGAGTGCTCACACTAGCCCCTCTAATCTGCTATGTGACTGAAACAAATGTCTTACCCTCTTGGAATTTGTTTTCATTGTTTCTAAAATGGATGGAACATCACTGATCATGTGGAATCCTTGTGAGCATTAAAAGAGATGAAGAGGATTAAATGAGATGGGACATAGGTATATGGGGATAAGTGATAGATACAATAACAACTGTGACTATTACATAGATGTCCACAATACATACAGGTGGCACTTTTAACCTGATTCCAAGAATGGCCTCTGTGCTGCTAAAATTATAGGTAAAACTTTATATATAATTCAATTTTTGGCCCATAAAGAAGGAAAAAGTGTCTAGGACAAAACTGTTAAGAATCACACCGTACAGGACAGATTAATAAATGCTAGTAATTTGGTTTAATTCTCGCCATGCCTGTGCATTTGGCCATTGATATATTTTTTGGCCATATTTTTTATTCATTGTTTTATTTATAGCCAGGAAGCAATGTGAATATATTTCATGTTAGTAGCAAATATTCAATATTTTTTTATAATTCTAACAAATTTTCTTTTTGTTGAACAGATGGAAATAGCAATGTGACCCAGCCTTCAGATTGTGGTGGGCAATACAATAAAACTGTAAGCAAGTTCCTTCCTATTTTATTAGCCATATTCACTTGTATGTCTCTCTGGAAGCAAGTTATATTTAGAGATTACTTTTGTAAGGGTACCCCACAGATTGATTCTTTCAGGTTAAGCGACAAAGAAGAAAAGAATGTTTCTTAAATAGGGGTCCTTTGATTAATTGGTAAAGTTCACATAGCTACAGGCAGACCAGCTTGTTAGTGATACCTGCTAAGTGATGTTTTACTCACACACATTCACACAACACTCACACTACAGACTTTCTCCTGGCCAAAAATTTGAACAAAAAAGAATGAACTAATTCAAGGAGAGTGAGTTAACATAACATTCCCAGGAAGACTTCAGTTAGCATTAGGGAAATAACATGCTTTGAGTCACTGTGGTGGCATGGAGGCTGTTCCAAACAAAAATATGTATGTGAAAGTGTGCTTGCTTTGACATATGCCCCCCAATATCCCTTTTCCAATCTGAATGCCTTCCATACAGAAATTTTGAGGCCAATGCTGATATTTCCTCTACCTGGACCTCCCCATAGGATGACTTATATTTATTAATTTTTGAAATGTATTTTTATTGATTTTAGAGACAAAGGGAAAGGGAGAGAAAGTTAGAAACATCAATGATGAGAGAATCATTGTATGTTTGCTTCTTGCTTGTCCCCCTTCGAAATCAAGCCCACAACCTGGGCATGTGCCTTTTCTGGGAATGGAACCGTGACCTCCTGGTTCATAGGTTTGATGCTCAACTACTGAGCCATGCCAGGTGGGCAGGATGACTTATTAAGGTGTTAATGTCTCCAACAACTTTGTGATTTTGAAAAGTATTCTTCTTTCCCACAGTGATTTTGAGATAAGTATAAGTCATCTCTAGTTTCATGATGCTCATAAAAGTCTTTCATTTGCAAATAAATTAGGCTAGATTATCAAATAGGAGCTTATTCTTTTGACTCTCTAATAGAAACCACCTTCTTTTATAGATTTAAATAACTCTTAGAAGCAACTATCAAAAGTGTTTGAGGTATGAGAGCAATCCCCTTCCAAATGGTGAGAAATGACAACCTAGCTGTAATAAAAGAAATTCAAGCTCATGCAAAGTGGGATTATTTAGAGTCAAATGACTTTATGTTGTATATCTTAGTGACAGTTTGAATACCATATAGGCATAACATGAAAAATGTTAACAATTTATATGCCCTAGACTCTGATCTGATAGATGTGGGCCGAATTTGTATATACCTCAAAAATATCAGAACTGCCACTATGGAAATGATTGCTATTTGGCCACACTTGTACTGAATTAGAAACACACACATTCTGAATGGTGACCTTGTTTTTGATCTCAGCTACCTGTAGGACAGTTTTGTTTAGCATCAAGTAGAAGCAATTTGGATGCAGGTTCATAGCAGGTTGTAGCGGAATCATGGACTTTTTGTGCATTATTTCTGAGGATGTTAGCATGTCTGCCTGGTATCTTGAAAACATGCAACATGTACTTTTGACCCAATAAGTAAACTTTTAGCACATATAAGGAGAAAAATTAGACAAATACATGAAGTTATATAGGAAGGTATGTTCATTGCTGCTATTTATAATCATGAAAATGTTATAAAACAACCTCAATCTTCAATAGTAAGGGATTAAGTACTTTATTAAGCTCACCTGTATATTGCTATTAAGAATGTCTCTTGTGTTAACTGACTGAACAATAATTCAAATAGAGTATCCAAGAAAAAAACAACAACACTTGGGCTTCTTCCTTGGAGTTTTGCTGGCAGCTCTCAGTATTGCCAAAGGCCCCAACTCACTCTTTCTGTCTTCTTTCAGAGCCCTCACATATGCACAGTTCTTCATCTATAGATGCTTAAAAACATCCTGGGTTTCTGTGTTGTGTTTGGGAATTATTTTACCAAAGCCTTTTGAACAGTAGTGTCCCAGTGAAATGCTAAATATTATTTCTGTAAGAATGGGTGTTTTTCTTTTTCTTTTTTTATAAAAGTAATACCTTTCAGAAAAGAAATTTCAATTGATACTAAGACACACACAGAGAGAAATATCAATCTGTTGTTCTACTCATTTATACATTTATTGTTTGCTTCTGGTATATGCCCTGACTGGGAACTGAACCCACAACCTTGGTGCATCAGGACAATGCTCTAACAACTGGGCAACCAGCCAGGGCCAAAGGCCCTATTAAATCAAATAGGCACAGAAACACAGATTCAGAGAAGCTAAATGATTTTTGAGGGTCCTATTGAGTAAGTGACTAAGTAAAAGAGTTAGGATGTGGACTCCAGAGATTAAACTTTTGTGCAGCAAGGGGCTAAATCCTTCTCACTGATCTTCCACTTGCTTTCTGTTAAAATATCTACCCTGTTGGATCTTTTTAGTATTAGAGATAAGCTATGAAAAGGGGCCTGGCATGATGCCTGGCATGTTTTAAGCTTATTCTTGGAGGGGGATACTTACAAACTACACCAGGAGATTTAAGAAAATTTGCATTTCCACCTAATTGCACATTTTAAGTTCATTGTTAATCAGGATTATATCTGGGAGCAGCTGCTCTTAGGCCCATTTATAATGAGATAGATAGAATTTTGGATTATGTTTAAAAATATAAGGACTGTATCAAAGACCAAATTCAATAATTGAGCACATTCAGATAGCATCAATAAGTGAACTTATATATGAACAAAACTTGTTTTCTTTAATATAAGGGGATATATCTTATTGAATTTTTGGGAAAAACCCCCAGTATGGATAATTTACATATAATAAAGAGCACCCTTTGAACTGTATACTTTGAGCTTTGACAAACACATACACCCACAAAAATCTCACAGAAGCATATATAAAATATTTTCACATCTCCAAATGCATATTGAATTTCAAATTATCTGAGAATTTCACGATGGTTTCAACCTCAGGAGCTCATTTGGTTTTTCCCTTCATGATCTAGAAGTAGACTAGAGCTAATAAAGACGAATGTGTCTGAGTATGTTATTTTAAGAAATGTTTTCTGCCCATAATTCTAACAAGATGCTTTTTCAATCTACTGGTATTTCCTTAGCAAAAGACACAGAGGAACACCAGTAAGTTGTACATTGGACTCGGCATTGCTGCCATGATATTGCTCATCATTTTGGCTGCCATACTTACCAAAAGTAAGTCGTTTGACCATTGTGCCTGGGGGAACAAAGTGAGGGAACAAAGTGAGATAGCCAAACTACCTGGGTTCAAAGAGCTTCACACACCATGTACTTTTGACTTCACATAACTTCCCTGTTTCATAACTTTGTTCCTTTTGTTTCTTAAAAATATTGGCCTGAAAAGAAAATGTGAAATTTAAGTTCTCCATTGGAGAAACAAAACACTAAGAAATAAGAGTTTGTTGGGTGGAGTTGGGATTTGGAAGGCAACAAACCACTGTACTAAGCAGATTTGTTCACTCTTCCTTCTCCTTTCCCCTCAAGACTCCATTTTTGCTCCAGTGAAAAAAATACCCACTTAATGAAGAGGCAAATGAGACATTGAAGGGGAAAAAGATTTCAGGCCAAGGCTAGACCAACAGGTTTTAAAAAACTATAGCCATGCCAGCCTCCATGAAAAAACCACAACCATCCACTTTTTAAAAAACATATTTTATTTAATTATTATTATTTTTAAAAAATATATTTTATTGGTTTTTCACAGAGAGGAAGAGAGAGGGATAGAGAGTTAGGAACATGGATGAGAGAGAAACATTGATCAGCTGCCTCTTGCACGCCTCCTACTGGGGACATGCCTGCAACCAAGGTACATGCCCCTGACTAGAATCGAAACCAGGACCTTTCAGTCTGCAGGCCGACGCTCTAGCCACTGAGCCAAACCGGTTTCGGCGGGTTTTGGTTTCAATTCCTGGTCAGGGCGCATACATAGGTTTCAGGTTCTATTTCTGGTCAGGGCATGTTTGGGAAGCAACCTATTGATTTTTCTCTCTCAAACCAACTTCTCTCTCTTTCTTTCTCTCTTTATCTTTAAAATCAATAAGAAAATCCCAACATGTCTTCAGATAGAGATTTGAAAAACAAAGTTATAGCAAGAAATAATGTACATGTTTTGGAAAGGTCTCATGAATTCTTTGGCTGACATGTTTTATTTTTATTTTTTCAACTCCTTCCCAATTTAGAATATTTATGTGGGAAAAGAAAGGTGTTACATATAAGGTAAGCTTGAAAGCTTTGTCTCAATGGTTTTTGATGTTTCTACTCTAACAAAAATAAAGAAAAAATTATCTCTGTTCCTCTCCCCTTTCTCCTGAACTCTCCAATTTACACCCTGGATCCTAAAAATTCTAGTTCATTGAGTTCCTCAATCGCTGTCCATACCTTCCAGTGCTATTTTTTGCTTTCTATATTTCCGTGAAACTACTACAGAAATAGACCCCCCACCCCACCCCAATCCTAAGCTCTCAGAGCAAGAGAACTAAATCACAATAGTGTTTGATGAAATTACGTTTGGATGAGGTGAAATCTTCTTGATTTTATTTGGTGTTTATTGAAAGCCTATTCTAGTCCAAAGAGATGAACACAACAGACACAACATATAAGCATATCAACAGGGTGCTTTTAGTGCTTCTAGGCAAATAGCATGGGGAGTGTAGACCAGGGTAGTGGGCTGTGTGAGTGAGCCTGATGGAGTAGGAGGCCGCTGGCAAAGATCTAGAGAGAAACACAACTTCAGGCTGAAGCAGAGCAAAAGTATAGTTCCCCATTCCCTGTCGTTCCACACCCAGCATGCTCTGCTGCTGTACATTGCATATCAGGCCTCAGGCATTTGATGTACAATTTTTATAAATCCAACCTATTGTTAAGTTAAAGTTTAAATCTCCTTTACTTTCACCCACCATCTGTGGCCATTTGAAAGAACATCTGTAATGATATGAAACACTACATACCACTGAACCTGTGACATTCACACTTGGAGATTGGAAAACGGGTTCATACTACACAGCAGGTGAAAGACTCAATCTTAGGTCTTTTGTAGTCCAGAACCCATAATGTAGAAGATTTGACTATCTTCTTCCAACAATGGAAGGAAAAAAAAATACTCCTTACAGGCAGAAAAGCATGATTTCTGTCTTTCCACTGTCAACTTTTTCTTTATATCCACCTCTTATCAGTTAATTATAAAGGAAAATATTTATTGTAGAAAATATTGTAAAATATTAAAAGGAAAGGGGGAAAAAAAGAGAGCATTTATGATGACACATTTGGGGCAGCTATTTCATGCTGACTCATTTTGAGCTGTTGAAACCTAAAGTGGTTCTCACATGTATGCCTGGTTCTTTTAAGGATCTGAGTTGAGTGAAGACTTTACATTTCATATCATTTCTGGGAATAAAAACCATCACTGTGTACAAATTTGAAACAGCAGCTATATCAAAACTTTACACATAATCTTTTTATACATTTGGTGTGTGAGTGTATGAAAGTCATCTACTTAGGCTTTCACATTCTGACCATAAATACACAATAAGATTTTTGGCACCATGATCCAGTTCACCCTTACATGAAACACTATTTCACTACATCAATGCACTCTGCTGTTTTGTATTCTCTGTTTATCTTAAATAAAAGAAGTAGACCACTTCCTGTATTTAATAACTCTATTTTAAAGAGCATAATCCACAGTTGGAGAAACACTAGCTAAAACGGTGATACCTGTAGAATAGGCATTATCTCACAGCCACCTTTGTGAATGTACATCTTGATTTAGTACTTCCATTTGATGTCTAATAACAGTTATATATATATATATATATATATATATATATATATATATATATATATATAAAATAGGTTTTGCTCAGTGGATAGAGCATCAGCCTGCAGACTGAAGGGTCCCAGGTTCGATTCCAGTCAAGGGCATGCACCTTGGTTGCGGGTACATCCCCAGTAGGGGGTGTACAGGAGGCAGCTGATCACTCATCGATGTTTCTATCTCTCTCCCTTCCTCTCTGTAAAAAATTGATATATATATTGATTTCAGAGAGGAAATGAGATGCAGAGAGAAAGAAACATCAATGATGAAAGATAATCATTGATTGGCTGCCTCTTGCATAGCCCACACTGGGGATTGAGCCTGCCGCCTGGCATGTGCCCTGACCTGGAATCAAACCATAACCTTCTGGTTCATAGGTCAACACTCAAACACTGAACACCAGGTGGGCCTGTCTTAGATTCTCCATTTATTTATTCTAATACATGGATCTCTTGAAGGAGAATAGTCTGAATATATCTTAGATTTTTTCCCAACTTTTCTTATTAAACAAACTTTCCCACAACTTAATATTTACAACTCTGGAATCTCCTAGTCATGTAATATGTTGGATGAATGGGGCTCTGTTATTGCAAATAGAAAAACAATGCTGCTCATTATTTAAAAATGATCTGATTTTCGCTTACTTATGTTATTCTTTTTGTAGCAAAGATCCTGTGACCGGAACTTCACAAAATGAAACTTCTGTGCGCTACCAACCACATGGGAACCTTTGCTTTGAGAATAATCTCTACAATGTGCAGTAAGACCCAGCAGTTCTCCAAGGCTTTAGGCCCTTGACTGCAGAAGGCAATGACCAGATCTCACCATGTCAGTCCTTTTAAGCTCTTGGATGATTTTTCTGTCCATATCTCATGGTGTTTCAATCTGTCTTGTAATGTTGGTTAGAGTGTCTTTAGCTCAAACTGTGTAGTCAACCTCATTGGTAATTAGTCTTATTTTTTAATACTAAAATTGGCTCAATCTTTATGATCATAGCAGAGCCCTCTCTTAAATATGAACTGAATACTTTAGAATTGTATATTCTGTTTAGACCCTATGAATTCTGTATCCATCAAGAATTCTCATTGGGTACACATGAAATGAACTAATACCTTGGTCACTAAAGCTGTCACAAAGAGGGGAATAGGACTTAAAACCAGAAAATTCGATTTGGTACCTAAATTACTTCACTGGAAGCATTTCATGATTAGCTCTTTTTTTCAATCTTGCAATTAAAACATTAATTTAAGTTTCCCCAAAGGTTTCAAGTCATGAAGGAACACAGATTTTTATTTCCTTCATGGGGAAATAAAATCAGTGTGTTTTCACCACTAGATCTGTTTTTTCATGGCTTTGAAAATATGCGGTTTTAAGTGCTTTCCTTGGTACCAGGATGGGCTTTTAAAAGGAGAAGCTAGGATGGTGAGTGGAGCAAGTAAATTGGTAAAGAAAATCAATGGTCATGTGATTTAACACATGTATGCTACTTCTGGTGCATCTGTGCCACAAATAGACATCCATCAGGGGTTCTGAACTAACTCTTAGGGTGATGCAGAGCAGAGATAAATAAAAGGGCAAATAAAGGGGGAGGTTAGAGACAATGGCCTCTGCCTTAGAAAAGTAAGTGTGCAAATGTAATAGTGCTGTTTGAGAGTGTTACTAGTCTCAACCGGAATTCTAAATTGTCCCCAAACCACTTGTTTACTAAAATGATTTTAGAAGGATGAATTTTTTAAAAATCATCAATTACAATGCTGTTCCTTTTCCACAAATGAATTAAATTTTTGGCTTTGCCAAGAGAGTTAACAAAAAAGGTAAGGATATTTTTAGACACCAGAAACATTTTTCCCCCTTCATATTTTGACATGAATAGTTCACAAGACTGGGTAGTAATTTCAACTTTAATTAATTCTAAAATAATTCACACTTGAGGTTCAATGCTACACACACCATAGTGGCCTAGGAAGGCAGGATGCTTGTCTTTGAAGGCAACATTTTTGACATATAGCTGCAAAAAACTCTAGAAAATTAATAGCACCTCTGAACAAAGGTTATATGGGCAAATAATATTGTTAAGCATTATCTACTTGGTTTCCCAAATAGGATGAGATTAATATGGTTTATACTTTTTTTTTTCAAACTACAGTGTTTTTCTCTTAAATTCAAGACAACATGCAGGAGGCAGCTGATGTATGTTGCACATTGATGTTTTCTTTCTTCTCCCTCTCTCTCTAAAAATCAATGAACTATTCTTTTAAATAAATAAATAAGCAAGCAAGAAAACAAGCTGGTGTGGTTGTAGCAAAATGAGTGAGGAGGTTTGGAAAGAGATTAGCTGGAGACATGGGCACTTTCTCTCACAGGGGCTGGATGCAAAGGGCCTTATGAACACATGTTTGAGAAGGGTCCCACTCTTTGGAAACAAAACACTTTCCCTGTAAAGGGTTAAACATTCTATGTACCATCAAATTATACTTTCATTTGTTAACGTGCTATCTGGAAGTAAAGAGATAATTTGTCTTTTGCTCTCCCCCTAATCAAAGGCTTGGAACCGCTTTGAGTGGTCTGGAGATACACATCCTCCCAGGAATGTCTCTTTGACTCTTGATTACATCAGTTTTTTTGAGGCACTAGAAAAAAGTCATGGCTTCATCCAGAGAAAAGGTAATGGTAGTGATCAAAATGTAAGGTGGTGCCTTATCGGCCTTGATTACTAGATGTCAGCATGGTGTATGTGGGACTTAGAGTACCTGGGAATCTAATTAAAGTCCCCTTAGGGCTGTTGGAGCTCTGACTTCAGAGTGTGGTGGCTATTGGTGTCATTCCTCAATCTCCCCTGAGCCCTTTGTCTCCCTAACCTCCAGTGTATTAGTAATTTAAGAAAAACCATGATCTGTCCTGGTGGTGTGGCTCGCTGGTTGAACGTTGACCTATGAAGCAGGAGGTCACCGTTCTGTTCCTGGTCAGGGCACAAGCCTGAGTTGTGAGCTTGATCCCCAGTGTAGGGCATGCAGGAGGCAGCTGATCAATGATTCTCATCATTGATTTTTCTCTCTCTGTCCCTCTCCCTCCCCTCTTCTGAAATCAATAAAATATATTTTAAAAAATAACAAAAAAACCCAACAAGATCTGATTGTGTTCCATGTTAGCTGAAAATCCCCCCACTGCTTCCCAGTGGGTGAAATACCCTAGTCCACTGTAAGCTCCTCACCACTTTTCCCTTGCCTGCTTCATGCAACCCCTCTAAGATGTACTGTAGCGGAGAGAAACTCCTCAAATGCCCACTCTCACTCTGAAACTCAACCCATCTTTGGGGAAAGCTTGTCTCCTGTATTTTCATTGGGCCTATATTTAAGGTTCAGATCAAATGTCACCTCTTAAGCCCTGCTGGATCTCATCCCTCCAGCCAGAATCTTCTCTTGTGAAGACTTCTGTGGAGCCGTCTTTAGCCACTGGACAAATATGCCAGGCATGGTGTTATTGCCTAGCTTGGGTCATTCTACATGAGGCCAGGACCCTACCTAGCATGTGGCGAATTACAGAGACACTCCCCACCCCCACTTCCTTTTTCTGGCTGACACAGCCTCTGAGCCAGGACAAAGGCTTGTCAAATGGAGTCTGTCCAAACTATAAGCATAAATAGTGACTGTAGTGACCCTATAACTTATTGCTTTGTATTAGAGATGTGTGGGTTGAGGACGCTTTGTATATTGAGTTGTTTGAGGGAAGTGTATATAGTTTCTCAGTACCCAGCTTACACTTAGCAGGTACTTAGTACATACCTATGAAAATTGGAGAATAAATTAAAATAATGTTTCCTAGAACTTCCCTGTGTGTGCTGGGGATGAGGAGAGGGATAAGAGGTAAGTGTTTTTAAAACTTTTTATGAGCTAGAAACCACCCTCTTCAGGAGTCTGCATGCACCTCAAGGACTCTGAGACCCGTCCTTTCAACCTTGGCTGTCTGTACATTAGAATCACCTGGGAAGCGTGGCCAACTACGCATGCCCAGACTAAGTCAATGAGAATCTCAGCTGTGGGGCCAGAAAGAATCTTCTCTTCTACCCCCGTACCCCTGCCCCTACCAAAGGTGATTTCAATGGTAGCTGAGGCTGAGAATCACTGACCTGGAGAGACTTGGTGAGGGGAGGTGAGTGCTTGTGTCCTTGTTATATGTGAGGGGAGCTCTGAAAAAGCAGACTAAAATAGAATATCAACTGGGACAGGTGAACAACAAGTGGGCTGACCCAGGGTGACTAGATCTTTCCTGTGTCTGTCTTGCATGGCAACAGCATTAATTTCGTGGCAGCCCTGGGAATGAAAAAATGGACGCTGCCACATGTTTGAAAGCTTCTCAGAAGCCAGCCCGCAGCTGTCTAGCTGACTGTCCCGGCTTCCTAAGAACTAAACATTTTCTTCCACAAGTTGTAAAAGTAAGCAAAGCAGAAAGTCCCTTTGGCCCGTGAGGGTTTGCTCTAAGGTAACCTTCATTGTTTTATTTATACTGTGGACTGTTCTGTCTGGTAAACGCTGAACATGATGAGCCTAAAAATGTACTTGGAGGATGACTGGTGCACACATTTTTCAATGAACTTAATTTTTTAGAGCAGTTTAAAGCTCACAAACAAAATTGAGTAGAAAATACAGATTTTCCCAAATAACTCAACATGTTCACCATTAACACCTTTCCCAAGTGGGATAAACTTGGTACACTTGTGAATCTATGCTAAGAAAACATTGTTTATATATTTATTGATTGATTGATTTAGGATGAAGAGCCACTTTATTCTTTTTTGGTTTATTTTATTTTTATTTATTTTTTTATTTTTTATTATTTTTTTTAAATCAATCTTTATTGTTCATATTATTACACAGGTTCCTCGTTTCTTCCCCCCTCCACCAGGTTCCCACCCCACCCTCTGCCCCCTCATCCTCATCCATTGGTGCACAGTTTATGTTCAGTCTCTTCCTCCCTCCCTTTCCCCGATAGTAAATCCCTTTTCAGATAGCAAATCTGTTACTTAGCATTTTCTCATATCAATAATACCTCCACATGCCCAATGATACACTTCACACAAAAGACATTTCCTAATATTACAACCAGCCTCATCCAGGCCCCACCCAAGGCACTCACAGATCAACACCCCAGGACTATACTAACTCAACACATCCAGATCTAAGCCTTCATCACTTGATTCAGCAGACCCTCAAGTTCCCGCAAAAGTTTCCAGCCATGTTTGAGAGGCAGCCGTGGGGCAGGGGCAGGCGAGGAGCGAGCTGTTTTGGGCCAGGCTGCTCCGGGCCTGGCCTCTGTTGCTCTGGTTCGTTCCACAACCAGCTGCTCCGTGTCTGGTCACTGCCGCTCCTGACCCAGTTGCTCTGGACTTGGCTGTTGCTGCTACAGGCCTGGCCACACCCGACTCGGCTGCTCTGGGCCCAATTGCTCCGGGCCCCGCCGTTCCGGGCCTGGCCGCACCCAGCCTGGCAGCCGCTGCTCCAAGCCTGGCCGCTCCCAGCCTGGCAGCCACTGCTCCGGGCCTGGCCACACCAGACCCAGCTGTTCCGGGCCTGGCCGCTCCCAGCCTGGCAGTTGCTGCTCCGGGTCTGGTCACTGCCACTCCCGACCTAGTTGCTCTGGACTTGGCTGTTGCTGCTACAGACCTGGCCACACCCGACCCGGCTGCTCTGGGCCCGGTTGCTCCGGGCCCGGCCACTCCGGGCCTGGCTGCTCCCAGCCTGTCAGCCGCTGCTCCTGGCCTGGCCGCACCAGACCCAGCTGCTCCGGGCCTGGCCGCTCCCAGCCTGGCAGCCGCTGCTCCGAGCCTGGCCGCTCCCAGCCTGGCAGCCTCTGCTCTGGGCCTGGCCACACCAGACCCGGCTGTTCCGGGCTTGGCCGCTCCCAGCCTGGCAGTCGCTGCTCCAGGTCTGGTCACTGCCACTCCTGACCTAGTTGCTCTGGACCTGACTGTTGTTGCTATAGGCCTGGCCACACCCGACCCAGCTGCTCTGGGCCCGGTTGCTCCGGGCCCGGCCGTTCCGGGCCTGGCTGCTTCCAGCCTGTCAGCCGCTGCTCCGGGCCTGGCCGCACCAGACCCGGCTGCTCCGGGCCTGGCCGCTTCCAGCCTGGCAGCCGCTGCTCCAAGCCTGGCCGCTCCCAGCCTGGCAGCCACTGCTCCGGGCCTGGCCACACCAGACTCGGCTGCTCCGGGCCTGGCCGCTCCCAGCCTGGCAGTCGGAGCTCCGGGTCTGGTCACTACCGCTCCTGACCTAGTTGCTCTGGACTTGACTGTTGTTGCTACAGGCCTGGCCACACCCGACCCAGCTGCTCCGGGCCTGGCCGCTCCCAGCCTGGCAGCCGCTGCTCCGAGCCTGGCCGCACCAGACCCGGCTGCTCCGGGCCTGGCCGCTTCCAGCCTGGCAGTCGGAGCTCCGGGTCTGGTCACTACCGCTCCTGACCTAGTTGCTCTGGACTTGACTGTTGTTGCTACAGGCCTGGCCACACCCGACCCAGCTGCTCTGGGCCCGGTTGCTCCGGGCCCGGCCGTTCCAGGCCTGGCTGCTCCCAGCCTATCAGCCGCTGCTCCTGGCCTGGCCGCACCAGACCCGGCTGCTCCGGGCCTGGCCGCTCCCAGCCTGGCAGCCGCTGCTCCGAGCCTGGCCACTCCCAGCCTGGCAGCCACTGCTCCGGGCCTGGCCGCACCAGACCCGGCTGCTCCGGGCCTGGCCGCTCCCAGCCTGGCAGTCGCTGCTCCGGGTCTGGTCACTGCCACTCCCGACCTAGTTGCTCTGGACTTGGCTGTTGCTGCTACAGGCCTGGCCACACCCGACCCGGCTGCTCTGGGCCCGGTTGCTCTGGGCCCGGCCGTTCCGGGCCTGGCAGCTCCCAGCCTGGCAGCCGCGGCTCCTAGCCTGGCTGCTCCCAGCCTGGCAGCCACTGCTCCGGGCCTGGCCGCACCAGACTCGGCTGCTCCGGGCCTGGCCGCTCCCAGCCTGGCAGTCGCTGCTCCGGGCCTGGCCGCACCAGACCCGGCTGCTCTGGGCCCAGTTGCCCCGGGCCCGGCTGCTCCGAGCCTGGCCGCACCCGGGCTGGATGCTTTGGGCTTGGCTTCTGCTGTTCTGGGCCTGGCTGCTCCCAACCCGGCTGCTCTGGGCCCGGCTTCTTCGGGCCCGGCCACTCCGGGTCTGGGTGTTCCTGGACTGGCCACCCTGGGCTTGGCCGCCTCTGCCTCAAGCCTGGCTGCCCCTGCCCCAGGTCTGGCTGCTCCAGTGCTGGCCGTTGATGCTCTGGTTCTGGCTGCTGCTGCTCTGGGGCCTGGCCGCTGCTGCTCCGGGTCCGGCTGCCACTGCCTTGTGCCTGGCCACTCTAGGTTTGGTCGCCGCTGTTCCAACATTCTGTCCCTTTTTCTTTCTTTCTTACTTTCTTTTTTTTTCTTTTCTTTTTTTTTTAAACACATTTATGTTGCAATGTTGGCTGGTGAGTTGAGTTCTGACTTAGTCTTTGATTTTTCAAGATATTCTTTGCATTCTTTCTTAAGTAATTTTACTATCATTTGCTCTCACTTGACTTCTTCACATTGAGAACTTCTATGGTTTCTTCCTCCCCGTCCTGGAATCTCAGCAGGTTGGCTTGTGGCACCCCTTTGTTCTCCGCCCAGGTTGGCGCCGCCCAGGAAGCATCCCCGGTCCTTGGCTCTGTTGCCTGCGCTCAGCGGTCGAGGGCTCAGGGGCACCCCCACCCCTGGGGGCCCCGTCACCCGGCTCCTTGCTGGCACCCGGCTGGCCGGTGTCCAGCGGGGGCTCCTGCTCCTCGTCAAGATCTTCCAGTCTGGAGCTTTCTTTCTCTCTCCCGCTAGGGGAGTCCAGGATCAGAGTCAACAGACTGTCCTCTGCGCGCAGTGTGCGCGACTCCGGGGGCTCGGCCTTTCACCGCGCTCCCAGGACTCCACCTCACAGCCCCGTCTCCCACTGCCCAGCCTGGGTCCCCAGGGACTGGCCCATACCGGGAGTTCGGGGCGGTCCGGTCTGAGGCTCAGCGCCGCCGGAGGCTTTGTTTCTTCTGGCTAGGGTAATCCAGCATCAGAGTCAACATTCAGTCCTCTGCGCACAAAGCGCGCGACTCCGGGGGACCCCGCCTTTAGCGCCGTCCCGGGATTTCGCCTCACAGCCCCGTCTCCCCGTGCCCGGGCCTGGGTCCCCAGGGACTGGCCCAGACCGGGAGTTCGGGGCGCTCCGTTTTGAGGCTCAGCGCCGCTGGAGGCTTTGTTCCTTCCAGCTAGGGTAATCCAGCATCAGAGTCTACATTCAGTCCTCTGCGCACAAAGCGCGCGACTCCAGGGGCCCCCGCCTTTCGTTTTTCCCCTGGGATTCAGCCTCCCAGCCCCGTCTCCCCCTGCCGGAGCCTGGGTCCCCAGAATCTGGCCCATAATGGGGCTCAGCGCTGCCGGTTCGGGGGTTCAGCCCAGGCTGGGGGTTTCATTTCCTTCCTGCTAGGGAACGCCAGGCAGCATCCAGCCCTCTCCTCCTCTCCGGCTGCGACCTCTCGGTGCGCGCTTACGTGCGAGCGCGCAGCATGTCTCCGTACCTTAGGCTCTTTTTTCAGCTCCTCTGACTTTCCCTCTGGCTTTCTCCCACCTTCCTATTGTAGAGTTTTCAGTCAGTCGACCACCTGTAGGTCTGGGCAATGTCCACTCTACATTTTAGTTGTATTCCATTGAAATTGTTGTGAGCTGCTGCGGTTAGGTGTCTATCCAAGCAGCCATCTTGGATCCTCTCCCTATTTTTTATTTTTAAACTACTATTTATCTTTGATATTATCTTGTACTGGTTTCAGGTGTACAGCATAGTGGTTAGACCAGTGGCCAGCAAATTGCGGCTCTGTTGACTAATGTGTTTGCCGACCACTGGATTAGACAATCATGTACTTTAAAAAGTGTTCCTCCAGCCCTAACCTGTTTGGCTCAGTGGACAGAGCATCGGCGTTTAGACTGAGGGATCCCAGGTTCAATTCCAGTCAAGGGCATGTGGCAAATTACAGAGACACTCTGGTTGCAGGCACATCCCCAGTGGGGGTGTGTGCAGAAGGTGGCTGATCGATGTCTCTCTCTCATTGATGTTTCTAACTATCCCACTCCATTTCTCTCCGTAAAAAAGCAATAAAAATATTTTAAAAAAATAAAAAGTGTACCCCCAATACTTACCTGGCTTTTACATGGTTATTGCAATATTATTGACTGTATTTTCATATATGCTATACTGTACATCTACATGACTATTTTATAACTACCAATTGTGATTTTTTTTTTTTCTTTTAACCGATTTGTACTCCTTAATCTCTTCATCCCCATCACCATTCTCTTCTGCCTCTGGTAACCACCAGTTCTCTCTTTGCACCTCTGAGTCTATTTTGACTTTGTTTGTTCGTTTATTTTGGATAACTTTTTTTTCTAGATAATCAGGGAATTTTACTGGTATATAAACTGTAAGAATTAGGTGCAATTGGATAGTGCAAGATGAAGATACAAGGAGGGGCATCTCATAATGTTTGTAGTAATTTTTTTTTAAAGGCCAGAAGCCACTACAGGCCTGTACGCATTTCTAGAACTCTTCCTGGCAGCAAGAAAGGACTTTTTAGAGAGAGGACAGTAAACTCAGCCCAGTCAGGGGCAGGAAGTTGGCAGAGTGATCCTAGCAAATTCCCAGTGAGAGAGCCCTGGCCAGAATGTTAGCTGAATTTTTGTTCTTTTTAGCAGCTTTATTGAGAGACAATTCACATATCACATGCTATTTCATAAATATGAGCCCTGAACTCGTGGTTAATTGACTCTGCCTTACATTTGAATATGGGCATTTGCTGGTTGTTATTAGTTATGTGGGCAGACATATCAAGGGCAAATATCAAGTTCATGAAACATGGTTTATAGTGAAACAATCTAGAGCTTAGGGACTTGTATTCTCATTTGAAATTACCGATCCTGTGCCTTTGGGCAAATCTCAGGTCTCAGTCTCCCTGTCTATAAAATGAAGAGGTTGACTGTGACCACTTGAGTACTGCAAGCTCTTGATGCTCTGAAAGTGCTCACGCTGAACAAGCTGGAGGTTTATATTAAATGTATTTGATGGCATAAAGATGGGTGACAGGGAAATGCAGGAGGGAAAGACAGAAGAAGACCATGGGTTTTGAGAAACTCTAGAATGTGATCTCATTTGCCTTTTGTAAAGAACCCTTGGCTTCTAAGTTTCCCAGACAGAAGTCACTCTCCCAGGGCTGAGACTGTTTGGGTTGAGATGTTAGCTCAGTGATGGAGAGTGTGGTGGTAATTCAATATTTTCCATCAAATGATGCCTAAAAGGTGGGTAGGAAGGGGACATCTGGTGTATATAAGATGGAATAGAATATTGAGGTCCTCTTAATTCTACCCACTGGAGGGGAGAAAGAGCATTGGTGACAAGACTATTTCTTCCCTAAGTGGAAGAGTTTAAAAGTTCAGGTGAAAGTCAGAATATTAACGCAAATTCCTCCTTTGGTAAGTTTTATAAATGAAGAAACTGAGATCCAGCAAGACTTTATGATGTAGGCCAAGTTTTGGTAGAGCAAAGTTAAGAATTAGGCTTGCTGTAGAGTGGAAGGGGCCCATAAATGTGAGATAATGAACATGCCATTCATGTGGTATTATCCAGCTCCTAGTCCAGTGCCTGACACATAGTAGGTGCTTTATAAGCAATGGTCATCACTGACCAATTGACTGACTTTCTGAATGAATGCATGTGTTTCTACCTTGTATGATAACCTCAGGGCTGGCCATGTTCCTCTTTCTATACTTTTACATGAAGCCCTATTATTTCCATAAACTTAAATGCCATCCTTAATATTAAATGTATTTGAAAAGTAAGAAACTTGAAAAAATCCAGGGCAGGAGGACCTGGGAAACTGAAATGAGAAAAATAAAGAAGGTCAAACAGTTTAGCAGCCTGCAGCCAGCTTATTAATATGCAAGCCCTTATCTTCCCCCAACCAAGGACTTGAGAGCAAATGGTTAATGTCTCCAAAGAATGCTGGAGAGAAGGGGGAAGTGGGAGAGAAGGAGAATTTTAATGCATCCACTCCCAACCAGAGTATACAAAGCTTAGATCAACCTGAAACCAACTAAAAGATAGTAAAGAGGAGGGAAGAGGAGGAAGAGTGTGGTCATATATCTTTCCACTGTAACTAAATAGAGAAGCCAGTGGTTTGTGATGTAATTGTCAGGTGCCTCTCATATACTCTGGGAAAGCCATAACAAAGTAAGGGGGAGAGATCTTCAGAGTTAATCTGTACCAGGATATGTAGTAGAGGAATTTAAAAATCTGTAGACAGAAAAGTACATAAGGCAGAATCCAACAACTGCCCCTATCCCCCACCACACTCATTCCTAGGTAGGCTGAGAGAGCCCATCTGCATGTTATAAGCACATGTGTCAAACACAAGGCCCGCGGGCCAAATCCGTCCCGCCAGGCCTTGCAATGTGGCCCGCACCGTGCTGTCATCACTGCACTCCGCTGCGTTTCCATCACAATGACAGGTTATGACTGTTCAGTAAACCATTCGGCCGTGATTTAGGCTGGATTTTAGATTTTGGCCCCTTCTCTGATTGAGTTCGACACCCCTATTATAAAGGATGGTAGGTCTGCTTGCCTTGTTTCTTTAAGAAATGTCCATGCTTTACTTTATTAATGAATTGGCTTGCTCACAACACAATCCTCTGGAGTCACTGGTTTTAATTCATCTGTGTCAGAAGACAAGAATTGAGGTGGTGACAGCCTTCTCCCTCTAACTCAAGTGTCTGTGAGAGGTACCTTTAATAATATCTCTAATTGTCAGAGTGTTTGTCAACTGATACTTCCACTTAGATGTCCCTCTCATCTAACATGTTCAGGGGAACCCTGGATTCTATATTGTTTGTAATATTGATATAATGTTGTATATTTTAAGAAAAATAAGACTACCTTTTGAATACTGTATAAACTAATAATGTTAGACTAAATATATTCATGAAGACAAAAGATTCTACAGTAAATATTAAGTCAAAAAGATCAAGTAAAACATTTGTCAAAGATTTAGATTTTCTCTGTCACTATTCTTTCTTAGAACTGAAACATGAAATGTGATAACATTTACATGCATTAACTTATTGTTTTGTGACATCATTTGGTTAATGTCCATTTCTACCTATAAAGATAAACTCCATAGAAAATAAAGAACTTGTCTACCACATTAACAATTGTATCCTGCCTGGCTGGCACTGCTCAGTGGTCGAGAATCGACCTATGAACCAGAGAACACAGGTTCAACTCCCAGTCAGGGGACATGCCTGGATTGTGGACTCAATCCTCAGTGAGGGCCTTGCAGGGGGCAGCCAATCAATGATTCTCTCTCATCATTGATATTCCTATCTCTTTCTCCCTCTCACTTCGTCTCTGAAATTATATATATAATTATATCTTCTACCATACCACCTGATACTTAGTAGGCACTTAATATTTTATTATGAATGAATAAATGTTCTTATAGCAGCCTGGAAAGAGAGAGTGATAATTATTCCCATTTTACAAATGAGGATCCTGAGACAAGTTTTTCTAATATGTAACCTTCATGGGATGTGTGTTTTATTCACTGCTGTGTCTCTTGCTACATGGAACAGTGTGTAACACACTAAATAGTCCATCAGTAAATGAAATAACAAAACCCAAGATTATATAGCTGGTTAGAGACAGGGACATAATTCAAACTCAAATCTTATGGGATACATAACATTTATTTATATTTTGTTTTTTACAATTGTTCTAGACCACAGAACAATTGAACTATATAATAGTACAAGGAACAATAGTATCCTTCGCCAAGATGTGTAATTTAACATTTTAATATGTCTCCTTTATCCAGTTCTCTATTCATACACACTTTTTAAAAAAGATGTTTCAGGCATCTTGACATGTCACTAAACTTCAATCTATAACACCTAAGAATGAGGATATTCTCTTAGATCAGACGATGATATAATTATACCTAAGAAGATGAAGAGTAATTCAGATTTTCTCAGTGTTCCTCACATTATTCTATTTTCTCCACTAGTCAAGACCCAGTCAAGCATCATGTACGGCTATGCCATCAGACCCAGCTTAATTAAAAAAAAATCCTTACCTGAGAATATGTTTTTATTGATTTTAGAGAGAGAGGAAGAGAGAAGGACACACAGAGGGAGACAGAAACACAAGTAGGTTATGCCCCTAGGGAGTCAACCTGCCACCTGGATCTGTGCTTGAATGGGAATGGAACCCATGGCCCTTAGGTGCATGGGATGACACCCCAACTAATTAGCCAAACTAGCCAGGGCCCAGTTTTCTTTTTCAGTTTGTATTGTTTTCTTCAAAAACTGTCAGATGTGTCAGCTGGTTGACATTAAGAATGCTACCCAGCATTCTTTTTTCCATTTTATGAAGGTAATTAGCTCACAAAATGATTGAATCATGACCTACCCAGTACTCAGACTTGTTACTCCCTTACCCCAGCATTCCAGCCAACGGGTTAGTCAACTCAGAGACTGCTAATCAGGGCCTCATAATTCAATTGAGCTTCTTTGTGAAGTAGGAATTCTTAATGTGAAATTCCAGGAATTTCAGTACCATGATGTATCTACAAAGCTCCTGAAAAGGGGAATAGGGCAAATTACATGCTGAGATATCTGCATGCCTTTTTTGGTACAGAAAGTCTACAGGGGCCACTGATTTTCAGAGAAGGGTGACTCATGAAAGATGAAGAAAATACTGGAGTAGATGAGATGGCCTTGAAAGTTTCCATTGAGTCTCAACATTTATGTGTCTCTCCTACAGATACCAACTTACACTCCCTTTCTCCAGGAAGAAGCCTGCCCAGCAAGCTGTGGTGTGGCAGAAGCTGCTGGGAGTGAGGGATGGGGGAGTGGAGGGTGGGGAGGAAGCGCACTCCTGTGTGTTGTCAAGTTCTGCTTGGGGAGAACTCAGAGGGAAACGTCTCTGACCAACTTCTCCATTCATGGAGAGAACCTGGGCCATGTTTTTCACAGAAGAAGCAGCAGTGACTGGGATGTAATTCTGTTTACGGTGGAAGGAAGGCAAAGGGCTGCAGCAATCTGTACTAGTCAGCCTCAGATCCCTTGGTGGGAACACAGTGGTTTCTAAGTTTTCATTCCAAGACTGTGGAGACTAGCTCTGCCTTCCTTATTTGTTGTTTCTGTGTGAGACATAAGACAAATTTACTAAATATCTTTGCAATGAAAACATTAAATACACAGAAAAGTAGCTTCCTGGAAAGCCCTTCCATTGAAGTACTCAGTCAGAACTTTGTCACCTCACTTCTTGAAGAATTCACAGACTCCAAGCTCCATCTGTGCTCTTATGTAGGCAAAAGTGGCTGTTTCTGCACCGTCTCCCATGTCAGGCTCTTGGAAGTGTGTTCCTCCCTTGTTCATTTCCCCCTTTCTGCAGAGCCCTCCCCAGCACAGAGGGAATCAATCAACAATAGGCACCTGTCACTGTCTGAAAACTGCTCCTCCCTCAGTGATGACCAACCTGCTGCTGTGCTGCCTGCCATGGATGTTAGTCACCTGGAGGGAGGGGTCTTCAGAAGACACTTAAAACACATCAGTGGTTTTCCTCCAAAGGAGATTCTTACCCACAGAAATCTTTAAACAAGGGTAGGTATACCCGGATGATCATTGCAATGATGTTTGCAAAAATGTCTTTTCATTGATAGGAGAAGAGTTGATTATTGTGGTTCATCAGCACAGTGAGGCAGGTAAGATATATTCAAGGTGATTTAATCTTTGAGCTGTTTTGCTAATTTAACAAAGTTTTACCAGTGCTTACTATGTGCCAGGTAATCTAATGCTGAGACCAGAGAGACCAAATAGACACATCTCTTACACCATAGAACTTCTAGTCTGACAGGAAGGAGAATTCATTCCATCTATTAATTCTGTGAACGTTTATGGCATCTACTTTGTCAGGTGCTGTTTTAGTCCCCTTGAATAGAACAGTAGGTGAAACCCTTCCTCTGACAAAGTGTATGTCACTTGTCAGAGGAGCATGCTTTATTGATAAATTTTAAAAAATGTTCTAGAATAGTCTATTTAAGTGATAGAATTTTTTTCTTTACCTTTAAAAGGTCTGGGAGACCCTCCTCTTCTTGATAAGACCTGGCACATGGTCCTGGTCCCAGAAATATTTGGAGGCAGAGGGAAAGGGCTCTGCCCTTGGTATCAGGCCTTTGGTGCCCATGGTCTCCAGTCCTCTGGTTCTATCCTCAAGTGAAGGGACATGGATTTAAAAAAAACCTGGAAGAATGTACCCAAATGAATATGTTTACCCCACAGGAGTAAATGGTCAAGATACAGACTTTCACTTTTTCTTGTAGGTACTTCTGTAATATTAGATGATCTCCATTTTCTTCTGTAATTAAAAGGCAAGGTTTAAGCATTAGAGCAGTGTTTTCCTGTCTGTCCTCCACTTCACAGAAAGACAGGAAGGCCGCTCTGTCTGTGGCATAGCCACTCTGCCACACTGCTTCACTAATAAACACTCCTTCACTGAAAAAATATGAAGCCTGGGACAGATTAAATAAGTTAAAGACAAGGCCAGCAGTGAGCTAGAACTGGAACTCTAGTTTTCAGAGTGGCATCCACTTTCCATCTATTATTTGGAATGAGACAGATGTCAGAAAGGGGAACAAAAAGATACTATAGGGGCCCTGGAGATGACACGTGGCAACTTAATCACAGTGTAATATGCGGTGTGTTCATAGAAGTGCCTTAAAGTGTTTTTTTTCCTTTCTTTTTTTTTCTTGTTGTTTTTCTTTTCCAGAGCTCTAAGAGACTCACCAGCTATGAAAACGAGGGCCCCTTTATCATTTGAGACTGAAAAAGTAAGGTCTTACTATGGTTTATCTGTCTTTTCCTTTTTCTAGGTTTGAAATTCTAGAAGCAGAAATTCCAAATGGTTCCTCATTTGTACTTCCCTTTATGGTGCTGCACAGGTGTTGTGTTATTTTTATAAACTGAAGGCAAGGCCCTGCCAACAGCAAAAAGATCCAGGCTAACTTTATTGTGAGTGGTGGAGGATTGATACTTGCAGATTCAAGGTGTGCTGCAATTGATTTCCGAGTGTCCCTTAAGCTTGTTTCCATTGAAATTGAAATTTTTCTTTTTTTTTTTCTTGGAAAGTTTTATCAAATCTAAAATTTATTTGGTGCATACTCTGTGCTTGCTATCAGATACCTCTTCCATTTTTAAAACATATATGTTCTTATTGATTTCAAAGAGGAAGGGAGAGGGAGAGATAGATAGAAACATCAATGATGAGAGAATCATTTTGCATGCCTCCCACTGGGAATCCAGCCAGCAACAAGGGCATTTGCTCCTTGACCAGAATCAAACTAGGGACCCTTCAACTTATATACAGGCCTATGCTCCATCCACAAGCCTATGCTGTATCCACTGATAAGGCCTCCTTTAATATGTAAAAGCAACCAGGTGAGGTATTTTACAGGTTGAAAAAAATAACATAACAAAAACCTACTTCACTTTCATTTAAATTAAAAAAAGTAAACTAAACCACATTACTTTGTCTCCAGATTTCTATTGAGAAAGGGTGGATCCTTCTGGAGATAAGCTGAGATGCCCTAAGGCTGTAATTTTTAAGATTTTTTCCACCAACATTTTCTGGGACTCTGTTGGAAAGTGGAGAAAAGGACAGTAGCACTATTAAGGTGAAAAGTTCTCAAGCTAGAGGAAGGCTCTGATTTGGGCCAATTTTCTCTGGAACCTGGGCAAAGAGCAGTATGAGTCAGAAATGTTAGTTCCAGGCTTCAGGATCCTCTGTAGTTACATTGCCTGCAACTATTAAGGGCATTCCAAGTTACTCATTTACTCACAGTAATGACTTCTTAGTTTTTGCTCAAATTCCTTCTGCTTATGGTGTGATTCTCTTTTCCTAGAGAAAGCAGTGAGCCTTTTTATTTATTTATTTTTTATTTTACTTTTTAATATATTTATTTTTTAATATATTTTATTGAGTTTTTACAAACAGGAAGGGAGAGGGAGAAGGATAGAGAGTTAGAAACATCAATGAGAGAGAAACATTGATCAGCTGCCTCCTGCACACCCCTTACTGGGGTTGTGCCCACAACCAAGGTACATGCTCTTGACCGGAATCAAACCCGGGGCTCTTCAGTTCTCAGGCTGACCCTCTAGTCACTGAACCAAATCAGTTAGGGCTGAGCTTTTTTTTTTTTTTTTTTTTTTTTTTTAAAAACCTTTTTAATTATTTAAATTATTCATGTATGGTGGTGGTGATGGAATTTGTCTAAATATGTTTATTACCTAATGGGTTTAGCTGAGTGGATAGAACATCACCCCTTGGACTAAAGGGTGGATTTGATTCTGGGTCCAGAGTATATACCTTAGTTGCAGGCTAGATTCCATCCTCAGATAGATGGAACACATATGGCAGGCAACCAATCAATGTGTTTCTCTCACATTGAAGTTTCTCTCTCTCTGTCTCTGCTCCTCCCTTACACGCTCTCTAAAAACAAACAAACAAACAGAAACAATCAATGGAAAAATAACCTGGGATGAGGATTAACCAAAAAACAGCAATAAAGATACCAACAAATAATAAGTTAAAAACACACAAATATGCTTATTTTATGGATGGGTCACCTTTAGAAAACATTTTACAATAGTTTGTATAATAATAAATAGCAAATCTTGCAAAATGTCAATGTTATTAAGTCTCTTTGACCCAGCCATCTTTTCTAAAATGGATGTGGGGGAAATGTCTTACAATCGTGTGATCATGCACACTGGTTGTGAGTGAAAGTATTGATCCAAAAGCAAATATGTAATGTTGTCAATGTTTCTAAGGAGAGAACACCCATTGTTTTGGTTTTAGGAAGGAAAAGTCATGGTTCTATCATGATATCTTTGAAAAACATTCTGCTGTGCACAGGTACTGCCTTGAGGGTGTGAGAGGAGCACAGCTCCCATCCAGTTTTCTGACATTTTTGTCATACACAAGTTCAAAACCTTGAGTGTCCATGGACATGCTATTAACATCGGAAAGATTTATATCAATTATATTAGATATAAAAATTTATATCAATTATATTTATATCAACTATATCACAGTGTAGTACTAATACCTCTCTCCCCTTTTTTTTAATCCTCACTGGTTTTTTCTTCCCATTGATTTTTAGAGAGAGTGGAAGGGGTGGAGGAAGGGAGAGAGAGAAGAGAAAGAGAGAAACTTCAATGTGAGAGAGACACATTGACTCGTTGCCTCCCCCACATACATTGACCTGACCAGGTCTGGGATTATGTGTCCTTGACAAGGAATTGAATCTGAGACCCTTCAGTGTACAGGCCAATGCTCTAGGAGCCATATCAGCCAGGGATCTACTTCATTTTTTATTAAAGGTAGTAACTTGTTTTCCTAAACTTTTGAGGGTAAAGACTGTAGGTTTGCTTCCCTCCACCTCCATAGGATGTTCCATTGCTTAGCATTAGATGCCCAATGAATATTTGGTGAAATAATGTTTGTTGAATAACAAGAACAGTTGAGTAGGAGTAGACAATCTAGACTTTATTTTGTGTGTCTTCTGTGGGTCCCATCCTCTAGTCCTCTGGTCCTCAGTTTATTCATTATAAGTTGAGGAGTAGGTCCCTGTAGTTTAATAACCCTTTCATATATAAACAGTCTCAAAATTTGCAAGGCCTTCCGGCTCCAGAGTCTGACCTAAAATCAAGCACTGTGCTGAATCTTAAAGACAGCCTAGCAGAGAACAAAGGTTTTCCAGTTCACTAATATCTCCTTATAATCTATTTAAGATAGGAAGTAGATACATTCTGCAAGAAGGTTGTGGCAGGCTGCAGAAATTTGACTTTCAAAGATACTTCTCAAGGTCTGATGTCAAGGAGTGGCAAAAAGATAAAGAATGGAATGCTGGGAGAAAGTTGTCTTTATCTATAAAAACCCTTGGGGGAAGGATTGGTGACAAACCATCTGAGGAGCTGGGAACCTCCTAACTTTAAATCCTCTGGAAATTTATGTGGAAGAGAAAATCAGAACTTGGTTGCTTGAACTTTCTGAATATTATATGGCATACTACGACAACAGTGATTGAGCCAATAGAAGATAAGGAAAATTCCAGGGGAGGGCACAGAGGAATCAAGGTGATCAAATAGATAAATCCTGAACTCACATCTTTCCAGAACATTTAGAAATTTTTGCACAAAGGTCACTGAGGACTACCTGAAAACCAGCTGAATAGAAGTCGTCCTCTAAGGTCATAAAGAAGGAGCCACGTTGACACAGGTAAGTGTGAATATGGGGTCTTGGGCAGTTCCCAAACTCCTTGTGTGGTGATGAATGAATGGGAGGGATAGTTGGGCTTCAGAGGTGCCCCCTAAGAAGGCAGAAGTCTGAACCCCACTTCAGGCTCCACAGTACAGGCGCTGTGTTGACTTCCAATAGCATCCAGCTTTGGGCACAAGTGGGTATTATGTCTGAGATGGAGGAAAGGTTATGGGAGACCTAGCATTGTACTTAGATGGTTCACGTGAACTCCTGCCCTCTAAGCTCCAACACAGAGGCAGCAGCTCCAGAAGTGCCTGGGACATAAGGGGAAGTACTCAATGGACTAACTTTAGGTGAAAGGCTGGAGGGGCAGGGATTGGTAGGAACTCTCTCAGGGAACAGAAGCTCTGATGGGTGCTTGAGTCCTTGTTGAGTTCTCTCATCCAGCTGGCCCTGAGCAGGCAGGCGTAAAATCTCTCTCTCCATTAACCTGGCCTACTCTGTCTGCCCTGCTCTGGTGTTTCCCTGAGACCCTGACCCATCCAATGAGTTCACCTTACTGGAACCTCTTTCAGCAGCTCCAGGGCCTTCACAGGAGCCCACACAGTCTCTCTGAAAAGCCCTCAAATTCTACAGGAGTGATGGCCTGCTTCTGGCACTCCCTGCAATCTCTCCCAAATGCCCTTCAATTCAGCACAAGCAGCAACCTAGGCATCTGTCAGTAGACGAATAAAGATAAAGAACACAAGTTACATATGTACAAAGCAATATTACACAGCCATAAAAAGAATGACATTTTGCCTTTTGTGACAAAATGGACCTAGAGGATAGTATGCTAATTGAGAAAAGGCAGACAGAGAAAGAAAAAGTCCATCAGTTTTCAGTTATATGTGTAATGTAAAAACAAGGACAAAGAAAACTAAATGCAAACAAGCTTATATAATACATACAGAGAACAAATTAATAGGTACCTGATTGGCATGGGGGAGGTGGGGAGTGTAAAAGATGAAGGGAATGAAAAAGTACAATCTGCCAGTTATAAAATAAGTAACAGGGAAGTAAAGAACAGAGAGGGAATATGGTCAATAATATTGTAATAATTATGTATGGTGTCACAGACTTATCGTGGGGATAACTTTGTAAGGTCTGTATGTCTAGTCACTCTGTTTTCCACCCGAAATGAATATAGATAGTTTTTTATATCAATTATATTGTAATTTAAAAATTTGGGAAAATTTACAAAACTAGAGTTGGTTTTTTGTTTTTTGTTTTTTTTAAATTTCTTCGGAGTTAGAGTCTCATTTAAATGGATCCATGGCTTATATATCTCAGTTATTTAAGCTTCTTCTGGGCAACATCAGTGAGGAGGACCTGCATGTTTAGCCTGATTTGGAGGCTGTGACTTTAGAGCTGACACATTCCTTTGCTCAGCCTCTCTTCATCTGTGAAGTGGGGATTATAAAATATGGAAATAGAAATGAACATGTATGTATGGAGCATACACAATAGCCATGTGTGGCTATTTTTTTTTAATTTATTTTATTGCCACATGTGGCTATTTAAATTAAAATTAATTTATTTAAATTTTTATAAGTTTAAATTGAGCCAAATTGACAACAGATGCTGGGGAGACAGATCTCAAATGCTCCTAAATTTAAATTAATTAAAATAAAATTAAATGAAAAAAAATTAACTTCCTCATTTGTACTAACCACATTTTTGTTGTTGTTAATCCTTACATAAGGATCTTTCCCCTTTGATTTTTATGGAGAAAGGGAAAGACAGAAAAACATGTATGTGAGAGAATCACACCAATTGGTTCCTCCTGACCGAGCCTACAACCAAGGTTGAAGAGACTTTACTAAAATGGAACTGGGATTCTTTGGTCTGCAGGCTGATGCTCTATCCACTAAGCCAAACCAGCTATGGCAGTACTAACCACATTTTAAGTGCTTTCCCAAACCCATATGGAATAACTCCATCATTACAGAACATTCTGAGTTAAACACATACACCACACACACACACACACACACACACACACACACACACACACTTGCGTGCATGAACTGCACACACCATAGGAAAGGAGTTAACAAATGCAGTGTAGAAAACAAAATAGAGTGATGAGGAATGTCTGAGGTGACATGTAAGCAGAGAACAGAATGAAAAGGAGAAATCTGGAAATGGTGAGCTAAAGGAATGCGGATCTAGGCAAAGACACCACCAGCAAGAATGTGGTAAAGAAGGGATTCATTTGAAAGAACCAAAAGTCACTGGAGCCCCATGGGCAGGGGAAAGAGAGAGGAAAATCTGAGAGTTGGGCAGAGGGCAGATCACTGGGCCTTTGCATTTAGGTTATGAGTTAGGATTTTTTATTTTTTTCTGAAAGAGCCATGGAAGGGTTCTAAGTGAGGGAGTGACATGGTCTAGTTATATTTGCCATTTATATCTTTCTGCACAATTTTACTAGTTAAATATTTACTTTACTCATATCTCTATCTGATTGTACAGTCCTGAACTTTTTTTATCCTTAGTATATTTGTCAGCCTCAATATAATAATAAAAACTGTGGAAGAGTGGAATTAAATGGAAAAATCCTTATCACTGACTTACTGGGCATTGGCAGAATCCCAGAGTATAACAACACTAATCAAAATCTTTTAATTTTATTACATTGACAATGAGAGATGAAGGGGGGAGAGAGAAAGAGACAGAGAGAAAGAAACATTGTTGTGAAAGAGAACACCAATCAGTTGCCTCCTGCACACACACCTCAATTGGGGATCAAAATTGCAACCTGGATACATCCTGTCCTGGAACAGAACCCTCCACCTTTTGGCGCACAGGGTGATGCTCCAACCAACTGAGCCACATGGGCCAGGGCTGGTCATAAAATCTATTGCCTCCCAAATAAATAAAGCATCACCTATTTGTATGTGAAGCATTTCAGAATATGCCTCCTAACCTTTGGTGGTGGTTGAAGTAGGGTCAACAGTGTCCACTGTAAGTATTTAAAGACAAAGCATAAAGTGAAACTGAATATCTAGGCTCACTAAACCTTTCCAAACCCCAGCTTCCTCCTCCAAGAATGGGTTAGTAACAGCACCTGCCTAAGTGTGAAAGGAAAATGCACAGATTCCATGACACAGTAATTCTCCAGAAATGGTGGCTGTAGTATTCATGCATATTTAGGTTTACTTTTGAGTTTACCCACAGACTTTTTTTTTCATTTCAACAATCCTCTAAGGGAGATAGAACAAGTATATTTGGCCCCATTAAAGGAATGAGGAAATCAAGGCTTGGCTCAACTTAGTAACTCAAAGAGCTACCAACTTTCTAAGTGGCAGAGCTGGGATCTGAACCCAAGTGTGGAGAAAACTCTTTCTTGATGTGACCTCTGTTTCTCCCATGAGCTGGACTTGGGCTGGATCAGAGGTTGCTTTCCACAACTCCCTGTTAGAGGCTGTCTGATTACAACTGATGTTCATTCTAACATAAATGAACACCCTTTCCTTGCTTGCTGCTATGTGCTGGTCCCTGGTATAGGCCTATTGTCCTGACCTGGTTAAGAATTCTAAAATTAGAATAGATTTTATTAAGTGGATTTGTTATTTTAATTTATTTAATTTATTTGTTATCGATTTGAGGGAGAGACATAGAGATAGATAGATCGATAGATCGATAGAGAGAAACATCAATTTGTTGTTCAACTTATTTATGTATTCATTGGTTGATTCTTATATGAAACACACAAGTGTGGCTTATCTGGATGACACTCTAACCAACTGAACTATCTGGCCAGAGTTAATTTTGTGGGCTCAAAATACCGAAGGTACATGGATATAACCCAGTTGGTGTGGTTCAGTGGTTGAGTGTTGATCTATGAAACAGGAGTGCTTGGTTCTACTCCAGGTCAGGGCACATGCCTGGGTTGTGGGACAAATCTACAATAGGGGGTAAGCAGCAGAAAGATAATTATTCTTTCTTATCACTGATTTTTTTTATTTCTATTTTTCTCTCCCTTCCTCTCTGAAATCAATAAAAATATATTCTAAAAAAAGTAAACTGAAAGAAAATCAAGATTTGTTCTTTGTGTTAAAATAAAATAAAGGTGTAAAAAATAAAGGACACAGTAATAGACCCTAAACTTGCCATGGACCAAGGATTATGATAATGAGGGCCACATGCCCTTTTTGCCTTTAACAGGGACCTTTTAGTTGACTCTACAATGGGATTTTCCACCAGGATATGTCTTCACATTCCTGGGTAGAGAGGAACTAGTTAATCTTTGGTCAGACCCTGTTATTCTAATGCCTTTGGATTTCATCCATGGAGACCTGCTATACATGGATTGGTATATACACCTTATAAAGAAGAAAGAATAGATCCTTTTCTGGCATATTTTCCCTCCTATTTCATTACTTACCCCAGAGAGCACAACTTCCTATTAGACAACATGTGATTTACACAGCCTGGCTAGGCTGCAAGTGTAATTCTCAAAGAAGGAGAACTCTCAATTCAAATCCCTACAAAATACTTGTATTTCTGACCTTAGAATTCTGCTATTCTTGTGGCATCCAGTTATGTGAAGTGTGTGTGTGGGAGGAGTATTCATTATCCAAACTGAATGATGTGTTTTAATACCCAATGCATCCACTAATATTTATTTATTTTTGTTAGTAGAAGACCTACTAACCTACAAGCGTAGGGCCTCTGGGAGCATGATGAAAAACATTGTTATTAATACTTGAACTGCTTCTTTTAATTTGTCTCTTTCCTTGTACCTGTTTGCACTGAGAACTGTGTCTTCAATGCAGTCCATTAGCAATAACTGAGCTACCTCCCTCCCACTGAACTCCCTGCTGACCTGTAGGTGACCTTGCAGAAGGGAGGTGTCATGAGAGTGTAAGAGCGGTCAAGAGGGGTTGAGTGCGAGGAGAGATTGTTTGTTCCACAACGTGACTTCTGTTTCTCCTACAAGCTAGTTCAGGCCAGAATGGAAGCTACTTTCCATAACCTTCCTCCACTTTGATTATCTGATATAATCAATATTCATTCTGACGTTAATCGGTATACTTTCTTTGCCTCCTGCCATGCACCATTCTTAGAGCAGGCCTTTGTCCTTTCCTTGTCAAGCATGTAAAGTAATTTCCAATAGCTGGTAGCATTCATAAACTAGTATCTATGACTGTCCCCATCCTTTACTCCATATAATTATTTCTGCCCTGCTAACAAATGTGGTCATCCATTTTGTCTTGCAGTCACCAGAGAAGTACCTTGCATATGAATGTTTTTCCTAAACTGTTATTTGCCAGATTGGAGTGGCCTGCTTCTTTTGCCAGCCTCTCTCTGTCCCCCATTTATGAAAGTAGAATTTCAGTTCTGGAGTTTTGCTCTGAGTCTGTGTCTATGAGCAACAGGCCCGGTCCACATTCTGCTTTCTGAAATATTCTCCTGACATCATTCAATAAAATGCAGTCTGAGTCGTTGCTTCCTATAGCATAAATGATGAAACAGTGATTCACATTCTGACTTAATCCTTGTTAGTAGATAACTTGGCAATATAACCAAGGCTAAGAACTAACCATTGTGGCCACAGGGCAAGGAGAACCCTCTACTCACCAAAGGGCCAGTAGACAATCATCTCAGAGCCCAAGGGTAAGTGCATCAGGACCATTGGAGGGCTGGTCTTTGCTCTGGTGTTCCCCCAACTAAGCCTGTGGCATCCAGTTATGTGGAGTGTTTATGTGTGGGAGGATATTCATTATCCAAACTTAACGCTGTGTTTTTATACCCAACTCTAGTTTCTTCCTGTTTACTCCTTAATCTCTCTGAGCATCGGGAGTCAGTTTGGACTTTATATGTTGAAAAGGAGCTGGGAAATAAGAGGCTACTTCCAAGGGCAGCTTTGCCTGTTTGTCAGAGGTATAGAGCTCTCAGCCACCCTGAGCTAACAAATACCTGAAGCCATTGTATGAGGTCTCCCATCCATAGCAGGGTAGGCACATGTGATGCATGCAGTTAGGGTACAAGGAAAAGTTGCAATCTGAGAATTAAGACATGTCCCCATACCATCTGCTAGGGGCACATCAAAAAGTCCATTTTTTTTCTCTTCCCTTTAGGCTGATACCATCATGCTTTCTTGGGTAGCCTTCCCCAGCCTTATACTGCTTTGGGCAGGTAAGTGGATAGGTGGGCTAGAATTTGGAAGGCCTGGGCATGGGGGAGTGTAGGATTGTGTGTGGGTGTGGGGGAGGAAGATGGATGTGCTTGGACTCTGTTGGAAGGTAATAGGTCAACTTTTGAGAGCAAAGAACCAGGCTGAAAAAAAAAAATCTGAAATGATATGAATCACAAAATCTAAGGTGAAGTAGAACACTTTGTTATATGCTGCCATTTGTATTTAAGAAAAAAAGCGGGTGGTGGGTAGTTGGGTATATATGGACTTCTCACATGTATGTAAGAAATAGTACCAACTTTTTCCTGGTATGAAAAGAAGAGATGGTGCTAGGAGGGAATGAAAAGAAGAGATGGTGCTAGGATGGAAAGAGACAAGTCTTTCATTGTACATTTTGTATATGTGTTTTTAACTATGTGTAAATAATGCTGTTAAAAATAAGATATGTCCTGGCTAGTGTTGCTCAATTGGTTGGGCATCTCCCCATGCACCAAAAGGTCTCTGGTTCAATTCCCAGTCAGGGCACATGCCCGGGATTCCTGGCTGGATCCCAGGTACAGGGCATGCAGGAGGCAGTCTATCACTGTCTTCTTGTCATACCAATGTCTCTCTCTCTCTCTCTTATCCTCTCTTTTATACTCCCTCTAAAAATGAATAAAAAAAATCTTTTAAAAAGTATAAATAATATAGAGGGATCCCCCCAAATACACACACACACACACACACACACACACACACACACACAGTGTTTCCCTGAAAATAAGACATCCTCCGAAAATAAGACCTACTTACAGGTTTCCTTCTGAGTGAAATATAAGGCATCCCCCAAAACTAAGCCCCCCCCCCCCAGGCTAAACATGAAAGATTTGGTCCACTGATTCTGAAAGAAATGGAGTCACAAGAAATTCACCAGGAAATTCAGGAATTGGATTGTTATGATGATGTTCCAGAAGATGATGACATGATTGTCATTGAATAAATGAGTAAATTCTTGATACTGTAGGATTCACAGTTTGTCTGGTTTGTGTTGACAACTACCATACTACCGTACTGTATACAGGTAATAAATTTCCTTTATTTTCATTTAACAATAAATGTGCTCCGTATTCTTCTTCATGGAAAAATAAGACATCCTCTGAAAATAAGACCTAGTGCATCTTTGGGAGCAAAAATTAATATAAGACACTGTCTTATTTTCGGGGAAACACACACACACACACACACACACACACACACACACACACATTTTAACAGCCAATAACTCAATTTTTAAAATAAAATGTATTTAAATAAACACTGTATTTATAATTATTCAAAGTGTGTGAATACCTTGTTGGGACACCCTGTATATTATTTCAAACATTCGATGAGTTGGAAAATAGGTATATCCTAAATTAAAAAAAAAAAATCATCAGATGTGATGCGATTATGGGGATAAGTTCATTTAAATTATACTTCCATACTACATTCTTAAGTTAGCATACTATATTTGTAATCTACAATGATGTTAGACAAAATTAAATATTATAGGAATTAAGAGAAAAAAATAGACTCTTACTTCAATTAACAATCACATTTTATTTCCAGAGCACTTTGAAATTCACAGCCCAGTCCTAACTATGATTAGTTGGGGTACAGCATAGGGAATATAGTCAATAATATTGTAATAATGATGAATGATGTCAAATGGGTACTAGTCTTATTGGGGGAATCACTTCATAAGTTTCTTAAATGTCTAATCACTATTTTGTATACCTTCAACTAATATCATATTGTATATAAATTGTAATTAAAAAAAATAAGGTTAGTTGGTACATCTCAGATTTCATTTAAGGACCAACTTGACTGCATTTAACAGTATAGGATTTTAAAAATATGTATATTTTTATTGATTTCAGTGAGAAGAAGGGAGTACATCAATGATTAAAGAGAATCATTGCTAGGATGTCTCCTGCACGCCCCCTACTGGGGATTGATCCTGCATTCTCCTCTGTACCCCAACATGGAATTAACCTTTAACCTCCTGGCTCATAGATTGATGCTCAACCACTGAGCCATACCTGGCTGGCGACAATATGGGGTTCTAATGCCACTAGTACTGGAGAGAGTTTTTTTTTTTTTTTTTTTTTTAAGTGGCTTAATTTAGTACTTGATTGAATATTGTCCAATTCTCTGGATTCACCATGGGAAGTGTGCCTCATTCTAGTGCCAGCTGTTATCTACTCATGAGAATGATTTATACTTGAATTTTTTGAACCATCCTCAAGAGCATGATCAGCCTTGGCTCCTCTGGAACCATTAGAAACCCATTTTCTATAAATTGATTCCTGAAGAGTTTATTAGACTTTTGCCTATAAGGCAGTGATACTTTATTATCTTTAAATTTAAATTTTTGTTTAAAATCATTGATTTATTATTCTACTTATGCATTTATTGGTTGATTCTTGTATGTGCCTTAACTGGGGATCAAACTCAAACCTTGGCATACTGATGATGTTCTAACCACCCAAGATACCAAGCCAGGGCCTAATAATACTTAATTAATTTATTTAAAATATGTATGTACATCAGCCTGTGTTTTGGGCTTGATCCCCAGTATTGACAATCATTTGGTTCAACAATTTTGGAAATAAATTTGATAAAAAAATTTTTGCTCTTTGCCCTGGTAATTTCTATTTTAAGAAGTTTATCTTATTGGGAAACAATTCTAAATAAAGAAATAACTTTAGCCCTAGCCAGTTTGGCTCAGTGGATAGAGTGTCAGCCCATGGATTGAAGGGTCCAAGATTTGATTCTAGTCAAGGGTATGTACCTCGGTTGCAGGCTCGATCCCAGCCATGGTCAGGGCTCATGCACGAGCTTACAAGTCAATGTATGTCTCTTACATTAATATTTCTCTCTCTCTGTCTCCCCCCTCTCTTCCACTATTCTAAAAGTTAATGGAAAAATATCCTTGGGTGAGGATTAACAAAAAAACAACAACAACAACAACAAAAAGAAAATAAATAAGTTTAAATTAAAAAAGAAAGAAGTTTAGTCTATCAAGAAACCAAAATGCTGATAAAGATGTAAAAATTTTTATATTTAAGATTAAAGTCACATGATTACAAACAAAATAAACCATATCAAGAGAAGTAAGTGGGTGTAAATGTAAAATTCAAATATTGAGACCTCATACTCAGTTTTGTTTTTATTTGCAGATGTTGTAGTTTCTCAGACACGCGTGACTGGAGTGGTGGGACAAACTGTCATGCTACCCTGTAGCTACTCTACAGCTCGTGTAATTGCACCTATGTGCTGGGGCCGAGGATCATGCCCTTTATACAGATGCTCAGATTCAGTTGCATGGACTGATGGCTACCGTGTCACCTTTACGAAGGACAAGCGTTATAGGATGAATGGAATCATTTCCATAGGGAATTTGTCTTTAACCATAGAGAATGCAGCCCTGTCTGACACTGGCATCTATTGTTGTCGTATTGAGTTCAAAGGGTGGTTTAATGATTATAAAAAGAATATATGTTTGGAGATAAAGCCAGGTGAGTTTGTCTTCCTGTGACCTCTTCATGTGCATGAACTGAGATGTTTACTGTTTGGAAATGATATCCTCTTCCTTTAGGAAAGAGAGCGGAGGTTCTGACAATCCTGTTTTGTTTTGTTTTTTTTTAATAACTTTGGTGAAATAGAATTACTTACTTTGTAGAATGAAGTGTTAAAAGAATCTAGTCAAGAATGGAGATTAGAAAAAAAGAAAAAAAAAGAATGGAGACTAGAGGGCCTTCCCAGTCTGCAGACTATCTCTTAAAGCAGTGCTTCAAAAATACTGGTTAGCTCATCACGAGGTATTCATGGCTCCATAGGGAGATGAGGTGTATATTTTTCTCAAACTAATTTAATGTAAACAACTGCACTTTTCCTCTGAGATGATGTCATTGAAATTTATAAAATAGGTGGGGTCTCTGTATAATATATTTAATCCCAGTGCAGTCTGGAGCTTCCGACTCCTTCAGCTATGGAGAGGCTGCAGCAACCTCCGTAGTCAGACCTCTCTGTGTGCACTCACTCAAGCATGAGCGCCTTTAGACTCTGCCCGCTGCTGCTCCAGGCTCCCCTGAGTCTCCCAGTCTCTGAGTCTCTAGATGCCTTTCTCTATAGTTCAGACTCCACCCATATGAGCCTAGGTCTACTGGGCTTCGGCCGGGGTTGGGGTTCAGTGCAGTTGGAACTGGGGTCCAGTGCAGTCAGGGGCTTCCTTTCCCCTCCGCCAGTCAGGCACTTGGCCACCCTTTCTGCACTCATGCGTCTCCCTACCTCAGCGCTTTGTGGCTCCCCTGATCCGTGAACCTCTCTCCTTCTTTATAGTTGTAGATTTCCCACTCAGCCAGCTTTCCTGTGTTTTTGGATGATGTCCATTCTGTCTTTTAGTTGTTGTTTTGAAATTGTTGTGAGAGGTGGCAGCTTAGGTGCACAAAGTTCTTGTTCCCTGATGCTTGATTAATCCTTGCTTTCATGTTGATTTCTAGCTCCAACCACTGCTCCACCACCACATAAGGTCCTCACTTCTGCTCATACAACTCCAGCGACCATGAAGAACCTCAAGACAGGTAAAGCCATTTGTTTCTGAGGCCAGAGGCCTTCTAGTAAGAGGATGGAAACTACCCAGGGCATGTGTTAAAATGTCTAATTCAAGGTAAGGGTTCTTAGGTGGCTCCAAGCAAGTGTTTCATAGGGGCTGTGAACCCTAGTCTCATATTATATCCAGCTTTTGTAACTATAAGTATTTTCAGAATAGGAAGACTCATGAGGTTTTTAAAAACTATTTATTGTTGAAAGTATTATAGATATTCCCTTTTTCCTCTCATAAATCCCTTCTAGTCTGCACCCACACCCTCCCCCGAGGCCTCACCATACAATTTTCTCTATCCATGGGTTATGCGTATATGTATGCAAGTTCTTTAGTTTATCTCTTCACATCCACCCACTCACTCCCAACTTCCTTCTGAGATTTGACAATCTATTCCATGCTTTTAGGCTCATTGGTTTTTCTGGTCATATTCTCAAAGGCATTCATTATTAGTCCCCCCGCCCTCTGACCATTATTCTTTGATATCTAATGAGGATGGAGTGGATTTTGCCCAATGAGCACAGGTTTAAGAGGAAAATACAGGAAATGACAGAGAAAATGGTCAAGTTAATGGCATTCAGTTCTCCCAAGGAGTTCTGAATAAGGACCCTTTACTTCACTCTGAAGTTAGACCCTCTACCTGAGAATAAGATTGCAGTGAAGTTAATATTCGCTCTGTCTCCTATGTCAGGAACCATGCTAAATACTTTGCAAATATTATATCACTGAGTTCTTATGACAACCCTATACATTTTATGTGTGATTCCTTCTTATTTTATAGGGTGCTGTCAAGTAGGTACAGCACCAGCTTTAACAATTGTCCTTTCAATCTTATTTGTATATACATTGTGTAAGCATTGAAGTAGACAAGTTCATTAGAAAAAATCTGGTTAGTTTTCCTTCTATTTATTGTTCCTTATGTTCCTTTAAAATGACTTTTTTTTTTGCATGTTTGCTTCCCCCTCCATATTATATTTAAAATTGGAGAAAGGAACTTGGATTGTATCTTCCTAAAAGCCTCTGATTATACCTTAGACTAGAGTCAGCAAACAATAGTGCAAGGCCAGATTAGATTCAAATTAAGCCCACCAACTGCTTCATAAATAAAGTTTTATTGGAGCAATCATATCCAATTATCTTTTATATAGAAACCTTTACACTGTTATAGTTAAGCCTCTGAGATCATCCAGCCACCAGAGCCTAAGCATTTATTCTCTGGCTCTCACAAAAGTTTGATGACCTCTGCTTTAGATTAATGCCTTCCATGCAATAGACACAAATATTTGTTGAAAACATGTTGTTGTTTTTTCCTCTTCAAGACAAAAATTAGCTCAATTCCATATTAAACTAGATCTCTCCAAAGAAGAGCTTCCAAGTCAATAGACTCCTATACAATGGACTCCTCTTTTATACTCATTAGAGTTAGATTTAAAAATCTTCTTGTATCTGGGCCAGTGTTGCTCAGTGATTGAACATTGACCTATGATTCAATTACAGTCAGGACACATGCCCAGGTTATGGGCTCAATCCCCAGTGTGGGGCTTGCAAGAGGCAGTCAATCAATGGTTCTCCCATCACTGATGTTTCTATTTCTCTCTTCTTCTCCCTTCCTCTCTGAAATCAATAAATTACATTGTTAAAAAAAAAAGAAAAAAAAGAAAGCTTATTGTTAAAGAAAAATAAGGTGTTTGGTGAGAAAAAGGGCCAAATTCTTTTTAATATATTTTATTGATATTTTACAGAGAGCAAGGGAGAGAGATAGAGAGCTAGAAACGTTGATGAGAGAGAAACATCGACCAGCTGCCTCTTGTACACCCCCTACTGGGGATGTGCCCGCAACCAAGGTACATGCCCTTGACCGGAATCGAACCAGGGACCTTTTAGTCCACAGACTGACACTCTACCACTGAGCCAAACTGGTTTCGACAAGGGCCACATTCTTGATCAGGCCTTCATTGATCTACTTTTGCTTCTGAGCCATGCATTGTGTTTAGGCTTAATTCTAGCTCCAGCTCTCTCTCTGGGCAGTTGGAGACCTTCTGTAAGTGAGCTGCAATCCTACATCACCTCTGACTGCAAAGAGTCAAAAATATTTCTTGTGGTTTAGTTCACCTTCATCCAAATGTATGTTGTATAAATCCTTCCTGTGATCTTGCATCTGCTGGTGGGGCTGAGTTAATCCTCATCTGTGGTGCCAATCACTTGAGAGGGTACCCTCAGGTACCTGAATTTAATGCTACTTATTTGGTAAACATTTTGGGTCTCGGAGCTGCTATTTAAGTAAGTCTTAGTCATTCACCATTGAGAAGACTAAGACAGGTCCAGACTCTAGGTATTTTCTGTACCTCACAGATGTTTATCTGATATGCATGGATGATCTTTTCACAATAATTCAGCTTTAATTCTGGTTAACCCTTTTCACCTCTGATTGTCCTAAAGTGTATACATTTCAGTGCATGTTTTCCATTGGCCAGATGGTTTTCAGATTTTAATTGAGAAAGGATAAGGACTCTGAGTTCAGGAGAGGTTGATGCCCAGTTATGCCTGGGGGCAGTCTCTCATTAGTTTAATTGATATAAAGGCATAGCACAAAGCTCTTGTTCCTTGCTGCTTGATTAATCCTTGCTTTTATGTTGATTTCTAGCTCCACCTAAGGTCACCAGTGTTCCAACACCACCTAAGGTCACCAGTGTTCCAGCACCACTTAAGGTCTCTACCTTTGCTCCTACAACTCTAGCACCCACACGGAACCTTCAGATAGGTAAACTTATGTATTTCTGAGGCTATAAGCTTTCTACTGAGTAGATGAAGACCACCAGAGTATGTGTTAAGGTGGAGTTGCCATCTATGCTAAAGGTTTTTCCCTGGGCTCCATAGGGCCTCATGTGATCTGTGAAACCTTGTCCCATATTACATGCATCTAATAGGTATCTTCAGAGTGAGGGGATCCATTTTTTTAAATTGGATCCTCAAAGGGTTTCATCATTAGCCAAAGAACCCAGACCTGTGATTTTGGATAACTATGTGGATTTGGTTCAGTTGGGCACTGGTTTATGAATAAAATCTAGGTAAGTTCAGAGAAGAAGAGAAATCTGAGTGTTTTTCCTTTCATCCTCTCAAGGAAGCTTCTCCTGGGATACAAAGGTGCCCGGTGAGAAAAGGTACACATTGTAAATCAGGCATTCATTGATGGTCATTTGTGCAAGGCACTGTGTATGTGCTTAATTTTAGTGTTATCTTTCTCTTTCTCTTGGTAACTCTGAGACCTTCTGTAAATACTTTGAAATCATAGATCTATACTATCATTGAAAGAGCCCAAGTTATTACTTTTTTCATCTCTTTTAAAAAATATATATTTTATTGATTTTTTACAGAGAGGAAGGGATAGAGATGGAGAGCTAGAAACGTCGATGAGAGAGGAACATCGACCAGCTGCCTCTTGCACACCCCTTACTGGGGATGTGCCCGCAACCAAGGTACATGCCCTTGATGGGAATCGAACCCAGGACCTTTCAGTCTGCAGACCGATGCTCTATCACTGAGCCAAACCAGTTTCGGCCTTTTTTCATCTCTTAGTTGGGAAGGAATCATTAGTGGTCTAATTCAACTTTCAACCAAGTGTATAATGTATAAATGGTCCCTGTGATCTAGCATATACTTGTGGGGTGAGTTAATTTAGGTGCAGGACACCTGGGAGGGTATCCTCAGGATTGGCTGAAATGAATGCTATTTATTGAGTAAACATTCTGGGCCTGGAACTACTGCTTAAATCTTAGTCATTCACTACAGAGAGGACAAGGACATGTCCTGGCCCTGGACATTTTCTCCATTTCACTAGTGTGTATAAAGATATATAGCCCTAATCTATTTGGCTTGGTGGATAGAGCATTTGCCCTCAGATAGTAGGGTCCCAGGTTTTATTCCAGTCAAGGGCACATACCTGTGTTCCAGGTTTGATCTCCAACCCTATCAGGGTTGGAAGGCAATTGATATCTCTCTCTCTCTCTCTCTCCCCCCTGCTCCCACTCTCTGTAAAAATCTATGGGAAAATGTCCTCAGGTGAGGGTTAAAAAGAAAAAAAGATATGTAAATTTAATATACATGGCTAGTGTTTTCAAAATGCTTCAGTGAATATGCCAGTAACCTTTATCAACTCTGGAATATATGCTTTTCGATGCAGCTGTTTCCTTTTTGCAGGCTGGTCCTCAACCCCACCCCTGTTAGATTCTACTACAGTGGTGCCTCACACAACGAACTTAATTCGTTCCAGGAGCAAGTTTGTTATGCGAAAAGTTCGTTATGTGAAACGCGTTTTCCCATAACAATACATGTTAAAAAAAATAATTCGTTCTGTAGCATAAAATATGCTAAGATGACATAAAAAAAGATAAATTTTTTGTTATTATTTTTATTTAGATACATCTAAAAACATAATTTTTTTTTAAAAAAACACACATTTTTTTAATTTTAAGACAGACTAAGTAGAGTCTACCGAATCTTGCACATCTTCATCCATTTTCTGCTTTTTGGCCGATGGTTTCATGAAAAACCTGTCCAAAGTCGTTTGTTTTTCTCTTTTCTCCAACATCTGCCGGAAATAACGGACAAGAGTATCGGAGTAAAGATCGTTGATCCTGTTTGCTTCAGCTGAATCCAGATAGTGGGCATTGGTAAACTCCTGAACTGCTTTCCATTTGACCAGGATGTTCTTGATGTCAGCAGTTGGGATTGGTTGATTGTTTGATTGTTGCTCCTCGTTATCAGATGACGCTTCCCTTTGAGCATTGTCCTGTTTCTGGACCAGAAGTGCTTGGAGCTCTTCAGTTGTCAGCTCTTCTTCGTGTTCCTCAATAAGCTCCTCTACATCCTCTTCCTCTACCTCTAATTCCAACCTTTGGGCCACTGTGATGATGTCCTTCACCACTTCTGTGTCATCAACTACTTCTTCTTCCTGGGTCCACGAAGGCACAAGCATCTTCCAAGCAGAAATGAGGGTCCTTTGTGACACTTCTTCCCAGGCCTTCTGTATAAGTCGTATTGCCATAAGGACATCAAATTTCTCCTTCCAAAACTTTTGGACAGTCATATTGTCTCCACCAAACTTGCATTCTTCAAACACCTTATTAAAGAGGGCTCTAGTGTAGAGTTTTTTAAAGTTCGCAATAACTTGCTGATCCATTGGCTGAAGAATGGATGTGGTGTTTGGTGGCAAATACTGCACCTTGATAAAAGGATAATTTTCCTGCAATATTTCCTCTAGGTCTTTTGGGTGAGAAGGGGCATTGTCAAGTACAGTATCAGAAGGGCTTTGAGCGGCAGTTCTTTTTCCAGCAAGAATTTCTTCACGGCAGGAGCAAAGGTTTCCAGAATCCATTCGTTGAAGATAACTTGGGTCACCCAGGCTTTTTGATTGGACTTCCAATGGACGGGCAGTTTGGACTTAATAACGTTATTTTTCTTGAAAATTCTTGGATTTTCAAAGTGATAAACCAATAGAGGTTTGATCTTGAGGTCTCCGCTGGCATTAGACGAAAACATAAGGGTAAGTCTGTCCTTCATGGCTTTGTGTCCTGGCAATTTCTTCTCCTCTTTTGTAATGAAGGTTCTGCTCGGCATTCTTTTCCAGAAAAGACCTGTTTCATCGGCATTGAACACTTGTTGTGAGCAGTATCCTTCATCCTTAATACATTTTTGAAAGTTAATAGAGAACTTTTCTGCTTCTTTCTTGTCAGCACTGCCAGCCTCACCATGCATAGTAACGCTGTGGATTCCACACCTTTTCTTAAATCTAAAAAACCACCCCCTGCTGGCTTTGAATTCTTCTTCATTATCTTGATTGCTGCTACTTCCAGGGACGTTTTTCTTTAGATCGTCATAAATTCTCTTGGCTTTGTGACAGATAATATCTTGGGTTGTTATGTCACCTTTCACCTGCCTGTCCTTAACCCAAATCGCTAATAGCCTCTCCATTTCCTCGTGGATTGAAGACCTATGTTTTTCATGAAATAGTTTTGATACTCCTTTGGCTACTTTGGCTGATTTGATTGCATCCTTATTTGTCAAAATGGTGAAAATGGTGGTCTTGCTGAGGCCAAACTCTTTGACGAGGTCACACTGTTTTACCCCACATTCACTCCTTCTAATTATTTCCTGTTTCATTTCAACAGAAATCACCTTCCTGCTTTTTTTAGAAGCCATGATATAAAAAAAATATTGAGTTTAACTTAAAAGGACGACTGCCGTGATACGTGCATGATTTAATTCGTAATGAAGAACGATTGCCGCGATACGTGCTTAAGTTAAGCGCAGTGACTAACGACTGCCTGCAGTGCCTGCGCGGAAGGATGCAATACATCGGCAGCGATCGTGGAAGCTCGGGCGAAGCAGTCGTGGAAGCTCGGGCAAAGCGGTCGTGGAAGCTCGGGCGACTTCGTTGTGTGAAACAAAGTTCGTTGTATGAATCATGAAATGAAGTTTGTTGTGTGCAGCGTTCGCTGTGCGAGGCGTTCTTTATGCGAGGCACCACTGTAGATTAAGGACAAGAGATCTGAGTTTAGGGGAGAATAGTGCCAAATTCTGCCTAATTTGGATATGTTGATGTGCAGACCCAGCACAAAGCTCTCATTCTCTGCTTCTTGACTAATCCTTGCTTTCATGTTAATTTCTAGCTACACCTAATGTCACCATAATCCCAACATCATCTACTGGTATGATTTCCACCTCTGCTACTGCCACGCCAGCACGCATGCAGAAATTCAAGATGGGTAAATTGATGTGTTTCTGAAGTCATTAACTTATTAGAGAACAAAACAGTCCAGGTTCTAGACATTTTTTTCTTACCTCACTGATGTTTATGAAGATACATAAATCTGATATGCATGGTTGGTCCTCTCAAAGTGCTTCAGTGTTAATCCCAGGTATCCATTTTCACTTTTGAACTTCCTGGGATGTATACTTTTCTTTGGGCTTAGAGTCCTAATAGGGGTGCGTGCAGGAGTCAACCAATCAATGTGTTTCTCTCACATCAATGTTTCTGTCTTTCCCCCTCTCTTCCACTCTTTCTAATAATCAATGGAAAAATATCCTCAGTGAGAATTAACAACAACAACAAAAGAATTTTATGAAGTTTGAAAATCTGGGAAGTTTGCAGTTCTTCAGTCTTGATGTGGATATTCCAACCCTTATTATTCAATGATAGGAGTAGGTATTTGAGGATTTCCTAGTTTCTAGTGTTCCTTCTAATGAATCTTTGTCCACTGAAGATTTATATTGACAGCAGAATACAATGTCTGTGGCCTCAATAAGCTATATCTTTCTGTCTCTCTCTCTCTTCAATTAAGAGACACTTTATTTTGTCAATTCACATTTTTGAACTAGGCTTATTTTCTTACAGCAGTGTTTCCCAAAGTGTGTTACGCATACCCGCAGGGGTATGGGAAGAGTTTGGTGGGGATATGCCCTGCACCATGCTTAGCTGCGCCTAATTCTATGTTCTCATGAGTACAAGGGGTTCTCAGCGTTACGAAAATTATAGAAAGGGTACACATATGTCAAAAGTTTGGGAAACACTATCTTACAGGAAGTAAGATAAGGTCAATTCAGATGGAGAAAACAGCTGACTCTGTGGAAACTATATCTGGGAGGCAATTCAGGGAAGCCAAAGAAGCTGATGAGATAGTGCTCTATATACAGATGTGGGGAGGGAGCATGTGGAAAAGAGATTATGATTATGAAATTTGGGCGTTGTGAAGTTATTTTGATCTATCTTAATTTTTAAATACAACATGGAAAAGAACAAGAATTGAGAGACTTTTATAGTGTCTCCCAATTCTTTAACAGACATATTTGAGCCTCCAAGAACTAAATCTTTGCTTAAGTTTTCTTTCATTTTTCATAGGCTCAGCTTACTCCCCACCTTTCTGTAAGAGGTTTTTCTTATCCGGAATCTACACTTATATCTTCCTAGCTTCTTCTTGGAGAAGATATTTTCTACTGATGAAGATAAATTCATTACTAGATCTGTCTTGGTTTCCTCCACTTTATTGTTCCTTGTGCTCCTTTGACCAGATTTTTTGCATGCTTACTTTTTTCTCTATATTAGATTTTAAACTGGATGGGAAGGATTAGACCATATACTTCTTTTTAAAAAAGTATTTTTATTGTGAGAGAGAGAGAGAGAGAGAGAGAGAGAGAGAGAGAGAGAGAGAGAGAGAGAGAGAAAGAGAGAGGGAGAGAGAATGTGAAAGAGAAACAGCAGTCAATTGCCTCCAATACTACAGTAGCTCAACTGGAAATTGAACTTGAAACCTGGGCATGTGTCCCGATCAGGAATTAAATTGGTGGGTGACCTTTTGGTGCATGGGGTGGTGCAAAAACTACTGAGCAACACTGGCCAGGGTTAGGCTGTATACTTCTTAAAAGCCTCTGACTATAACTTAGATCAGTGTCAGCCAACATTATAGCTCAGAGCTTTATCATATTCAAAACAGGCCCACCAATTTTTTTATAAATAAGTTTTATTGGAATAGCTAAACCCAATCCTTATACTGTCTTGTCTGTGGCACTGAGACCATAGGGCTCCCAAAGCCTAACACACTTACTGTCTGGCCCTTTACAGAAAGTGTGCTGACTTCTGCTTAAGATTAATGCCTTGCATGTGATAAAAACTCTGCTTCTTGATTAATGCTTGCTTTCATGTATTGATTTCTAGCTCCACCTAATGTCACCATGGGCCCAACATCACCTATGGTCTCCACGTCTGCTTCTACAAAGCCAGCAGGAGGTCAGCGGAAATTCAAAACAGGTAAATTAATATGTGTTCCAGCCGTTGCCCTTCTTTTTTATTTATTTATTTTTTAATATTTTTATTGATTTCAGAAAGGAAGGGAGAGGGAGAGAGAGAAAGAGAAAAAACACACACAAACCTGAATGATGAGAGAGAATCATTGATTGGCTGCCTCCTGTATATCTCTTATTGGGGACACAGCCTCAAACCTGGCCATGTGTCCTTTACCAGAATTGAACCTGGGGCCCTTCAGTCTGCAGGCCAACATTTTATCCACTGAGCCAAACTAGCTAGGACCAGCCCTTGGCCTTCTAATGAGAGGATGTAGACTGCCAAGGGCATGTGATAAGGCAGAGTTACAATCTAGGGTATGAATTCCTTCTTGGTTTATAAAGGTGGGCCTCACAGTGTCTTTGAATCTGTGTTCCATATAAATGCACTTAAAAAAAACCAACCACAACTGTGCTGTAGTTTACATCCCCCTGACGATCTTATAACTACTAATTTGTACTTCTAAATCCCTTGAACTTTTTCACCCATCCCCTAACTCCGAGGTCGGCAAACTGTGGCTCATGAGCCACATGTGGCTCTTTGGCCCCTTGAGTGTGGCTTTTCCACAAAATACCACAGCCTGGGTGAGTCTATTTTGAAGAAGTGGCATTAGAAGAAATTTAGGTTTAAAAAATTTGGCTCTCAAAAGAAATTTCAATCGTTGTACTGTTAATATTTGGCTCTGTTGATTAATGAGTTTGCCGACCACTGCCCTATCCTATCTCCCATCTACTAAGTTCTTTACAAGCATTATATTACTTAATTCTTATGACAGCCCTATGCATTGTAGGTGTGATTCAGTTCTACTTTATTATTTATTTATTTTTAAATACATTTTATTGATTTTTTACAGAGAGGAAGGGAGAGAGATAGTCAGAAACATCGATCAGCTGCCTCCTGCACACCTCCTATTGGGGATGTGCCTGCAACCAAGGTACATGCCCTTGACCGGAATCAAACCTGGGACCCTTCAGTCCGCAGGCTGATGCTCTATCCACTGAGCCAAACCGGCCTCGGCTCAGTTCTACTTTATAGTTGTGGGCACAGAGTTCAAATTCATTGTTGAAAGACACATGAGTAGAAAGTGGTTGAGTCAGGATTCAGGCTCCATTATTTTAAATTTGTGGCTGTTCTTATAACTACAGGATGGTGCTTCTACTATGAGGACTGAAGTCATAGAATGAATTTGTCCTTATCTGATACCCTCATTGAAAAAGCCTTTATATAATTACCCTGTCTTTTTATGCCAGTCAGTGACAGTTTTGCTTATAGCATTCTTTACTTTAGTATGTAGCATAAAATTTTAAAAAATCCTGTTTATACTGATGACAAAGTAAATATCTGATTTAAGGATTTCAAGGATTTAGAATGTATGGCTTCTCTTTTCTTTTAAAAAAATATATTTTATTGATATTTTACAGAGAGGAAGGGAAAGGGATAGAGAACTAGAAACATCGATGAGAGAGAAATATTGACCAGCTGCCTCCTGCACACCCCCTACTGGGGATGTGCCCCAACCAATGTACATGCCCTTGACCAAAATCAAACCTGGGACCTATTCACTGAGCCAAACCAGTTTCAGCATGGCTTCTCTTTTCAATTCAAGCTACATGCTTCAAGTTTCTGATAGTTAAGAGTTTAGATATAATTCAAATTGAGAATAATTTGATGCATGGGTGGGGAAATAGCTTGGCCTCCTGAGGACAAGTTCAGGTTCAAACCTTATTTTTAAGAATAAAAAGATAACACTTAGTGAAGATTCTCAAAGCTTTTCAAACTCTTTGACTCCTTGAGGTGATCTGGATTCTGAAGAGTAACAGAAATGTCTCAACCTCTTAGCCAGTGAAATCTGATGAAACATTGATTTTCTTTAACTCCCATTGAGCCTTGTGTATATTTATTTGGTAACCAATAGGGATCTGAAGCATTTGGGTGTTGAGTTGAGTTTGGAGGAGAAGGCTTCAGGTTAGAACTCAGATTTTAGAGCCATAAAAGTATATAAGAAAAATAGCTTTGTTCCAGGCAGCTGAGCATACTAGAGAATCTGTTGACTTTCTTAATATTGATTTAGCTTCTTTATACTTAGTTTGACATAGTGTGTGCCTTTAAAAGTGTGAGGATTAGTGAACTTGGTTTAGTGAAAATATATGTTTTTTACTTTATTTAAAGCAGAGATTTAGAAGAAAAGATTTGTGTGACTTTCTGAGGAACATTAACTGTATCATTCATTAAATTGAACCTTATATTTATGCTGATAATTTTCTAAGGAGTTTGAGTCTAGAGTTGAGCTTTATAGTACAGGATGGAGGTGAGCACTGGAGCTAATTTAATTCAGAGACATTTACTTTTACATCCACTTCCTGTCTGTCCTCAGTGCTTCCAGCACATTTTCACTTCCTAAAATATGCATGAAATGGTTGAATGTAAATGTCTTACCCTTGGATAATCTTAGTTTCTTATATTGCCCTGTTCTTTGTTCCTAAAGAGAGCCACATCCGGTAATAGGGTTCAGTGTTAAAGGAAAATATGAAATGGGTTCAGAAGATAAGGAAGGGTGATGTAGAAATGTGAAGATGGTGGCAGGAAAGAGGAAACAGGAAGACTGATGAAAGGCAAAAGGAAAGCCCAGGTTTGAGAATTCTTGCCAAGCCAGCACCACTAATTTGCTCTAAGTTCTGTGGTGCTTTCTGGGAGGGAATGTGAAGATTTTATAAGGAGGCAAGTGATGCATAGCGGTGTGCTTGAGAATTCTCAGTGAAGGTTTTTGGTGAGAAATGGAAGATGAGTCAGATAGCACAGGAAATCAGTCATACAGAATGAGTGAGCAGAATGCAACTGAAGGAGCTGGGGTCACGGTCTACCAGGAGTCTGACTTTGAGGGTTGTGAATCATTACCAAGTTGAGAGACTGGGCAATGTAGTCACCTTGAAGAGACTTTAAGGAATTAAATATTGTGAGGATGAGTATCACATGCTGGTACATATACAGTCTCTCTGGAAAGATGTGTGGATGGATAATCATGAACTTCAATAATGTCAGAAGATCCAGATTGGGGTTATTGTGAAGATGGGATGACAGATTTGTGTAAATTCCTAGGCCCTGTTTTATGAACATGAAATGTTATTTGTATGGATAAAAGCTTAATCAGGTGTCTTACATAAGATACACAGTCATAGGCATTATGATTTAGGGAGGTCCTAAGAGTATGAAAAGTATGAAATAAGTCTGTCTATAGATAACTATCCAGACCATTATCTATATCAGATTTATTCCTGATTAAAAAAAAAAAAACTTAATTGGCAGTGCAATGTCTCAATGTTATCTTTGAATAAATTTCTAAGAAAGAGTTGAAGGTAATTCCCAATTTTATGTTTGTTGCCTATTTTTGTTGTGGCTGGATATTTTTCTCTACAAATAGAACAGAGCTCTTTTGTCCTTTTTATTCCAGAAACCACTTCATCTTCTGCAGTGCAGACAACAGAAATCCAGCCTCTCACACCACAGGAAACAAGTACGACCAGCTCATCATTGAACTCTTCTTTCTCAACGGGTAACTGCATTTTCTTTTTTTAAATATATTTTATTGATTTTTTTACAGAGAGGAAGAGAGGGGGATAGAGAGTTAGAAACATCGATGAGAGAGAGTCATCGATCAGCTGCCTCTTGCACACCCCCTGCTGGGGATGTGCCCGCAACCAAGATACATGCCCTTGACTGGAATTGAACCCAGGACCTTTCAGTCCGCAGGCAGACACTCTATCCACTGAGCCAAACTGGTTTCGGCAGTAACTGCATTTTCTTTCCTAAAGACTTAGAGCATTCAAAATTTGAAAGTCATTGACATGTAGTTGAGAGCACATATTGTTACATGAGTGCTGATACTCGCCACTCTAATCTATGTGACTGAAACAAATGTCTTACCCTCTCTGAATCTGTTTTCATCATTTCTAAAATGGACAGAACATCACTGATCATGCAGAATCCTTGTGAGCATTAAATGAGATGAAGAACTTGGGACCTAAGTGTAGGGGGATAAGTGATAGATACAATAGCAACTATGATTATTACTTAGATGTCCAGAGTACATATATCTGACTAACATAGGCAGCTTGTATGATTTGGGAACCCCCACATGCATATACTGATTTTTCTAAATCAAATGAATCAATTTTGACTCATTATTTATTACTCGGCTTGCTCCCTTGGACCAAAGCTGTAAAACAATTATCTCCAGACCAAAACAGTCCATCTGTGTTTACATTTTTCCAAAGCTCCAGAGTCTAAATTCACCCAGCAGGCTGTTCTGTTGCCTTGGCAGGCTTGCAGGTACTAATAGACACTTAGTGATGGGTTGGGGACAACAATGCTGGCACCAAAGAGAGAATCTCCCCCATTCTCTCCATTCTGGGAGATCCCATGTAGTCTCTACTCTTGAAAGGGAAGATTGACCTGTCTTTCCCATGGTGGAAAAATGTGACACTGAAGCCTATCATCTTTCCCAGCTAACTCTGTACTCCATAGTGGGAAGTGTGGGGAGTGCCACATGCTGAACCCCTTTGTTCAGCAGAAGAGCTGACTATGTGTCCTTGTGCTGTATCCAAACAAGGTCAAACCTTGCAAGACTCCTCCTGTGTATGACTCACTGTACTAAGGAGTTGACAATCTGTAGGGGACCCCCTGTGGCTTTACTTTTGCGAATAATTCCTGGAAGATGGTTAACTTAAAATGGATCTGCAGTGATTCACAGAGGGACACATTCAGTTGGGATTAAATAATGGTAGCATTCAGTTTTGAAAGTGGAATTGCTGACAGCCCAGAGCAATTGGGGCCAGCGCCAGCAGCGGTTGTGAGCAGGGCCAGTGACCTCAGTGAGTGCAAGTGGTGATTGCTGCCTCGATTGCCCCTTAGGAGCAGGGGGACGTGGAGCCCTCAAGGGCAATCAGGGTTGGCAGCCACTGCTCATACCCACTGATGGTACCAAGGGATCAGGACTGGTGCCAGGCACTGGCAGTGGGTGTGAGCAGCGGCTCCAGCACTGACTTGTGGGTATGAGTGGTGGCTCCGGCGTGCTTGCAGTGGGTGCAAGCAGAGCCGTTGCCTGCAGCAGGTGCGAGCACTGGGTGGGATCACAATGCGAGGGAGCAAAGAATTTTCAGTAACTACCAGAGGCTTTCCCCAATGACATTGAGTGGTGCCCCGCCTTGGTCTGGCACCCCCACTCACCTGTTCCACCATCCTGCCACAGCTGACACCTGCCACGTTCTATACATGCCCCCTGGTGGTCAGCACATGTCATAGCAACTGGTTGTTTGGTTGTTCCAGTTGTTCCTGTTGTTTCACTGTTTGGTATATTTGCATATTAGCCTTTTATTATATAGGATAGTCAAGATATGAAAACAGTCTAAGTGTTTATCAATAGATGAATGGATACAAAAGAGACAGTACATATATACAATGGAATATTACTCTGCCATATAAAGAATAAAATAGGCCCTAACCAGTTTGGCTAAGTGGCTAGAGCATCGGCCTGCAGACTCAAGGGTCCCAGGTTCGATCCCAGTCAAGGGCATGTACCTTGGTTGCGGGCACATTCCCAGTAGGGATTTTGCAGGAGGCAGCTGATTGATGTTTCTCTCTCATTGATGTTTCTAACTATCCCTCTCCCTTCCTCTCTGTAAAAAATCAATAAAATATATATTTTTTAAAAAAGAATAAAATCATGCCTTGGCTAGTGTGAATCAGTGGTTAGAGTATTGACCCATGCACCTAAGGGTCTTGGGTTTTATTCCTGGTCAAGTGCATGAGCAGGAGGCAACCAATTGATGTGTCATTCTCACATAGATGTTTCTCACTCTCTCCTTTCCTTCCCTTCTTTTCACTCTCTCTAGAAATCAATGGAAAAAATATACTCAGGTAAGGATTAACAACAACAAAAATCTTGCCATCTGCAACAACATGGATGGACCTAGAGGGTATTATGCTAAGTGAAATAAATCAGACAGAGAAAGACAAATACCATATGATTTCAATTATATGTGGAATCTAAGAAAGGGAATACATAAATAAACGAAACAGAAACAAACTCATAGATAGAAAAAAACATTTTGATGGTTGACAGATGAGATGGGATTTGAGGGAATGGGTATATAAGAGGTGGACAGGATTAAGAACTACAAATTGAGGCCTGGCCTGTGTGGCTCAGTTGATTGGAGCATTGTCTCGTGCACTGAAAGCTGGTAGGTGTGAGTCAGGGCACATACTCAGGTTATGAGTTTGATCCCCGGTCAGGGCATGTGCAGAAGGCAACCAATCAATGTTTCATTCTCATATTGATGTTTCTATCTCTCTGTTTCTCTCTCTTTCTCTCTCTCTAAAACCAGTAAAAGAATGTCCTTGGGTGAGAATTAAAACAAGAAGTACAAATTGGTAGTTGCAAATTTCATTAGAATGTAAAGTATAACATAAGAAATATAGTCAATAATATTGCAATAACTATGTATGGTATCAGATGGGTACTACATTTTTTTGAGTGATCACTTTGTAAGTTATTTAGATGTCTGGTCATTATGTTTTACACATGAAACTAAAATAGCATTGTATGTCAGCCATATTGAAAAATAGGAAAATTATTTTAAAAAGTAAACTAAACAAGAAACTAATAAAAAATGGTTACTTCTAAGTCAGTTTGTATGGGGATGGATCGAGATTGGAGGAAAGAAGAGAGTGAGACTTTTTATGTCATTTTCAGTTTAGACTATCTAAAAGTACTAGTTATTTAAAATATAGGATTAAGTTAAAGTTAAGATATTTTTATCATTTAAATATTTTGTATGCATACATAAATATAATGTTTTTATGAAAAGCCCTTAAAGAACAGTACCCTTTAATATTAGGATTTTAGGTACATGATATATTGGTCTTGCAGTTGCTGCCCCATGTATTTTCTAAAGTCCTTGTGGATAAAAGCCTAGGCACCTTGACATATAGGGTTGGAGTTACATGCCACCTGTCTTAGATATCTTAGTACATTTTGCTTAGACTTCTAATGTAAAATCAATCTAATGTCCGTTCTGAATAGAGTAGTTTGGTCTTTAGATGTGCATATGGCCTGTGGGCATTCATTGACAGTTCTTCACTGGCATGAAAATACTGATAATCATCTATAAGTGGCATTTTTAACCTGGTTCTAAAAATAGCTTCTGTATCCCTGATCTTATAAAACTTTATATATAATTCATTTATTTTTTATAAAGAAAAAAGGGGTCCATTTTCACAAGGTCCATAACAAAATGGTTAAGAAACACATCTTAAAGATAAATTATTAAACACTAGTAAGTTGGTATAATTCTTGCAATGCCTGCTGCATTTTTACAATGCCTAATTATTTGTAGCAAATTTTTAACACTTTTTATAATTCTAATTAATGTTTTGTTTTGTTTTTTTGAGCAGATGGGAATAGCACTGTGTCACAAGATTGCAGTTGGCAATGCAATAAAACTGTAAGTGAATTCCTCCCTATTTTATTAGCCATATTCACTTGTGTGTTCCCCTGGAAGCAAGTTATATTTAGAGATTATTTTTGTAAGGCTGGGCTGCATATTGGTGCTTTCTAGTTAAGAGACAAAGAAGAAAGTAATTTGTTTCTTAAATAGGGATCCTATGATTAATTGGTAAAGTTCATATGGATACAGGTAGATCAGTTTGTTAGAGATGCCTGATAAGTGATGTTTTACTCACACACATTCACACAACACTCACTACAGACTTTCTCCTGGCCAAAAAATTGGACAAAAAAAAAGAAAAAAAAAGAAATAGTTTAAAGAGAGTTAAACTACCAGGAAGACTTCACTTAGCATTAGGGAATAACATGCTTTGAGTCACTGTGGTGTCATGGAAGCTGTTCCAAACAAAAATATTATGTAAATGAAAGTGTGCCACTTAAACATAGGCCCCCTAATATCATTTTCCAACCCAAATGCTTCTATATAGAAAATGTGAGGCCACTGTAGAGTTTTTCTATACCTTAATCTCCCCATAGAATGACTTGCTAAGATATTAACTGTTAAGGTGTTAACTAGTCACAAGTGGTGAGAAATGACAACCTGCAATAGCAAGAGAAATTCAAGTTGAGACAAAGTGGGCTGATCTTCTATGGGGTCAGATTACTGTTACTGTTAACCTTAGTTACAAAGCGAACACTGCATAGGGGTGATATGAAATATTTTACCAATTTGTATGGCATGATTGACCCAATGGATGTGGGCTGAATTTGTATATACCTCCTAAATATTAGAACTGCCACCATGGAAATGGTTATTATATTGCTATATGGCCAGATTTATGCAAAAAAAATTTTTTTAAAAGCACATTCTGCCCTAGTTGGTTTGGCTTAGTGGATAAAGTCTCATTGGCCTGCAGTCCAAAGGGACCCTGGTTCAATTCTGGTCAAGGGCATGTACTCGATTGCAGACTTCTCCTCAGCCCAGGCTCTGGTCGGGGCTCATGCAGGAGGCAACCAACTGATGTGCTTCTCTCACATCGATATTTATTTCTCTCTTTCTTTCCCTTTCTCCCGCTTTCTCTAAATATCAATGAAAAAATATCCTCGAAGCATAATAACTTGTTAAGGATCTCACAGCAACTAAAAGAGCCAGGATTTTGACTCCAGAGATTAAACTTTTATGCTGCAATAAGCTTGATCTTTCTCTCGGATCTTCCTTTCTGTTAAAATGTAAAGGGACCTAGCATGATGCTTGCATGTTTTGGGCTTATTTTAGGAGGATGATCCCTTATAAATCACCCCAGGCATTTTAAACACAATTCTGCATTTTTAAATGACTTTCATAGCATTTTAAGTTAACTGTTAACCAAAGCCAAACTTGAGTAGTTGATTTCAGGTCCATTTTATTGATTGATTGATTGATTGATTGATTTCAGAGAGGAAGGGAGAGGGAGAGAAAGATAGAAACAATACCTATGAGAGAGAATCATCAATTGGCTGCCTCCTACAAGCATCCTACTGGGGATTGAACCTGCAATTCAGGCATTTACCCATGGCTCGAACCAAACCTGAGATCCTTCAGCCCACAGGCTGATGCTCTATCCACTGAGCTAAACCGGCTAGGGCTCGGGTCCATTTATATAGACATAAATAGAATCTTGAATTATAGTTAAAAAAAATAAGGACTGTATCAATGGCCAAATTTATGAATTAAATACATCGAGATAACATCACCAAGTCAACTTATACATGAACATCTTTTTCTTTTTTAATATCAGAAGAGAATATATTTATAAAAATACCCTATTGATTTCTTTTGATAATATTGGTAATTTACATGTATTTGAGCTTTGACAAATACATGCACCCATGTAAATCCCACTTCAAGCATGATGTAAAGTATTTTCAATACTCTATATACATATTGAATTTCAAATTCTCTTACAATTTCACCATGTTACAACCTCTGGATATCAGTTGGTCTTGCCCATCATGATCTAGAAGTAGACAAGGACCAATTAAGATAAATGTGCCTGAGAACATTATTTGAGGAAATGATTGCTGTGCATAATTCTAACAAGATGCTTTTTCAATCTTCTGATGTTCCCTTAGCACACGGACTTGAAACAAAATCCAAGCTTGAGCACCAATAAGTCACTCTCCATTGGACTCTCCATTATTGCTGTGGTATTATTGCTCACTATTTTGGCTGCCTTAGTTCCCACAAGTAAGTCATTTCAGAACTGTGCAGAGTGAGGGCTGTAGAGCTAAACTGCCTGGGTCTAGGGAGCTTCACATACCACTTTACTTTTGATTTCTCATAACTTTCCTGTTTCATAACCTCATTATTTTTTGTTTATTTCTTAAAAATATTGGCCTGTTAAGAGAAAAAGGAAATTTAAGTCTCCTTAGGAGAAATAAAACACTACAAAATGAGAGTTTGTTGGGTGGAGTTGGGATAAGCAGATTTGTTCACTCTTCCTCCTCCCTTCCCCTCAAGACCCCATTTTTGCTCCAGTAAAGAATAATATTGCTGAAGCCGGTTTTGCTCAGTGGTAGAGTGTCGGTCTGTGGACTGAAAGGTCCCAGGTTCGATTCCGGTCGAGGGCATGTACATTGGTTGAGAGTGCATCCCTGGTAGGGGGTGTGCAAGAGGCAGCTGGTCGATGTTTCTCTCTCATCGACGTTTCTAGCTCTCTATCTCTTTCCCTTTCTCTCTGTTAAAAATCAATAAAATATATTAAAAAAAAAGAATAATATTGTTGAGAGTCTTTCAACATTTAATTAACTGAAGAGGGAAACGAGATATTGAAGGGGAAACAGATTTCAGGCAAGGCTAGTCCAATAGGTTTCAAAAACTAGCCATCTACCAGCTCTGTATGAATGTGTGTGTGTGTGTGTATTTGTGTGCATGTGCATGCATGTTCAGCTGGCCTCCATGGAAGAACCACAATTATCCATTTTTGAAAATGAAAAATAATTATTAATAATTGCATGAAAGTAAGTTTGGGCATATGTGTGAATACACTAAACCATTAATGAACATGAGGTAGTTTGCACACGGGGGCTTCTTTGGGTACTATAGAGTCAGCAGTCACAAGGAAGAGCCTCATCTGAGTTTTGTTTATTTTCCTTTTTAAAAAAAACATTTGTTTAGCCTGGCCAAGGTGGCACAGTGGTTGAGTGTCATCTCCTGTACCAAGAGGTTGCTGTTTTGATTCCTGATCAAGACACTTGCCAGGGTTGTGGTCTCTATCCCCAGTAGAGAGCTTTCAGGAGGAAGCCAATGTTTCTCCCTCTTCCTCTCCCTCCCCTTCCTCTTTCGAAAAATCAATAGAAACATATTAACAAACAAAACAAACAAACATATTTTTCTAAATTTAATGTTTTCCACCTCTGCCTTTGTACAAATTTTGTTTATATTATAGTAATAGCAGAAGTAATATACATGGTCAAAAAAAGATCTCAAACTCTTTGACTGACATGTTTTATTTTCTCTTCAACTCTTCCCCAATTTAGAATATTTATGTCGGAAAAGAAACGTGTTGCAAAGAAGGTAAGCTTGAAGGGTTTGTGTCAATGCCTTTTGATGTTTCTACTCTAGTAAAAAATAATAATAATAATTCTCTTTGTTCCTCTTCTTTCTCTCCCTAACTCCAGTTTATACCCTGAATCTTGAAAAATCTAGTTCAATGGATGCCTCCATCACTATCCACACCTTCCAGTGGATTGTTAGCTTTCTATATTTCCATGGAATTGTGCCATGAACTTCTATAGAAATAGCACTTCAATCCTAAACTCTTAGACTAAGGGAACTAAATCTCAATAGTGTTTGATGAAATTACATTTGAATGAATTGTTTGATTTGTTCTCGATTTTCATTCAGTGCTTTGTCTACTGAAAGCAATCAACAAAACAGACAGAACATTTAAGCAAGTCACAGGGTCCTTTTAGTGCTTCCAGGCAAATAGCATGGGGAGTGTAGACCAGGGTAGTGGGCTGTGTGAGTGAGCCTGATGGAGTAGGAGGCGGCTGGCAAAGATCTAGAGGAAGACAACTTCAGGCTGAAGCACAGCAAAAGCATAGTTCCCCATTCCCTGTTGTTCCACACCCAGCATGCTCTGCTACTTTACGTTAGATATCTGGCCTCATAAGCATTTGATGTACAATTTTTGTAAATCTCACCTATTGCCCAATTAAAGTTTAAATCTCCTTTACTTTCATCCACCTCCTATATCCATCTAAACAAACACCTGTGATGGTATGAAATCACTACTTACCATAACCCTGGTTAACCTGCTTCTTTTAGTCCAGTTTGGGCTCTAAGTAAGGTCTTTGATTCACTAGCCATCCCTCTGAGGCTGCCATTCATTATTCCTAATTCTGTGTGTTTTTTTTTAATATATATTTTATTGATTTTTTTACAGAGAGAAAGGAAGAGAGATAGAGAGCTACAAACATCGATGAGAGAGAAACATCGACCAGCTGCCTCTTGCACACCCCCTACCGGGGATGTGCCCGCAACCAATGTACATGCCCTTGACCGGAATCAAACCTGGGACCTTTCAGTCCGCAGACCGACACTCTACCGCTGAGCCAAACCAGTTTCGGCCCTAGTTCTGTTTTGTTGGATGTCAATCTTTCCTATGTCTTAGTTCCATGAGCCAATCCACAGAATTGCCTTGAACAATAATCAACATATTGCAAGTGTTCCATAAACGTTGGTTTCTATTATTGCAATAATGACTACATAGAAATAAATCTGTGAGACAGGCACTATTATTCTCACTTTATACATTGGAAGTCAGGTTCAGAAACATTAAGTGACATCCAAGTTCATACCATACAGTAGATAAAAGACTCAATATTAAGTCTTTGGGGTCCAGAATCCACACTATAGATTTGACTATCTGCTTCCAGCAATAGAAAGGGGGAAAGAATACTCCTTAAGGCAGAAAAGCACGATTTTTTGTCCTTGCACTGTCAATATTTTCTTTATGTATTTTTTTAGTTGATTTTTGCCCTTTTCCTGTCAACATATTCTTTACATCCATTTCTTATAAATTATAAAAGAAAAATTGTAGGAAATATTGTAAAATATAAAAAAGAAAGAGAGAGAGAGAGAGAGAGAGAGAGAGAGAGAGAGAGAGAGAGAGAGAGAGAGAGAGAGAGAGAACGCATTTATGATGACACCTTTGGGGCAGCTATTTCATGCTGACTCATTTTGAACTCTTGACATCTAAACTGGTTCTCACGTATATGCCTGTTTTTTTTAAGATCTGAGTTGAGTGAAGACTCTACATTTCATATCATTTCTGGGCAGGCTCAGGTAATAAAAACCATCACTATCTACAAATTATAAAACAACAGCTATATCAGACCTCTACACATAACCTTTTCATACATTTGTTGTGTGAGTGTATAAGTTATGAAAGTCATCTAACTCATGGCTTTCTCATTCTGACCATAAAAACACAGTAAGATTTTTGACACCCTGATCCAATCCAGTACACACTTACGTGAAGCAACACTATTACTACATAACACACACTGATATTTTGTATTCTGTTTATCCTAAATACAAGAAGTAGACAACTCTGTAGATTTAATAACCCTCTCTAAAGAGTATGATCCACAATTGGAAAAACACAAGCCAAAGCATTTCATAGCCACCTTTGTGAATATGCATCTTGATTTAGTACTTCCATTTCATGTCTGACAATTGTCTTAGATTTTCAACTGTTGATTCTATTACATGGATATCTTGAAAGAGAATAGTCTGAATATGTCTTAGGTTTTGTTTTGCTATTTTTTTTCAATCCCGCTTCTTAAATTTTCCCACAATTTAATATTTACAACTCTGCAATCTTCTAGTCATTTAATAGGTTGTGTGAATGGGGCACTGGTAGTCAAATAGACAAACGTACTGTTCATTATTTAGAAGTGGTTTGCACTTACTTACGTTATTCTTTTTGTAGCAAAGAACCTCAGACCGCTACTTTGCAAAATGAAACTGCAGTGTGCTACCAAGCACATGAAAATATCTCCTTTAAGAACAAGCTTTACAACGTGCGTTAAGACCAGCGGTTCTTCACGACTTTAGGCCCTTGACTCCAGAAGGCAATGACCAGATCTTACCATGTCTGTCCTTATAAGCTCCAGGATGATTTTTCTGTCCATATTTCACGGCATTATAGCATGTCAGTGATGTTGGTTAGAGTGTCTTTAGCTCATCAGTGTCTAGTCACCCTTATTGGTAATTAGTCTTAATTTTTTATACTAAAATTGGCTCAGTCTTTCTGGTCATAGCAGAGCCCTCTCCCAAATATGAGCTTAACACTTTAGAATTGTGTATTCTGTTTAGACTTTATGAGCCATGTATCCATCAAGAATTCTCATTGGGAAGACAAGAAATGAACCAATACTTTGGTCACCATAAAACATTGGAATAGGACTTAAAATCAGAAAATCTGATTTGGTCCTTAAATGAGTTCACTTGGAAGCATTTTTTTTTTTCTCTTGCAACTCATAATGTTAAACTTCTTAAGTTACTGTAGGCTTTCAAATCATGGAGGTTCACAAGTTTTTATTTACCTGGTGGGGAAATAAAGTTGGTGTGGTTCCCCATTAGATCTTTTTTGGCTCTGAAAATATAAGGTTTTAAGTGCTTCCCCTGGGACTAGGATGGGGTTTTTAGTAGTTAGAAGGAGCTAGGATGTTTAGTGGATGAAGTAATAAAAAATCCAATTGCCATGTGATTTAACACATGTATGCTATTTTTGCTACATCTGTGTCATAGTTCCAGGAACTCGTATAGACCAGTGTCAGAAAATCTGAATGAATTTTTAGAATGATGCAGGACAGAGATAAATAAAAGGATAAACAAAAGGGAGAGAACAGGAAAAAGGCTTTCTGTTTAGAAAAGTAAGTTTGCAAATATAATAGTGTTGTTTGAGAGTGTTTTTAGTTTCAACTGAAATTCTAAATTTTCCCCAACCACTTAAATTAAGACAGGAACCACTATATGATCCAATAATCCCACTCCTGTTCATATACCCAAAAATCTCAAAATCACATATTTGCAAAATATATGCACCCTTATGTTCATTGCAGCATTATTCACAGAGGCTAAGACATGGAAACAGCCAAAGTGCCCTGCGATAGAGGGCTGGATAAAGAAGATGTGGTACATATACACAATGAAATACTACTCAGCCATAAGAAAGGATGAAAGCGCCATTCTCAACAGCATGGATGGACCTTGAGAAGATTATGCTAAGTTAAATGGACAGAAAAAGCTAAGAACCATATGATTTCACTCATATGTGGGATATAAAATTGAAACTTATGAATACAAATAGCAGTGTGGTGGTTGCCAGAGAGGAGGGAGTGGGGGGAGAAGGGGATCCTAATATGAGATAACAGGAGAAGATTTATCTTTGATGGTGGGCACATGATGTAATATACAGATTTTGTAACAGAAATCCACACATGAAACCTATATGTTCATGTTGACCAATGTCACCCCAAACAATTTAATAAATAAATTTAAGGAAAAAAAAGTATTATGGAAGGATGAATGTTTTTTTTTCATATCAAATTCCAGTGCTCTTCCTTCTTCACAATCGAATTAAATTTTTGTTTTTTCCAAGAGAGTTAAAGCAAAAAAGGTAAGGATATTTTAAGCCACCAGAAATTTCTTTTCTTTTGTTTTTTTTCTCTTTAAATCAGGACATCTGTACATGAATAGTTCACAGGGCTGGGTAATAATTTCAATTTGAAGTAATCCTGAAATAATTCACACTTGTGGTTCAATGCTACTCACACTGTAATGGCCTAAGAGGGTGGGATGCTTGTTTTTATTTTTATTTTTAAAAAATATATTTTATTGATCTTTTTACAGAGAGGAAGAGAGAGGGATAGAAAGCTATCAGTTGCCTCTTGCACACCCCCTACTGGGGATGTGCCCACAACCCAGATACATGCCCTTGACCGGAATTGAACCTGGGACCTTTCGTTCTGCAGGCTGACACTATCCACTGAGCCAAACCATTTTCGGCGGGATGCTTGTTTTTAAACGCAACATTTCTAACACGTAGCTGCTGAATTCTAGAAAATTAATAGCACCTCTGAATAAAGGTTAAATGAGCAAATAATATTAAGCATTATCTACTGGGTTTCCTAAATAGGATGAGACTATTATAGTTTAAAAAATCTTGTTCAAACTACAGATTTTTTTCTTTAATTTATTATTTATATGTTTATTTTGTTAATCTCACCTAAGGATATTTTCCCATTGATTTTTATTTTATTTTTATTTTTTAAAGGGTTTGATTTTTAATAACTGTATCATTCCTTTTTTATTTTTAAATATATTTTATTGATTTTTTTTTTTACAGAGAGGAAGGGAGAGGGAGAGTTAGAAACGTCGATGGGAGAGAAACATCGACCAGCTGCCTCTTGCACACCCCCTACTGGGGTTGTACCCACAACCAATGTACATGTCCTTGACGGGAATCTAACCTGGGACCCACCTTTCAGTCCACAGACCAACTTTCTACCACTGAGCCAAACCAGTTTCGGCTGATTTTTAGAGATAGGGATAGACAAAGAGAATTACTGCTATGAGAGAAACACACTGATTGGTTGCCTCCAGCAGAGCCCTGGGGCTGGGGAGGACCCTGCAACCAAAGTAGTGCCCTTGGCTAGAATCAAAACCCAGAAGCTTGGGTCCAAAGGACGATGCTCTATGCACTGAGCCAAACTGGCTAGGGCTACTAGTACAGTGTTTTTCTCTTAAATTCAAGACATAAATGCATAAACAGAGATTTCAAATTAAAGCCCAGATTTTAGTTTTTCTGGAAAGAAGTGGCAACATTGGACCGCATTCCTATACAATCAGGGCCTGATTAGGTGGCATCCCATTCTCTTAGCCCACCAGCCCTTGCCCTACCTGCAGCTCACGTTTGTTACCTGCTTCTTGGCTTGTGGTCCTTTGCATTTATGCTGCCTCTTCCAGTCTCCATACTTTTCCTATAGATGTATGACGTCACACTAGAGGCTCTGAGAATCTGGTTAACTTTGTTTAATCCAGAATTTCCAAAATTTGTTTGAAACCCATGAGCAAGGATGGCTGCTGGCATGCCTGTGAGGGTGTGGGGACACAGAATTAGAACTTGAGTTCTATCTTGACTCTTACCAGTAACACTGGATTCGTGTAGGGCAAGTTGTTCTTTATGCCTTTTCTTTTACATCTATTAGAGATAATAATTCCATACCTACATCGGATCCTAGTGGTAACTAATGATGACAACAATGTTATTTGTGAGAAGGCTGAAAAGTGAAAAATATTACAGATATGCAAAGGGCTTTTATTTTGGCCGAGTTTTTAGTAATAGCAAGTCTAGTATTAATGCTCAGTAAATAATTTCAACAGTGTTACATTCATAAGTCTCTTGCTCTAGAGTACCACTGAATAATATTTTTTGAAAAGTTGATATTGGGTAATTTGGCTGTAGAAAATAACTCAATAACTGAGAGAAAGAATGGGTAGAAGGAAGGAGAGGGGGAAGCATTTAGCTAATATTAATATTTTCTGTAATTTTATCAATATTGTAGAATGTATTAAGTTTTGTTTTTGATCCTTTGAAACAGTTGAGATTTTATTTTCTATAAGCTGTCCTGGGACATTAGGACATGGGTGTAATTTAGGCCATATTTTAAATTTGGGAAATTTTGCACATCTTTAAGAAGCAGCAGAACCAATCTTTCACTGATGACTGTGAAGATAATTTTGTGAGTACATGAAAGTTGAGTCTCTTATTTTCATTGTAGGAACAAACACCAATAGATGTGATTTCTGTTTTCATTTTGAAAACTGACTTTTTTCTCAGGCTCATCAGTTGGGGCCTGACATCTTCAACTTGCGGTGGATTCTCAGAACAAGGGCAGGCGGGACAAGATTTGAGAGCCAAGTGTGCCTGGCAGTTAGGTAAGTGCTGGGGGTGGAGTTCTCTATTTCCCAAGGAGTTCCCATTTAATAGGTACCCTCCATCCCCCCGCAAAAAAGCCCACAAAACACAAAACCATCAATTCTGCTACCAATAAATACTGAGGAGAATGAGAACTTGGTGATAGGATGGGCTTTCCAACCATGGCATTTGGAGTAAGATAACCCTTTGTTGCTGGGGGCTTCCCTGTGCATTGTGGGATATCTAGCACCATCCCTCGCTTCTATCTACCAGGGGACAGTTGTGCCCTTCCAGCTATGACAACTGCAAATGTCCCCAGACATCACCAAATGTCCCCTGAGAGACAGCATCACCCCTGGTTGGAAATCAGGGTGACACAGGATGCCTGGGGGTGTGAAGGATGTGAGTGGGGAGGGTGGGGAGTGGTGCAGGGTTGGTCAGGGACTGCCTCTGAGAAAGAGGTGACATTTGAGTTGAAACCAAACAAGGCACCCGCTTGGAGGAATCCACCCAATGCCAGGGCCTTGGGGCAGGAAGAAGCTTGTGCATTAAGAGGGAGAAAGTAAGGTGTGTTTCAAGCACTAACAGCCATGTGGCTGTAGCCAAGTGAGTGAGGAGGTTTGGAAAGAGATGAGGCTAGAGACTTGGGCGCTGCTTCTCACAGGGGCTGGATGCAGAGGGCCCTATGAACACCTCAGTTTGAGAAGAGTCCCACTCTTAGGAAACAAAACACTATATATTAAGGCTTAAACCGGATATGCATCACCAAATTGTGCCAAAAATAAATTCAGCATTTCTTAATGTGCTTCTAAGATTACACATGAAAAGTCGGTTTAGTTGGTTGGGGTGACAGAAGATGAGGGTACGTAGGGGGAGAGAGTTACATCCTGGCAGTGAAGGGCTTTTCACAGGTCAGTATGAGGGCACCCTGGCCTCGGGAGAGAGGTCCTGGAAGAAGACGGATGGGGTGTCAGAGTTTGATCTACTTGCAGCCTGGCATAGTGGAGACATGTTCTCTGATTGTGATATTTGCCTCAGACACCCACTCTCCATCCCATAGGTCAACCCGCTTTCTGGGAAAGCTTGCCTCCTGTATTTTCAGTGGGTGTGTCATTCCTCATGGCTCAGCTCCAATGTCACCTCTCCAGTCCTGTGGGACCCCATTCCCCAAGGCAGAATTAGCCTTGAAAACACTTTGTGGATCCCTCTTCAGCCACTGGATGAATATGCCAGGCATGGTGCTGTTACCCAGCGTGGGTCATTCTACATGAGGCCAGGGCCCTACCTAGCAAGTGGGGCACATTCTGGGTGAATTACAGAGACACCCTCCTCCCTTTTTCTGGCTGGCACAGCCTCTGAGCCAGGTCAAAGGCTTGTCAAATGGAGTCTGTCCAAACTACAAGCATAATTAGTGATGTAGTGACCCTATAAGTTAGTGCTTTGTATTAGAGATGTGTGGGTTAAGGACGCTTTGTATATTGAGTAGTCTGAGGGAAGTGTATGCAGTTTCTCAGCAACCAGCTTACACACAGTAAGTGCTTACTACATAATTATGAAAATTTTGGAATAAATTGAAAGAATGTTTCCTAAATCCTCCCTCCGTGTCCTGGGAATGAGGGGGGATGGGAGAGCTAAGTGTCTTTTTTATTTTATTTTTATTGTTATTGTTGAAAGACCTGATTATTTTAAAAACTCTTTTTATGAGCTAGAAAGAACTCTCTTCATATGACCAGCTGGAGTTCGTATGTACCTCAGAGGCTCTCTGGCCCGTGCTTTGCAACCTTGGCTTTCTGTACATTAGAATCACCTGGGAAGCGTGGCCAACTACGCATGCCCAGACCAAGTCAATCAGAATCTCAGCTGTGGGGCCAGATAGGCTTTTTTTTTTTTTTTTTTTTTTTTTTTTTTTTTTTTATCTTCTGAGATGATTTCAGTGTGTAGCTAAGGCTGAGAACCACTGACCTGAAGAGACTTGGTGAGGGGAGGTGAGTGCTTGTGTCCTTGTTCTGTGTGAAGAGAGCTCTGGAAAAGCACAAAAGATTCAGACTAAACAGAGTATCAACAGCGGGCTGGGACAGGTGGGCAGACAATGGGTGATAGCAGATCTTTCCTGTGTCTGGCTGCATGGCAACAGCATTATATTGGTGGCAGCCCTGGGAATGAAAAGATGGACACTGCCACGAGTTTGAAAGCTTCTCAGGAAGCCAGCCCGCAGCTGTCTAGTTGACTGTCCCGAGCTTCCTAAGAACTAAACGTTTTCTTCCACAAGTTGTAAAAGTAAGCAAAGCAGAAAGTCCCTTTGGCTTGTGAGGGTTTGCTCTAAGGTAACCTTCTTTTGTTTATACGGTGGACTGCTGAGACGGGGTTTGCTCTGTCTGGCAAATGCTGAACCTGCTGAGCCTAAAATATTATTTGGAGGATGTCTTCTGCCCACATTTATCAACAAACTTTATTTTTAGAGGAGTTTTAGGTTGACAGCAAAGTTGAGTAGAAAGTATAGAGAGTTCCCTTAGAACTATCCTCCCCCTCCCCCAATGCTTATCAATTTTCACCCATTGGCCTGGTTGCCCCTAACTGCCACCCTGCCAGCCTGGTTGCCCCTTACCCCTGCCAGCCTGGTCACCCCCCTCCCCCCCAGCCTGGTCGCCCCTTAGTGGCCCCTGCCGGCCTGGTCGCCCCCAATTGCCCCCCTCTGCCAGCCTCGTGACCCCCAACTTTCCCCCTGTGGACCTGGTCACCCCACACAGCCTGCTGCTAGGTCATTTGGATGCCCCCTCACTTATCCCCCTGCAGGCCTGGTTGCCCTACACAGCCTACTGCTCAGTTGTTTAGTCCCTCATTAACCGCCTTGACAGCCTAGTTGCCCTATACAGCCTGTTCAGTCATCTGTTCGGTTGCGATGGTTGCTCCGGCTTTTTTATATATAGATAATTCTTTTACTGCCCTAAAAATCCCCCTATACTCTACCTGTTCATTTCTCTCTTCCTCCAGATCTGTGACAATCACTAACCTTTTTATTATTTCCACTAAAGGCCTGGTGCACCATATCCATGTCTTCTCGCAGTACGGGACCCCTCAGGAGATGTTTGCCTGCAGGCTTAGGCCCACTCCCACCTTAGCTAGCAGTGGGACATCCTCCAAGGGGTCCTTAGTGCTGCCTCAGAGCACTGACCAACCATGAGCCTGGCTTCTGGCTGAGCTGCGCTCCCTCTGTGGGAGTGCACTGACCCCAACAGGGGCAGCTCCTGCATTGAGTGTCTGCCCCCTGGTGGTCAGTGCACATCATAGTAATGGGTCATTCTGCCATTCAGTCAATTTGCATATTAGGGTTTTATTATGTAGGTAGTTTTATCTTTTTCAGAATGTCCTATATTTGGACTCATACAGTGTGTGGCCTTTTAAGATTGACTTCTTTCACCTAGCAATATAAATTTTTGTTTTCTTTCTTTTCTCGGCTACATAACACACTGCTTTTATTGTGGAATGATATTTCATTGTTTGGATGTACTATAGTTTGTTTATTCACTTACCTATTAAAGGACATTTTGGCTGCTTCCAAGTTTTGACAATTAAGAATTAAGTGGTTATAATCACTCATGTGTATGTTAAGAAACATGATTGATAAATTATATTGTAAGAGTGTACGTTTAGTTTTATAAGAAATTACTAAATTGTCTTCCAAAGTGGCTGTACCATTTTCTATTGCCATCAGCAATGAATTAGTTCCTGTTGTTTCACATCCTTACTTGCATTTGATGTTAGATTTTAGCCATTCTACTACATATATAGTGGTATTTCATTTTTGTTTTAATTTGCACTGAGCCAAACAGATTTTGGCAGGTTGTTTATTTTCTTATTGTTGAGTTTTAAGAGTTCTTTTTTTATTTTGCCTAACAGTTCTTTATCAAATATGTCTTTTGCAAATGTTTTTTTTTTTTCTCCAGTCTATGCCTTGTCTTCTCATTCTCTTGACAGTGTCTTTCATAGAGCAGAGGTTTTAATTTTAATGAAATCCAACTTATCATTTTTTTATCCATGGGTCATGTCTTTGGAGATATATATATATATTCCTCAACTGAGGATATTTTTCCATTGTTTTTAGAGAGAGTGGAAGAGAGAGGGAAAGACAGAGAGAAATATCGATGTGCTAGAATCTTGCATGAGCTCTGACCAAGGTCTAAGCCTGGGAAGAGCCTGCAATCTAGGTATGTGCCCTTGACCAGAATTGAACCCAGGAGTTTTAGGTCTGCAGGCCAATACTCTATATACCGAGCCAAAGTGGCTAGGACTAGTGTTATATTTTAAAAGTCATTGCCAGCATGGCTCAGTGCTTGAGCATCAACCTATGAACCAGGAGGTCACTATTTGATTCCTGGTCAGGGCACATGCACAGGTTGCAGGCGCATTCTCCGTATGGGGTGTGTAAGAAGCAGCTGATCAATGATTCTCTCTCATCATTGATGCTTCTCTCTCTCTCTCTCTCTCTCTCTCTCTCTCTCTCTCTCTCTCTCTCTCTCTTCCTCTTTCTCTCTCTCCCCTTTCCTCTCTGAAATAAATAAAAATATATTTAAAAAATAGTTGAGTATAGAGTTCTCATAGATATACCCATCGAAGTGAAAATATATGAGCATAAAAATTTTTATAGTAGTATTATGTTAAGTGAAATAAGCCTGTCAGAGAAAGACAAGTATCACATCATCTCACTCATATGTGGAATCTAAAGAACAAAATAAATTGATGATCAAAATAGATACAGAGATATAGAAGCATGGAATTGACTGATGAATCTCAGGGAGAGATGGGGATGGTTGGAAAAGATTAACCAAAGAATTTATAGGCATAACCCCAGGGATACATAGTGTGGTGAAAGCCTGGGGCAGGGGCAGGGGATGGGCTAGAAGGGGTCAATGAAGAAAAAGCATATCTGTATAACTTTCAATAATAAAGATAAATTTTAAAAATTTGCATACAAATGTTTATAGCAGCATTACTCATTATATCAAAAAAGTGGTCAACAACCCAAATGTCCCTAACTGATGAATAAATTAAAAAAATGTGACATATCTGTATAATGGAATATTACTCGGCCATAAAATGGACCGAAATACTTATTTATGCTATGATATAGATGAATCTCAATAACATTATGGTAAGTGAAAGAAGCCAGATGTGACAGACCATATTGTATATGATTCCATTCTGTAAAATGACTGGACAAATAAATAGGAAAAAATGTAGAGAAGTGGCTGCCAGAGGCTGAGAAGAGAGAAGAATAGAGAGAGACTGATAATAAGTATGTTGTTTATTTTTTTTTAGGGGGGTAATGAAAACATTCTAAAATCAGATAGTGGTTATGGCTGTACAACTTTGTGGATATGCTAAAAACCATTTTAAAATGGTAAACTTTATTGTGTGTACATTGCACCTCAAAAAAAAATTAAGAGTAGGGAAAGGGCTTGTGCTGACAGAGGGATGTGTGATTTGGAGACTGGGAGAAGATTTTTTTATGGGATCTGATCATAGGAAAAGAAAAGCCTGGATTGAAGGCTTCTGGGTTTTGAACAAGGACATGACTTTGAGAACTGTGTACGGTTATCTTGATATATGCACATCCCATTCTCATCTAATATATCTGCTACCTCTGCTTTCTCTAGGAACTTTCCCTCTGCCTGTGAGCATGACAAACAAGAGCCTCTACCAACTTCCCCCTGACCCTTTAACAATCTCAATCTCCTTTTACTCCCCTTTCTCATCCCTTTATGACTCGGTCAAACTTTTTTGTTTGTTTGTTTGTTTTTGTTTATTTTTTTATTACAAACGCCCATTTCCCTGTCTCCCATCTACTCCTTAAACCAATGTAGTCTGGCTTCTAAGTCCACTTGTCCAGTGATGCTGTCCAGTGAGCATTCTATGTAAGGGTAGCGGCCATTTCTCAATACTTATCAGACTTGACCTTTCGGTTGCATTTGACCCTGCTGACCAAACCATCTTTCCTACCCCTCCCTCTTCCCCTTTGCTCTCAGGGAGTGGTGCTACTTATCTGGTTTCCTCCTACTCCTCCGCATTTGTGGCTGGATCCTCTTTCTCTGTCTTCCTAAGCACTCACATCCCCAGGCAGGGCTCAATCACCTCTTGCTTCTTTCTTGACATCTCCCTATTTACAAGAAATCCTCCCCCAAGTCTCTTACAGTCACATCTCTCCCCTGAGCTACAGACCCAGTTGTGAACTATACGTTTATGTCTTTGCCTAAGTGGGCATTTTCAGCTATAATTTCTTCCCATTATTTCAGTTCCACTCTTCTCTTCTTTTCTATTAGAACTCCAAGGGCATGAATGTTAACTCTGTTGTTACAGTGTTCAGCTCACTGAAATGTGGTTCTTTTTCTTTCTTTTTTTTCTTTTTTTTTTTCCAGTGTGGGTAAATTCTATGGATCTATCCTTAAGTTCTCAGTTCCCATCCTCTATCATCTCCACTCTAGTATGGAGCCATCAACTTTTATTCCAGTTATCTTACATTTTTCAATTTCATGATTTCCAATTTGTTCATTTTTATAACCTCTATTTCTTTTTTCATATTCTAGACATTTTTTTATGAACAAAAGTACTTCTTAAACTGATGGCCATTTATTTATATATTTAAGTATGCATCTTGAAATATGAAATAAAATGTATATGTAATCCCCATTATTGTACCTAAAAAATTAGTGATAACTCTTTAATATTAGTATATATTTGTTTTTTTCTGCGTGCCCCTCCAAGTGACTGTTTATAATGGATTCATCCAAACTAGTATCCAAAACAACCTACAGAGTACATTTGGTTGTTATGTCTTTTAAGTCATTTAGAACAGTGACTACTCCTTTTTTTTGTCATACCATTGACTTGCTGAAAAACTAGATGAGTTGTTTTTAAAAATGTTCCATATTGTGAACTTTTCAGATTGTTTTATTTTCTGTAAGCTAAAAGCCAAAAATTTTGATTGGTTCCAATTTCAATATTTTTTTAAAAACTTTATAAATGAAATTATTAAAGTGCTCTTTAAAAAAAATTCCCCCCCCCCCCCCCCCCCGGTTTGCATGTGACCTGGTTTGCAGGTCACACTTTATTTATTTATTTTTTAATTTATTTAGTGATTAAGTTATGACATATATGTCCTTATCCCATATTACCCTCCACCCCTATCTCCCCACTCATGCCCTCACCCCTCTGGTGTCTGAGTTCATTGGTTAGGCTTATATGTATGCATAGAAGTCCTTTGGTTGCTCTCTCTCCCTTAACCTCACCCTCCCCTACCTTCCCTCTGAGGTTTGACTGTCTGATCAATGTTTCTCTGTCTCAGGATTTGTTTCTGTTCATCAGTTTATATTGTCACTCATTTATGAAATACAATTTTTTAATTGATTTTAGAGAGAAAGGGAGAGGGAGAGAGAGAGAAACATCAATAATGAGAGAAAATCATTGATTGGCTGCCTCCTGCACTCCTCACAATGGGGATTGAGCTGCAACCTGGGTATGACTGGGAATCAAACAATGACTCCCTTGTCCATAGGTCAATGCTCAACCTCTGAGCCACACTGGCTGGGCTAAATTGCTCTTTTAAAAATATATATTTTATTGATTTTTTACAGAGAGGAAGGAAGAGAGATAGAGAGCTAGAAACGTCGATGAGAGAGAAACATCGACCAGCTGCCTCTTGCACACCCCCTACCGGGGATGTGCCTGCAATTAATATAAATGCCCTTGCCTGGAATCGAACCTGGGACCCTTCAGTCCACAGACCGACGCTCTACCACTGAGCCAAACCGGCTTCGGATAAATTGCTCTTTTTAATAGTAAATTTTTGGGGGAGCATCTGACTATCTAGTAAAGAGGACTTAAATAAATCCCTGTAGTGTGATACTATTTCTGAGGACATTAAATATGTGTATTAAAGAGGATTTAAATTAAAAATTGAAAACATAAAATATGTTCATAGTGCAGTAAATATTTTTAAATATATATAATATATATACATTTTTAAAAATATATATTTTATTAAATTTTTACAGAGACATCGATGAGAAACATCAATGAGAGAGAAACATCGACCAGCTGCTTCCTGCACACCCCCTACTGAAGATGTGCCTGCAACCAGGGTACATGCCCTTGACCGGAATCGAACCTGGGACCCTTCAGTCCACAGACCGACGCTCTACCACTGAGCCAAACCGGCTTCGGATAAATTGCTCTTTTTAATAGTAAATTTTTGGGGGAGCATCTGACTATCTAGTAAAGAGGACTTAAATAAATCCCTGTAGTGTGATACTATTTCTGAGGACATTAAATATGTGTATTAAAGAGGATTTAAATTAAAAATTGAAAACATAAAATATGTTCATAGTGCAGTAAATATTTTTAAATATATATAATATATATACATTTTTAAAAATATATATTTTATTAAATTTTTACAGAGACATCGATGAGAAACATCAATGAGAGAGAAACATCGACCAGCTGCTTCCTGCACACCCCCTACTGAAGATGTGCCTGCAACCAGGGTACATGCCCTTGACCGGAATCGAACCTGGGACCCTTCAGTCCACAGGCCGATGCTCTATCCACTGATCCAAACCAGTTAGGGCAGTGCAGTACATTTTAAAAGCTGGTCATGCGCATAGATATGTCACGTGCGATTATGTCTGGCAGGACCTACCAGGTATATCAATGAGTATTGGAGCATAAACATAAAGAAATTCTCCTGTCCCCCCCCCCCCTTAGATGAAATAAAGAGAGATACACTATGATTATGAATTGCTTTGTAATGATTCTAATACAAAACCAATGAAAGATATCTTGCCAAAAGCATCTCCCAGAAATAAGATGGAGGAAAGAGTGTGGCTCCCTGCTGGTCCAACTCCTCCAGACCACTTTCCTAAAGGGCAGTGGGAGGGGGGAGCAAAGCGATTCACACAGGGCTCCAGGCTCTCTTGTGTTAGGAGCACAGAAACAGGACCTGGGGCTGAGGGGGAGGGGGGATTGGGGAGGGAGATGAGACAAATTAGAAACAAAATGTAATGCCCTCTACTTTAACAAGTAGGGTTAGCTGCTCCTTTTCAACTAGAGATCCAGGGAGCCCTTAGCACACCAATGCTCCACCCTGAGCTTGGGATACAGGGGGCAGTGACCCTAGGCACAGTCCAGACTGTCATGTGGGTGCCCTCCCCCACGCCCAGGGTAAGTGGCACTGGAGACCAGCCAGGCACAGCTGTGAAAGGAGAACCTAATCGCTGGCACCTTGCCTTTCCCCCCTTGGGTTCCTTCTCCTTATGTGGGCACCCCACCTTTCCCACTTCTTATTTCCAAAGGACTTCCTCCTCCCAGACCCCTCACCTTTCATCCCCTCCTTGGTGCTCTCTGTATGTTGATTCTGCAGAGAACATCCCTTGGAGGCAAGGCGGGTGGTGACCAGGTGGAAGTGTCTGGCTCAACCACTAACCGGTATGCATCCTCCAGCAAGGAATAAGCAGCTCTTAGCCTCAGTTTCTCCAGAGGGACAGAATGTGAACCTGAAGCTTTTCCAAATATTCAGCGTGCCATATCTGTTTGGCTAGGTTTCCCATCAAGATCTGGGGCTGAAGCTGAGGAAGTTTTTTTCTCTTTTGTTTTCTCCTCTCTACGTTCCAACTAAGTACTTAGCAGAGAACAATATTAAAATAATATATGGGATATATATTTTCTCTTGAACTACTATGTAACCTTTAAGTCAGCTAAAGGAAATCGAAGAAACAGATAACAATTACACCTCCTTCTCTTTGCTTACACCCTCTCTTGCATTAAACAAAGGGAAATTGCCGTTAGTTGCATGTATACCAAGGTTGCTTCTTTGTTCTTTGTGCAGTGTTCAGTGAAGTGCACTTACAAAAAGCTCCTTACATTCTATAGAGCTTTACATTTTACACTATGTTTCGTATACTTGGTTGGATGTGCTTTTTAAATTAAGTTCTGCTATGTGTTTTTAAAAAGAGTTCTATTGAGGTATAAGGTACACAAAATAAAATTCACCCATTTCAAGTGTCCCTCATATTGGTAGAGACGTATAATTATGTAACCACCATCATGTTTGATCCAAGACAGACATGTCCATCACTCCAGCTCTTTCCTCTTGGCAGGCAATCCTCTCCCCTCACTTCTACCCTCAGCCACTGGTCTGCTTTCTGTCAGCATGGTTTTGCTACTTTTTAGAATTTCATTTACATGGAATAATATAGTGCGTGAACTTTCGTGTGTAGATTTTTTACCTGGTGTAACATTTTAGAGATTTCATTGATGTTGTTGCACGTGTTAGTAGCTTGTTCTTATTTATTTATTTATTTATTTATTTATTTATTTATTTATATTGCTGACTAGCATGTTGTTGTGCGAACATTCCAGTTTTGGGCTCCTGCCCATGAGGCTCTGGACATTTATGTACAAGCCTGTGTGTGGACATGCTTTCATTTCTCTTGGGTAAAATCCCTTCTTGTGGAATTGCTGGGCCTCATGCAAGTGTATGTTTACCTTAATTGCTAATTGTTTGTGGGAAGATGTTTTGATTGAACACAAAAACTCCATGGAAGCCTTAGCTGGTTTTGGTGCAGCAGAGAGAGCATCAGCCCAAGGACTGAAGTGTCCTGGTTCAATTCCAGTCAAGGGCAAGTACCTCGGTTGCAGGTTCCAGCCCAGACATTGTGGGAGGCAACCAATTGATTTGTCTTTCTCACATCAATGCGGTGTTCCTCTCTTTGTGTTCCTGCCCTTCCTTTCCATTATCTCTAAAAATATCCTTGAGTGAGGATTAACAGCAAGGCAGAAAAAGGCAGTTCTTCTGTAGAGAGAAAGAAACTGAGGCAAGAGGGAGTTTGGTGACTTTTTGGACTATTCTACTATTAGATTTGGATATGCTAGCTGAGGACATACATCTCTAGTGCTCACTTGCATTTTGGTCTATTATAATATCTCAAGAATTTAAGTTCATTTGTACACAAAATTAAAGATTATCCTACCTAATAGAGAGGGCATATGCAAATTGACCACCTCACTGTAACAAGATGGCTGTGCCCACAGTGGGGAGAGGCAGGGATTTCATAACACAAGATGGCTGTGCCATTACAAAATGGATTGAGATTGTGCATAAGTAATCTTTTGTGTCTTGATTGTCACACTCAGTCATGAAACTCATTTTCCTCACTTCTGTCCCAAGGATCCTTTCACATCAATAAATATACACCTACAACATCCCTTTAAATGGTTGCTGAATCTTCATGTGGATGACTCTGTATGAATCTTCATTATTATTAATAGTTTTGTATCCATTTTTAAGAATTTGTTTATATCCCCACCTATTTATTAACCATATTTTTGAATTTTGAGGCCATTATTTGATTTAAAGATGTGTGGTTTTTCAAAAGCAGAACTTTGATTTCTTTTCGAGTCACCAAATGTTGGTGAGCAGATTGCACCTGCTGTGTAGATGGAGGAATGGAACTTATCAAGTAAATATGTCTGTTATATAAGATACTCAGGTGGGGGATTTTGTACTTCATCTTAAAATATTTATTTGAATATGGAGGAAAAAGAAAAAAAAAATCCTCCTACCTCATGAAAGAGGAAGTTTGAGTAAAAATTTGGCAGCAAAAGGTCTTAAAGAACAAGTTTCCTTTAAAAATGCAAGCCCAGGAGTTTCACTTCTCTGTCTTCCTCTTGTCTTCCCAAACTAGAAAACTCTAAAACCTATGGACCAATTGAAAAGAGCTTCCATTAGAGTGAGTGAGGGTAGAGCTGATAGCAGGGAAAGCACCAGTTCACTTACCAGCCAAAATGACAGTGATAAAAATAATCCAAAATTCTCCAAAATATCCATTCTCAAATTGTTTTTGCAGTTATGTGGGCTAAACTCATTCCCCTTGAGTTTCCATAAACACACACACACACACACACACACACACTACACACACACACAAGAAAAAACAACTGTCCTCAATGTCTCTTAGAGAAAACTATAGAATAGGAAAGTCAGTAGTGAAGATTCCTTCACACTTAAAATCCTTTTTCCCCTCCCACTCTTATAAAGAGAATAAGTTCAGAGACAGGAGGCAGAAGGAAGTTTAGATATCATTTAGTAGTTTCCTCATTTTTTGTAGGTGGAGAATATCATGTTTAGGTTTCATTCTTATCTTCATTTCCTTTTTGCTTTAAGAATTCAGTTTTGAAATTGTTGGCTTTTGTAACTTTTAAAAGGGTTATCTCCTTAGTAACTCCTTCATTACATGACAAAACTGGGTTTATCAACAGAAAGTATTTTCTTTCTTCAAGGGATAAAGTTTAAACCACTCAAAACTCTTTCCATCTCAGGAATAAACTGTTCAACTTCCCTCACTTAATGAATTACATTTTTCTCTGTCTTTAACCTTTCTGTTTCTCTTCTTCCTGCTAAAGAGTAAGATATAGCCTTGTTCTACAAAGGCAAATTTTCTGTATTTCCATTTTCCTTCTTCTGTTTTGTAAAAACAAATTTGAAAAGTAATTTATATTAATTGAATACAAAAGAGAGATTAGCTAAGATGTCAATAGCAATCTGTATCTCAACAACAATTGTCTAGAAAATATAAAATAAGGTATAAATCAAATTAGCAATAAAAAGCATAAAGTATGTAGCAATTCACCTAATAAAGGATGTATAAAATCTTTATACATTTTTTAAAAACTCTGTTAAAGAACATAAGAAAACCTTATTTATCAAGTTAATGGATGGAATGACTTAATACTGTGTTTCCCCGAAAATAAGACCTAGGGCATGGAAAGATAAGACATCTCCTGAAAATAAGACCTAGCGCAACTTTGGGAGAAAAAATTAATATAAGACACTGTCTTATTTTTTGGGAAACAGGGTATATGTAAAGATATCAACTCTTGCCCTGGCTGGTGTGGCTCAGTTAGTTGAAGAATCATCTTGTACACCAAAAGTTTGCTGGTTTGATTCTCCGTCAGGGTACATACCCAGGTTTTGGGTTCGATCCCTGGTGGGAGCCTGTGCAGGAGACAATCTCTCTATCTCTTCTCACTCTCTCTCTCTCTCTCTCTCTCTCTCTCTCTCTCTCTCTCTCTCTCTCTCTCTCCTCTCTTTTTCTTTCTCTCTTTCCCTTCCCATCTCTCTAAAATAAGTAAAAACATATCAGAATAAAAAGCACAGAACACACATATTCACATATCTTTATGTATCTGTCCAATATTCTACATACATATGCTAGAGATGGCATTGCCAATCAATGAAGAAAGGATATATTTTTTTTAGCAGAATATAGTGAGAAAACTAGCTTACTATATAGGAAAAATTAACTAGGATGTCTATCTCATGTTATATATAATAGCAAGCTCTAGAGGGATTAAAGACCAAAACTAAAACTAAAAAGTTGTTATATATGTAATGATATTATATCTGCCTATATGTCTATGTCTATGTCTATGTCTATGTCTATGTCTATGTCTATGTCTATGTCTATGTCTATATATATATATATATATATACCTAAACCTAAGCGACTGGCTGACCAACTGATAGCTATGATGTGCAATGACCAGCAGGGGGCAGACGCTCAATGCAGGACCTGTCAAACTGCAGTGACTTAGCAGATGTGGTTCTTGGGTGACACACCTGGAACCAGAGAGGAGGGAGGGAGGGAGCCTGATTCCAGGGTGCATTGCCAGAGAACTGCTCTCTTGCAATCCGGGACCCCTTGGGGGATGTTAGAGAGCTGGTTTCAGCCTGATCCCTACAGGCCAGGCCAAGGGATCCCACCAGGCCTCTAGACCTATGCTAGGTGCTGGTGCTACAAGAAGGTTTTAGTATATTTCCTGTATTCCAGGAGATATGCTGGTTAGAAAGTATATGTGAAAATGGATAATCTTAATATGATGTTCTAATTATAAGATCAGGTGTGTGCTACCAGTACTCAAGTGGGAACTTTGGATTCAGGAAGACTTTTTGGAAAAGATTCAGGCTGAGTGTTGAAGGGTGAAACCAGTTAAAAAAAAAAAAAAGTTAAGGACCTTGGGCTGAGGGAACAGAAGGTTAGAAGAGGTTAATGGGGGGGGGAAAGTGGACATATATTGTATAATACTTTCAACAATAAAGATTAAAAAATAAAAAGGTTAAGGAATTCTAACAGAAAATCCCAAACCTAGCTGCACATTTGAGCCTAAAATACTAATGCCTTGGCCCCACCCAATAAAATCACATTGTCTGGAGTAGAACCTGGCCATTTTTTTTTTTTTAATTTCTCTTATGATTTTAAGGTGCCAACAGATCTGAGAACCACAGATCTAGATTGACAAAGAAAGAAGAGCAAGGCTACAGGCGTATAGAATGGTGGGCCAGGTGGCTAATAAATGTCAGAGCTTCCAGTCCTCACCTCAGAGAATGTTCTTAACCACTTCTCATTGCTGTTTCCACTTGACTGAGGTGGTATGAGGATACATTCCATTATGCTGCAGTTAAACAATTTAGTGGTTTAAAACCATAGAACTTTGGTTTTGTTGCTTCCATCGAGGATCAATAAGGAAGGGTTCCTGCTTGATGTCATTCTCACTCACTCAGAGACCAGGGATTGTGAAGGTTTCACTATTTGGAGCCAGTTGCTCTGTCAGAAGAAGGGAAAATAATGAATTGCACACCAATTTTTTAAAATTTATTAAATTTCTTGAGGGAACATTGGTCAACATGAACGTATAGGTTTCAGTGTGGGTTTCTATGTTATAAGATCTGTATATTACACAGAGTACACCAATTCTTATAGGCTCCCATTTGCTAATGACCCATGATATTTTTGCCCACATGTTCTGGCCAAATCAGGTCATGTGGCCATATCTAACATCATGGGTGTGGGACATGCTACTCCAGCATACGTCTGGAAGATAACCGGAGTAGTTGTAAAAATAACTGTTGTTAGATGTATTAAATCAAAGTGAACTCAATGGCCGAAGGCAGCCAGTGATATTTATCTGAGTTTCCATAATATAATGTAACCTGGAAATAGTAATTTCACAATGTTTGGGCCAACTATGGTATCCCTAGAGCTGCTGGATGCTGTACTTTTTTCTTCTTGCATCTGATTCACTCACTTTCAATTTCTTAACCCAAATCCTGACCTTCCCAGAAGAATATTCTTGAGTCACTCAGAACATGTATCCGCCCAGGCTTCATTTCTTTTTTTCTATTTGGGGAGCCCCCTTGTAAGGATGATTTCAAAGTCCAATTGACTCATGCCAGCTTTCTCCTATCTTTGCTGTTTTGGCTTATAAACCAAAACAATATTTTCACAATTCTTAATGATTTCAAAGAACTTACTTTTAAGTAGTCTCATTCAACCCCCAAATCAACTTCCTGGTGCAGGGATTATTCAGTCTTATTTAACAGATAAGGATAATGAGTTTCAGAGAGGTCAGACAAAAGCTCGCAGAAATTACTTGCATCTCCTACAGCCACTCTGTCTTCTTTCTATTTTGTATCAGTTTCTCCCTTTAAGGAGTCAAAATATTCATTCATTCATTCATTCATTCATTCATTCCACAAGAACTTGTTATCTATTGGAAGTGTGGCGTTGGGTGAGCCACAGGAGGTGTAAACACAGTTCTATTGTTCCACTAACAGCCTTTCCATCTCCTAATAGAACTCTTAACATTTTTCCGGGGAACCATCCTATTTCATCCCTTGTTCTCAGAAATACTAGGCGTCTACCCTAGGCTCAAGGAATTGTTCTGATTTGTCTAAACCAAGTCATAGACAACTCATACGATGGATTTAAGAACTGGCTAGTGAACTCATTCTGGATAATAAGTTATAAGGTTAATCCTGCTTAGAAAGACTTTCCTTCTCAAATAAAGGTCAAGGAATAATGATGTAAAAGCCCTCATGATTCTCACTTCTTCTACCCAGAGGTGAATTTGGTGACCAGAAGCACATTAGCCCTCCTCTGACCATGTTGTGACAAACCAACATGAAGGAACAGCAAGAGAGGAATCTGAGTCCTTAGTGATATTTTGGAATTACTGGGTTCCTATACTGAGACTTCTTGGTATGAAAGAAAAAACAAACCCCTTATATGTTTAGGCTTCTGTGAATTGGATTTTCTGTTACATTTGAATGGATTCCTAAGTAATTCAACTGACTATTAGTTATATTTTGAGTTAAGTTTTATTTAACACCTTCCAAGCCCTCTTTCCTTATATGTTTAGGCAAAGATATTATTTCCTTTACACGTTTATTATTGGGATTATATGTGAAAATAGCCACAGAGTATTGAGAGTAGTGAATGTTAATTCATCTCCATTTTCCTAATAACTAGCTCTGTATAGAGGTAGAATGGATTACTTGGAAGAAAGCATGAAAGCAGAAGCTTGGCCACATATATAAAGCTTTGGATGGATGAATAAATTAGTCATCCTTTACTCACTTTCCTTTTTTTTTTTCTTTAAAAGAATTTTATTGGACACATAACCCTGTTTTATTTTATTTGCTTCTTCATTTACTTTTTTATTGCAAAAAAAATTTAAGTTTTAAATTTACTTTTTTAATTTTTAATTTTTATTTATTTATTATTTATTTTTTATTGATTATGGTCTCACATAATTGTCCTTTTTCCCCCATTCCCATCCCACACCCCTCCCTAGATATGCCCTCCCACCCATCCCCACCCCCGTTGTCCATGGTCACTGGCTAGGCCCATATGTATGCACACAAGTCCTTTGGTTGATCTCTTCTCCTTACCCCCATCCTCCCTTACTTTCCCTCTGAGGTTTGAGAGTCTGATCGCTGCTTCTCTTTCTTTGAGTCTGTTTATGTTGTTCATTATTTCCTCTAGATGTGTGAGATCATGTGATCCAAGAAATACCCTTGTAAGAACCTAAACTGCAACAAGCCATAATGGTTATGCTGAGAGGCAAATAAATTAGTCTGTAGTGAGTTCCTTTCTGGGCTAACAGTTCTTTTGAGTCCCAATTTCAATGCCAGATTGTTCCTTATGGGTACATGCTAGCCATGATATTTCAGATCTGGTTGGTGGACTAATGGTGGTAATGCAGGTCCATTTACTTTTAAATACTATAACAAACACCTATAAAGGTGAAATTCTTCCTTTAGTCTACAATGCCTCACTGTTATCACTGTTATTAGAACTACCATGTGCTCTGTCTGAAATTCTTCCCACCCCATCTCCACTTTCACCAATGTCCTTTAGGTCTATACTTAAAAGTGTCCTTGACTCTCTTCTTCCATCTTCAAGACCAGGCAGGGATCTTTCCCCAGCACTCCCATAGTGTTTGTTTTTTTCCTGTCACATCTTATCAAGTGCTGTATTGTCTGTTAACTCACTTTTCTCTCACCAGGAGGCACTAGCCCGTGAGCTCATTTTAGGACAAGAATGGCTGGTCTTATATTGCAGTGTCAGTGCTTAGCACCATGTCACACAGCAGGAACTCAATATATCGTTCAGGGATTGGAAACTTTTTTTTATTAAAACCATACAGTACATGCATGGTAGACACAGACAAGATGGGGTGAGGGCAGGAGTGGGGGTGAGTGGGAAGATAATGGGGGGATGAGGACAAATATGTAATCCTTTAACCAATAAAGAAATTAAAAAAAAAAAAACACAGAAAAAACCCCATACAGTATTTTTTGCATTTACACAACTCTGCCATTGAAGTGTAAAAGCAGCCATAGACAATATGTAAACACCTGCCATGGCTGTGTTGCAATAAAACGTGATTTATAAAAATAGATTTGGTCCATGGGTCATAGTTGTGCTATAACTGATGAAGAAAGGAACAAATAAAAATGAATAAGTAGGGTCACATTTAACCCCATTTACTAGAAAGGAAGCACGGGTTACTGCAAAGGACTCTTTATCAGAAAACCTGAATTCAGTTTTCTTCCTATTATGTTATGTCTTTTATCTCTGGTTTTCTATGGCCTTATCTTTAAAATGAGACTTGGTAATATGCCCTCTGCTTAAAGATTTGGAACTGTCAGGCTCTTAAGGTTAGAATGCCCATTTGTCTTTGTTTCTAGAGTCTAGCAGAAACCCCACAGGCCTAGAGCAGAGATTTTAAATCATTTTCATCTCATGGCAAACATAAACTAATTACTAAAATTCCGAGGCATACCAAAAATATATAATTGCTAATCTGACAAAAAAATAGATACAATGTTGATTCACTCACACCAGCTGGCTGTTGTTTTTATTCCATTTGACAATCTAAGGGAAAAGAGGTCAGTGCCCCTGACTAAAGTCAGGTATTGTATTTTAAAAAATTCTTGTGGCATATCCGTGTGCCATGGCACACCTGTTGAAAATCATTGCCTTAGGGGACAACAGGAGAATCCAAGATGGCTGCTCGGGTAGGCAACTAGCCGCAGCCGCACACAACAATTTCAACAAAATACAACTAAAATATAAAATGGACATTACCCAGAACTACAGGAAAGTCGACTGACTGGAAATTCTACAACAAGAAGCGAGAAAACCAGAAGGAAGCGCGGAGGAGCTGTAAAAGCCCAAGGTACGGAGACATGCGGCGAGCGTGGAGAGGACAGAGCCGGAGAGGAGGGAGGCCGAGTGCCTGGCTGGTGGTCCCAAGCGGGAAGGAGAGAAAAGCTCCGACTGTGCTGGGCCCAGCTCTAACTGCTCTGAACCCCAATTCTAGGCCAGACCCCAGGGACCCAGGCTCATCTATAGGGAGCCGGGCTGTAAGGTGGGACTCGGGAAGCGGCGAAAGGAGGTCCTGGAGGCGCGCACACTGCGCGCAGAGAAAGGCCGGGCCAGCTGTGCCGAGGGATTGCCCTGACAGGAAGGAGACAGGGGCTCCAGACTGCTCTGAATGCCACCTCCAATCCCACTACCAACTGAACTGAACCCCAATACCGGACTCATTGGGGGAGAGCATAGACAGTTTGGCAGCAGGCGAAAATCGAGGGCACCTTTCTCTCAGAGGCGCTCGCAACAAGTACTGAAGGACCCTGAGTCTCAGGAGTCGCATAGGGCAGGGCTGACGGAAGCCAAGGCTGTAGGCTCCACCCTGAAACCCCACCCCATCAGGAAAGCTGCCTGCGAAAATGCCTAAACCAAATAGATCACAAACGAAAGAAATGGAGGACAAAAAGTGACTGGATATAGAGTTCAAAACCACACTTAAAGGGTTGTTCAAGAATCTCCTAGAAAGGGCCGATAAAATAAACAAGACCTATGAGGATATGAAAAGGGATCAACTAGAAATAATAAGGGATCAACAAGAAATAAAGAATACATTGTCTGAAATAAAAAATATTTTATGGAGTCCTAAAAACAGAATGGAAGATCGTAAGAATCAAGTCAAAGATTTGGAACATAAAGAGCCAGAAGACACTCCTCCACAGATGCAAGAAGGCCAGAGAATCCAGAAAGTTGAAGATAATGTAAGAAACCTCTGGGACAACTTCAAGCGAACCAACATCAGAATTATGGGGGTCCCAGAAGATGAGAGAGAGCGCAAGATATCGAAAACATACTGAAAGAAATAGTGACAGAAAACTTTCCCCACCTGGTGAAAGAATTAGACTTACAAGTCCAGGAAGCGCACAGAACTCCAAACAAAAGGAATACAAAGAGGACCACACCAAGACAAATCATAATTAAGATTCCAAGAGCAAAAGACAAAGAGAGAATATTAAAAGAAGCAAGAGCAAAGAAGGTAGTTACCTATAAAGGAGCACCTATAAAATTGTCAGCTGATTTCTCAACAGAAACCATGCAGGCCAGACGGGAATGGCAAGAAATATTCAAGGTGATGAATAGCAAGAACCTACAGCCAAAGATAATCTATCCAGCAAAGCTATCACTCAGATTCAAAGGTCAGATAAAGAGCTTCACTAATAAAAAAAAGCTAAAGGAGTTCATCACCACCAAACCAGAATTATTTGAATTGCTGAAGGGGGTTCTTTCAGAAGAGAAAGTAAATAAAGATAAAAATTATGAACAACAAATACGTAACTATCAACAAGTGAATCTAAAAACCAAGGAAACTAAAAAAAAAAAAAAAATCTGAGGAACAATATTAACTGTTGAATATAATAGAATCAGAGGTATGGAAGGGGAGTGAACTGTTTATTCTTGGGGAAAAGGGGAGAGGGGGATGTGGGAAGAGACTGAACATAAACTGTACACCTATGGATGAGGACAATGGGGGGTGGGGAAAGGGCAGAGGGTGGGGTGAGAAGGGGGGGGAAAGGAACATTTGTAATAATATGAACAATAAAAATTTATTAAAAAAAAAAAAGGAAATCATTGCCATAGAGCATAATGGGTAGACAAGTACTTGTATAATAGGTAGACAAATAATTAATGGTCTGGGTGAAGCTGGTGTTTGATGAAGCAGGTAGTTGGACCAGTTAATAGTTGTAAACTCAGAAGGGGAAACATTTCAGTCATCAGCTAATTTGCTACTGTGTAGAAGTCCTTCTAGGTTTAAGAAATCAGAGTATTTAAATTCCAAATGACAGAAAACCCAACACAAGTTGGCTGAAGCCTCATAGAGAGTTTATTGGCATGCATTGGTGTGTCTTGTTTCAGGAGCTCAAACCAGGTCAAAGACTCAGGCTTCTCTATTTCTCCACTTGCCTTCTAGTTTCACCTACTGGTGGTGGGATGGCTGACATGCTAACATTGGATTCACCCTCGTTTCCTCACAGTTCAAAGACCATTGGAAAATAGAGAGCGTCCCTGACTCTCAAAAGTCCTAATAGATAAGCCGAGATTACCTACCTTTCGCTTTGGGTCACTTGTCCATCTTTGAGCCAAATGCCATGGCCATAAATGAAATTACATACCATGTTTCCCCGAAAATAAGACATCCTCTGAAAATAAGACCTACTTACAGGTTTCCTTCTGAGTGAAATATAAGGCAACCCCCCAAAATAAGCCGCCCCCCCCCCCCCCCGGCTAAACATGAGAGATTTGGCCCACTGATTCTGAAAGAAATGGAGTCACAAGAAATTCACCAGGAAATTCAGGAATTGGATTGTTATGATGATGTTCCAGAAGATGATGACATGATTGTCATTGAATAAATGAGTAAATTCTTGATACTGTAGGATTCACAGTTTGTCTGGTTTGTGTTGACTACTACCGTACTATCGTACCGTATACGAAAATTTCCTTTATTTTCATTTAACAATAAATGTGTACCGTATTCTTCTTCACGGAAAAATAAGACATCCCCTGAAAATAAGACCTAGCGCATCTTTAGATGCAAAAATTATTATAAGACACTGCCTTATTTTCGGGGAAACAGGATAACTTGAGATGTACTGACTAATAGTGAGGGAGGCCTGGCTTGACAACGGCAAGCCCCCCTGTGCAAAAAATGAAGGTGGCAAAGACATGAAATACCTAGAACTGTTGTGACCTCCCTCTCAAGAACACTGTGATTTAATGCAGTAATGCAAGTGGAGGATGTTTGTGAATTCCGTGAAGCCTGTCCATGGATTCTAACTTAGAAAGAGAAGAAAACTGAGCTTAGTCTTTCTCCAGTGTGTGACCCTTCTAGATAGAAACATGGTTATTGATAGTTTTATTTCTAAAACAAAAGATTATGTACACGTTCGCACATGCCATCACCACCCCCACCCAACATTTGTGCACACACTTCCCGCAGTGTCTAAGAGAAAAGTGCTCAATGCATTTCATCATGCATCCCAGATCCAGGAAGGCCATTCAGGATGGGGAAAGGGAAGGCTTTGAGCCAAAAAAAGAAGAAATGAAAACGAAAAGGTCCCGCCCTGTCAGCATTAACTGGAGTATAAGAAATGAAGTTTGGGCAGACAGACAGACTCCTGGGGTCGGCTGACAGTCACAATGTCCAGAGGGCCTGTCGTCCTCTGGCTGCTGAGGGAGCTGTGGTGGCTTTATTTGAGTAAGTGTCTGACCTGCCATGCGGTGGGGGGCTCCGCACCCTGAGGTGGGGCTCCTTGGCTGGTGGGCTTCAGGGAGCAGAAGCCCACCTCATTCCTGCCCCCACCCCACTCCAGGGTTTTTCTTTGGATGGTCTCTCCTCTTGCTGTTATACAAAGTTTTATCCTGAAACCACTTTGGGAGTTTCAGCTTGGGATCATTTGTGTTCATATCAGAAATGGCAATTGAAGAAGAAACACAGAAGTAAGGGGTCAGATGAAATGGGGAAAAGACATGTCCTCTGCAGATGTTACCAGTGCAGTCAGATTGATGGCAATTTGCTCTGGGAAGGGCTCTTGTTGTAATTCTTTCTTTTCGCTTTATTGTTAGCTTGAGTATACTTTCTAGTTTAATTTGCCAGAAATTAAGCTTAATTTAATTAAACTCCAGGCAGGAGTTTCAAGGAGAGGTTTCTTCTGGCACATTGCTCCCAGGTTTTGGATGATGCGGAGGCACACCCTGGGCTGAGACCAGTGCATCCTGGTGGCAGAGGGCAAATGCCGGAGTCCTGTCTGCTCACAACAGTTGGCACTGGGAACATGGTTATTGAGCCCTGGCTCTTCCCTGTGTGAGACTGGTGAAAACCAGTTTTCACCATCTGTGATTCTAGAACTAGGCAATATGTAGTGTCTCTTGCAGTTTTAAAAGTTTGGTAGTTGTTTGCCTATGAGTCTTTCAAGGACAGCAAAGGTGTTTCCTTTACCTCTCCAGCCTGTGCCATGCAGTTCTCTCTGTCTCTCTGTCTTCTGCAAGTTCATGGGTCCTCAGGTCTCCTCCTAAGGTGGGCTTTTCCTGAATGCTCTGGACTGATTCAGGAATTTCTGCTATGAGTTCCTGTCCTCCCTGGAGTTCAGTGAGCGCTCCCCCTCGTCCCCCCCACCTCACCCGTGCCCCCATCAGAGAACAGGTCACTGACCTGCTTATCTCCTCAGATATGCTGTGGCAGTTAATGGAATAAAAGCAACCCATGTCTGCTTTTTTTTTTTTTTTTTTTTTTTAAATCAGTGTTTTCAATGGTCTTTATCTTGTTCTGGGAACTTGATTTTTTTATGCTGAAAGTTGCCGGGGTCTAAGTCCGCATTGCCAGCTACTGGCTGGTTGCTGAGCTGTTGGTTGAGCTGGGGTGGGTTTCTTTAACCCTGTTTGAAAGAGCTGGTAAACTTTCTCTCTTTTTTTTTCATTTGGGTCTTTTCTAAAATGACCAAATTGGAAGAGAGTGACTGTTCAGTCACCGAGAATCCATCAAAGCTGCGCATGTCCTTAGAAGATGCCGAATCACAAAGTCCAGTCTGCAGATGGTGGAACTGAGCCCCGGGTAGGGAAAGGGCTTTTCTTGGGGTCACCAGCTGGGGGCAACACCAGTGGCACCAGAACCCAGTTGTCCCCACACCATCCTGGGTAGCTCCAGAAAAGTGGAATTGATTTGATACAAACAATTCCTCTGCTCCAGGATACTTTTGTAACTGGAAAAAACAGGGTTTTTTGGTCCTATTTCTAAATCTCCCATGTTTGGTTACTTTATTAATTCCACATGGCACTGATATTTCGTCTCATGTGAACCTTAGAAACTCTTTCTGGGGAAAGTCATTATCCCCTTTATTTTACAATGACAATGAGGTTAGGATTACAGTGGCTTTCCTCCAAGATCACAAAGGCACCAACTGGCACAAGAGGTTTACAATGTGTGCCCAATGGCTGTTTTCTGCCATGCCAAAAGGCCTGATTCCCTGCTTCCCTTTTTTTTTCTTTCCAAAACCATCCATTTTTAATCAGATGAGTAATACAGAAACACCCTTGGTGAAAAAAAAAATAATGCTATAAAGCCCAAATCCCTTTTGATGACCACTGCCAGGCCCCATCCCTTTCCAGTCATGGAGATGACCAACACAATGAGTTGGGCGTATATCCCACCAGACACTTTTCTATGCATTTAGCTTCATATATCTATACCCCCACTCCCACATGCACATACACAATGTGAACTCTTATTTATTTATTTATTTATTTTATAAATGGTTTTTATATTGTGTGTGTTATATTAAAATTTGCCCTTTTCATACTTTCATAAGACCGAGGTATCATGCTAACTGGCATAAGTCTATCTAATTCTAATAATCTTCTATGCATGATTCCATGGAATGAATGCTCCTGTTTTGCCATGCACACATACACATTGTTCACTCCATTCACATGTATGTGAAGGCTGCAGTAAACATTTGCTATTAGGTTTTCTTGTGCATGTGTGTTTTTCTAGGATAAATAAAACGCAGAATTGCTAAGGTTTAGAATGCACATGTCCACGTTGAGTATTAATAGAAACTGTTAAATTGTCCCACATTGTGGCTATACCAATTCTTACCCTATTTCAGTGTAGTTGACTCTGGTAGGCTATCTTTTCCTAGATCCCTGTTGGCCAAAAATTGCTACTCTCAGCATTCTAAGTTTTGGCCAAATAGGTGAAATTTACTAGCCACTCCTATCGCCTCATCTATGAATTGCCTGTTATGTTCTTTTTTAGTTCTTCTTTTGGGTCTTACGAAGTAGGATGCTTCCTGTGGTGCTGTAGTACTTGGGAAAAGAAACTGATGACTCTCCAGTAGAAATAATTCTAATCTATTTTAAAAGTAATTCTCCCAATGTAAATAAGAGCTAGCCTGTGTTTTAGAAGTTATTTGTTTTAGGCACACGTGTTCTGTGTTGCTCACACAGCCGAGGGTGATGATGATACATTTCTTATCTTTCCTCCTGGGTTTACGGTGGGCAGAGTGGACTTCTACAGCATTTATAGTCCGTGAGACATTTTCACTGCAGCAAAGTGAAGAGGCTGTGAGTGCAGGGAGAGCTCTGGCTGCTATGTGTTTGGAATGACCTTCATCAGGGGAGTCAACTGTGGAAAGCCTGAGCAGTACGTCCTTTGGCTTCCTCTCTGGGTGCCTTTTAGAGTTGATGCTCACCTTCCCCTAGAGAGGGATAAGCGCTTCTAACACCTGGTCAAGGCCTGTGGGCCATGTCTTATACAACTTAGCCAAGTGGGTCAACACAGTTAGTGAATGGGGTCTCATGGGCCAAGGAGGTTCCTTGAGGAAAACAGGAAGCAGGAACATGGCGCCTGGGATGTAGTCTGGAGCTTCAGCCTGCCTCGCTCTCACTTCAGTAGCTTTTCTGTTGTTGTTTAGAACAAGTACTGATGCTCAACTAAACCAGTGGGCTGGCAGCAGTGAGAATGTTTCCCAGATTCTCAGAAAGGGATGTGATCTTCAAAGAGCCTGTCCAGTTGGTCCCCACACACTGGGGGAGTGGCCAATGATATCAGAATGACCTGAAGGGTTTGGTTATGTACATTTCCAGGGGCTTTGGCCTCAGAGATTCTGACTCAGGGCTGGTCAATAAAATATCTGGTTTTAACAATCTCCCCGGGTCATGCTGATGAGCAGCCAAAGTTGGAAAAAGTGGACGCTTCATCTTAAAACTAGAGTGGGGCACAAGTAGGTTTACAATTGTTCACATGAAAAATAATACAATAATTAATAGATAAAAATACAAGAACAAATTCTGTGTTTCACGTGCTCACAACTGTAGACCTATTGTACTTATGCCCCACCTGGCAGTGATACTTCCATATAAGGGATATTGTCAGCGTTTTTGTATGCCACAGCTCGCATTCTAATTCCTGGGGCCTGCTTCACTCAGTTCTAACATTAAAAAAAAAAAAACAACAAAAAACCCTCAAACACCACCTAACCTCCTATTGTCTAACAACAAATAGATGGTCCAGAGCAATTCCTTTGTGTTTCCGGTGCTGAAAGGAGAGGGCAATGGTATATACCATGTTTCCCCGAAAATAAGACATCCTCCGAAAATAAGACCTACTTACAGATTTCCTTCTGAGTGAAATATAAGGCATCCCCCCAAAATAAGGCCCCCCCCGGTCTAAACATGAGAGATTTGGTCCACTGATTCTGAAAGAAATGGAGTCACAAGAAATTCACCAGGAAATTCAGGAATTGGATTGTTATGATGATGTTCCAGAAGATGATGACATGATTGTCATTGAATAAATGAGTAAATTCTTGATACTGTAGGATTCACAGTTTGTCTGGTTTGTGTTGACTACTACCGTACTATCGTACCGTATACAGGTAATAAATTTCCTTTATTTTCATTTAACAATAAATGTGTACCATATTCTTCTTCATGGAAAAATAAGACATCCCCTGAAAATGAGACCTAGCGCATCTTTAGATGCAAAAATTATTATAAGACATTGTCTTATTTTCGGGGAAACAGGTAGTTTGGCAGCCCATTTTCATGCCATAGTCCGCTCTGTGTTGGAAGACAGAGGGAGACCCATTTAAGATATTCAAGTCAATAGTACATAATCACTGCTTATTGGGATACAGTGGGTAGAGAGCTATGTTTAGACCTGTTTATCTGAGTCAGGAGAATTGAATTAAAGCGTCAGGATTTTTCAGTGGAGAGTCTATTGGTTTATCTTATGGTACTCAGTGTCAGAGTGGAAGGAAGGGGGGGAGAGGAAAAGGAGGAGGAGGTGGAGGAGGAGGAGGAGGTGGAGGAGGAGGAGGAGGTGGAGGAGGAGGAGGAGAAGGAGGAGGTGGAGGAGGAGGAGGAGGAGGAGGAGGAGGAGGAGGAGAGAGAAACATCAGCAAAAGGTCTTGCTGTGGAAATGAGTTTAGACACTCAGGTGGGCCAGCTGTCTCCACTTGGGGGATGGAAGGATGTGGAGTTAGGGCCTCAGCTCTCATTAAGCACACATCAGAATTTAGACTAAAGAAATACATATACTATTGTACCATGTGGGGAGGTATCACTACCGGGTGGGGCAAAAGTAGGTCAATGTGCTTATCTTCCTGGAAGCATCTGTTTGGAAAACCACTCTCATGTCTGAGATACTTGAATTCCACACAACCTGGTTGTCTCATCCCTCCTCACAGCACCAGCTGCAGCACAGACTGTGGTGACAGGATACGTGGGCCAGATGGTGACTTTGCCCTGTCTGTACTCATCATGGTCTCCCAGCAACAGCATGTGCTGGGGCAAAGGCTCGTGTCCCAACTCCAAGTGCAACGAGGAGCTTCTCCACACTGATGGGACCAGCGTGCTCTCCCAGAAGTCGAATAGATACCAGCTTTGGGGGAATATGAGGAGAGGCGACGTCTCCTTGACCATCCTCAACACCAACCAAGGTGACAGCGCTACGTACTGCTGCCGCATAGAGGTGCCTGGCTGGTTCAATGATGTCAAGAAGAACATTGTCCTGAGGATAACAAGAGGTGAGCACAGGAAGGGGTTGTGCCTGTGGAAGGAGAGATTTGGCGGTTAATGGGTGATGGGTTCAGTGGTAGAGAGGCCTTGCCTCCTTAAGCCGTGAGCGGACCGAGTACATCTCAGGTGTGCTGCTCTGACTAGAGGGGCCATGGTGTGCGGCAAGGCCCTGGGGTGCCAAGAAAGCCACAGAAATGAGTGGAGGGTGGTGGGTGGGGAAGGAAACTTCAGCATCAATCTGAAGAAGGCAGCTGCTTTTTTTTCTTTGGGATTGTCACCCACTGTTTACCGATGTTTCAATTTTCATGTAAGATAAACTGACTTTTGCATGTTGGCAAAGATTTCAAAATTTAGCTTACTGGGTAAGCTAAATAAAGTGTGCCTGGGGGTCAGCTTCAGCCCATCAGCCAGTAGTTTGCAGCCTCTGGCAGCGGGGAAATGGCATGTGATGTGGGGACGCTCAGGGCCATTCTCAGGCATGTTTTTCCTTCTGTTTACTATGCTGCTTTTGGTGAAGTTTGGAATAAGGTGGAACTCCTAAAGCTTTGATCTGCAAAGAGGCAAACAATTGATATGGCGTTTTCACATTGATTTTTTCCCCTCTCTCTCCTTCTTGCTCCTCCCTCCACTCTCTAAAAATCAATGGGAAAATATCCTCCAGCGAGGATTAACAAAAACAAAGATTTGAGCTGCATGGAGGGCAGTCTGTGGCTAAATGATGCTAACAATAACAACCTTTCCTGCTTGTCTGGAATGGAGCCTTGTAAAGTAAGCCCTGGGTTCAGCTCTCATTATGGATGGGGGAATGTGGCACTCTGTTCCTAACTGAAGGGCATCTTGGAAGGCAGGGTCTGTATATTAATATGCTTAACAAGCTCCTCTGCTGACTCTAATGTACTTTATTTTATTATTTTTAATATTTATTAACTTATTAGGGTAACATTGGTTAATAAATTATATAGCTTTCAGGTATACAATTGTGTAATGCATCATCTGTATATTGTATTATGTGTCCACTAACCCAAGTCGAGTCTCCTTCCATCACCATTTATCCCTTCTGCACTCTCTTCTACCTCCCTCACCCCCTTTCCCTCTGGTAGTCCCCATACTGTATCAGGTTTTTGTTTTGTTTTGTTTGTTTTTGCTTAACCCTGTCACCTTTTCACTCACTCCCCCAATCTCCTGACAGCTGTCAGTTTGTTTTATGTATCTATGAGGGTGTTTCTATTTTGTTTGTTAGTTTATTGTAATACATTTTAAAATTAGAGAACAACTAATGTGGATGCTTCTAGTTAAAGCACTTCCTTACACATGAGCATATTTTCTCAAAATAACTATTCTGATTTATTGAACTAAATGATGCCTATCCAAATCTGTTCTTGTCAAGCCTGGTATAGCCAGCTATTGTTTTATAAAATATTTGTTTGACCTCCATACTCTGTGGGGTCATGTCTATATTCTCTTGAAACTAATGATGTCTTTCAGGCCATTAGAGTTCATGGAAATTTGGCATATTTAAGAAGGTGGTATCTGTAGAATAATTGTAGCTAATGAACCCAAATTCAACGTTTAGGGGATGAGTGGTGCTGGTTACGAACCAATCTTTAGTATCCAAAAGAAACTGCACCTCACCATACTTTGGACTCAGTTTTTTTAGATGTTTATTTTATTTTATTGTGGAAAGAACACCTAATGTGAGTTAATGATAGGCACAATGTTGTATAGATCTTCAGAGTTTTTTCATCTTGCTTGACTGAAATTTTATATTTGAGCTCACTTTTGATCAGTCATTCATTTACCCATGGATATTTATGGAACATCTATATGTGCTCATGGAGCTTACCAGCTAGTTGGAGAAATATATATATATATATATATATATATATATATAGAGAGAGAGAGAGAGAGAGAGAGAGAGAGTGTGTTAATATGCAAATTAGGCCAGGACACCATAAAGGTCATGACCAACTTAGGAGGAGGGATCTGGTGAGGGCCCAGGGCCTGAGAGAACAACATGCAGGAGGGCTGGCCCAGCTGTGCAGCCTGGCACTGGCGCTGGGGTTGGAGCAGAGACACAAACCCGCAGGGAGGCCAGGTTTGATTCTGATCAAGGGCATGTATCTATCGTAGATTTCAGGCTCCTCCCTGGCCAGGACCCAGGTCAGGGCTCATGCAGGAGGTAACCTGTTTGAAGTGTGCCTCTCATATTGATGTTTCTCTCTGTCTTTCTCTCTCTCTTCCATGCTCTCTAAAAATCAATGGGAAGATATCCTCCTGTGAGGATAAAAAAAAAAGTCATATCCTATGAAAGAGACATCTTGAAAATGCCTAAAGAAAGTTGTCCTTTTTTTTTTTTTTTTTTTTTTTTTTTTTTTTTTTTTTTGTGGTGAAGGGATCACAAAACACCTTGGTGGCTGCAGTGGCAGGCAGTGGCAGCAGCAGTGGAGTGATGGGGGTGGTGCCTTCCCCTGATCAGCCCAGTTACTTCCTGCAGAGGGAGGAAAGACTGTGGCTTAGGCCTGTTACCCATGGGGAGCAGGTCTAAGCCATCAGTAGGACATCCCCTGAGAGCTCCTGGACTGGGAGAAGGAGCAGACTGGGCTGAGGGACTCCCTCCCATGCATGAATTTTGTGCACCGGGCCTCTAGTTAAATAACAATGATCAAACAAATGTATAATTATGAAATGCATTAAATGCAGTGAAGGTAAAATATGAGAGTGCAAAAACATTGTTATTACATAACACAGATGACCTCTTTGCAGAAGTGTCCATGTAGCTGAGAAAGAAGGTTAAGGAGTTAGCCTCACGAAGAGAGAGACTAGGAAGCAGCAGGTATAAAGTTCTTCCAGCCAGAAGGCCACTAATATGTTCAAAGAACTGAAGAAAGGCCAATGAGCTGGGAAAGAAGGAGAGTGAAGTGGAGACATAAGATTGGAAGGAAAAACAAGGCTAGATCTGATGGAACCTTGCAGCCAAGATTGTGGGCTAGGCTTTTTAGCTTACAGGCAAGGAAGACCCAGTAAAAGGTGTTAAGCCGGGAACTGACATAATTAGATTTGTCATTTTAAAAGATTACTTGAACCAATGTGTGAAAAACAAATTGGAAAGGCTGAGACTAGTGGCAAAAAACAACAATTTTTATGGACATTACAATGGTCCAGGACAGTATGTGAAGGCAGTAGAAACGGGGGGAAATGGAAGGGTCTCAGATATATTCGTATTGTTTCCTTTTTCCTCCATCTCCACTTGCTATCAAAGATATCTCCTGTTGGTTACAGCCCCAACAACCACCCGACGCCCAACAACCACCACCACCACCACCACCACCACCACCCCCACCACTACCACTACCACCACCACCACTGCTATGCCAACAACCACAGCTGTGCTTCCAACGACAGTCATGACTACACCTGACCTTACAACCGGAACACCACTTCAGACAAGAACCACCACTGCCCTCACAACAATGACAACCACGTGCCCATGGACAACACCAACCTCCCTTCCTGCGGCAACCACAGTTCTCCTGACCACTGAGCCTTCCACCGAAGGATCCACCCTCACTACAGGTACCTGGCACAATTGATCATTCTTTCCATTCTGCTGATCACATGTATATGGAATGGGTTTCTTCTACTGAATGAGCAGTGCAGAGATGTGTGTGTGTGTGTGTGTGTGTGTGTGTGTAGGGAATGGTGGTATGTGTTAGTTTTCCAGGAATATCATAACAAATACCTCATACTGATGGCTTAAACAAGAGAGGTTTATTTTCTTATATTCTGAAAGCTAGAAGTCTGAGATCAAGGTGTCAGCAGGATTGATTTTTTTCTGAGGCCTCTATCCTTAGCTTATAGATAGATATTCACCTTCGCAGTATGTCATCTCATGGTCTTTTCCCTGTGTGTGTCAATATTCTAGTTTTTTCTTTTTAAAAAATATTTTTAAAAATTTATTTCAGAGAAAGGAAGGGAAAGGGAAAGAGATAGAAACATCAATGATGAGAGAGTATCATTGATCGGCTGTCTCTTGCATGCCCCTTACTGGGGATGGAGCCCACAACCTGGGCATGTGACCTGACTGAGAATAAAACCATGACCTAGTGATTCTTGGGTCAGTGCTCAACCACTGACTCACACGGGCTGGGCCTAATCTCCTCTTTTTATAGGATACCAGTCATATAAGATTATTTTTTTTTCAATGACAGAACTCAGTTTAGAAGACAGAGGGACACCCCAAATAGAAAGATAAGCATTTCCCTAAGTTCATCTTATCTTTTAAAACCTTGGGTTTTCCAGTCAACACTCAAGACAACACTCATGTCACTGGGAAATGAGTGACTCAGCGATTTTTTTCTCAGCCAAGGGGTAAGGGGCTGTGCTCCTATGAGTGGTTTTGTCTTTGGCCGTGGGAACAATCTGTCTGCTGCCTGCTTGTCTTGGGTCTGAGCTATTTTGATTCCACTGTGGTCGCATCCTACATCCTCCTGCAAGTGAGGATGAAAGTGAAACTTGCTAGAAGCATCAGTGCTGGCTTCTTTCCTGTTCTGCCTCATTTCTGAATCGCTTCCTCAGCCACCACTGACGTGAAGCTAGGAATGCTCCTGGGAGAATCACCCATTTATTCAAAATGCTAATAACTTATAAAAGATTATGCAAATATTACAGCAATGCGTTTTGTGAGGGATACAAAAAAAGGATAGAAATAAACCTCAGTCTGAGGTATTTGTTATGATAGTCCTGGAAAACTAACACATACCACCATTCCCTACACACACACACACACACACACACACACAACCTCTCTTTGACTTCCTCTCTTTAATCCCAGCCCCTCCTGAAGGTGATAATTCTAGATCTTTTTCTTTTCTGTTACCTATATGTAGAGATATATAATTATAGTTTGCTTTGTGTGTGGATTTTTAAAATGCTATTATACTGTGTGCAGTCTTCTGCATTTTATTTTATTCACCTCACATTATATATATTAGATCACTTTCTTCCTCTGTCCACGTAGAGCTGCATCATTATGCTAAATTGCTGTATAGTATTTCATTCTATAGAAAGTTCTAGTATCCGTTGCCCTATGAGGGCATTTTGGTTGTTCCAATGTTTCATCATTGTGAACAGTCTGCAGTGAACAGCCTTGGGTGTGTGTCCCCTTAAGCATTTCTGCAAGTGGTTCTCTAGCTAGGGAAGTGACCAAGAAGGAGAAATGCTAGACTGCAAGAAATGTGCACTTGTGAGTTTAATAGTTCTTACAAAATTGTCCTCTGGAAAGGCTGTGCTGATTTGTTTTCTTGCCCAAGGAATATCTGCTTTCCCGTATCCTCCCTACCTCTGAGAAGAAAAAGTCATCTCGTTCTTTTGTTGTTCTGATTAACAGTGTTTGAGTGTCTTTCTATATGTTTACAAGCCAGAAAATAGCCTTCCCTTTAACTCTGAAGGAGGCAGCATGGTGCACTCATTGAGGATCAGAAGATAGGAGTGGAGGGGACAGATAAGAGTGAGTGAAGTGGCACAGGTTTTGAAGGAAGATTATAAATCAGGATGAAATGCAAGGGTGATCTCCTGTGGGAAAGCTCTCACCTGTACTTACTCATGCCAGGGGAAGACAGAAAACCTGGACTCGATGTGCTCATTCGAGGGAAATTAGGTCCCAGAGAGTCAAACCTTCTTTGTCCATGGGACCAGCTTAGGGTGGGAGCTGTTTTCTATCAGAAGAGAAGGTAGCAACCAGAAAAGTGACAAAGGGTGGGCAAGGAATTGCAGTTTTCAAAATGTCATCTTTTGTTTCATTTAAATCTTGGACTATTTTACACTGGCTTGGGAACAAGAGGCCATCTGGTATTTTACCTTTTCTGTAACATTCCTGGTAATTTCTATTCGCTCCTCCTTGTTACACTCCCGGAGAGAGAGAGAATACTTGCTCTGACCTGCAGGGGCTGCGCTGCTGAAGAGGAGCTTGTTATGAGAACATCTGTCAGTCTCTGCTCATAGAGCAAACCAGAGCTTATTGAGTACATACCATGTGCTGGCCACGCTCTTCTTATGAGCCACTCCATCCAATCCCTCTTTAGCAGGTGCTCATGTTCCCTATTTCACAAGGCCACAAAGCTCTCAGGTACCAGATCCAGGAAGTCTAGCTCTGATTACATGCTGTTAGATATTATTATTATTATTATTATTATTATTATTATTTACCTTGTTTTCCAGTCTGAAATTAAGGGTCAGATTCTTCATTTACCATTCTCTCTTCCCACTAGTTTTGGTAACAAAACATTTATAATAATTATTACCTTAGGACTAAGGACTTAGCTATGAGTTAGAGGCTATACTAAGGGTTTTTACCATGCATTTTATCACTCAAATCTCACAATGATCTTCTAGTCAGGTACAGCTATTACCCTGGTTTTACACAGTAAGGAAAAACACACATGCAGAGGGTCAGAGAGTTTCTTAGAGAAGCTTACACCTACACACATCTTTCTTTCTTTTAACACTACTCATAATCTCATTTAATTTTTCACAAAAGCCCACGAGAGAGATACCTCATTACCTCCATTTAAGAATTGATGGTTATATAAATTGTCCGGGAAATGACAGACCTAGATTTGGCCCATGTCTGCTCTGACTCCACTCTGACCCATGCTCTCTGCTTCCACTGATGTCCGCTTGGAGGCTTTTAGAGAATAAGACGACTTCTTCATTTACATGAAAAGGCCTTCAACCCATTTCACAGGGCCTGCATGTCTCTGGGGCTTTTTCTTTCCCTGACAAAATAGCCCCAATTCCCTCTTCATTTCTTCATGTACTTTTTTGGATGATAAGGCTTCTTTTATGATTGAGGGCTGGAGTAACCTCTTAATGAGGATCTTGGCAAAATTAGCATTACCCACAAAGGCAATTTCTCACCTCCATTCTATGGCCACCTAGAATGAAATTCAGAGATGTGGGGTAGTTTGTCCTAGATCACACAGTTAGAAACATGAACAGCAATAACACAAACAGTAAAAGCCCTCGTAAGCTCTTTCTGCAGCTAAAGGGAGTCTGTTAGGGGGATATAAATTCTTACTCCTCCAGGTATATGGGAATTTAAGTCGTTCCTTCTAGCCTGAGGATTCATAAAAGGGTTTTAAATTGCTCCCTAAATATCCAGTCTCTGTGCTGTAGGGACTCTGAAACCAGGGTGAGTAGAGACACAAGACTAGGTCACTTCCTAAGTAAGACCAGGTGGCCTGTGATTAAGTCCTCTGTTGATTATGTCTCAGACTCACTTTTACTGCCTCAGTAACATCCAAGATCCTTTCTTTCTGGTCCTTTCCTTTCACAAACTCCTGGGCAGCATTGGGTAGGGGTCAAAAGCACGCTATTGGGGAGTGGGAAAGGCTCAGGGTTACATCACAGCTCTGCTGTTTCCTGTTGGTCCTCCCCGCCCTTATAGAATATCAGGTGAGTGACTTGTTCTTCTTTTTCTAAATCTCAGTGCCTTCAAACTATAAAATTGAACTAATAGTAGTACTTATTTTGCAGGACTCTTAAGTAAGGAAATAGATGAGAAAAAAATACCTAATCCATAATTCCTCACTAGTAAATGACAGGCACTGTGATGGATTCCTTTGTCTTTTCCTGCACATTTCTGCTGCTATTCCCACTCATACACCCTCATTGTTAGGCCCGACCAGTAAGGTAACAAGAGGCCACTTCCAAAAGCTCCCAGCTGACTCGCTGTTCCTTATAAGTACAGTTTTCTGTGTGTTTCTAAAACTGCTGATTACACGAGGGAAATAGCTAATGAGTGACAAAATTATAAATCTGGGGGAGTTACAAAAGCTTTAAAATTGTATGGTGATACTTCTCTACTCAGTATTAGAATAATATGAGATTCTGATAGCTTTTCACTGACTCCTTTTTAGATGGCTCTTCAGAGCTCTCAATTATTGGTTGTATTCCTGTGGGTGGATATCCTTAATCATCTGCTACCTCTCACTTGTTCTGTCCTTCTCACATTGCTCAACTATGGAGGTCTAGAAATCAAGTTCTGGCTAAAAAAGAGATGTGGTCAAGCTTGCTATGCAAAGAAACTTGCAAGTATTTATCTTCTACTTTGGTGCCCTTCTCCATGTTTAAGGTATTTGGTCCATAGGCATCATCTGAAGGAACCCCACCCAATGGGACAAATCTTCCTTCTCTATAGCTGCCTACAATGGAGCTCAGAGAGGTGGAGTGACTTCTCTAAGATCACACAGCTATAAAGAGGGAGAGGGAGGATTCACACCTACCTTTCATGGGTTTTAAACTGTGGCCATAACCTCATGGGAACTGAAGGGTTGTTGTCTATGGAAAACTGGGAGTCTGAGGCCCCCAAAAGGCCAGAAAGATGAGAGAGGCCTTGTGGTTGAGTTAGGACATGAGCTGAGACCAGAGGTCAGTTCTCATCTCATGTACAGTTGGCCTTTGTTCCAGGCCTGGTAGCTACTGTCTCTCAACAGAGCTTTCCTGAGGGCATATTTTCATATGTGACCCTAAAGTATCAGGATTCACTCATTCTCAGCTCCTAGGTGGGTCATTATACCCACAACCAGCATGAAATAAAAACTATAGAACAATTTCAAATTTAATGCACACACATATGCGTGAGGACTGCACTGTCAAGCCCATAAAATTGAAAGAATGAATATTGCTCTGGTCAGAATAACTTTTTTCTTTCTGGAGATTTTTACAGTACTTTTTTTTTTTGGGAGGGGGGTGCAGTGTTAGGATGGTGAGGAAGTTGGGGAGGGATGCTTTCAGGAACATTTGTCCTATCACTGTATCTGTTTATTTTACAAAGCCAGCCTATCTATCATGGTCCAGAGCAAGCTGGCCTTTGAATAGAATCTCACAGGAAAAGGTGATTGCAAATGGGATTTCATATCTTTATCTTGGCATTTAGTTTGTATTTGTGGATATTTGATTAAGGCCTTTCAAATCTGTCATTCATTAAATGTGGCTTATCTAGTTATTTCTCTCTTCTTCAAAAGGCCATACTTTAGTGGTATAGGTAGGCTTGTAAGTAACAATTAATCATCTAGTGTTCTTTGTTTTGCATAGAAGTATGAAAAGGTATCCTTGGGCCCCAAGGAGGAAGAGATAGAGTCTATCTTAGAAAGGAGGATCAGTATGATCTCACTCAATGACATCTGAATTGGTTCTTCAAGGCCAAGAACATTGCATTGAAGAAGAAAGGGTGAGTTAGGACAACATGAACAGACAGGTGAACTTGATAGAAGTATGAAATCTTTGGAGATTGTTTAATAGTCAAGTTAAATGTCATGGAGACAGGGGGCTAGGAATCATCTAGGTTCTTAAAGGACTTGATGAGCTGAAGAATTTATTTATTTTTTAAATATATTTTTATTTATTTCAGGGAGGAAAGAAGAGGGAGAGAAAGATAGACACATCAATGATAAGAAAGGATCACTGATCAGCTGCCTCCTGCACACCTCACTCTAGGGTTCAAGCCTGCAACCTGGGCATGTGCCCTGACCAGGAATCAAACTGTGACCTCCTGGTTCATAGGTCAATGCTCAACCATTGAGCCATGCCTCTGGACTAGGCTGAAGAATTTAGATTTGATTCCACGGTTATAAAGAACCATTCATGTTTTGTTTTGTTTTTGAGTAGGGAATAACATTTTCAGTTTTGTTGTAGGAAAAATTGCTCTGGCAAGAGTGTAGAAGATGTAGCAGAGAGGAGCAAGCCTGGAGGCAGAGTGGTTTCCCAGGAGACTCCTGCAATAACTCAAGCTGTAGGTGAGCATCTCAACTAGAATGATGGCAGCAATAACAGCAGAGGGGACAGAGTCAAAGCCATTTAGGAGTTAGCACTGAAAGGATATGGTAACTGAAGTAAGAGTGAAAGATGACTAGTTCTCTGTCCTTGGAGACCAGATTGATGTGATGGGTTAACTGGTGAAGGAACTGTAGGAAGAAGGATAGCTTTTGTTTTGGATGTCTAACTGGCAGCTGGAAAGGTGGGGGTTGGGCTCACTTAGGGATACCTGGGTGTGATGAGTATCTTTGATCAAATAGTAATTACTATGATGATTCACACAATAAATGCTAAATAGGGACTTGCCACTGTGCCAATATATTCAAACATATTATCTCATAAGGGAAAGTTCAGGCCTATAGATATAATTTTGGGAGTCATTGATAATAAATGACACTAATGGAGTGATATTTATATGCCAGGGCTGGGCTCAATGCTTTTAAAGCATTGTCTCATTATGACACATTGTTGGGATCTGGGGAAAACTCTATTATTATATCCATTACACAATAGAAGAGACTGAGATTTGGAGAAGTGAAGACATTTGCCAGAATTTGAACCCCAGGTCTCTGGGCTCTTGAAACTGAGCTCTTAAGCACTTTATTATATTGTCTTCTACATGAGCTAAGCTCTAATTGAAGGTCCTGCAAAATCCCCTGAAGGTATTATATGAGATGAAGGGAGTGATAAAGAGATACAGAGACCCCTTCATCCCTAAACCCCCAGCTCTCAAGGAATAATTGCACTGGGAGAGGGTGTGGTGGAAGCAGAACAACTGGCTAGGGAGGCAGAGAAGGAAACATCAGGAGTAGGAAGGTATCCAGAATTACACAGGGGCAGAGGGAGTCAGGCTGTGAAAAGGTATGGAGGTTGTATTAAATATTAGGAAATTCTGCATGCTGGTCAAGTAGGATGGATGAGGCATTTAGTAAGATGGCCATGGGGGACCCTGAATTCCATTGATGAGCAATTGCTAGCGAATGAACATTAGGGATTCTTTTAAGAAATTGAAGGGTGACTATTTAGAGGGGAGGCAAGGTAGAGAAAAGGGGATGGTGAATGGAGCAAGGTTTGTCCTAGTGTAGAATAGGATTGCAACTAAGACTGGGGGAGGTGGGATTTGGTCTAGAAATGGAGATAAGAGAGAAGGGAGTGAGGATAGAATAAATGAAGGGATGAGAGCAACCAGATCTCATGTCAGCCTCCTAGAGAAGCAGGAGAACACTGGGGAATCAAGACCTTGAACTTAGGAGATCACCCAATCAGTGAACTCCAGACCTGTTCATGGGCTGGAATCATAGGGAGCTAGGGAAAAGCAGAGATTAACCTACTTTGCTCAAGGCTTACAGAATTAGAAACCTTGTTGGGGAGGGGGAAGCCCAAGAAATTGTATGTCTAACAAACTCCCTCACTAGATTCTTTTGAAGCTAGCCTACCCATATCTCCAAGAAGGCATTAGGAATTGCTGGTGTAGTACACACTCCTTATTCTACACAGAAGGAAACTGAGGCTCCAAGGTATCATAAACATTCTAAAAGAAGTGGGAACTAGGCCTTAGGTAGGCCCCCTTTCTGGCTCCCAAATCACTGCTCTTTCCCCATGCACTGCACTGTTTTATTAAAGACAAAATCAAGCCCTGGTACAACCTGACACTTTTGGGTCCTCAATTAATCAAGGACCTAAGGGAATTTTAGGAGGAGTTGCCATTCTCAGGACAAGTTCAGCAGAAAGAACAGAGGAAGGCAGGAGAATGAAGCAAAGCTCATTTTCACTCACAAATGCTGTGGTTAGAAGAAAAGAAATTGGATGCAGTTGGTTTTAGAGTCAACATATTTCTTGTGGCATTGTTTTCTCTCTCATGCCCAGTGCTTTTCAGGGGCTCAAATCAGTTGAGTGGCTGGCATATGGAGATAAAAGGAAAGGACAAAATGTGTATTCTCATCATTCTCCTCACAGTAACATGATATTATACTGACTATACCATTGGTTTTTTTCATTACTAAAATTGGAACTGAATCCATGTAATTCTCACATCTAATAGCTCACCTCAGAAAGGTCAACCAAATAAGATCAAAGAGAGTTTCCATGCCTGTGGTGAGGCAGAGTGTGAAAAAGAAGATGCCAGCCACATTGGAATAGAACACAGAGCTGGCTCTTAGTGAGCTGGGCCACTCATTTCATAGACCAAACTGTCCCTTTGGGCCCAGCCAGACACTACAGAGATCTCTGGTTTCATCGGATATAGTATAAAAGGGTCAACCTCAGCAAGTTCTGTAATCAGGTCTCTGTTATCCCCACTGTGAACAAGCCAGTGAAAAAAGGTCTACCTGCCTACCTGCCTACCTGCCACTAACCTGCCACTAATGTACTGGGGGACCCTGCCACTAATGTACTGGGGGATCCTGTGATGCTCAGCAGCCTGGCTGAGGGGAACAGGCATGGAATTTGGACTCAGATGTCATTGTTCCAACATTTACTATCATAACCAGGTAGGCAGCATTGGGCAAGATAGGTGACTTCTCTGAGTTCCAATTTCTTTTTCCATAATTCTGCCCACATTGACTTAATTCAGCTTAAGTTTACTTGCCCCTAGCATTTGTTCTAAAGTTCAAATGTGATAATAAATGCCAGAGTCTTGTGTACTTTTAGTTTCTTACATTGTACTCAGCATTGTCATCATCAACAATAATGATGAGTAGGCTGTCTTTTCCAGAAACAGTACCCACGAAGGCAGCGGAAGGCTAGTGTTCCATTCTCCCACAGCAGGTGTATATGATCTCTTGACATGTTTTCCAAAGGCCAGAGGACAAGTTCCTGGGCTCTCAGATAGATAATCCTGGCTCTGAGGTTTGTTCACTCCCTTTCCAGCTTTGTAACCCTCTGCAGCAGGATTCCCACTGTGAAATGAGGACAGTAATGGTACAGACTATAAAGCATCTTCTGAGATCAAACACGGGAAGTACTTTGTGCTTTGCTGGGCATGTAGAAAGTGCTTGGTATAGGGTAACCATTTTTTTTTTTATTAAAAAAAATATATTTTATTGATTTTTTTTTACAGAGAGGAAGAGAGATAGAGAGTTAGAAACATCAATGAGAGAGAATCATTGATCAGCTGCCCCTTACACACACCCCCCCCTACTGGGGATGTGCCCACAACCAAGGCACATGCCCCTGACCGGAATAGAACCCAGGACCCTTCAGTCTGCAGGCCGACATTCTATCCACTGAGCCAAACCAGTTTCGGCAAGGGTAACCATTTATTATTGCTGTTATCAATATCAATGATTCTTGGTAAATTATACATCTTGCCACCTCCCTCCATCAAGATTTGTTATCAGTTGGTGTGGGCAGGGTAGTGTTGGACATTGCCCTTCAAAGTGGAGCCCAGTGGGGAAGGATCAGGGTGAGGTCTTGTCTGTGCTTCTTTAGGACCCTCAGATATTGGCAGGTAAGAGCAGTAGCCCGGGGTGATGACTTTGGGCTCTCATAAGGATAATGACATTTTTGTGGCTGGGGCACCCTGGAGGAAGTGGAAGGCGGAGGCCTCGGTCAGAACTGGAGTGACTCAAATAATGGTGTTCTTGAATCTCTGGTTCTCTGTTACCGCATCTTCGCAGACTGTGAAGTCATCTCACCGTTCCTTCCTCTTTGTGAACCACATTGGTGCCACCACAATTTGTTCTCTGGTCCCTTCCAACATTTACAAATAAACCCCACCCTATTTTGTCCATGGAGCTAAATGACTCATTTGACTCACGCATGTAATGCTGTTGATTCATCCAGTGTAGAGTGCTCTTCATCATACTACATGTTAAAAACACATGGGGGCCCCCAAAATTAGAAGGAAGTATGTGAATTCAATAAGTGTGTTTTTCTACTTTTTTTTTTTTTAACAAAAAAAATATATTTTTATTGATTTCAGAGAGGAAGGGAGAGGGAGAGAGAGATAGAAACATCAATGACAAGAGAGAATCAGTGACTGGCTGCATCCAGAATGCCCCCCACTGGGGATTGAGTCCACAATCCGGGCTCAATTGAACTGTGACCTCCTGATTCATAGGTAGACACACAACCACTGAGCCACACAAGCATTTTAAAATTCCAGATCTACCTTAATGCTGTTACACAAGGTCAGAAAATATGGGTTCTAGTCACTCCCTTTAAAACTCACCACTTTGGAACCTAGCATGAGTGAAACTCTCTACATGTTCATTTTACCACTGGTTAAAGAAAGGAATTAGAGGGAGTAATTTCAAATTCCTTCAACTCCAAAACTATTCAGTTTGTGATTTGGGGATCTTTTCTTTGGATTTTAAAGACCATACCACCAGAAGGGGGCAGCAGAAGCCAGTGTACTATCAAGGAAAAGCCCCTTCTCTGAAGGTTAGAAGTTGTCACTTGTCAAACTCAAGATTGTATCATTGAATGGACTCATTTTAGAACTAAATTTGTTTTCAAAGTAAAGACAGATTAATCCCAGTATCTATGGATTTAATGATGAGTCAAAATGTGTGATATGAGTTAGAATGTTTCCACTGAGGAGATAGAGAGCTTTTATTTCCAAATGATTGCTGGCATGAAGCCCATTGGTTATAGAGTTTGTGTTTTCAAATAGGATTTTAATAAGCTCTTTTTCTTTTCTCTCAGAGTGGTTGCAATCATGATTTTTTTGATTCACTCAGAGTTGGGTTCCTTTAATGGTTTGTGTTACTTTGAGCAAATGAGCTAAACTTTTTCAGCCTCAGTTTACACATCTATAAATGGCTTGGTAAGCATTCAATGAGGTAATTTACATGAAGTGGTTATGGTTATCCCTATCCTAGGCATGAAGTAGTGTCAAATTGATTATGAGAGAGAGTTTCTAGTAATTTTGAAGCAACTTTTTGTTAATGGGATGGAAACAAGGGTGCTTTTCAAAATGGATTCTTAAAAGAATTTGTAAACATGCAATGCCTTTCCAGAACTACACATAATACATAGTGTTTTTTGTTTGTTTGTTTGTTTTTAATATAGTGGTTTTTTTATTGATTTTTCACAGAGAGGAAGGGAGAGGGATAGAAAGTTAGAAACATCGATGAGAGAGTAACAACGATCAGCTGCCTCCTGCACACCCCCCACTGGGGATGTGCCCACAACCCATGTACAGGCCCCTGACCAGAATCGAACTCGGGACCCTTGAGTCCTCAGGCCGACGCTCTATCCACTGAGCCAAACCGGTTTCGGTTTTATTTATTTTTTAAATACTATACACATATTTAAATAGCACTGCCAATTTTTTAAAAAATGTGTATTTATTGATTTGAGAGAAAGAGAGAAAGGAAGGGGGGAGGGGAGAGAGAGAGAGAGAGAGAGAGAGAGAGAGAGAGAGAGAGAGAGAGAGAGAGAGAAAGAGAGAGAGAGAGAAAAGAAATGTCGATCAGCTGTCTCCTATATACCCCTTACTGGGGATCGAGCCTGAAACCCAGCATGTGTCTGGACCAGGAATCAAACCTGTGACCTTTTGGTCATGACATGACACTCAGCCAACTGAACCATACCAGCCAGGGCATAGCACATACTTTGATTTGAGTGAGCGAGAGAGTGAATTCCCATCTACAGCCTTAGGCATAACCATCTTGAAGGGTAAGTCTCTCATCACCCTGGGGTCTGAAAGTCTAAAAGTTTTAAGAATAAAATCATAGTCAGATGAAACACATTTAATTCCCTAACTCCACGAGTGGTTTTTTTGTTTGTTTGTTTTTTTTGTGTTTTTTTTTTTTTTGTAATAGTAGACTAACTATACCGGGAGTCAGAAAACTTCTTTTGTGAAAGGCCAAATAGTACATATTTTAGGCTTTGCAAGCTATACTGTCTCTGTTGCAACTTCTAAATTCTGCCTTTTTAGTGCAAAAGCAGCCAGGCACACATATAAACAAATGGGTGTCACTGTGCTTCAATTAAACATTATTGTTAGACACTGAAATTTTAATTGCCTGTGATTTCCATGTGTTCCCCATCATTATTCTTTTGATTCTTCCTCAATAATTTCAACTTTATAAAAATGATTCTTAGCTCTCAGGATTTGGCCTTCTGCCATAGTGTGCCAACTCATTAGCTATACCACCCAGATACAGGACAGATTCCTTAGGAAGGGCAGAGGTGAGTCAGTTCCAATAGGGCTCTTCCAGAACATTCACTGATTGATCATTGCCTAGCTACTAGATTGTAAGTCCTTTGAAGATAAAATGGTGCTTTTATGCTATAGTTTTACATTTAAACTTTATTTTTCATGCGATAAAAATCAACACATGCTCATGTAAAAAATGAAAAAACTATAAAGTGAAAGTTCCTTGTATTCCAAACATTGCCTACCCTCCCATTCCACCCCTACCCTGCCCCAACTGACTAAGATTAATTTCTGTAGCATTTTGAGATATTATATATTTGCTCAAGATCATTCTTCCTCTAGCATGGTAACATTTATCATTATTCTTTACAACATTTTCAAATGTTTTATGAAATTTTTATGTTGTTTTAAACTTGCTTTAAAATTCATTCAACAATTTTTGTTCAACAAATTTTAACCATAAAGGCCATTATGGATCATGCATATATTATATTGAGCCATAGGAAATGGCTGAAATTTAAATCATTTAAAAAATCTTTTTATTTTGAAATAATTTTAAACTCACACATACTTGCAAAAATAGTAGAGAGGTCTATGCATTCCTCTGACTTGCCCCAATGGTACCATCTCACATTACTACAATACATTGTCAAAACCAAGAAATTGACACAACTAGCTAGTCTACAATTCCTACTTGCATTCCACCCATTTTTATAGGTATTCATTCTTTAAAACAAACGAACAAACAAACAAACCATTTAACTTTACAGAAACTATGTATCTACTATATAGAGACTAGAGGCCTGGTGCAAGGATTGGTGCACGAGTGGGGTCCCTTGGCCTGGCCTGCGGGGATCAGGCCAAAGCCAGCTCTCTGACAACCCCCGAGGGGTTCTGGATTGGGAGAGGGTGATTCTTGGGTGATTCACCCCAGAATTGGGCTCCCTCCTCTCTGGTTCTGGGTGCATCACCTGACAATTGCAGCTGCCAAGTCACAGCAGCTCAGCAGCTCAGCAGCTCTGGTGTTGAGTGTCTGCCCCCTGGTGGTCAGTGCACATCATAGCTACCAGTCAGACAGTCAAATGGTTGGCTGGTGGCTTAGGCGTACATCTTTGCATGTCAGTACTCTTGGACTAGGGAGGTGGTTTTGCTAACGGGACCACCCAAACCGTCTTTGACTGTGGGTTAATGGGTTCCTAACACCTATCTTCAAAGTTTCGCTTAGAAGGTCACTGTGGTACTGCTTCAGAGAAATGACACGAGAGTTAGCTCGTGACTCAGGCATCTTAGAGAGTTTCCAGTGATTAACTTATGATACATGGGATATTTTACAGTTAAGATTTTTACATTTGAAAAAGATTTCAAAATTATGCAAAAGTAGTAATAAGAAAAAAGTGTAATTGACTATAACATTTGCAACTTAAAGTAGATGCATTTAGTCTGTTAGTATTACTTTTTAGTTTTGAGTTTAATGCCCCTTCTTCCATCTTTAACGCCAGCAATGTAGCATCTTCAAATCTCTCTCTCTCTGACCTCTTCTTCCATCATCTTGTCCCTGACTTTGACATTTTTGCCTACCTCTTAGAAGGGTCTTGGTGAATACATCGGGCTCAGTAGCTAGTCCAGGATAAATCTTTCCATCTGAAGATCTTTGGCTTAATCACATTGCAAAGTCTCTTTTGCCATGTAAGGAAACATATTCACAAATTCTGATGATTATGTTGTAGACACCTTAAGGTGTCATTACTCTGCCTACCATGGTCTCCCAACTGTTTGAGAGACAAATGACTCATTTTTCTTTAGACCAGATTAATAATGTATCCTGATTAGAAAAAAAATTTATTGATAATTTGTTTACACACATCCATATTCATATATATGTTTTAAAATATATTCATCCAAAATAAATGTTGAAAGCATGGAATTTAAGTTCATGTAAATAGATACTCTCATTTCCCCCATACCCAGTGGATGGCCTTGCACCAACATGGTAAGCACCAAGCCCTCTTTGGAGACCACTGTTCTGGATCATCCTTTTTCTAGATTCCATGCAAATCATTATACTGCACATTCCTTCTTGCATCCTTGCTGCATACCATGCTTTGTGCTTGGTACAATTGTGCTTCAGCTCCTATATAATGAGGTCCTCAAGAACACAGGTTTTAATGTCAGTCATACAGGCTCAAGTCCCAGCTCCTCCACCTGCAACCTGTGTGACCTTGATCAAGTTGCTCAACCCTCTGAGGCTCAGTGTTTTCACGGGCAGTATGAGATAGTGCCTACCCATAGGGCTACTCCTGAAGATTATATGTTCATTGGACTATTAGTAACAATATGACAATTAGATGGCATTCTTCTGAGTTTAATTCTATGCCCTTCAATAGGTTTTAGTCTTCTTACCTGTGCTCAGCACCTATTTCCTGACTCCTTCTTAGGCTGGTTATTCCCAATTGAAGATTCCTCTCATCTTTTGTCAATTTCCTTTCATTTTCTATTAGTTTCCCAAGCTACAGTAGCCAAGTAGCACAAACCAGGTGGCTTAAAACAAAAGAAACTTATTGTCTCACAGTTCTAGAGGCTAGGAGCCTGAAACCCAGATGTCAGCAGGGCCCTGCTCTCTCTAAAAGCTTAAGAGGCTGACCTTTCCCCTCCTCTCCCAGCCTTTGCTGACCCCTGGAACTCTTTGGTTATGGCAGCATCACTCCAACCTCTGCCTTCATCCTCACATGGTCTTCTCTGTGCCTCTCTCTGCCTCCTCTTCTCTTCTTATAAGGTCACCAGCCATTGGATTCAGGGCCTATCCTAAGTCTAGGATGACTTCATCTAAAGAAGATCCTCAACTAATTACAGCTGCAAAACCCTATTTCTAAATAAGGTCACAACCTGAGCGATACTAAAGACATAATTTGGGGCAGGGTGAACAATATTCAAACCACTACAATTCCTCTCTCACAGAATTGTTTTTCTTACAAGTTTTAGGAGGCTCCTGCCTTTTCCTGACGGTGTTTGTGTCAGAGTTCAGGGCCTTGAGAATGTGGGGCCAGGAGAGCACAGACGACAGACACGAAAAACAATGGTCTTGACTTTGTCTAACCCACATCCCGAGCCCTTCATGTCACTACTCTTCACAAGGAAGAAGAATCACTGATTTGTGTTTCTTGTTGCTAGTTTGTATACAACACTTTGGCCCGTGTACTGCTTCCCACTGGGGCTTTTGGCATTTTTTGAAGGAAAAAGTGCTCTTTGGTTATCATTCCACAGAGTATGTGTTTGCTAGATGCCTCCTCCATTAGATGACTCCAATTTAAAATACAGATTAGCCCTGACAAAACTGACCCAGGCTGGCTTTTCTCTGTGATGGTTTCAATTTCAGGCTTATCTATCACAAATGATTGTAGTCTAACAGGATTCTGACAGAAAATGGGTAGGAGTTTTGAATTCTTACCTGCAGTTTCCAGCTCCAGGGGATAATAGCAGAGAGTAAAACAACAATAACTGAGTTGTAGAGTATAAAACATGCCGACTTCTTTCTCGGAGTTCTGTGCTCCGAGATGTTTAGCGAGTCACTCTCCCTGTCCATAAGCTCTCCTATAGCAAATTATGAGCCTTATGAAACCAGTCACATTTCTCCTTTTGTCTTGCGTGCGAGGAAGCTTGGGGGAAATGATGCTCAGTTGGAGTAATTATTAGCCTAGGTATTTATTCCAGTCAGGTCTGTCTTGTGTGGCATTACATTCTGTTCCTATCAGAAGATTGTACTGCACAATGATTTTGCATCTTTTCTGGACATTTTCTCCTGCCCTGCCTTCTAATGACCTTGCTTTTCTGCCCATTTCTTCACTTCCTCTACCCAACTGTTAAGCACAGGGTTTCCCAGGACACTTGTTCTTCTCTTTCTGGACATGCAACCCTTGGATTTCTTATGCACTTTGAAAATTTGAATGGCTCCCCAGATACTGATGACACTCAGAACAGTATCTCCTGCTCAACTTTGATTTAGATTCAAATCCATTTATTGAGCACCAAGTATGTGTCAGGAAGTGTTGGGGTTCCCTTGCTGAGCAGGCAGAGGGGGACCCTGTCCAAATGGAGCTTAATTCTAATAGCTCTCACTGAACTATGATGTTGGCCTTTGTGCTTCTCCCTCTGCCCACCCTCTCCAGCTGCCTGTCCATACTCCATCATTCTTACTCTTGAAATGTTAGGCTTAAATAACCTTCTTTAATGTACTGTAAGTTTTGTGAGAGTAGGGCCATACCATAGTCATCTCAGCATTCTTAGTGCCTGTAACAGTGCTTAGCACTTAGTTGGATTCTCAGTATATTTTCCTTGTTGAACTCGAAGATCAGTTATATATAAACTAGAAGCCTGATGCACAAAGATTCATGCCAGAATGGGCCTTCTTTTTCCTGGCTGCCAGCACTGCCTTTGCTCTGGCTGGAGCCACCTTTCCACCTTCTCATGCTGCTCAGAGGCCTGGAGTAGCTGTCCGCCCTGCCCTCAGATGCTGGGTGCCCGTATATGCAAATTAACCCACCATCTTTGTTGGGTTAATTTGCATACTCCTGATTGGCTGTGGGTGTCTCGAAGGAATGGTCAATTAGCATGTTACTCTTTTATTAGGTAGATGACTCCACATCTCAGCTAAAACTTCACATGCTCAAGGACACTTTTCTTGACCCTCCAAACAGGTCAGCCATCCTCATGGTATGGACCTATGATCTTATATTAATTCTTCCAGAATTTTGCATAATTATAACGGTTCTTCAACTGTTCACATTATTTGTTTAAATTCAGTCTTCTGTACTAAGTTGTAAATTCATTAACAAGGTCAATGGTACAGCTATCATAAGTATTTGGCCTATAATAAATAGTCAATAAATATATGTTAACTGATAGAGTGACAAATTTTCTTCTTGGATAAAAATCTTCCCATTGTTGGGGCCTAAAAGAAACTTAGACCTGATAGCCTGCTGGCCTAATGCCTCATTCTACCTATCTATAAAATGGGGATGTTCCTCTGGGGTAATGTTGGGTAGAATATGAGCTTTAGATAAAACCATATCAAATGTTCATAAATAAATTGTATCACAGAAGATGATATTAAAAGATTAAACACATCAATTGAAATTCCAGCTCAGCTTTGAAAACCTATTTCAAAATGTGATTTTTTTTTCATTGTCCCAAAGGAAAAACAGTCATTTCCTCTCCTTTTTTCTACCCAGCCACTGAGACGACAATTCTTATGGAAAATGAAGTTGAAAGAGAAAAGGTAAACATTTTTGTGAAGTACTTGAAGTATGTGACTTAGGTTTTTAAAATCTACATCAGGGGTTTGCAGGAATAGATAAGGGAGAGAAACTATATTGAAGCTGCAAAATGAATCATGAATGCTATGAAATAGCAAAGGAATTTGTAGAGTTGTACTCTCAGCAGAAATAACAAATATTATGACTTCTATATGCTCAGATGCTGTGAAAAATAAAAAATTAAAAATAAAAGTACTTGGGAAATCATTGTTGTTCCTTCCAATTGGCCCGAGATTAGTGACACCCTACAGAATTGTCACCTGCCACCATTTTTTTCCCAAATGAAAAAATATAAGTGACGAAAGTGGCAGTGCTTTACATTCACAAATCTCAATATGTGGCTTGACAGAAGACAGAGATTCTCGTATCTGTGTAGATTCTAATTTCTCTATATCACCATACCCCATGTAACCTCTGGGAATCTCCACTGTACAGCTTAGTAGAGAAGGACAATAAAAATGGCCAGTAATGTCTCATGAACATCATTTTTATCTCATGGGTTTCCTGGCCTACACTTTGAGAAACACTGCTGTAGGAAATGTGACATTGAGTTCCATTTTTCTCTTTGATATTATTGCCTATAGAAATCTGAGTCAGCCATGAGAAGGACTGCACAGGGATAGGGAGAACTTAAAGGATTCAGGCAATGCCCTGCCTGGTGATTTGACAGTGAACACAGTGCACAGCACTATTATTATTATTATTATTATTATTAATTACCTTCAGACCACAGGGCCCCACAGAACATATCTGGTCAATGTTTTGGGTTTTCAGAAAGTAAAGAAAAAATTGTTTTAATATGTTGTGTTGATTTCAGAGAGAGGAAGGGAAAGGGAAAGATATAAATATCTATTGGCTGCCTCCTGGACATTCCCTACTGGGGATCAAACACACAACCACAACACAAACATGCTTCTTGACAATGTATCAAACTGGTGACCTTCTGTTGCATGAGTTGATGCCCAACCACTGAGCATACCAGCCGGGCTAAAAAATATTTTTCTTTTATTTGTAAGGCTGGCTTTGTTTTGATCATGAGACACATGGGGCAAAAGGTGGTGAGATGCAGTGAAGCTCTGGCTGTTGAAGGGTGTGGTTGGAGCTGGAAACTCATGCGAGTGCAAACATTCAGAAACAAATGGCCCAATTATCTTCCCTGTGTCTCACCAGTTGAGTGGGGTGGACGGCTCCTTCCTTGCGAAGATCATTGCTCCCTCCCTTGGATTTGTGCTGTGTGCATTGATTGTAGCGCTTCTACTTCGAGGTAAGGATGGATGAAGCCCTTTAGAGATATGGAGACATTAAGAGGACATGGGAGTAGATCGATGCTGCTTCCTGCTCCTTTTCTCAATTTCCCAGAGTCCCTTTCTGTCATTGTCTCCATCCTGGTCAAGGAGGTGATGGGTAAAGCCATTCTCCTCAGGATGCTAAAGGCTTTGTGTATCATCTTCCTGATAGAGTTCTATTTTTGGGGAAATAAGAGAGCACCTTCACTTATTGGACACTTACTCTGTGTCAGTCCTGACTAGTCTCTTTTGTTGTTTTTTTAATCCTCACCCTAGGATATTTTTCCATTGATTTTAGGGAGAGTGTAAGATAGAGGGAAAGACAGAGAGAAAAATCAATGTGAGAGAAACACATCAATCTGTTGCCTCCATGCACAAGCCCAATGAGAGCCCTGGGAGGAGTCTGCATCCCTAGATTCTTCAAGTGCCTAACACATCCCGGGCTCATGAGTGCTTTAAGTGGAAAGTTCTCTTATTATCAGTGTCTTGGGAGGAATCCCTGACCCAGTCTCTGCTTCTGGCTAGGATTGTCCCAGAAAGAAAGTCACAAATGATCCCTAGTCTTCTTATTTGTTCCCTTTAAGCAAGCTTTCTTAATCTGGGTCCCATAGATAGAACTTAGGGGACAAGTGAGTCCCTTGAAATCATATACAAAAGTGCTTGTACATTCTTATTTGCATTTTTCAAGGGGAAGGGCCCATAGCTGTTATTTAAATTCTCCAGCTGGTCCATGACCGTGCCCCCACCTCCCACTTAAAAAAAAAAAAAAAAGAGCTTTAAGACCCTACAGAAAGGAGTCATGAAATAGGTTTATAGTTTTCATGCAAAGGATAGGCATGTGGCACCTGGTCCTGCTATAAAATGGGGGGGGTGGGGGGGGGGAATTGTTCTCTAGTCATTAACAGGAACTGTTTCAAGGTAGCAAGTGAGGAGATAAGACTAGTATACATCTCAGCCTGTTTGAGCAACACAAGGGACACTTGTGTATTTTGAAACCTGCCCCGTAGTGAACACTGGCAAAGGAAATTTACAGAGGCATGTCACAGTTTTGGATATTCTGGGTAAGTCTCATGAGGAAGTATTTTAAAACCCAAATGAGTACTTGCATTGTGGGTTGGCAAATGACTCAGTGGTGAAGCAGCTTAACACCATTGCCCACAAGTTGGAATAACTTTGTAGGTGATGAGCACTGCCAAGGGGCCTAATGAAGCAGTCATTTAATCCAGGAAAAGAAATGACTTTCCAGTCTCCAAATTGTCACCTTTACACTATTTCTGCTTTTTTAAAATTTTTTTATTTATTTTATTTTATTTTATTTTATTTTATTTTATTTTATTTTATTTTATTTATTTACTTATTTTTTTTAAGATAGTAGCACAGCACTCCGCTTATACTATGGCTTTGTCTTTCCAGGAAAAGTCATGAAAATCAATTGCTTCCAGAAACACATAAGGTAATTCATCTTGCATGACTGATCATTGTAATGATAGAACAAGGTGTTACAAATGATTAGATACTACTCAGTGGTTTAATGATTTATGCTTGTATTCTGATTAAATACAGGGTTGGAGAGATGTGACATTAGAGGTGAAAAGGAGGTGGGACTTTAGCTCACATTTTCCTCTGCCTTGGTTAACACTGTTACATTGTCCAACATGCAACTGCAAAGGCAGGTTGCATTAATAGAAGTATGGCATGCAAAAGAAAGAAGGCGATATATCACTCTATTCTCTGCTAGAAGTTCTTTGTTCAACTCTGGGCAACTCACTTTAAAAGGATGTTGTAAAACCGGAGTTCATGGAGAGGAGAGTGGGCAGAATGAAAAGTGAAAAAACACCGAATATCATTCCTGGGATATGGCTTCTTCTGCCCAATTACTAGTACACCTTGGAATCCATGGGAGCAAGTATTTTTGTTTGTTTGTTTGTGTTTAGTCATTTCAAGAGTCTCTAAAAAGGGATTTTGAATATTTGTCCTGTTCTACAACTTTCTGGAAAAGGAATAAAAAGATTTAATATAAACTGTGATGAAAACCTTGTCTTCACTTAATAATTCTACAATTATCACAATATCTGTTAGCAAATAAATACTAGGAAGTAGGGAAACTGAGGCTCAGTAAGGTGACCTTCTAAGGTCACAGTTGTAGATTTTGTGTGTGTAAGTAAATGTCTTTAGGTTGTGATCTATATTTTCTAATATAGAAACTTCTAACTTCCTATTAAAATAGATTGACAAAAACCCTTTATCCCATAGGGCCTCAGTTTGGCCATCTGTGACATGAAAGAGTTGGACTGGATAGGTTCTGAGCCCTTTTAACTCTGACAGCCTCAGTTTGTTGTGTTGTAATTTATCCATTTATTCCTGGTCTTGGGGGTTTGTATGAACAGCCTCTTTTCTCTCTGTAGGCTACACAATGTTGGAGAAAGTAAAAACGGCCTCGATGACCTACAGCATGGGAGAGAAGATGAAGATGGTCTTTTCACACTATAACGTGCCAATTTTTTTTTTTTTTTTTTTTTTTTTTTTTTTTTTTTTTTTTTTTTTTAGAATGGAGGACAGGGATAGGATGTGTGAATTGTCAAATCAGTCTTAGAATGTCTATTTGTTTGCTTTTAAAACCCCATCTATTCCTTTGGTGTCATTGAGCCAGTCTTGGTTTAGTTTCACAAGTGGAAGGCACCTGAGATGCTTCATCTCCTTCCCAGCATCACTGCTAAGTGATCTTGCTCACTATGCTTGAATACATTCAGTGATGATGAGCTCACTGCCACACTCAGGGAGCCCATGCAATCTCAGAACAGTTCTGCCTCCAGATAACATCTGCCTGTCAGTCCTCATTGAACTCATGGTGCTCACACAGACCACGTCTAATATCTCCTTTATGTGGTAGTGCTCCAGGTACACCAAACCTATGTCTCTGGAAATTACCTTGTTTCTGGAATGTGATTTCTGAATCCTCCCCTCCTGTAGTTGACTTCACTGTGGATGCATTTGCATATCAGCTTCCAGTGCCCCACTCCAGGAATAGTGTGAGCAGCCCTGGGGTCTCTGCTTCATCAATAATGCAGGAACTGATGTCATCTCCAAAACTCCTTGGTTTTCTATTATTTTCTGTTCACATTTGAGTGTCTTTAGGGATGCCCATGGTGTCACATCTTAATTCTTGCTTGGGGAATTCAATTTTGGGAACAATCAAGAGTCCACCAGAGCAAAATGCAGTAAGTGACGAGGACATTCAACCAGGGCCAACGCATGATCTGACTGTAAGGCAACCCAGATTAAACACAGTTCGTGGAAATGTGTTCCTCAGTAGAAACAGATTTATTTTAAAACTTCCATAACTGCGACATGAAGGACCCAAGGAGAGAGGTGAAAGCAAATGGCTGTTGAATGAATGAATGAATGAGTGAATGGAAAGAATGTGTATCTGAATGAGGGAGACCTCTGGTGGGGCAGAAATGTGGGAAGTCACCAGAACTGGAAGGAATTTCCCTGGCACACTGCCTGGTATGTTTAGGGCAATCACAAAAATAATACAATAAGCACACAGCCTTCCAAGGAAGCCACCTTTCCTATGTCTACTCTTTTGACATTACTTTTAAGAGAGGAAAAAAAAAAAAAATCAGTTTCAATTCTGCCCTGATACAGCCTGTAGATTCCTCGCAAGGATCCAGCAGCCCCAATGGGCAGGCATATCATTCTTGCTTTGGGAGCTGAGAAAACAGAAGCAGAGATAGATAAAGGCACTTGCCTGAGGTCACATAAGTCCAGCCCCCAGGAACAGAACTGAGGCTTGGCAGGCAGGAAGGACCCCACACACTGAGGGCTGGAAGGAAAGACATGATGCCTGCAGAGGGCGGCATTGACCTGCGTGGTCCCAAATAGATGTTCCTTTACTCAAATCCTGAGCAGCCCCAGCATTTTGACAGTTCTCCAATTCCCCACCCCTTTATAGTTCAATCTTCCCTGGTCCGAAACTTATTTACTCAGAATCTCATTTGCATTTGCAGAGGAAGTGGCAAGTGGAGAACCTGGCAGGAGCCTTAATGAAGCCAGGTGGGACACATTGAAACGGGAATGTGTTGAACTAACTCACTGAGAGCTGAGGCCAGCTGTCAGCAGGCTTAATGAAAGGTTAACAGGAATGCGGCAATGGGTGGCTGGGGAGGCTCACTGTCTCTCTAAAGAAACAAAGAGTTGAGAAGTAGGCTCCCCAGGTGGAGGCAAGAGCAGAAGGAGGAAGCCACTGAGTCTGAAATAGAGTTTCATTTAGATTTGTAAACAAGTTACAGTCTTAAAAAGAAAGAAAGGAAGAACGAAAAGAAGAGCGCTATGGGTTCTCAGCTCTCTGAGATTCAAAGGACCAGGAGGGGACTTGTTCTGGAATGAGGCAAATGCTAATGCCATTAGGAAGGCACTTGGGGAGACTGGAGCCGACAGCTCACACAACATGGTGGTTTCACTTTCTGAGCTGAAAAGGTGGTGCCTTCCTGGGCTTTATCCGTGTAGTATATGGAGTGGGGGGACCTGGGAGCAGGAAAGACATCTTTCATTTTGTTTAGCTGGTGAAACTGAGGGCCAAATAGGGGGAATGAGTTACCCCCCCCACCCCACCCTGGGGCAAGGAAACAGTGCCAGAGTACCCTAGACTTCGCTCTGCAGCCAGGTGATAGACTTGTTCTTGGATTTTCCTAAGTCCACCAGGCTATGCCCGATTATTTTCCCTCCCAAGGTCATATCCAGTAGGTTCCTGTTGGTACATGCAACTCAGCATTTTTTTTCCTTGAATCATCTTTGCCAGCACATCCTTGACCCCATGATGGACTGCCACTCCCAGAAAGAGGAATTGGAATGAGGAAGTTCAAAGCTTGGCTGTTCTGTTGCTTTTTAAAAAACCACCATAATTAGGGTGACCACTTGTCCTAGGTTGAAACCTCAAAGTTCCTCTCACATTTGGGGACTCCCTCAGTCCTCAGCCAGCTGGGATGGTTGGTCAATGTAAGTCCACAGCTAACCTAGATCAAAAGCAGCAGCCCTCTGGTTCTTGGATTCACAGCCCCTGCTCTGGACTCTATCGCAGTGATCATTGTGTGTGTGTGTGTGTGTGTGTGTGTGTGTGGCTTTGCAGTTGGACTCAAGTAGAGTTTAATTCATTCAGATCCATCATTAGAATAAATTGATACATCTAGATTCCAGATCCTGGCTATTCAAAATGTGGGGCTCTAAGAAGGGACTTGTTAGAAATGCATATCAGTCCCTACCATAGTCCCTCAGAATCTGCATTTCAACAAGGTCTCTCTGTGATTCACCTGCACATTACAGATTGGGAAGTAAAGCATTGATGTTCAAACTTAGCTGCACATTGGAGTCATGTGGCAAGTTGTAAACTACTCATGCTTGACTCCCCTCTGAGGTCCCGATTTATTTGGTGTGGGGGAGACCTAGGTATTAGGCATTCTTTTATAGCACCTCAGGTAATTCAAATGTGCCGCAATGTTTGTAAACCACTTCTTAAGGGAGGGTAGCTTTGAGCCAGAAAGTAATGTTGCTATTAATCAGGATAATTCTTGGCCTAAGATACAAGTTTATGTGGGTCTAGTACCCCCCTGCATGATTTTGCTCAAAGAAATGACCAATAAAATTGCTCAAGAAGATCTGAGGACACTAGATAATCACCTAAATGTCCCCATTACTATAGATGGGACCCATTAAAGCAATTAAGATCTAGATATAATGCGGCATATCTTGTTTGATTGCATTTCACTGATGTGTTTTTTACAAGTTGAAGGCAAGACCCTCCACCAGTAAAAAGATTATGACTCAATTTATTGCTACACCCACTTTATTGCAGTGGTCAGGAACTGAACCAGCAATATCTCCAGGGTATGCCTGTATTTGCTCTGTAGAAAGTGACAATGAGAAAACAGAACAGATAAACAGATAAGAAACATCTGGATGTAAAGGTGACACCCTTAGTCTGTTCAGAAACCTCAAAGGAGTAATGAGATGACCCTGAGATTTTAAGAGAAGCATGGCGAGTTTCCATGTTAAAGTAGAAATATGATAAGTGATATTGAAAGTGGGAATATGAAAATAAGTGGATAGCTTTTTTTTCAGAACAAGGAACTTGGTAATAAGGCAACTACCTGCTCTATTGTACCCAAATATAATGAAAGACCCTCCTCTGGGCACAATCATTCATTGTCTCAGTAGGATTGTATTCAGTTGCAAGTAAAAGAATGCTAAAAAGTAGGAATTAATTGGGAATTATTTCTCATACTTAGACACCTGGACTTAGGCAGTTCAGCAGCTTCAGTCAGGTAGATATGACAGTTTCTGACATTCTTGGGCCTTCCTCATGTTTGCGAGATGGCTATCACAGCTCTACTCTGCCCTCTGCACAGACATCCCACAGAGGAAGGAAGTGGGCTTAGCTCAGCAGTATTTTCCCCTTATATGACTCTAACACCATATCAAAATGGAAAATCATTCATATAAGTTACCAGAAGAGTTACCTATATATTTCATTGGCCATAGATTTCACTGGGTCACATGCCCACCCATTGGCAAAGGGAAATGAGATCGCTAGGACTAATTTCTAGGACTGATGGTTACTTAGCTCCCAGGCTGTGTACATCGCCATTCAGCCAAAATTTAGCATTATTCAGCCTAGGAGAAACTGGGAGTGGATGTTGGGTAGAAAACATTGATTTCTGCCACATTCACTCATCCCACAAAAGCTTATTGTCTCCCATGTTCCCGAGGGCCCCACTGGGTGCAGAGAGGTATAACCACAAACAAGACAAACCCACTCCCTGTTCCCAGGAAGCTCACAGACTACAAAGCCATTTCTCTCTTTATTATGCCTTTCATGATTCCAGATATTTGTACCTGAGGAGCAAAAAGAATGAAGGGATGAAAAGGAATGTTTAGAATTCTGCACACACACCTCCTTGAAGCTGGGAAACCATCCCTTTGATGCGAGTGTTGGGAGCCAATGGATGAACGAGATGGAAACATTTGGCCCTGGGAGGCGAAGGCAAATGATAACAAACACTCTCAGCTGCCATGAAGCTTTCTAAGGGTGGCAAAAGCGGTCAGCTTGGTGAAAGTGCAAGGTTAGAGGAATAGGAATAGCCACTTCTACATTTCTATTCTGTCTCATACTTTTGTAAGCAGTTTCAAAGGCGTAGTACTCTGTGTCGGAGGACGGGCCCATCTCCATGTTATAGAGGAGAAAAGTGGAAAGAGGGTCTATAATTCCATAAGGTAAGTAAGGTGACTCTGGGTTCCCAGCATAGTGAGTGAGGCAGATTGGAATTGAGTGTCCTCATTCCTCCCATGGATCAATGTCATCTTTACAGGGTGCCCGCCATGTGTGCCTAGCTTTGCACTTGGACCTAGGAACAGGACTAGTAGTTATCACTTGCTGTGTGCCAAGCACTACCCTCAGCACCTTACCTGCATTATTTCACTTAATCATAACAGTCTCTATGAGGGAGTTGTCAGTGTGATCTGTGTTTGACAGACAGGAAGTGCAAGCTTTGATAGTAGCTGGTCTGCAGTGGAGCTGGGATTCCAACTCTTGAGCAGCTTCCAACCCTTGGGCCTTATCCCTGAGCTATGGCCCCTCTGGGTGTATAAGTACCTCCGTGGTCTTTCTCTCTTTTTTTTTCTTAAATATATTTTATTGATTTTTTTATAGAGAGGAAGGGTGAGGAATAGAGAGCTAGAAACCATCGACCAGCTGCTTCCTGTATACCTCCCACAGGGGATGTGCCTGCAACCAAGGTACATGCCAATGATCAGAATCGAACCCGGGACCTTCCAGTATGCAGGCCGAGGCTCCATCCACTGAGCCACACCTGTTTTGACATCTCTGTGATCTCTTAATGATCATACTTCTGTGTAGGGGGAAAGGACTACTCAATTGGGAGTTTTCAGTTTCCCCCTAATTGCCTGCTGGTTTGAATATGACGAAGCTGAAAATAGGTGTGTGGGGGGGGGGGGGAGATTGGTGGGGAGGGTGGAGGGGGGTTGTGAAGGACATGAAGCCAGAAGAGACTGGGGGCCTGGGTTTCACATTCTTGAATGACCAGCATTGACTACTCAAAATATACCACAAATTCGACTTCCTCTCCTCTTTTAAAATATCCCTTGATAGATTTCAAAAAAGCAAAAGAGAAAGGAAGTGGCCTGGGCCCCACACTCCAGCAGAGAACCCTGTGTGTCCTGCTCCCTGGCTTTGTCCTCCTCCCTGGCCCTGTCCTCACGCCGCCTCTTACCTCTGTTCCCTCCCCTTTTATCTCTGTTCCCTACATTGTTTCTTTCCTTCCCCTCTCTGCTCCCTCAGAGAGGCCCTGGGTGTCTTATCTCCTTTCAGCAGCTCCATCAACTAAGTCCTGTCATTGCTTTCTCCTAATTTGGAATGCCTCTGCATCACTTTAATCTGTTCCTCTGAGTTTTGGATTTCAATCTTTTCCCAAATAATCTCAGACTCTTCTTCACTGAGATGAAAAAAAAAAAAAAAAAAAAAGGAAAGAAAAGGAAAGAAAAGACTCACCATCAACTAATGTTGCAGCCTCTCCATACTCCTGCATTTAAAAAACGATTTTTGAAATATTTTGCAATACAGCGCATGGAAAGAGCACAGGTCTTGGAGTCCAACTGTCCCAGAACCTCGAAGCTGCCTCTTGCTGGGCTGGGGGCCCAGGACCAGTTGCTTGGCTTTTCCAAGTCTCTGCTTCATCATCTAGAAACTGGGAGTAATTGGACTCTGATCATAAATAAGCATTAAGTATAGCAAAGCCAGTAAAGTTATTGGCACAGTGGTTGGCACAGGTAGGTGCTCTGTGACTGACAGGCACCATTGTTAATTCACTCTCCCACCTGGGCATGTGTAGCATGATGTGTTTGTTTATTGAAACTTGTGGGCAGGACCAGTGTGTCTCCAGTGAGGATACCTCCAGTGTGCTTGGAGAACTGGAACCTTGAACCTATAGGTTATCTCAGAAGCTGTGTATATATAGCCTTTCACCAGTGGTTCAGAGCTTAATTAAGAATAATCTTGGAATGTGGTGAAATGCATATAGCTGGGGCCAACCCCAGAGATGCTGACTCCGGGAGTCTGGAATTAGGTCCTACTACTTACATCCTCACCCAGTGGAATTCTGTAGGTCTGAGAGTGGCTCACAGGCTCATATTCAAACAGTGCTTGCATTAGCCTTCCAGATCCCAACCACTCTGTCTTGCCATTCTTTCTGAGCTCTGTCTGCTTTACCTTTACTTATCTTTGGACTCTGTGTTCAGTGCTGGTCTTGGTCTTTCTTAGTCCACCATGGTCAACCCCAGGGCACTGTCCAGTTCATCTCTGGTTCTTGGAACTATTGTCTCTGGTATGCAGTTAATTTTCTTGAACACTCCTCCTGCCTGAGATTTGGCTCTGCCTTCATTCTGCATTCTATCTCAAATTCTTTCAAGGCAACACTCTCCAGTGGTCTCTGTACAGTGGCTACAGCTGTCATTTGCCATCCTTCCCTGACTCTCATTGATGCTATTGATCACAGCTACCCCTTTGGACTCCCAGTATGAAGGAAAATCTTGGAAGACAGCAAGAGCACCATTTTGAACTTGAATCATGATTGAAAAACACCAGGAGTGCAGTGTGTAGACAATGCGCAGAATTGTTATTGCCCCTAAAACATATGCTGAGCTATTTTTATTTCTATTTTAAATCTATCTCATTATATCTTGATTCACTGTTTTTCCACCCCTGCTCAATGATGAAGAATATAAGAAAAATGCTCTGGTTTCTATTTGGATTCTGGTTATTTAAGGTTTTGCAGTACCTTGAATGGGACATCATGTGATCATTTAAAGACATCTTCATGCAGACATAAGCCAAAAGTAGAAGCCAGGTCAGGCTGAAATGTGCAAACTCAAATGGGTCAGGGAGGTAATTCTCATGTTCTCTGTTTCCATCCCTGTCACTGGCTCACACTATACTCTCAAATACTCCTTAAATAAATGAAGGTAGGTCTATTTCTCTCCTCTTGCTTTGGTCCATTTTACTATTGGCACCCTCACTATAAGCATTGGATTTTCTTGAATCCTCCTAGCAACAGGAAGCTCCCTGTCTCCTGTTTAATTTTCATGTAGTTCTAACTGGTAGAAAGTGTATTTTTCTGAGTGTACAAAAGTCTGCCTCTCTGTGGCTTCCAGTTCCTGTTCCCTTTTTCCACGTGGAATTAAAAAATAGTTCAGTATTCTCTTCCATGTGGCAGCCTTCAGATGTTTGAAGGGAATGGTCAGATTGCTTTCCGCATTCAAGTCTTCTGCCTGCTTGTTCCTGAAACAGTTTTCCTTTCTTCTTTATCTGTGTCTGAATGTGCTCTGCTTTGCCACTGCTCCTTCTTAAAATAGGTTACTAAGAAGATAAGTAATCCAATTAAAAATGGGCAATTAATTAATTAATTCATCCATTCACTCATTTATTGTTGATCCTCACCCAAGGACATTTCTTCCCAATGCTTTTTAGAGAGAGTGGAATGGAGGGATGAAGAGATAGGGAAGAAAGAGAGAGAAACATAGATGTGAGAGAGAGAGACATTGATTGGTTGCCTGGAATCAAACTTGTGACACTTTGGTGCATCGGCTGATGCTCTAAGCACTTGCCTACACTGGCCAGGGCAAAAATTGGCAAAGAATTTAAATAAAAATTTATTCAAGAAGACATATGAATGGCCAATATGGACATGAGATACTTACTATCATCAGTCCTTAGGGAAATGCACATCAAAACCATTGTGAGATATCACTCCACACCCACTGGGATGGCTGTAATAAAAGATAGACAAGAACAAGGTGACAAGGTGGTGGAGAAATGGATGCCTCATCCATTGTTGGTGAGAATGCAAAATGGCGCAGCTGCTTTGGAAACAGTGGTTTTATACAATGCTCAATATAGTTATTACATGACCCAGTGATTCTTTTCGCAGGTACGTAATGCATCCCTAAAATAACACATGAAAACTTGTACCAAATGCTCATAGCAGCATTACTTATAATAGCCTCCCAAATGGAAACACCTCAAATGTCTACTAGCTGATAAATGAGTGAACAAAATGAACAAACAAGATGGAATCTACTTGGCAATGAAAAGATAAGAAGTACTGATTTATGGTATAACATGTATGAACCTCAAAAACATTATGCTAAGTGAAAGAAGTTAGACACAAAAGACCGGAATTTGTATGATTTCACTTATATAAAATGTCTAGAGTAGGTAAATCTACAGAGACAAGGATTAGTGGTTGCTTTAAGATTGGGGTGTGGGTTACTTACAGTTGAGGAGTGACCAAATGAGCACAAGGTTTCTTTTTGGGGTGATGAAAATGTTCTAAAATTAGATGGTATTGATAGTTATGGTTGTACAACTCCGCTAATATATTATTAAAAAACATTAACTTGTATGCCTAAAATAGGTAAATTTATAGCATGTAATTTACAAGTCAGTAAAGCTGTTAAAAATAGGGTTGCTTGAAATGAATGCAGAGGTCTGACCAACATAGAACAGAAAGAGGCCATCAAATTTTTCTTCAATGCAACCCAAGGACACATTCATTTTGTAAAGAGCAATATCTCACCCTGATACTTCATACTGAACTTGTGGTAATTAAAGTTTCCCTGGCCTGTATTGGTGGCCGGCCTATTGTTATAAGTGTGAATACCACATGAGAGGATTCTGATGTTGCCTGGAGAAGGAAGACATTTGTGGATGATGATGATGATGATGATGATGATGATGATGATGATGTGTGTCTGTGTGTGTGTTAGACAGAAAGGGAAAATGAGAAGACAAATGTAATACTCCAGCCAAACAGAAAGCTTTCAATTTGCAAAACTTCTTACTTCTTAAAGAAAAAATTTAAATTATTTTTTCTTTAAGAAGTTATTTTATTATATAAAAATCACCCTGAAAAAAAAAAAGAAGATAATATAATTTAAATTGAAAAAAACAAAATCACTCAGTAGGTCAGTGGTTAGAGAGTCAGCCCATGCGCTGCTGAAGGGTTGAGGGTTTGATTTCTGGTCAAGGACTTGTACCAGGGTTTCAGGTTCAATCCCTGACCCTGGTCTGGGCACATGCAGCAAGCAATCAATTGATCTCTCTCTCTCTCTCTCTCTCTTTGTCACTCTCACTTTGCCTCCCTACCTCCCACTCTGTTCAAAAATCAATGGAAAAAGATATCCTCAGAGGATTAATAAAATAAAAAAAAACTACATACAATTTAAATATTTTATCTCTTTCAACTTTTTCCTGCTATGCCCAGTCCGCTTCCCTGGAGAAAAATCACCATTCCCTGTTTTGTGTATTTTTCCCCAAATGCTTCATTGACAAATAATCATGGTATATATATATACTATACATTCTATTATACAAAAAAGATTATAGTGTATAATTGTTTGGTACCTTCTTTTCTACTACATAATATGTTGTGGGTATCTTTTCCTATTAGCATGGAAAAATCTAATTTATTTTTAATTGTTGAAAAATATACTAAAGATTATTATGAATGTGTCATATTTATTTATTTATTTATTTATTTTTTAAAATATATTTTATTGATTTTTAAAAAAATATATTTTATTGATTTTGTATAGAGAGGAAAGGAGAGAGATAGAGAGATAGAAACATCGATGAGAGAGAGTCATCGATCAGCTGCCTCCTGCACACCCCCCACCGGGGATATGCCCGCAACCAAGGTACATGCTCTTGACCGGAACCGAACTCGGGTCCCTTCAGTCCCCAAGCCGACGCTCTATCCATTGAGCCAAACCGGTCTCGGCTATTTTATTGATTTTTTAAAGAGAGGAAGGGAGAGAGAGTTAGAAACATCGATGAGAGAGAGAGAGAGTCATTGATTAGCTGCCTCTTGCCCGCCCACCCTGGGGATGTGCCCAGAACCAAGGTACATGCCCTTGACCGGAATTGAACTCGGGAACTTTCAGTCTGCAGGCTGACACTCTATCCACTGAGCCAAACTGGTCTTGGCAATGTGTCATATTTATTTAACCAGGTTCCTGCTGGTGAATAGTTGGATTGCAACCAACCCTCTGCTATTATAGTCTATATGCAATGAGCAGTCTTATGTGTATATCTTTATGCATGAATAGGAACACAACTGATAGTAAATTCCTTTATCTAGGATTGCTTATTCAAAGGTTATGTTTAATTAAAATCTTGGTAGGTAGTTATTGCCAAAGCCCCTTTCAAACCATTTTCCCAACTTACACTTCCATTAATTTTGTTATGAAAATGCCAGTTTTCCTTGTAGATGACATTTAATTAGATTTTTTTTTCCAGCCCAACAATCTTTAACTTTTAACTAGAGCAATTTATTTATATTTAAGTGAGTTACTGATATGATGTTTTTTCAAGTACACTTACAAACTCTTCACATACACTGATTTGTTGGGGCTTAAGGGTTAATATATCAATGTGTTTATACACCCTTTGGACCAAAATAGGACTTCAGTTGTTCTGGAGTGGATTTGAAGGGACCTCTAAGGAGATGTGGAATTCCACTGCTGATATGATTTTGGTTTAAATCTAGTCTTTACTTTGAGCTTTCTATTTGTTTGGCTTACTCTATGCTTCTTTTTATCTTCCTTATTTCTTTTGAATTGATTTATTTTAAACAATTTTTTTTCCTCTATTGGGTTGAAAATTATGCGATGATTTCAATATTCTTAGTGTTTGGTTTTTTTTAATAGAAGTGATTACATGCATCTTTATCATTTCAACATCTGTCAATATTATTACTTTCCTCCTAGACTATCCAAGACCTAAAACACTTTATTTTCATATATATAATCTTCTTTGGATATATGCTATTACCATGCATTTTAATTATATGTAAATCTATTCAACATGATATTATTTTACAAACTCAACATTTACTCAGTTTTACCACTTGCGTTTCTCTTTATTCCTTTTTGAATTTCTGAATTTCTATCTGGTTTATTTATTTATTTATTTATTGCCTAAAATACAGCCTTTAGCATTGTTTTAGCGCAGGTCTATTTGCAGTGATCTCTGATAGTTTTTATGAATCTTAAAATGTTTTTATTTGGCTTTTATTCTCTGGGTAATTTTCCCTGGGTTTAGACTTCAGGTTGGCAGTTACTCTCAGCATATTGACAATAACTTGGTACTGTCTTCTAGTTTTCTATTTCTGCTGGAGAGAAGTCAACTTTTACTCCAACAATTGCTCTTTTCAAGTTAATATTTTTATCTCACACTAAAGATATTTCTTTCTGTCTTTGGTTTTCTGCAGTTTTATTATTATGTGTCCAGGTCTGTTTTTTCTTTCTTTTTTTTTCTTTCTATTATCCAGTTCAGGACATCTTGAATCTATGCATTCCTGTATTTAATCAAGTCTGGAGAATTCTTAGCTATTATTCCTTCATTTTTTTTTCTCAGCCCATTCTCCCTCTTTGTTCTGTATTTGAACTAAAAATCCTCATTTTCTCAGCATATCATTCATATTTCATAGCCTCTCTTCTGAATTTTCCATCTTTTGTCCCTCTGAGCAACATTGTGAATTGTTTCTTCTATCCTTTTAAAAAATATATGTATATTTTTATTGATTTTTAGAGGGACAAGAAGGGGGTGAGAGAGAAACATCAATGAGAGAGAAACATTGATCTGCTGCTTCCTGCATGCCCCCTACTGAGTATCTAGCCCACAACCGAGGCATGTGCCTTGACCAGGAATTGAACAATTGAGCACACTGACCTTCTATCCTTTTTAGAGTTCAAAGCTGAGTCTAATATGATGTTTAACTAATTTGCTGGGTGCCTAGTTTCAGTTATTTTTAAATCAGTTCTTGAATTTGTATTTGGTTCTTTCTCAAATTTGCTATGCCAATTTTTATAATCCCCAGCCAAAATGTTCAAACTTTAGCTTTTTAAATTAAAAAATTATATGTTCCATAAATATACGATATCTATATGTATTATAAAAAATTATCAAATCATTATAGGTAGATATAGACACCATATATGTAGTAATATCTACCATTTTAACAGCTTTAAATTGATATTAATTACATTATTGATGTGAAAGAAAAATGAACAGTCACTCTAGAAAATGGGTTAGTAAGTTTCTTAAAATTATAAGCAAACAATTATCACACAATCTAGAAATGTCATTCTGGGCATTTTATCTAAGATAAATGATGACTTTTGTTCATAGAAAAACCTCTGCATTTTATTTAATACTAGAAGCCTGGTGTACAAAATTCATGCACTCGGGAGTGGGCTGTGTGTGTGTGTGTGTGGGGGGAGGGTTTGAGGGCTCCCTCAGCCTGGCCTGCACCCTCTCACAGTCCAGGAGCCCTCGCTCCTTACTGTCCACCTGCTCACTGCTCCTTACTGCTCAGATTGCTGCTCCTTAGCTTTGCAGCGGAGGTGGGAGAGGCTTCCGCCATTGCCACTGTGCTTGCCAGCCTTGAGCCCAGCTTCTGGCTGAGCAGTGCTCCCCCTGTGGGATCGCACTGACCACCAGGGGGCAGCTCCTATGTTGAGCGTCTGCCCCCTGGTGGTCAGTGCGGTCAGTTGTTCTGGTTGTTCCTCCTTGCCAGTCGCATAGGCTTTTATTATATAGATAGCCCCAAACTGGCAACAACCCTCATACCCTTCCACAGGCGAGTGATTAAACAAATGATACTGTAATACATTGAAATATTCAAGCAAAATAAAGCAACAAACTATTGATACACAGAACTTGGTTTGATCAAGAGCATTATGCCTAGTTTTTTTTTGTTTTGTTTGTTTGTTTGTTTTTAAAGACCAATCTCAAAAGATGACATGCTGTGCAATTTTGTTCATGAAATGATTTATTTTGTTTTTTGTTGTTGTTAATCCTTATGTGAGGATATATTTTTAAAAAATATATTTTATTGATTTTTGTACAGAGAGGAAGGGAGAGAGATAGTTAGAAACATCAATGAGAGAGAGTCATCGATCAGCTGCCTCTTGCACACCCCCTACTGGGGATATGCCCGCAACCAAGGTACATGCCCTTGACCGGAATCGAACCTGGGGCCCTTCAGTCCCCAAGCCGACGCTCGATCCATTGAGCCAAACCGGTCCCGGCATCATGTGAGAATATTTTTGAGATGGATTATATATATATATATATATATATATATATATTGACGTCAGACACATATGGATTGATTGCCTCCCAGAACTAATGTGATGGGGGTTGGGGATCAAACCTGCAACCCAGGTACATCCCCTTGACTGGGAATTGAACTCATGACCCTTCGGTGCACAAGGCTATACTCTAATCATTGAGCACACCAGCCAAGGCTGTAATGTTCTTTAAATGACAAAATTACGATGTGGAGAAGATATGAGTAGATTTCCAGAATTTAGCAGGGGTTGTGTCTGTTTTCTGCCAATATCATGTTGTTTTGATTATTGTAGCTTTGTAGTATAATTTGAAGTCAGGTAGTGGAGACCTCTGGCTCTCTGCCCCCCTCAGAATTTACTGTCTATTTGGGGATCTTTTGTGGTGCCATACATAGTTGATGATTTTTTTAAAAAAATACTTTTTGCTCATTTCTAAAAATATCTTGGTCATCTTATGATTTTATCCTTGCAGCCCACCATAGAAACTTCAGAATCTGTTTTTTTTTTGTTGTTTTTTTTTTTTTTTTTTTAAGAACAAAAGACACACTGGGGCCCTAAGTTCCCTTTATGAGCTCAGCTGTCTCTGCCTGGTCACCATGGAGACTGACTTGGCCAGGGAGGTGCCTACATTCCATTTTGCACATTGCAAGCTGTGAAAGCAGGCCCCAAGGGCTCCAACCAGGTGGAGAGGGGAACGTGAGGGGATGCTGGATGTTGGAGCCTCTTCCTGTGCTCACCTGACTTGGGAGTCTGTCCTGGAGGCCCCTCCAGACAGTGATGGGGATCTGGCCTTGCTAGGAGCAGCGACCAGAGGGGGGCGCTCTCAGCATAAAGATAAGGGAACTGGGGAAGACGGCCCCTATTCCCGGGACAGCCTGGCTACTTGAGAGCCTTGGAACAGGGCTCCTGCAGCAGGGAAAAGGCCATGGAGTCCCATTTCCGCCCCCAGAGAGAGGAAACCAAAGTCCCCGGCGGGGAGCCGAGTACCTCTGCTGAGCGGCCCAGGACCCCGGTGCGGATGAGGCCGGGTGCCCCATCCAGGACCTCGGTGCTGCTAAGTCCTATAAATCAATCTAGGACCCGGGAGCTGCAGAGTGAAGCGCCCTCCAAGGCCCTGCTGGTGCCCAAAGATGCGCCTTCCAGGACCAGGGTCCCTCTGAGTGAATCACTCTCCAAGACCCAATTGTCCCTGAGTGAAACGCCATCCAGGCTCCTGAGCACAGCATCCATCCGGACCCAGGGGACCTTGGGGTCGCTGAGCGTAGCCTCCATCCGGACCCCAGTGCCCCTGAGTGAAGAGACTGAAGAAGCATCCTCCCTGACTCTGGTGTCGCCGAGCACAGCATCCTCCCGGAGCGCAGGGCCTCCAAGTGAAGCGCCCTCCGGGGTCCAGATACCTCCGAAGACCGTCTTGTCCAGTCACCAGGTGAGCTGGGACCCGCAAGGCTTCTGGGTGGTGGATGCTAGCGCTGAGCACTCCTCCCAGGAATCAGACTTACATGGCCCGTCGGAGGACCCCAGCCTTCCTTCTCCCCCTGCCACGTATTTCGGTTTGATCAGTAATTATTTGAGGTCAGAGAAACCTACGAAGGAGGTGAGGGGGCTTATCGACATGACCGTGGAAGTGATGAAGCTGGATCACCAAGTCAAAGAGACGGAAATCCAGCAAAAGGTGGTCAGGAAGGAGACCGAGAGGCTCCTCAACGAGAAGTTGCCCATCCAGGCCGAGATCAAAGTCATGCTGGCGAACCTGAACTACAAGACGAGGGAGTACCGGAGGGACATTGAGAACCAGTGGAACAGCTGTGTCCAAGAAAGTGGTGGCACCCAACCCCCGGGACAAGAACTAGCCTCCCAACAGACCAAACAACCCCCGGACCTTCAAAAAGCGGGGAGGCTGGGACCGCTTCTGAGGCAGCAGCTGGAGGCCTCGAGGGAGATGACCAAGATCAGGGAGACACAGACCAAAGAATTGCAGGCATTGCAGGAGGAACTAAAGCACGCCCGAGCCCAGACGGCGGCCACGGCCCAAGCCCGGTACCTCCGGGAAAAAGCCTTGCTAGAGAGGCAGCTGAACGACTTAGCCCCGAGCTTGATGAGAGAGAAGAAAGAAAATGAGCTGAAAATGAAGGTGGAGGCCCTGGAGATGGCCGCGGAGAGGTGTGCTGCTGAGCTGCACCGCCTCCTAGCCGAGGGCCAGACGTTACCCGGCGATTCCACGCATCTGCAGTTGTCCCGCGGCCAGGAGGCAAAGACCCCCCAAAGCTGGTTAACAATTCAGAAGCAGCATCTGAAGTAGGAACCGGGGTCTATACCAAGTGCCCCATTCCAGAGGCAAGGACCACAACGGGATGCTCCAAAGAACAGAAGAGCGTCTTCCCTCGCCACGGAATCAATCCACAGACATTTCTAAACCATCTCTGATTCCATAGGGATGGGAGCCATCTTCTTCGGCGCTGCATACATCCAATTAGGAAGACTTGGGGATCTCATGACTATTGTAAAAATAAATACCCATTGTGATGTGTTAGTGAAGGATTAGGTGCTGTTTTCTCCAGCTGAATGCTAGATATTTGAGTGACCAGCTTAGTTTTTTTTTCCCTTAGTTTTTTTTTTCTTCTTTAATTAGCTCTTGTAGTAAACACGATGTTTCTAATCCCCTTCTCCCCCAATAACCTAACACCATTTGCCAAACACTCATACATGAAACCAGGTCGAGAACACCACCATGAAGAAGTGAAAGGAAAATAGTACGATTTATTCCATCTACCTGAGTCAGAGTTCCTTACAGAAAAAGCACCTTAAGGATAATATCTCAGTCTGACTTTACATAGTGCTTTCTGCTCAGCAATAGACCAGTTTCAGTTTATCCTCACTCCTTTTGGCCAACTCAGAACACAAACGCAAAGTGTTTTCAAGTTTGTGCCAAGGACCAAGTAGCTCCTTCTATTTTCATCATGCGTGAGAAGGCACTCTAGTGATGATAAGACACAGAGCTAAAACGACATGACACCGGGTCACATTGCTCCGTGTTGGGGGACAATTTCTTTCACTACCAAAAGAAATTAAAGCATTAGTTCTAGATTAGACAGCACTTTCACTTGAGGCAAAAACTCTGACTTTTGAGTCCCTTCACAATACTACTTTATACAGTTATCCCGGAAATAAAATTTAAGCAATAAGTACATATGCAAAAATAAAGTATTCCATTTTCTCTAAATCAGACTCTAAAGTTGTAAGGAAAGAAACTGGTCAGCCATTTTTGGAGGCTCCCCTCCCCTTTGCAGGGGTCACACCCCACTTTTGGAGACAGGCGTTGTTGCCAGAAAGAGGGGAAAGATTTCTTCATTTTTCAACCCAACACAGTCTCCGATTCTTGGATACATTTCTAGTTTATCCATGTCCCTAACTTTGGTGAGTTTTAGACTTCGACGCTTTTTCTCCACCTTTAGGAGGCATCCGAAATCATGGTTGCAATCATGACCAAATTTCATAACAAAATTTTCTTTGAAACTAAGGTGAATTTAACAGGAATTACAGTGACATTTTGTTTTACAGTAAGTCTTGGTGGCTGCTTCAGAGCACGCATTTGACTTACTTTTATGCAAAAAGTTTACTACCTTTTTATGTTGCTACATTGAATGTGGAGGAGAGAAGACCAAGGGAGATGTGATGTCTGTCCACAAAGGGCTGAAGGACCAGCACTGGAATCGCAGAAGTCAAATTTAGGACGGGGTGTGGAAATATAAAAATTCCAAAAATTAATTTCTGTGTAACTTGAAGGAATGCTTTCCTGGAATAACAGAATATTCATCAGGGTGGATATTTTGGAGAGGAAGATTTTGATCGCCTAGCATTCATTGGTACTGCTTTTCCACTCGGACTGATTTCTTTGATACCTCTCTTCAGCCCATGCAGCTGACTCATCCCCCATCTAGCGATGACATAAGACCTGTAAACTGAGCCTGAGGAATCAGCACCCTGATTCCAACCCACTCCCCCTGCTCCCTGTGAGTCAGGGACGGACACACAACCCAATTGAGGCCAATTAACAAAGACACAATCTCAAGACTTTTGAGTTATCTAGGATGTTGAGCTTTTTCTGATGACCCTGAAGAAGGGAATGGGAGGCTATAGCTGCCATTGTGCGCCACAAGGGCTGTGTATTTGAAAGGAAGTGGATCTCGGGTATGGGAATAAAAAAAAAAAACAATCTCTAGTGACATAGGTTGACACTTGATCGTGTCAGGATGAAATTTGTGATCTCAGATTTTATTCTCCATGGTAGGAGGAAATAAATCCCCGTTTTCTTTAAGCTAGCTTGAGTTGGGTTTTCTGTCATTTGAAATGGAAGGAGTTTTCACTGAAATGGTTGGTAAACTCCCCACTCACAGTACTAGTCACACAGAAGAGGATGACCAGATAGGAAGGGGATGCACAGATTAGAAGAGAGGTTGGCCTGAGGACCTCCCACTCTAAATTCTTGGCCTCTCCAGAACTGTTCTTTTTAAGTTTCTTTTGTTCTACCCAGTGGATTTGGTAGTTTCAAAGAGACACCAAAAACTCAGGGCCAAACTATACAGAAGCTGAGAGAGAGAGAGAGAGAGAGAGAGAGAGAGAGAGAGAGAGAGAGAGAGAGAGAGAGAGAGAGATTTGTTGTTCCACTTATTTATGCATTAATTGGTTGACTCTTGTATGTGTCTGCCTGGGATTGGACTTCCAACCTTGCATATTGGGACAACACTCTTATGAACTGAGCTACCCAGCTAGGGTTGAGCTGTATATTTAAAAGAAATACAGAATGTTTAATCCCAGAATGGGTGATCTATAGAAAGTTAGGTTATTCACTTTGCATTAAAAGAAGTTGTCTTGTTTAGCCAAAACAGGCTTCCTGACAGGATTTTCGTCACAGCCTTGGCTAAGTAATGAGTTTCTTTGCCAGGAAGAATTACTGGTTAGACCCGTGTATCATCTGCCTCTCAGATAAAGGAAAACCATCTGATTTTAAAGATGTTCCTATTCAGACACACGTGCATAAAAGAAGTTTTGAGTACTGTGCTTAGACACTCCATTGTTTAATCATCCCATGAATATTTATGAAAACTGGATCTGAGTTATATCACTGTCTTGGTTATTTTTAGGCCCAAATAAGCAACAGTCCCCATCTGTGGATGTAAATGTTTTGTCTCCTTTGTTGTTATAATCATGTATGTCTTAGGTCCAGATGTTTATTATTATTATTTTTTTTAATGGGAAATTTTCTTTTCCAATTAACTGAAGTAGCAAGTATTTAATAATGACGCCTTGCATTTTTATGATGTGTTTAATTTTGTCATGTTTCCATCTCCATTTCCTCGATGTATCATATAGTTAATTAGCATTTAGCATGTAGCAAGCAATAGGCTAGGAACATTACAAGGACTATGTTATTTAATTCTCACAAAACCCTACAATCTAGATACTATTACTGTCCCCATTTTTTAGATGAAAAAATGAAGTTTTTTTTTTGTTTTGTTCAGGGAATAACTAGTTTTCCCAAAGCCACACAAAGCCAGGATTTAAACCCAGATGTTCAAACCCTGGAGCCTAGGCTTTAACCCATGACCTAAACAGTTTCTACAAATCCAATGGTTATTAGAAATTTAACATGGCCACCTACATGGGGATCTAGAATTATACCAATCAACTTTATTGAAGTCATGATTATTCATTTACCAGAGGAGGAAAGCAAGTTACAGATAAAATGACACGGCAAGGTGTCAATTGCTTTATGTTGGGCTACAGCTTCTTCCATTACCAAGAGGAATCAAGGCATTAGCTCTAGATTAGACAGCACTTTCACTTGAGGCAAGAAATCTGTCTTTTGAGTCCCTTCACAATACTTCATACAGTTATACTGGGAATAAAAGTATAGCAATCAGTGCAAGTGCAAAAATAAAGCATTTCATATTCTCTAAATCAGACTCTAAAGTTAAAGCTGGTGGGCTGTCAGAAAAGTAACTTTCAGTCATTTTTGGAAAACCATCTGATTTTAAAGATGTTCCTATTCAGACACGCATGCACAAAACAAGTTTTGAGTACTTTGCTTAGAGATTCCATCATTTAATCATTCCAATATTTATGAAAACTTCCCTTTGAGGGTCCCATCCCACTTTTGGAGACAGATAGTGGGAAAGGATCCCTTCATTTGCAATCCATCAGGCCCTCTGCTGGAATCTGAGGTGGGGTGCGCGGGGTTTCCTGAAGACAAATATCGAGGTTGCTTTTGTGCCAAGCTTGGGTACAGGGATATTTATTTTCCCAGGTTTAATCCCCAACGACTGGAGTCCAGCCCCCCTCATTTTCCAGGTAGCTGGTTGTCTCTCCAAGATCCGGCCACATCTCTTAAGCACTACACAGCAAAGGTCACCACTGCTTCCTAAATTGTCTTGATTTCCTCCTCCTCAGGGCATCTCTTTTTTTCTCTTGCTTCCACAACCTCTGCTTCAAAGTCATCCCACTCTCTCTGCTCTTCTTATTACCACCTCCTACCCCAAGTTTGCCAAGGCTTACAAGATTCTGGAAAACCAAAGCCAAGGGCGTTCTGAGAACAACTTCTGTTCTTGCACTTGTAGCACAAACCTCCCAGGAGTAAGGGGGCACAAGTGTCTCACTACCTGGTCTGGTGGCATGTGAGACACACACAGGAAGAAGCTGATACCTCGATATCATCCTGCCACACGATGCTCTCCTTTCATGTCCCTCTCAAAGAGAACCAACACATCAGCCACAACTGAGTCCTTACTCTCTGCCACACCCAGTAGGTGCTGATTTCCTGTCCCTTTAAAGGGACATAAACATACAAACAAAATTGAGCAATCTTTGAGGAGGAACTGGGGGTGCTTAGTCAGCATATAGCTGGGTTACCCTGAATAGCGGGGCTTAACAAGGAAGAATCAGTCCCAGTAGCCAGTGTGACGAGAAGTCAGATCTGTGATCCATAAACTGAGGAAACTTTCTAGAAAACAGGTGGAATGGCAAGAACTGCCATTGGCTTTCTTAGTAATGGAGATACTCAGAGGCAAAAAGAAAATGGGGTATTGCAAAGGGGATATTTAAATATAATTAAGGGCATTGACCTTTGAGAAGACTTTTATTATTATTTTTTAAAAATATATTTTATTGATTTTTTACAGAAAGGATAGAGAGTCAGAAACATCGATGAGAGAATCATGGATCAGCTGCCTCTTGCACACCCCCCTATTGGGGATGTGCCCACAACCAAGGTATATGCCCTTGACCGGAATCAAACCCAGGACCTTTCAGTCTGCAGACTGAAGCTCTATCCACTGGGCCAAACCAGTTTTGGCCTTTAAGAAAACTTTTAAACCTTGGAGTCTATGTTAAGGAGTAATCAGCTGTGCTTACAGACACATGGGTTGTGGAAAACTAAGATGGCAAATACCAAGCAAGCTAAAATATTCATCCTCAGTGAGTCTCAGTGTGGATGTGTGTTAGAGCTTGATATTCTGACCAGCTTGGACTTCCAGACATCTGTCTTCCGAGTTACTACAAGGACTCCCTGAGGCAGAGTCTGGGAAATGCAGGCCAGCTGGCCTCCGGGTAAAGGTGAGGTCTCCCAGCAGAGCGATGGGGTGGGAAGCACAACATGATCAAAAGGGGCTCTGACAAGAGGGCCTTGTCTAATCCAGGGGCCAGTGAAGGGGAGACATTGGAGGGCATTTTTATCTGTGATCCGGAGACCTCTTAGCGGATGCCGTTCTCATTGATAGAACTGTAGACTGGCACTGCCAGGAGGGGGCTTAAAAGATGGTCTACTTCTAAAGTGTTCATGTCACACGTGAGGAATGAGGTGTGGAAAGGGCAGAGAACTTGCCTGACATCAGAGCGATTAGTGATTACACCTGGAACAAAGCTTCCACCGCAGCCTTCCCGCTCCTTCCACCGCTTGGCGCGGGGAGACCAGGGAGGGCGTGCTTCCCTGCAGGAGTGTCTTCCCAGGGCATTGGTGTCAGGTCAAGATTTGAGATAATAATACGTCTGGAACATTCTGCCAGGCTAGGCTGAAGAGGAGGGGACTCCTCTTGTCTGCTGCTTTGTATTTGAGAGCAAGCATGTCTCAACATTTGTGCTACTCCAGAAATATGTCATAGGAATCGCCCGGAGACCTTGTTACAATGCAGGTTCTGGGAGGCTGGGCTGGGGCCCGTGATTCTGCATTTCTGCCCGCCCCCCTGCTACCCTGTGCTGCTTCAGCTTTTACACAGCTTACTGGTGTACAGGTGCGTAGCCAGAGCCCAGGCTCAGCCTTCAAGGACTCGAGGGCTGGCCAGACCACCTTCTGTCTCTCAACGATCCGCACCTGGTCTGCTCACCTGGCTCAGGCCTCACAGTCCCCGTGAGCTCCTTATAAGGAGAATGAAGCCAGGCCGCCATTTTCAATGCGACCGACCCCCTTCCCGCCCAGAGGAAGCTGCCAGAGTAAGAGTTTGGTAACAAGTTCTGCTTTGGCGAGATCTCCCAGGAGATTCCAGGTAAGGGAATTTGGCAGCAGGCACGGCTGAGCTATCAGTTTCTACTGCATTGAATTCAAAATCTCCCAGACACTGTGGCTGACACTGTTTGTTGACTGGAACTAGGGAAAAATTTCAGAGGGCCAAGGGGCTTCCTCGTGGCTCTCTAAATCAAATTGAGTACAGCAGACCTTCACACTATTAATACCGCTCCTTGCTCCCTTCCTCTCCCTCCACCCCCCTCCCAAGAAAACCTATTTGGAGCTAACAGAGGTTTGTTCTGAGAATTTCATTATCATTGTGCCATTCATAATTTATTACTTATCCTCTGTGGATGTCAGGGAGTGCGGTTTTGAACAGTCCCACTGGAATAAAACCACAGGGTTAATAATCTCTGCTCTTTGTGAGTAACTGGGAAAATGGTATCTTGGTAACAAGACATTAGCAGAAAACTAGTTTGTACCGATTTCGCTAGAATAGAGGAAGACGAGTAGTGATTAGAATAATTTCATTGTGAGTTTCGTTTGCCCTGACTGATACTGACCAATGGACGGAGGCGGGGCAGGGACACACCTGTGGGCTCCTCTCTCTGAGACTGACCACTTATAATTTAGAAAGCTTCCAACCAGAGCTGTTTGGTACAAATGCCAGCATCGAGAGCCCCTTTCCTGGCTCAAAGAGTGGCCTTTTTCTTTTGCATTGAACTGCGAGTGTAGAGATTGTTCCATATCAGCATTCGTAGTTAAGCTTTGTTGTTTTTTAAGTTGTAGGGTCAAGTGAGGATCTAGCCCGAACCCCCTCCCAGTCAGTGGAATTGTGTCCGTCTGGCCAGAGGCTACTGGGAGCAAAGCAGCACAGACCCCAGTGTTTTCCTTGTCCTTGCTGGCTAACAAGCCTCACCCGGCTCTCCTTTTGTCCTGGGTCTGCATGTAGGCCTTTCCCAGCCTGGCTTCCTCTCCCTCCCCCTCCCCTCTGCTAGATAAGCCTCTAGCCTACCCTGGCCCAGTGCTGAAACTCACCTGACCACCAGCCGCCATCAGGTCCTCCCCAGATGTAAGTACTAAAGGCTAGGTCTCTCCCCTCTGGTTCCCCTCACGGTTTTTTCAGAGAGCAAAGAACAGCATGGTGCTCTCAGGATTGGTGCTCTGGGGATTGGTAGCCTACAGTGCAGTGCTTGATTGCATGGAGAATCCATGGTTTATTAATCACAGATTGGTGGGCTTTTGGGGGTTGCTTGCAGTTCCAAGAAGCAGAGTGCGGAGGAAAAGGGGCAAAAGCTATGGTTCCCTGGATGAAAGAACGGTCTGCGTGAAAGCTAAGCAGGCCTGAACTTCTGAGTCTGCTGGAGTCTTCTAAAAATCCTTAGTGGGAAGGGGAACATTTCTCCCAAATCAGAGGCCCTGAAGCTGGGGGAGAACTAATAAGGCTGTTGTCAAGCAGAGGAATGAACCACCAGGTTTCTCAGAGCAAGCTGGGGCTTCAGTGGCAGTGTTGATGAGCCAAGGATGCCCTCACCCAGGGAGAGAGGCCAGAGGTTAGGATGAGCCTAGCAACTGGCCGGGTACTGTTACCAAGCAACCTCAGGACTGTCATGAAGCAACCCCAGGACAAGGGGAAAGAATTTTCTAAGTGAGGGAGGCAGAGAATTCGGTCAAGCAATTCCCAGAACTGACCCACTGGGCAGCACTGCACCTGAGAGCCATCTGTGCGATCTGGCTTGTGTTGCAGCAGGTTGCATATGTTTGCTAGTGTGGACGGATTTGCTCTGTTTCAACGCCTCATCTGTAGTTTAAAGGGGCTTGGAGCTTAGCAGGGACTTGATAAATTTTAGCTGGTTCTGATTTTCTGTATTTGCAAAAGCCTGTTACCTATTTTTGCCCCCATGACCCACTGTTCCAAGCAGCTCAGTTCCAAACGCCATCCCTAGAAGCTGGAATATTCCAAACAGAACATCCTATTGTCTTGGCTCTCTTTCCAGGGCTGCCTCATATCCATCATCTCACATCCCTACTGCCTTGTTTGCTTCAGACCCTCATTATCTCCCATCTGTGCTATCACAATAGCCTCCCAGCTGGTTTCTCTACCCCTATGGTGTCTTCCCCGTGGAGTTGTCAAGGAGTGCCTCTAGGGAACTTTCTAAGTCACAACTGCAATCAGGGCCCTCACTTTCTTCGAAATCTTTGATGGCTCACCTTGCCCAGGAGGTGGTATCATTCTTCCTTATCTGGGCGTTAAATGGGATCTGTGAGCTGTACATCCACCCTACACCCCACCCCTTTCTCTTCAGTCAGGCATAGCTCTTATGGTTCCCATGAATGCCATTCTTCTTCCAGAATGGTCAGAATAGAGGCTAGAACCCAGATGCTCATCTCTGCCTTTCTAGTTTACTTCATAGCTTTTCATCCTACAAGACAATTCCAAAAACACGCTCCACCACTTTAGTCAACCAGAATGTATGGTGCTTGGCATTTTCTGGGTTCATTGCATTTCCCATATATCATTGGAATGTCCTTCCTTACACATATCTCTTCTGGGTTTGGTTGTTACAAATATTTCCAAATGCTTCCTTCTACTGGCTAAGATGGCTAAGAGAAAACGTCATGAGAACAATATCCTGAATGGCACTGATCATTGAGGAAGACTAGGTTGAAAAGAGTTGAAGTGATTAGGCTCAAGGTGGCCTGGCCACATTGTAAGTTTCTTTGGAACCAACTACCCTGGATGGTCACATCGTTTTGCAACATGGCTCTCTCTGTAAATACGGAAGAGCCACCTTTGAGACATGGTGCAGGGGAGCTGTAGGGAACCTGAATTCCTGTAGCTATCATGGACGTCTGTGGAAGAAAGTTAGAAGAAAAAGAATGTTTGAGCTAACACTTTAAAACAAAAACAATAAAAGAAAGGAGGTGCTCACATATATGCAATCCATCCAAAACTGCCCTTTTGTGAACACTTTTTCTTATTTGTTGCCCTTTTGTGATATTTTTTGTCAAAGCAAACCAGAGCTGGGCAGTAGTGAAAGTGGTAAAAACATTTATTCAGGAACTATTGCAATAGGAGACTAGAGACCTAAGGGTAGAACTGGGCTCAATTTCAAAACAACATGGACAAGTAGGGGTTTAAGCCAAAGAAGGAACAATGTGGCAGTGGTTCCTGGATGAGAAATGACTAATCAGAGACATCCGGAATAAAAGGCGATTCCTGAATAAATGAATTAAGAGGATTCTTGCTGAAGGCGTCCCAGAGTGATCCGATATTACCTGAGGGAATTTGATTAGATATGGAAGATAATCAGATAGTAATTTAGCAAGGAGGACTTGTTCTTAAAAACCAGAGGCCTAGTTGAAAGGGGCTGCCTTAGAGGAACCTGACTGAATGTTGATTAAGGGGAGAGTTTTGGTTAGTTTTTTGCCTTTTTCATTTGCAACATTTATGATGATTACCCTCCCCAGGTATTATCAGTTCTGCCCTTGCTTTTTATTTAAACAATTGTTCCACTTGTGTGAAAAATGGTTTGGTGTTCGAGGGCACAAGGCATGCTTTGCCTGGGCCTCTATCCATGTTCAAGTTGGTATCAAGGGACTACTAAAAGGATTTTCTACTCTTGAGGATTTTGATTATTTGGGGGCAGGGAACTTGAAATTCTCTTCTATTAGCCAAATAATATTAGAGCTAAACTGAAGTTTATCCTCTTAATCCTGGAAAACTCTTCTGTCCACATTCTGGATAGCATTTCAATCTAAAATCATCTACGCCTTTACCATCTGTAGTTTACAATCAGACAACAACCTTCTCCCCAATTACTTGCTGATTCCTACCTTCTGAGGCCTTATGAGAAGACGAATGAAATAGTGGCATGGATTGAGAGGTGGCTCTATGTTAAAAAACAAAACTCAAGAAACAAAAACACCAAACCAAATATATGCCAACCCTGTATGTACAAACACTTTGTCATGAGAGCTCTGCATCCTCAGAGGGGAAATAATTGAGTTGAAGATCAGTCTTATTGATTTTTGTCTGATGCAGTTATTTTGATTCACTTCCAATGTTTTTCTTTTTTCACTATCAGGAAGTTTTACGTTGCCTCACAGGAGAGAGCTGAAGGGGAGGAGATGTGGGGAAGGGAGTTAGGCATTTCTCTTCTGTGTAACTTTGGCAACTATCGTATCAGATTTATAACCCAGTCATTTCTAGGCATTTCTCTGGGTTTTACATTCTCCCTTTGGGATAACTGAAATTTATATGCAAAATAATTTAAAATAGGACCAGCTTTAAGGCATGCCAGATAATGGCATTTTTAGTGTATTTGTCTCTCTCTGTCACTAGTGATTTTTATTTATTTATTTATTATTATTTTTACTATTTTTCTAGTGGTAAATTTCTGTATACACTTTCTTTGTTTGGTACAAATATTTGTTGGAGTGGATTTGGATAAACACTTTGCATTGCTCTCAGCATTACAAAAGGAGGGGAATTACAGGGCATCCTTGTGCTTAGCCGCCAGCAGTTTTCCATGAGTCGAGCTGGTCTCTCTAGTTCCCTGGAAGATTATTGTCAAAAACAGAGAAGGGGCTGTTGGAATGTATAGCTCAAAATCGACCCTGTTTTGGTGGGGGTAAAAGGCAAAATTTTCATTTTCTATGACTTATATCATATGAAGGAAGAGTTAGAAAAAAATATATCCCTGGATAGCAAAACCATAATTGGATATTTTAGAGAAATTAAATGGTAATTGACTCCTAATGAGTTCCTAATAACACAGCTAAAAAATATGAAAAAGAAAACTCTCTGCCATTACTGCAGTTTTTTTGGGGGCATGCACATATAAGTATGCATAGATAATACATATGTATATATTATGTAATACACACATATATGTGCATACATAATATATAAGTATATAGTTTTTTATTAGCTATAAATTGGCTAAAACTACATATGTAATATATACATGTGTGTTATGTATATGTATACATTACATATGTTTATAGTTTTTTTTATTAGCTATAAATTGGCTCCCCATGAAATTATATTTACTGCTTTAAATGTTTTTGGCTAAAAAGTATCTACCCTTGAGACTTTAGTTTTGTTCTTTTCAAATTGCATTAAACTTTGAATCAATCTACTTTCTCTTCGAAATTCTTGTGCAGGACAAAAGCCTCTCTGGATTATAAGAGAGTGTTGCTCTTAAAATGCAACTCTGGACCTGCTGGTCTACCAAAACCCTGAAAAAGTGGCCGGGCATCACTTGATTATTGATCATGTATGTGGGCTTGTCCAAAGCACATCTCAGAGGAGGCAAATGCATTAAGAGAAGCTCATGAATTGTTCTGCATATACATTGAGTGTTACATTGGAAATCAGCTCGCTGAACAGAGGACGCCTTAGTCAGTAAGCCAAATTTGAAGTTTTTATTACGCTGGCCATCTCAGAGGAGTTGCCTCCAAAGTCTGAGCAAAGCAACATGGAGGAAGCTTTCCCTTTATACCCTACAGGTTTCTTTCTCTCCTAAATATGGAGTTTCCTGACCTTTTGCAGGTTTTGCAAAGAGCCCCATGTGCTGTGATGGGGGTAGTGTGCTTAGTAGATATTTTGCAGGAAGCTTGTAACCTTGCGCACAGCACAACTCAGATAACGAATGGGAGGAACCAGGGACAGACCAGACCCTTACATCAGCACAGCGGCTTGCAGGACCAGATAATTGAGCTTATTTTCTCTATTATTCGAGCAAGCATGCTTACAGAAGCCAGGAATAGCAGAGTTAATGAATAGAACAAAGGTCTAGCTATGTTTAGTGGGGAATTTTAAACAGCGGTTCTTAGAAAATGGATGTTAGGGGAAAAAGATGGAGTGCCTAAGCTTCATGAGAACACAGGCTGTGTCCGTTTTCGCCTTCATACAATATTGTTGAATTGGGTGTGTGTGAGCATAAAGAGTTTCAGATAAATGATGTGCAGGCAGATTTTTCCATTCTGGTTGCCAGTGACTCCGTTGTAGCAGTGCATTGAAATATAAATACCACTAACTATGTAAAATAGCATCATTCTTTTCTTGCTTATCTCCTCCAGAAGACAGTCATGGGATGGGTTTGGGGAGCTGTAGCAGGTAGGGGATGAGTAGACCTTTACTCTCTTATAACTGTGGTGACTACTATATTAGATTTGGATAAAAGGCCAACTCCTTGCCATGTGTCCAAAGCCATGTCTGCTCTGGCCCTGGACTGTTTTTTGAACCTCAGCTCAGTTCCTTTCCCTCCTCAAAGATGTGTGCCAGCCAATATGGACCTCTTCTTCTCTTGGAACTTGGGTAGTTCTGTCCTGCTTCAGGGCTGTACACATCCAGTGACCTCCCTGTGAATTGTTCCTTCCCTGTCCTTTTCCTTCAGTTGAATAGAACTTCCTCATAGAGGCCATCTGTGGTCACTCTGTCCTAATTGGGCAAAGCCCTCTCAGCATTGTTTTCTATAGTATCTCAACCTGTGTATTTGCTTTTGTTTTAGAGCACTACCACAGTGTGCAATTATTTACTCGTTTGTTTATTTCTGTTTCTTCCACTAGACTCAAAGCTTAAGGAAGGTAGGCAGCTTATCTGTTCCATTTGCCCTTATGTCCCCAAAGCCTGGAAAAGTACCAGGTACACAGTGGGGCTCTATTAATCTACTTGAATGATCAGACAATCAGAAGACCGGAGATTGAGTTTTATTCTTTCCTTAATCTTATCTGACTTCAAATTCAAAATGTGAGCTGTGTACATCCCAAGCACCAGTCTGTCCAGGGTTTCTTTCTCATGCCATCTGGTGTCTCTCAGCAATTTGAGTTTATTTTCAAAAGGATGATATATTTTGAAAGCATAGAGGAAGAGCTGTGTGCCTACCACTGTGCTTATATTCCCAATTTTATTAAGATTGTTTTTACATTACAAACAAGTTAATTAAACATTAAAAAAACATTTGTAAATTAAATACAAAAACATTTAAATATTATAGCAATTTATATTTTTTCTTGACTTTGTTTTCCAGAGTGGGAATTGTTACTCAAAAACTCCTGGGTGAGCAAGGACCACATCTGTTTTGAGCACACGTTTCCTAAGCCAGTGCGTATTCTCTTCCATTCATAGCATAACCATTTTTTAATAATCTGCCCACTTTACAAAAAGAATATGAAGCCAGATCATAGCAACACACAGTCCACTCATTTAGGATAGTTTTCAATTTTATTGTTGGGGAGAAGCTGGTTGTGAGACACCTAAGCAAAGGAAATAGACTGAAATTGAGTATAATCTTTAAATGACCCTTCTTCCAGCCAAGGGAGAAAAAACAAGGTGCGCTCTCATGGTCTCATAAAGATGAACAGCCATCACTCAGAAGACAAATAGTTTCCTTCTTTAATAAAAATTATAGCATGCATTTGTCCATCTCCCTTACTCATTCAGCATTTTCTCCATCCATCATCTCCACCTTTCTTGCCCATTTCTCTACCTGCACCCCTTCCTCCTTCTGATGCTGACCTTCATGATGATTGTCCGGATCAAGCCTTCCAATCGGCCCCTGAGCTTCCTTGAGCTCTGACACCAAGAAAGAGCAATATCTGCAGGAGGGTCACAGTGAAGTTTCCAGTGTAACTGTACAAGGGGACATTCAAACGTTGAGTCCTTAAAACTCACAAAGCCTGCCTGAGCCACAAGAGGTCAATGTTTAATATTCTCCTCAGTTCAACAGATGGCAGAGTAAACTGCAGAGGAGCTGTGACTGTCACTACCGAGGAGCTGCCGTCGGAGAGTTTGATAAGCCTGTGGCTGTCTGTGTGAAGTTGCTGCCTATGAGGCACCTTAGAGAAACTGTCTTCTGTGTGCAGGGAGAAAATCCTCTCATCACAGGAAATCTGAGGACCCCTGTATAACCCAGTGACAAAGAGCTGCGTGTAAATCCCAGTTACTGGCTTTGTGGTGTTGGGCAAGTTACTTAACCTCTCTGTGCTTCTACTACCTCACCTGTATAATAGGAATATTAAAAGCATCACCTAATTGGGTTGCTATGGGAACTAAGTGTGAGAACATGTGGAATGCTCAGCCCAGTGCCTGGCATGTTGTAGCTCTCACTTGACATCCATGGAAGGAAGGAAGCTGCTCTTGCTATGTCTCCCCAGAGCTCACTAGGTGTGTCCCTGGGACATTTTCACAGGTCCCCTAGGGCTCGGCAGAGCACAGTGTGAGCACATTGGGCTCACTGGATTTCCTCGGGGGTTTTCCTATTCCTTGGCCTGCTGCAGACTAACTGGCCTTTCCTTTGACAATAAAATTGAAGGTGAAATTCATGAAGCAGCTGCCCCAACAGTTCTCAAAAGTTACCTGTCGTGGCCCCAGAACAGATCCAAGCTTTGCTGAGGACCCTATGTGCATCCCTTCACTTCAGGGAGGGGTGGGGACAGGGGGCCACCTCTCTGGCCTTATCACTGGTGCTCAGCACCGAAAAGCCGCCTCCAAGTGCTGCATATTTTCCTTGGTTTCGGAGATTTGCTAGAAGGTGGGGACCCCCTGCTGGCTTCCCTCGGCCTGCAGACTTGGAGCCGGCCGAGAGCCTCACTTGCTGGAGAGTGATGAGATGCTCCCTCTGCAAACTCGTCACTGGTATGACATCTGCTGCCCCAGATTTTCTCCCTGGTGTCCTTGGAGGCTGTTTACAAAACTCATCCGCCTCCTTCCCCCCTCTTTCCCTCCTCACTTTTCATGCAAGCCCAACACTCTTTGCTGCATGTCCCCTGGCAAGTTGACAGCACCATCTAACTTCTCATTTCTCTGTCCTGGTTTACTGTCTGTTTTTGACAATCCGGCTTCAATCACAGGCAGCCTCAGAGGGGCCTATCCATCATGCCTGCACCAGTGGCCAGCGATGGTCTGCAGCTCTGGGCTGTCCAGCTTCCCTCTGACCAGTTTTTCCTCTAAGTTTTCCCACTCCCTTAATTGTCTGACCTTAAGTCACCTCGGGTTGCTGACGCCTCCCCTTCAGGGAGGCCAAGGTGTCCCAATAGTTATCAAAGTCGATTTGCATAAATGGGCACATTAGAGATGCCGGACTGTGATATAACAAGAAATATGAATTGGTCTCTGCCCTGGTTCCTGACACAGAGCTCCCCACATTGGGTGCTAAGAGAATCATTTGTTCTAATATTTGGTCTGACACTTAGCCCATTTCCTGACGCATGGCTCCTAAAACTCTTGGGATTTCTGAGGTGATATCAGTGTCTTTTTTGTTCTAATGAGGTGAGTTTGAATTTCTATTGAAATTTTTGTGTGCTATTCTTAAGCATTTGTGCACAGAGACTTCAGAGGCCAGACTCTGGAGCCAGATTCACTCATGCCGGTGTCCCATCTCTGCCTCTTCCTAGCTCTGTGATCCTTGAGAGAGGACTTCAGGCCATAGCTCATCTTTCCATCTGTAAGACGGCATGCTAATAATAATTCCTCGCTTTTCTGTGGTCCACTTTGAGGATTTACTGAGAAGGTGCAAGTAAAACAATGGGTCCAGGGAAAGTGTCTGGTAAAAGATAGCTATGATTGCTAGTAAATAGTTGGATAATCATAGCAGATGAACTTTTTACTTCTCTGTGCCTGGCCTGTGGGCCTGCTGCCTACCACGATTTTATTTATTCCTTAAGGCCCAGATCAGTTACCACCTCTGCTGTTGAACTCTCTTCTGTTGGTCATATTTCATTGCACAGCATTTATTTGCATTTCGGTTTATCACACGTGTAGGTCTGCCTTGTAGGAGAGTGAGTTATGTGTCTGTGTGCTTTGCCCATAAGAGGTGGACCTTATTTGGCAGTATGTCCCTTCTTGCCTCAGCTGGAACGGGTAGTTCTCTCGTAATGCCTACAAGAGGTTTCCAGAGAGGTGGTGTGCCTTGGGATGGTGCTGGCTGTTTGTTTCTGTAGTCTGTCCAAACTGCTTAACTGGCTGGATGTTCATTTTTCTCATTTGAGCATCCACAAGGTGGGGCTATTGCAGCTGTTTAAGGATGCCTTGGAGAACACAGGCTCCTTCTTTATGCCTGTTCTGTCTTCCTTAAAGTGTGGCCTCAGCCTTAGAGTTATAAGACAGCAGATCCACCGCTGTTCATCACAAATGCATTCTGGCCCAGAAAGGAAGTAAGCACAAAGGATGAAAGGCCCCAGCACCAGTCACCTCTAAGCAGGTTCTCAGGAAGCTCCACTGTACCTTCAGCTTGTTTCATGGACTGGGACTGGGTCATGTGTTTGCTTTAGCTGCAAGGGAAGATGGGAGAGTCTTTCATTGGATATATTGTTGTGCCAGACAAAATGAGGGTTTTGGAATAAGGGAAATGGGGGTTGGGCAGGCAACCACCAGAAGCATATTCTTCATATTGTTTTGCTGCTGTAAACAAGTGACAGCCTAAGGGAAAGGGTCGTGGCTTACAGCATGGAAGAACCACGTGGGAGTCTGAGAACGTTGGACATCAGGAGCTCTAGGAACTTCAGCAGCAGAAATTCAATGAACTTTCTCTCCGGGTGCTGCCATCCACCTGGCTCAGTAATAAAGCAGTCTCCCAGTCACTCTGATCAAACTTCAGATCCCTGGCAGAGAGAATTTGATTGGCCCAGGACAAGGCTCCTGGTTCCCTGGCCTGCTTGCCTTATCTGGGTGACAGGATCATGGGATGTAGAGATGGTCTGTGAGTTCTGGCCTGCCCCTCGGTATTAGAATTTGTTCCCAAAGAGAAGTAAGTTCTTGAGGGCTGGGAGCTATTATGGTTAGTGTTGGCATAGAAAACATTAATGCGAGGACTAGAAGACAGTTTTCTCAGGTTGTAGGGCTGTGAATTTCAGAACTCACCTGGGAATTGTCACCTGAGTGGACAGGGTGTTGCAGGAATGCTTATCTAACTAGCTATAGATAATGCAGGTTTATTTGACACATGATGCTGTCCAACAAGCTGGAGACTTATCTAATTTTTAAATGGAAGAGAATTTAGTTAAAGCCAGAAAGGAAAGCACCAAGCTTTATGGACGGCCAGATGATAAGAATTCCAGTCTGGTGGGCTTTGTACCTCAAACTCATATAAGTGACAAGAGGTTCATAATGTTGACAAATTCTGGTTGTCTTTTTGGATTATCCCTGAGAAGGGGAGACAGAGCTAAACATTCTTCTGCCACATCGGCCTTTCCCTTTCAAGGACTAAAAGATGAATATGCCTTTCTTTCGTAAAGTTCCATTATTTCCTTCATTATGGCTCTGTTCATTTTTACACTGGGTTGTTTGGGAAATAGAAAGTGGAAAATGTCCTGCCATTTGTTTTCCTGCTGACTTTGTCCTATTAGCATCATCAGGTGGCATACAGCATCGTGATTAATGGTGTGATCATGGGCGTCGGACAGATCTGGGTTTGAGACCCGCTATTCACTGGCAATGTGATGATGGGCTAATAAAGCCAAGGGACTTTGGCCACGTTGGGTATGATAGATATTTTCCAGGGTTGCTCCATGAGAGTATATTTTTCTTATGTGTGTGGGTATGTTCATATAAGATCTATAATACTTTTGTCCTGCTTTTATTACTTACCATTATCTCTTGGAAGTCCTTTCTTATCAGCCCGGAGAAGTCAACCTCAATCTTTTTAACAGCTGCACAGTATTGCAATAGCCAATTGTGATGTCCTTGACTTAGCTCGCTCCTCACCAGCGAATGTTGAAGTAGTTTTCAAATTTTTAGTGCAGACTTAGAAACTCTTTACCCATGTTTGAGAACATATCTATTGGGAAACATTGATTGATAAGTATGCTTAACTAAGTCAAAGGGAATGTGAATTTTGAAATGTAGCCAAATTGTCCTCCCAAAGGCTTGTTTACACTTCCGCCAATGATAGCGTGGGAAAGGCTGCTTCTAACACTCTTACCAACACTTCCTTTTCAAACTTTTTCTGTATTTATTAATATGACAATATATTATTTCATGATTTTAAATTAAATTTCTTTAATTTTGAAGATGTGTTTGCAGATACCTTAAAAAGCCACTGCATTTCTTTTTTCTTGCCAAGTGTCCTTTGCGGGGAGGGTGGGGAGAGGGGGATGAAAGAATTCATTCTGACATTGATTTATCAGAAATTTTTATAAATTGAGGAGTTTACCTGTTGTTTCATGTTGCATTTCCTATGATACATGTCTTTACTCTTTTAAAGTTTTATGTAGTCATAGACAATATTTCTTTTTGCTTTTGGGTTATGTATCTTGCTTCCCCATTCCAATATTTTAAAAATTGCAGTGTTTTCTTTGACAACTTGGACAAATTTATTTTCTTACTTTTAGATTCACCAGAAGCTATTTTGGTGTAAGTGATGATACTTTGTACCCACACCTCTCAATGTCTGGCCAGTTGTCCCATCACCATTTATTGAATAATCCACATTGTCCCATTACTCTTAAAAAAAAATGTTCTTATTGATTTCAGAGAAAGGGAGAAGGAGAGAAAGAGATAGAAACATTATGATGAGAGAGAATCATTGATCGGCTGCATGCTGTACACCCCCTATGGAGGATTGAGCCCGCATCCTGGGCATATGCTCTGACCAGGAATTGAACTCTGACCTCCTGGTTCATAGGTTGATGCTCAATCATTGTGCCATGCTGGCGGGGCATTCTCCCCCCATCCCACCCCCAGAGAATATCTTCATTATTTCAACCTTCTCATTGCTGCTAGGACTAAAAGTGTAGTTTAAAACATGGCCACATTATAGGAATGAATCTTTTTGCTTATTTCATTAGCTGTACTTACATTTAACTCAACTGTTATCTCCTGAAAGAGATAGCCTGTTTTTCTTGGTTTAGAGATGCCCATTTTCTTTACTGAGCAAAATTGAAATTCATGTTTTATAACTCCAAAGTGTGGTTTTCCGGGCGCTCATTATTTATGCTTATGGTGGCTGTCCAAGTGAGTTCTTGCAATTCAAAGCCACAACTTTACAAGTTTAGAATCTAAATGGTTGTCTTGCCATCTAAAAAAAAATAAAAAAATTAAAAAATGCCCATTTTGATTGTTTTACTTGATGGTTCCAACTAAGAAGGTACACCAAGGTGTGAAAACAGCACAGTAATAATGACTTGTAATCAGAAGAAGGCCAGTAACCTTGTTGTTATTATTATTTTTGTATTTACCATGGAGATCAATGGAGACCGAAAGCTGAAATTTGTTTTAACTTCAGCCACCTTTCTTTCTATGGCTTTTAATGGGTTTCTCAATCACTTTACTTGTCTGCTGTAGGAGGCTTTTATTTGCTGATAAGTTTTAAAGTTGGAGAAATAAAGTTACCATTCCACACAGGGCTGTGTGTTATCACACTGGGGCGAACTATCCCATCTTGAGTAAAACCAGTGCAAGAGGAAAAGGTGAGACATTAAAGGGAAACACCCCATAGAGTTGCGCTGGAGAGGGGGAGACTAGAGAACTAAGCTATGGGAGATGTTTTTGTAATGAAAGGAAGACTGTACTTTCTCCCCTCACTTTCTGATTCCAAAGTAAAGGCTCTAAGATGCCAATTAAAAGATACTTTGCAAAGAAACTCAAACATTGAAATTTACCCCAAGCTAGTCTTTTAACCTGCTGACCTTGGAGTTACCAAGGAAGTTAATAAGTTAATATTGTAGCTTGTCTGTGACATGATCCTCTATTGTTTCATTGCTGAAAACAAATTCTCCTAGAAAGCCCCTCCCCGCTTCCCGCCCTCAGGACTAAGTCTATAGGTTCTGCCATGCTGGCCTCCTCTCCCAGTGGCAATATTATTGGCTCTGCTGCAGGGGACGCTCAAGACATGACCGTTCCACTGGGTCTGCCTCTGCCTGCCTCTACCAGTGACTCAGGCCCAAGAGAGGGACTGACTGCTGCTCTTCTGTCTTAACTGTGGACTTGGTCCCTCCCAACTTCCCCCAGTGCAGTGGTTGGCAAACTGTGGCTCACTAGCCACATGCGGCTCTTTGGCCTCTTCCACAAAATACCATGTGCGGGTGTACATGTACAGTGCTCTTGGAACTTCGTGGCCCATGTGCAGAAGTCGGTTTTTGGCTCTCAAAAGAAATGTCAATCGTTGTACTGTTGATATTTGGCTCTGTTGACTAATGAGTTTGCCAACCACTGTCCCAGTGTAACTGAGGCAAATTTCTCTCCAATGCTTCACAATAACGAAGGGCTTTGGAAAGCACTCAGGGAATGATGATGATTGCATCAGCCAGGTTGGCTCCTTGAGTTGCTACTGGCTCCAGTCCACGTGGCCAGGGCCAGTTTGCTTCCCATAATTCCAAACCCTGCAACTTTGTGCTTCAGAGTCTAGGCCAAGATTATACCCCACGGTTCCTTTCTTCTCCCCATACGCCCCAAAGAGAAGGGAGGACATTTCCTTACTTCCTGCCCGGTAATTAGTATTTTTACAGGATCAATGACAGAGTGAACATTCATTTCTTCCAACATTGTTTTCCACGTCGGGGGTTATTCAGTCTTAAAAAACACCCTGTAAACCCCAAGAGAGCATTCCCAAATCAGTCTAGTTTTTGCAGCCTTGTCTCTTCCAAGATTCAAATTTCACCTTTAATAACCTGATAAAATGGCTAGTATCTGAAGAAGAAGGTGAAGGACCAGCTGCCTCAGGCTGGAATGATAGGGTTTGTTGAAAGATGGTCTCTTATACAAATTACCTTCTAAACATGTGTCTGGTATTAATACTTCCTCAGCCTTTTCTTCACTTTTAATCCTTATTTTTAATTTATCTCCTCTTTTAGCCACTCATATCACCTCTTTCCCTTATATTTTTAATCATAATCCTTTCTCTTTTCCTCTTATCAAATTATATTTTAGACATGAAGGCAATATAAGTGATCCATTTATCTATTACTCCCTTTAGGCAATAATATCTATAATTTAAAAATAAAAAATGTCTCTCTTTCCTTTAATAATTTTATTTTGCCATCACTTCAAGTTTATCTCTTTCATTTATAATTCCTTCAAGTCATGCTCTGGATACAATTATCTTCTGCCTTAAAATCTGTAATCTCTAGAAAGCTATTTCCTATATGTATTAATGGGTGTAATTTGGGTATACCATAGGGACAATTAATTATATTAGAAAAATTAGCAAAACAAATAAAAACGCTCACTAACAATTACAAAACAAAGGCATGCATTTTACTTCTGTTTAAATATTTGTTTAAATATTTGTTAAGACTTGCTACCTTTCTGAGGAATTTACAATAATCTCAAAAGCATTTGGAAATACTACCTCTACTAATGTATAAGAAGTGGCATTAGTAAAAATTATACATGCAGTACCAGAAATGCAGATATATTATTTTAAGGCAGAAATTAATATTTTAAATCTGTTGGGTAATGAAGACTTTCCCCCCCCTCCAACTCCTAGAAGATGTCTTAGATTTTTTATAACAATACTAAGATGTTATTTTCTACAATGTTTGACATTTGTACTCATCATGCAAAAGTAATGGTATGAAAACTGCTGGTGCCTTAAAACAAAAGTAGTGGCACCAAGTCCTATTAGTAATCATTGAATTCTTTACAGCCATATGCACACAATTATATATAAATGTGGTAAAGTAGGTTTACAGTTGTGAGTGTGGGAAAGAGTTAATAAAGCTATGGTAATAATCATGACCTGCATATTTTTCCGTATGAACATTTGTGTGTGTGTGTAATTATGTTACATACATATCCCACATATACATATATACCTATGTATAGTTGATGCTCATTACTTACTGTAGTTATATTCTATGAAGTCACTAAGCACAGAATTAGTGCATACTGGACCTTTACCCTACAGGAAATATAGGGTTAGGATTCTGTGAGCCTTTTATTACATTTTCATCAACCAGCTAATTTATAACCTTGTTATTTGTGTGTTTCTGCTGAAAGATGCCTTATTAAAACACACTGTTGATTCATTACCACTGAACTCTTGGACAAAAGAATTCTAACTCGTGTCTAAAGGAAGTTTGTCTAACACATCTGCTTTCTGTGCTTAGGAAAACTAGACACACTTCTGCACTGTGCTTAAGGGTCATTTTAATTAGCAAAATCAACAAAAAGCAGAAAAACGTAAAACATGGCACTACATGGACTGTGAAAGGACGATTGTTTACATTATGACAGCTGAGACAAGCATTGTCATGTGTCATAGATGTGGTTCCACATAAGAAAGCCAGGCCCTTGTTCTGCCTCATTGGGAACGTGTGCCATGGTGAGCTCAAAATGCACACCACACTGCACTTGTCTGTGAAAACACTGCAAGTGTTGACTTTGGAGTCATTGTAAATGCTGCAAAGAACATAGGGATGCATACATCTTTTTGAATCAGTGTTTTTTACTTCTTTGGATAAATAACCCAGAAGTGGGATTGCTGGGTCATATGGTAGTTCTATTTTTAATTTCAAGGAAACTTCATACTGTTTTCCATAATCTCTACACCAGCTTACAATTTCATCAATAGTGTACAAGGTTCCCTTTTCTCTACCTCCTCCTCAACACACATTCTTTGTTGTTTTTTTGATGATAGCCATTCTGACAGGTGTGTGCTGATCTTGTGGCTTAGATTTGCATTTCCCTGATGATCAGTGAGATTGAACATCTTTTTATGTGTCTGTTGGCCATCTGCCTGTCCTCTTTGGAGAATTGTCTATAAATAGATAGAAACTTGATAAAATAAACTTCAACATAAAACACTTAAACTTTGATGTAAACCCACTTTTAGGAATGCCAAAACCTATTAGGTGTTAATTCTCTTATTTTCCAATTTGTCAAAAAATACTGGCTATGGGTTTTAGAATCCTCAGTGATAGTAGAAATGAAGTCATCCCCAATTGAAACAGGCTTCCAAGAATCAGTAATTCTGTGATTTACTGGTTTTATGATACAAATAAAGGACTAGTGCATGAAATTTGTGCATGGGGGAAGGGGTTGTCCCTCAGCCCAGCCTGCACCCTCTCCAATCTGGGACTCCTTGAGGGATGTCCAACCACCTATTTAGGTCCAATCCCACCAGCCTCTGCCTGATTGCCCCTAACTACTGCCTGCCAGCCTGACCACCCCCTAACCACTCCCCAACCAGCCTGATCAATGCCTAACTGCTCCCTGGGGGGCATGATTGCCTATAACTGTCCTCCCCTGATGGCCTGGTCACCCCTAACTACACTCACCTGCCAGTTTGGTCACCCCCCCCAATTGCCCTCCTTTGCAGGACTGGTCCCCCCCCCCCTGCCCAACTGCCCTTCCTTGCTGGCCTGGTCTTCCCCAACTGCCCTCTACTGCTGACCTAGTCATTCCCAACTGCTCACAACTGCCCTCCCCTGCAGGCCATCTTGTGTTGGCCATCTTTGACTACATGAGGGTGGCCATCTTGTGTCTTGGAGTGATGGTCAATTTGCATATTACTCTTTTATTATATAGGATGGCAGTGACAATTATGATTCCTAGCTACATTTGAGAACTTATTATATATATCAGGCACTATGCTACATAATTTTAAATGCATCATTTCTTGCATTCCTGTGACTATTATACAGGGGGAGGGAGAAGATCCTGAAGTAATCTTAATGTATGACTAGGCTGGGAGGTGGCAAACTCCAGGATTCAAGACTGAGCCATGAGTTAATATAACACAGAATATGGGAATGAATTTTGAGTAAGCACTAGTTTCTACCATGTTTTATATCCAGTGCTAGGATAGAAGCATTGAAGCAATTAGAGGAATATTAATGTTTGATATGGTTTTTATACTGTTTCAATGTGTGGTATATAGCACATTTTTATTAGTGCTTTCATTTCCCTGTATAACTGAACTTGTGACAAAAATCCATTTCTATATATTTTACCAAGTAAAGTAGAAGATACCAATGACTTTTAGATTTTCTTCATCATTCTTCTAATGCATTGCTCTTAGTTTCTATAGCCACTATGGATATATAATAAAATAGAACTCTTTGTTTATTGTCCTATTCTGTGAGAACTCCTCAGTTTCACTGCTAGGCGTGTCCTCCAGGCCTCGCTGAGAGAACATTGGGTTCACTTAGGCATCTTTTGTAGGCAATAGCATTGGAAGCATATCCATGCTTAATGTGAGGTACAGTGGTCATAGCATCAATAGTGATACAAAGATCTAATAAGCCCAAACTCTGTCACTGCCCCTAGGGAAGTCTGAGCTTCTCTGTTAGGCTATGTGCTATAGAATTTTGCTATTGGATTTCACAATGCAAGTGATTTATTTCTACCCATTCTCCCACCTCTCATCCCCAATATCTTCCCATTCTTGATTAAGCAAATCAAAGTAGGCTTTTACAAAGAAAAAAAATGTATAATTGCTATTGACAGCTTGCCCTATACTCAATTCTGTTTTAAATGATGGCATATGCCAGTGGTCTGCAAACCTTTTCTGTAAAGGGCCATATATTCAGTGTTTTAGGATTGGCATTCCATATGGTATCTGTTGTAACTACTCAACTATGTAATTATAATGGGAAAGTAGTGGACAATACTTAAACAAATGGATGTGACTCTATTCAAATAAAACTTTATTTACAAAAGCAGGCAGTGGGAAATTCGACCTGTGGGTGTGCTTTGCCACCCCTTCTCACAACAACTTAACAAGACAGATACTGTTATTGTCCCCATTTTATAGATATGGATATTGGGGCATGAACAGCTAAGACATTTGCTCAAGATCATATGACTAAAGTAGTGGAACAGGGATTTGAACTCTGGAAGTCAACTAGTCGAAATATATGTTTAACCAGTACATCACATTATATCTTCAGTAGAGAAGGTAGCAAAAAGTCACAGTTTTATAACTGTCCTATTTTAAGAGTCAGGTCTGAGACTATGCTTTGCAACATAATTTCATTTAATCCTTACAACCACCCTGTGAGATAGGTTGTATTATTTTCCCTTTTTCAATGAAGAAATTGAAGCAAAGTTTAAGGAGCTCACTTAAGGTCAGGCAGCTAGTAAGTAGTAGAGTCTAAATTAGGACTTGAGTCAAATTCACTCAGGTCTACATCTCCTTCGTGAATGTCAAGGGGAAGGCAGTAGAGCATACTGATTAAGAACCTTTATATACTTCAATTCTCTCATCTAACAGAGGTAATGACCAGATATAGGTGTACTCATGGGAGTGAGTGCCTAAAGTAGGGAGATGGATATAAGAGATGGAGAGGAGTAGACCATAAAACTAAGGAGGCAGTGTGCTGTATAATTCATCCACATTTATCTTAAAATTGCAAGAACCACAGTAGGAATAGTAATGAAGAAAGTGAAAGTGAGCCAGGAACTGAAAGTGTTAGAGAATTTAGGGAGTGACCTAGGATTTGCTTGATGACAGCATCAAGGAGACATCTTAAATGATAATGACATGAGGTTCAAAACTCATTTGTTCTTTTGTTTTCTTAAGCTAAGGAGGAAGGGAAATTAACTGGAAACCACAAAGAGAAGAGAAGATAGATTCCACCTCTGTACCCAGAGAGATGTGGAAGAAAAAAAGAGTCATCATTTGAGAGGACTGCAAGGGAATCTGTGTCTTTAGGAAATAGACAGAGCTCATGATAAGGTGAATGGAATCTTGAGAGCAAAAAAAGGGGGATGTGGAGAGCCATGTGAAGATTAGAGTATAAAAGGTGAGGGGTAAATAATCTGGGACTCTGTGTAGTGATAATTCAACTTGATGAATTCAAAACAAAAGACAAGTGTGTATTGAAGATTTTGGAGCTTCCTCTTCACCTTTATAATAGGGGTAGATCTTCTAGGGTATCTTACTAATCTTCATGCATTGGTTCCTTCTTGACCCCTGACTCCTGGGGAAAGGGTAAACTTTGAGCATGGACACTCATCTTGACCTTGATGATTGACTTATGGAGAAGCTAGGTGTTATTCCAAGAAAAGAGATCCATCCTCAGCCTTGAAGGAACAGAAGACATAGGGGAGCTGTGGTCCTAGCAACCAGGCTCAACCACTGAGCCACACCAACTGGGCTAAGCCCCTTATTAACAGGTGGGAAACTCAGGCTGAGAGATATTTTCTAACCCAGAAATATGTTATTTCACCTTTCTGGGCCTTGGCTTTCTCATGTTTAAAACAAACTTGAACTAATTAATCTCTGAAGCCTCTTCTGGAGAGCAATGAAGGACAAAGCAGGGTCAGGAGGAAACTAGTTATGTATTGATCAACTACTAGGTGCCAATGTGGAAAAACACAGGCCTTGTGAGGCATTTGTATCACATCTGCCAAGCACAGTTTCATTCCTGATATCCTAGCAATTCAAGGTAAGATTATTTCTGGACAACAGTGAGTACATAATGGACCCAAATTCACTTTTCCTAACCATTGAAATGGCAGGTGATTTTACGTTCCCTCATTTCCTTTAGTCTGCTCAACTCCCCCATGAAGTACACAGAATAAGCATTTATAACCTCCCCTGACTGCTGAAGAAACCCACATAGCTGCTTTGTCCACAGTCACACAACTAGCCAATGACAGAGCCAAGATGAAATCCAGGTTTGGTGCTCTTGCTGACAACCCTTCTCAAATGAGCAGACCTAAAAGTGTGAATGAGTTCACAGGAGGCCTCATAAATATTTATGGATCTGGCCCAAAGTTATTGCAGCATTTTGTTTTGTTTCCACTATTATTAGCAAGTGCATACAGTATCTACCTATGCCCTAAGGCAAAGGGTATTAGAAGGGGAAAGTGTTCTGCAGGGGAATGAGGTACTGGCTACAGAGTGCAGATCAGGAGGCACTAGTTAGATGTTACTATGAGTAAACAGAGAAAATAATTCTTGTTTAAGGAGAGTTTGGGAGAAGGTATTTAAATCCTATATTTTATCTAACATTCAGACTTAAACAGCTACTCTTCTCACTTGTCTTCACAAATCTGATATATTGGGGATGACCGGAAAAATTAATTTGTGGCCATTTCATCTGTCTCCTTTTAAAAAGAAAGGCCATTGAACCTTAAACTATATTAAGCATTAAATTTTTATGGTCAAATTGAGATTCTGCACAAATACAGTTAATTAAATTTGTAGATGATCTACTGTCTGGATTTACATGGGAGCCCTTGATGGAAAATGAGCCATAAAACACATGTTGAATGAGTACCACCCAGCCTCCTCGCACCAGGCAGCTGCTTCTGGAACAAATGGTCTTCATGTCCTGTTCAATCGCACGAGTGCATGTTAGCGGTTAATGAGTCGAGTGTGGAATTTGCTGTCTCCTTTCTCTCTGTCTGACCTCTAACTGTTGCCCCCCTCCAACACAGTTCAGTCTCCTCTCATCTCTTTCCAAATTCCCTCCCTATTTGACTGCCTATCTGATGTCTAATAGACAGTTCCATTAACATTTGACATACAAGTTTTAGTTTTCCAGCACCACAAAGTTCTTCCTCTCCAGTCTCCCCCAGTGCAGGAAGTGAGACTACCCGCAATGGAATCCAGCAAATCCTATTCAGGTCACCTTCTATGCCATAGAGGCACTTCTCTTCATTGAGGCTGTTTGTCCTGGTTCATAAAATAGGCGCTCAGCGAACATTGATTGGATGAAAGAGGATGGAGTCAGAATGCTATGTTAAGGACCAGTGGGAGAGAATAATACTATTCAGCAAGCAGATTTGGGAAAGTTGTTTGAAAATACACACTCATTGCATCTTTGCTTTTCTTCCTTCTTCACCTGTGGTCTTTCCTTTTTTGGGTTGAGAAAGTTGAGGTGCTTGTTTGCGTGTGTGCTGAGTCATTAGTTTCCAGGGGACTCTTGACTGTTAGCGGTTGCTGAACACCTTTCTCAAGCAGAGAGCAAGACCTTGTTACCAAGCAAACTTTCGGTATGTGGACTCAGCCTGGTGCTAAGGCTGAGCTCCTGGCTTTCATTTGCTTTCTGGGCACAGTAGAGCCAAGTGGCATTGTTTAACCTTTTGGAAGCTGTGTATAAAATTTACATTAGCGGGGTGTCGCTGCTCAGTTACAAACTGTTTATCCCATGAATATCAATATGGCCCCTTTGCTCTGAGAAATTATCTTCTTTCTGTTGAGAGGAGCTGAGGAATCCATAAAAAATGCGCAGAAGTGAGAGAGACAGTCCCCGTTCCTCTCAGTTGCTGTGCAGAATGACCAAGGAGCAAGGTGACCCCTGCACCCAGAGAGAAGCCTCTGAGGAAACCCCACAGAAACCTTTCCTTTCTCTCCTCCAGGGCCACGGTGAACAAATAGTTGGGTTTCTTCATTTACTTAAAGTATATGAGTGCCTAGTGCAGAGCCTTGCAAATAGTAGGCACTTAAGAAATACCTGCATTAAGGAGTTCTTTAATATTGATATTTAAGAAGACATATTAAACAGAAAAACTCACTCAGTAATTGGGAAGAAATATGGGCATGCAATTAAGATAATGTCGACCTACTAGTAAATCTACAATTTGCCACTAAGGACTTGCTTTTTAAACTTCTATCTAAGTAGATAATAGTGACCAGAAAAAGAACTTTTAAAAAATACTGCACTAGTATTTTTTTTCCAGAGAAGTTTTAGGTGTACAGAAAATTGAGCAGTTTTAGGTGTACAGAGTTCCTGTAAACCCCTTTTCCACCTTCCTGTTGATCCTCTGTTATCCTTCTGGGTGCTGCTTCCCTGGGGCCCACGTCATAGCGCTTGTTGCATTGTGAAGTTTAAGAAGGGGTTCCCTTTGGAGTTAGTTTACCTGGGCTCACGTTTGAGATTTCATATCTGTGAGTCATTTTCTCTCTCTAAATCTTGTTTTGTATTTCTTCCACTGAAGCTGTGACAGTTAACATCCCCAACCCTTGTCTGTGTGCATCCATTTGCCCACACCTTTGATCACAAATGAGTGTCATCCTTAAAGTATTACATGGGTACCAGTAACTCGGGCTGTTGTGAGTCTTAAATGGGACCAGAACTTGCTTTGTAGCCTTGGATCAGTTATATAACTTCTGTGTGTCTCACCCCTCATCTGTAAAATGGGATAGTAATATATATTCCTTACATGTATTATATATAAAAACACTTTTTACAATTCCTATTTCATAGTAGGATGTGAGCTGCTATGACAATACTAATGCAAACTATGTACTAAAGTGTTTAATTACAAATTTGGAAGGCAGGACCAAGTCTCACTCATATTAGATTCCTGGGTGTCTCGCACAGTAGTTCCCATGTGGGTCTTCATGACTATTTGCTGAATGGATGCTTTTGAATGTCCAGCCCCTGGAACTGGGCAGAGCGACACAGCTGGGAAGGCATGCTTGGGAGGCAATCATGAGTCTTCCTCAAGGTGGAGAGGGTGAGGCCACGGGAGTCCTCAGAATTGGTCAGTAGCCTCTCTCTGACCAACTGCTCTTCCTCCTCCCTCCCTCCTCCCTCCCTCCCTCCCTCCCTCCCTCCCTCCCTCCCTCCCTCCCAAAAATGTACACACACACTTTAAATAATTATAAAGGCAATTTTATTAAAACACAATTTCATTTTCAAAACTGAGCTCTTAGCTGTTAGACTGTGTATACATTTTTTGGGGACACCCTGTATATATGTCTGTCTCCCTCCATGCATATATCTATAACAATAAAAGCATAATATGCTAATTAGACTGGACGTCCTTCTGGACAAAGCCAGGGCTGTGAGGGAAGCCTGGGTCCCATGTGCCTGCTGGTGCCAGCAGCCAAAGGAAGGAAGGCCTACTCTTGCACAAATTTCATGCATTGGGCCCTCTAGTATATATATAAAATGTTTCTTTTGACCTCAAGCTAAAGAGTATAGATAATACGAGGGAGGGGGAAGAGATTGATAGATTGAGATGGATGGATTGTAGGAATTGGTTCATGCGGTTATGGAGGCTGGGAGGTCCCATGACCTGCCTCTGGTAACTAAAACAAAACAAAACAAAACAAAACCAAAACAAAACAAAACAGGAAACCTGATGGTGTAATTCAGTGCAAGGCCATCCAAGAATTGGGGCGGATGGTGTAAATTTGATCCGAGTCCAAGAGCCTGAGCACCAGGGGTGCACATGTCTGTGAGCAGAGGGTGGAGGGGTTAACTCCAGCTGAGAGAGCATATTCACCCTTCCTCTACTTTTGGGGGTATGTTTTCCATAAACCATGTGTTACTCTTCTAAACTTCTTTTTCATGACTTGGTTTCTTGAGTATTTTCAGGTTAACATCTTGCTCCTTTCTGCATTACTCCTGTTAGGAGAGTTGCTCTGTAGGCTGCCTATCTCCCCTAACAGTTTGAGAGAATTCTCCCTGGCCCTCTGCCCCCTATTATCTGAGATTGTCTTGTCGTCCAGCCACAGCTAGAAGCCCAGGTGTTGCAGTTCAGTGGCCTGGGCTTCTGCACAGTGTCCACTCCCCTTTCTGTCCTCCCCAGCCCAGGCCATTTCTTAGTCCTTCCCTGCGGTCAAAGGCATCTTGAAAGCATTCTGCTTGGTAAATGGAGTTTAGTCATCAACAGCAACCAACTGTTTGATTCTATTACAGGAAATAGCCATACCTGTCCAGTTGCAGAGTAAGAGAGCAGATTGTTGGTTGAGGGTGATCGGGGAATAGATGTGTTGTGGATCTAAAAAAGTAAGAATGGGAAAGTTCCAAATTTTGAAAGATAGATTTTTGTTTTGAATAAAATGAAAACAAAATGGAATCCATTTTACTTGAGAGAGAGAGAGAGAGAGAGAGAGAGAGAGAGAGAGAGAGAGAGAGAGAGAGAGAGAGAGAGAGAGAGAGAGAGAGAGAGAGAGAGAGAGAGAGAGAGAGAGGAAACTATTTTTTTTTGCATTTTCTTGTCTAGGTTGGGAATGCTGAGGGATATTCCAGGACTTTTAGAACCTTCTGGAAATAGGATCTGGTCTTCTCCTTCCTTCTTCCTTCTGGGGATTATGACATTTGATTTCCTTGTTTGGTTGTCACTGATCTTTGTTGTTGTCGTTGTTTGAGAGGAGGAAGAGGTCATAGGTCATTCATTGGCTACCTGCCTCTGCACCTGAGTGTGCGTCTGGATTCTCCCAGCTGTGCTCTGATGCCAGCTGCTGAGAATTCCGCTAAGAAGAAGGCAAGATCCTCAGCTGTGTTTGTAACTGGCGTCAGGTCTTCCCACACGTCTCACCCAGGCTGTCAGTCCCAAGTCTGATTTGGAGCATGACATTGAGATGCCAGCTCACATAGCGATCAAAAGGCCAGGTCATGGGTCCTTGATATCAAAGTTACAGGCTTTAGATGTGAAATAATAATTATTACCATATGTTTTTCACTAATTTTCTTTTATTCAGCAGTCAGACTAAATGTCATCCAAAGGTTACATGTTAGATCGTGCTGATTCTAAAACTCTGATAAAGATTTGTGCATTGAAGTGCAAGAAGCCCTCCTCCACGTGTTTCCTGCCAGTTCTACCCCAGTCCCCACCCCTGCAGCAACCCCCTCATTTTCTAAATGGAAGGACTTGAGACTCTGCTATTACACACTAATCAGACAGAGTCCCTGTCCTTCCTCATAATCGCAGATATTTTTTACTTTTCAGTGCTAAGAAGACTAATTAGTCAATAAAAAAATCATTATAGAACAGTTCTGGGGTGGGGGAATTGGCTTTTACCTCCTGGGAAGTAAGTCTTGCATTTTCAAAAGCCTACAGAGGTGTAGCAAAAGTAGGTTTACAGTGGTGAGTATGTGAAAACACAGAGATTATTTTTGTATTATTATTTATTAAATATTGTATCATATTTATACCAACAGCTATAAACCTACTTTTGTCCACCCCTGTATTTGTTTTCATTATGTAATGAAATAGCATTGTTGAATACAAATTCTTATGATGTAATAGATAAATTTAAGACAAAACAAGATTTAACCAGATCAGAAGGGTTTAGAAAGCAAACCACTGAGTGCATTATATTATTATTATTATTATTATTATTATTATTATTATTATTTAACATCATTAGTTTTTACTAGTATTTTGTTTCTTGCGTGTCCAGGACATGAAGGTTGTAAGCTCAGGAATTTCAGAGCATCTGTTGGTGCTGGTTAATGATCCACTGGGTGTCAGTATTGTCATTTCTTACCCTAGTGGGACACAAGTTACGTTGTCTTGTCCTTGTCTTAGGCCTCTTTGGCTTTGTTGAAATAGCAAGGAAGGACCATTTAGTCCAATCAGCTTGCTTCAGATGGAGAAACTAAAAAAACCCCAAAACAACTCACTGGTGTTTTACTAGTGATGCACTGAATCTAGAGATAATTTTGAGAGGAAATGACATCTTTATATGTCAACCCAAGCACATGCTATATTCCTTTATTTATTTACATCTTCTTTAATTTCTTTTAGTAATATTTATAGTTCTCTGTGTAAAGGCTTATATATCTGTTAAAGTTCATTCCTATATAATAAGGGTTTAAATTTTTTTTATTGATAATTTTTTGATGATGTTATAAATTGTACATATGCATATATATTAACATTTATCTTCTTTGCTCATATGAAAATACAACTGAGTTTTGTACATTGACCTTGTAATTCAGTGATCTTGCTAAATCCATTTAGTAATTCTATTCATTAATAGATTGTTTAAAAATTTTCTAAATACACAATATTTAGAAAATACAAAATATGTTTGTCATATTTTTAGTTCTCTGCTTCCAAATTCCATGCTATTCATTTCTTTTTTATGCCTTACTTTACCAGTCAGGACTCCGGTATAGTGTTGGAAAGAAGAGGTGATCACTGGCATCCTTGTATTTTTCTCGACAGCAGGGGAATCTTTCAGAATTTTACCATTAATTAAAGATTAAGGTGTTAGATGTAATGTTAGATCAAAGAAGTTTCCTTTTATTTCTAGCTTCCTAAAGATGAATGGGTATTGAATTATATCAAAAGCTTTTGCTCATCTATTGAGTTGATCAGATAATTTTTCTGTTAATGTGGCAAATTACAGTGATGAATTTTCAAATGTTAAACCAACCTTGTATTTTTTGGAATAAATCCAACTTAGTCTAAAAGTAATATCTTCTGTTCTATGTGTTTATTGATAGCTTTGCTAATGCTTTAATATCCTATATAATAAAAGTGTAGTATGCAAATTATTCCCTCAACCAGGAGGTCATCCAGGGGGTGGGGCTGCCTGGGGGAAGGAAGGGACTACCCTGCTGGCAGCCGGCAGTCTCTAGGGACCCTACCAGTGCACGAATTTTGTGCACTGCACCTTTAGTTTCTGAACACAAAATCTTAACCACGAGAAAGATTAGCCTAATATTATGTTTTCTAGCAATGTCCTTGTCAAATGTGGCATATTTCACAATTCATTTTTCTTCAGGATCTTGATCTATTGACTGTCTTAATTGCTCTCTGATGGAAATACAAAGTCATTTCTTCCCCTTTTGTTTTACTTAGCTTTTATAGTTGTTGCTGATGGGAAGTTTTATCTGAATCAAGCTTTTCTGTCATAGTCAGAAATAGAACCTACAAATCCATGTGTGTTTTTAATAAAACATATAGATTAACATGTTAATCATTCATACAGTGACCTTTCTGATATTTCCCCACAGCTCCTACAGAGCCTGTTGAGTGTATGTCTCTGGATTAAGTGGCTAAAATGTAATGTGACATAATCTCCTCACCATCTGGTTCTCCAATTTATTTTATTTTTTAAATGGAGAGCACAAAAATTATGACTCCAGGTTTTAGAGTAAAAAAAAAAAAAGGTTACTTTTAAATCTTAGATCTGTTTCATATTAACTGACCATGAGCAAGTCAATTTATTAAGCCTTTGACTTTTCATCTGCAAGATGGAGGGTATGACTCAGCTTTAAGAGCCCTTTTAAATTAATAGAGCACTGGGATTATAGTAGTCATTCAATAAAAATAGCTGCTACTGTTACTTTCAAATCTGTATACTTGCTATCTCCTCGAGAGGGTATCTATAGGGGATACATTCTTCATGTTGTTACAGGTTTGCTGAAATATTTTGCGCATCTGTTCTTTACATGTACCTGTCTAGTTATCCAATTCCATATAAACTGTGGGATCGATCGTCCTTAAAGAAGGTGTAAATTTGACGATATGTTATGCATCCTCCTTAGCACCTCCATTATCTTTGCTGAACTGACACAGGTGGGAGGAAAGATTTTCCTGAAAAAAAATTAACTCAACTACAGGCATACTATTTAAACAGTAAAGTGTGCCTCCCCCCCTTTCCAGAAGGGTCTTTTATCGGGGTTTCTCTTGGCTTTCAACTGTTTTAAACAGAAAATTAATAAATATTTTTGGATGTGATCTTCAGCCAAGGTCAGCAGCAGCTGCTGCACGCTTGTTTGAAAGGGCTATTTTCTTCCTCTTATTCCTGACCCTTCTGAATCCCATTATCAGTGCCTGCACATTTTCGGTAACTGGTTGTCATTACATTGTAAGGAAGCTGCCGGGATCATCCCTTCTCCACCAGAGATATCAGCCAGCTGAAACATACCAGGAGAAAACAAAGGACATTCCTGACTTGGGGGAAAAGGGAGCAGGAGAAATTTACATTTGTTTGACATTTATATTCTTTTGTGTAGCTTTTGTCTCTTTGAAAATTCCCTGAATTTACTACCTCAAGCAGAAGAGTGAAATCTAAATGTAAAGGAGAAAAGAGAGCTTGCCTTGAAGATAGAGAATAGGATAAGGAATTAGAGGTTTATCTCTCTCTCTCTCTCTCTCTCTCTCTCTCTCTCTCTCTCTCTCTCTCTCTCTCTCTCTCTCTTAAAGGCTTTTGCTGGTATGGAAAAGGACAGAGTTGTAAAATTAACAGTTACAATAGCTTTAGCTTCTAATGTATTGGGGAATAGTTCTATAAAACCATAATACATTTAGAGGCTTGCTAACCCAGTGTTTCTAAATAGCCTCTTTCTTTTGCAACTAAGAGTGCTAGCACAGGCGTTTTTTTTACATGATTGATCACATGTATGGGGTATGCCTTAAAGAACTATTACATAGGTATGGAGGAGCGGTGCCTCTGTATTGGAACAATAGAGGTTTATTTGCACACTGAGCTTCTTACCCCAAATAGTAGAATTTTACATCAAGACTGGGATAAGCTCATGTGATTAAAGCTCAGAGCCAGCCCTGGTGCCTTGGCCTCAACCTCATTCCACTTCCTGACAAATGCTCATCCGTTGGTGCGTGCCCTGGAGAGTAAGATGAGCAGAAATGTATTTTATATAAAGGCTTGACAGAAGAGGGAGATCCTTAATTTAGATCAATATATTGCTCATACTGTTCAGTACCAGAGGTTACCTCGATTTATGTGCAGCCATTGGGACCTTCTTCTAATATCTTAGAGACCCTCAATGGCTTGACATATCTGAGTTCAATACCTAGATTAATGGTGTTTATAGTTAAAGCTATTAGTTTTTAATTTTTTTCAAAACCTTTTTTTTCAATTTAGTTGAGCCCAATACATAAAAGATGGTTTTTAAGAAGAGCCATTCTGGTTGATGCAAGGATGCTAACCCACTGTCGTGTCCTCTTGCCTTTGCCTTCACCCTGGTGCATCTCACCAGCATCCCACGGGCTCCGGGAAGCTTGCAAACACTAGTCTAAGGAAGCCCATGAAACCCGTGCATTATTAGAGGAGGACCGGGCTGGCTAGACATGACCTCTAGAGGCCAAAGTAGCACCATCTTTGGGAGAAGGATAGTTTTCCTGCCATCATTCATTTTGCAAAATTAATTTTTCCCCCCAGAAAGACTGGATAGTTTCTTAGTTGTTTTTAAAAATATTTATTTATTTATTTCAGAGAGGAAGGGAGAGGGATAGAGAAATAGAAACACCAATTATGAGAGAGAATCGTGGATCGGCTGCCTCCTGCACTCCCCCTACTGGGTATCAAGCCCACAACCCAGGCAGGTGCCCTTGGCCAGGATTGAACCTGGACCCTTCAGGCTGCAGGCTGACGCTCTATCCACTGAGCCAAACCAGATATGGCAGTTTCTGAGTTTTATTATTTCATGTTATAGGCCCAGAACCTTTCCAAAGTCTGAAAGAGATCCCTAGGGATCATGTGCATCTTTTTCTTCCATTTTCCCATCTTTCAAAATGGTTTACAGTGATTTCTCTCCCATTTCATCCACCTATATGCAGGCATCAGTAAAGAACATATGTGGCCTCTTGTGAATTTCTGTGAATTTTAATCTGGGCTCCATACAGTACAAAGGACATACCTGAGTGGTATCAAACTTGGTCTCCAGCTTATGAAATGTGTGGCATATGGGAAGGGGCTGCGAGAGACATGAGCATTCATAAAAAACCACAAAATTAACATGTTTCCAGAAGTTAAGACTGACGTTAGATGTGAGCCAATACATTCTAATCAGGAATTCTTGAGTTTGAAATAAGTGGCTTCAGCCAAAGGAATTTATCAGCCCATGTAGCCGAAAAGTCTGGGATTTACGTGGTGGCATCCAGTTTCGGTCATTCGGTTATATTTCTCTCTCTGAGCTAGCCACAGTTTTTCTCTCTTCAGATTGGATTCCTACAGACACCAGGTTTAGGACAAGGGATTGGGGAATGGTGCCACTGCAACAGTTTGAGGCTTAACCCAACCCAATGTAGCAGCCGCAGGAGTAAGAGAGACAGTTCCTAGCAGCATATTAAAAAATTCCACAGAAGCTTCTCTTAGCCAGTTTGGGTCACATTCCTGTCTGTGGGCAGCTCAGTGGTCAGGGAACATGAAGATACTACTTTTTAGTCCTGTGTCCCTTGAGAATATTCTTGGCATTTACCTGATTCTCTCAAGATTCTGGTGAGTTAAGTCTATTCTGGCTGTCAGTGAAGGATGATACCTTATTGTGTGTTATTCCTCTGAAATAAAGTTCATATTTTCATGGAACCTACCAGAGTCTTGGGCAGTAAAGACATAGTGACTATTTGGGATCAGTGTGGCTCCACCAAGAAGGAGAAGCAAGAGTCAAGGAAAAACCAAACGAGTCTGAATGGGGTATAATAAGAGGCATAGTCTTTTCCTCCACTCAATAACCCAGAAATGGCAAATACTTAGCATGTAGACTGCCACTGTCCTCTGCCTGCTCGGGGCAGACATCACCAATCAATTGTATTGCTATTTGTGCTAAGATCACACATGGCCTCAGAATCTTTTCAAGAGAGCTAAGAAAACTGTGACATGCAAAATAAACTGTTTACCGTCTCTGGTATAACCCACAAGTCTCCATACTTAACCAGCCTCTCTTGTTGTTCCCCAACATGTAGGAGTTTAGAAGTATCTTAAAAGATTAAAAAATATGTGAATTTAAAATTCCTAGTAGGGCTTGCATGTTGTAATCACAGGATTTTAGTGGGTTTGTGTGTGTGTGTGTGTGTGTGTGTGTGTGTGTGTGTGTGTCTCATTTTAAAGAATGAGGCAATTGACTAATAGAAAAGACTTAGGATGATGAGGCAATAAATAAGCGTTGGGAGTGTTTTACTTTCTTTGTTTTTTTTCTAACAACTATTCTTCTAAAACCTATTCTTACAATGCTGTTATTGGATACTTGACAAATTCTTTCTGATGTTAAAGAAAGAAGCCTACATCACATTAATATGACTCCATGATTATACTGTCTTCATTAATATAACTTGACTCTTTCAGAAAATGTTTCCCCAGGAAGATAAGTATTGCAAATAATTTCATCATGCATTCTGAAGACCCAATAATTCTCCAATAGAAAAAAAGATATTAAACAAGTTTATACCCTCATACCTTTTGAACATGTCCCCTCAAAATTCTCCCTGTACTGTGTCCACCAATCTTAGATTACTATATCATTCTTAAGCTAATCAAGCTTCCTGCATTGAAAGACATGCTTAAAAGTACAATAGACTTCAAATCGCATGAAGTCCCTACTTTGCCCTTCTCTATTTATGAGGATACAAAGACTCTTCCTAGGTAGTGTTCTCCATTTCCTATAATGAGAAGAAACTCAATCTTGTCTTATCAGGTTGTTTGGCTAATATCCTTGTGTCAACAGCTACTGAGTTATGAATTTGAGTTCAGGTTAAGACAGCCAGCAGCTGTTGGGTGATTTTTGTGTGTAAAACACCCAGTGGAAGAGGCTCAGAAGATGAAATACACAAACTAAAGGAGGCAGGCATGCTGGACAGACTACAAACAACTGATGTTCACTTTGTGATTACTATAGTTTTCATTTTACATGTGAGGAAACAGACCCAGGATATTAAGTGAGACTCCTGGTCGCAACCACCTCAGTCTGAACTGACTTTGAACCTGTTTTCTCATCTCTGTATGATGCCTTCATTCTCATTATTTTAACTGGAGTGTCTACTGCAGCCTCTACATTGCAAATGTAACCAGTGACTTTGGAGTTCATTTGAGTTATGACAGTTGAGCTGGTCTGCCCGCCCCCCTGCTTCCCCTTTCTTCTTTCCTACTTTCCTTCCTTCATTTCTTTCTCTTTTTCTATACATCTCTAAGAGAACAGCTGAGGAGCGGGAAGACAACTCTTATGTAATTAGATCTTCCTATTTGCTTTTTATTATTTTTAAAGAATAACATTCTGACATTTCTAAGTGCAAAATTCCTTAATACAAATATCTGCTAGGATGCAATAGTCTAGCTGTAAGATTGGTGAGAGATTCTATGAAGATCAGACAAGAGAGTGACTCTTTAGTGGCTGATCATTATAATGTCTAAGTTAATAAGCAGTATATACCAGTACTTTTGATCAAGATTAAAACTTTAGCCGAAACCAATTTGGCTCAGTGGATAGAGCGTTAGTTTGTGGACTGAAAGATCCCAGGTTTGATTCCGGTAAAAGGCATGTACATTGGTTGTGGGCACATCCCTGATAGGGAGTATGCAGGAGGCAGCTGGTCAATATTTCTCTCTCATTGATGTTTCTAACTCTCTTTCCCTCTCCCTTCCTCTCTGTGAAAAATCAATAAAAATATATTTAAAAAAAAGAAAAAAATGATTAAAACTTTAAGCAGATGTAGCATGTATCAAAACTGAATGAAAATACTAGCTAACATCTAACCCATAGAGGGAATATATATATATATATATATATATATTTACATTACAAAAGAGGTGTATTGTGTATTACCCTTCTCCATTTTACTGTATCTTTAATGGATTTGTTTCTAAATACAAAAGGAATTGCACATTTGAAAAAGTTTGGGATGGTATATAACAGTGTTTTAGAAGGAGAAAACACTAGGAGCTTGGGGCCTTTGTTTTTTATTTCTGTAAATGTGTTTACATGGCTCAAAATAGCTACTGCTTTCATTTTGCATTGTGTTTTCATTGTCAGATTTTCTCCTGTTTAATGTCATTTGCATTCTTATAAAACATGATTTTTAATTACTGTATAGACTACTGCAGCATGGTTATACCATGGTAATTTATCATCTCCCTGATGTTGGACCTTGATGGGTTTCTAGCATTCTCTCAATGATAAGCTGCCATGAATATCTTCAGGACTAAATCTGGTGCATTTCCTCTGTAAGCTACTGGGTTTTTTTTCCTCCCTTCTCACTCCTGTGGAATGCATATGTCATAGGCATAAAGTCTGTAATGCAGTCCTATAAGGATACTTTTTTTTTGTATCTTTTGTTATTTATTTATTTACTTACTTATTTATGCATAAATACATTTTATTGTGATTGAGAAAGTGGAGTATCCACCAGTGGGGTTGGGGATCCTTTTCCCCACTGATATCTCAAAAAGTCCCATTTCCCTTAATCCATCCTGGAAAGTGTGCAGCTGGGAATTCAGTAGAACTAGAAGCAAAACCAGTGTCCAGAATTTCTGTTCCATGGTGAGTCTGGTCCAGTATGGCATCAGGCTAGTTGCAGTCATCAGCCCATTGTGTGGAGTCCACATGGCTCTGGGTCAAGTGGGCAGATGCAGGAGCATCAAAGTCCCATAGCCAGGAGTGCAAGAAGCAAGAGAGAGAACTCCTTTGTTTAGAAGCTTAAGTATCTCAGATCTTCTTGCCCTTGCAATGGCCACACCAACTCTGGCCAATGGCCTGTTCCCAGGTGTGACCGACAGACTAGTGCCTTCCCTATTTCACCAGATCTTACTGGGCATACGTCTATTCTCCCTCTGTCTAATCCGGTGGCTTCCTGGGGAGTGTTAAACTGCAGCTTCCTGGGAAAGGTGTGAAAATGAAAGTCTATAACATTTGGCCTTCCTTTTTCTCATTCCCAGTTACTAGTAACTGGGTTTATTACAATGACATCATTATCTCCCAGTTAACCACTAACGTCCTTGATGGCCTAGATGCTTTGTTAGACTTCTTGGAGTCCACATAGAATCTCACATAAGGCTTTGCATGCTACAGGCAAGTCAACAAAGATATATGACTTTACATTTACTCCACAGAGTTTGTATCTATCTAAGTGACTACGGATGCCCTTGCTTATTATTAGCATGGCCCTGCTCCACATGCTGACATTTGTGCATTTTCTCAAGTAGGACATCTTTCTTAGAGAAATCAGGAGGAAGAAGTCAGCAGTTGATTCTTCCCCAGCACACATGCTGGCAGGAACAGAGCGAAAAACCTCAGCAGCTCTCAAGGATACTTTTTAAATGTTATTTACATCAAACTCTGAGGCCATGTTCTTCTAACATTGACAGAAATAAGGAAACTTGAGAATGGAGATATTCCTGATGTAGGGGAACTTAAACAACAACAACAAACTTTTATGAAACATTTCAAACTTTTCTGTGAAGGTCAGAGGCTTATGTAACAAATGCATATCAAGATTTGACAAATCTTTTTATTTATTTATTTATTTTTATTTATTTAAAAATATATTTTATTGATTTTTTTACAGAGAGCAAGGGAGAGAGATAGAGAGCTAGAGAGCTAGAAACGTTGATGAGAGAGAAACATCGACCAGTTGTCTCCTGCACACCCCACACCGGGGATGTGCCCGCAACCAACATACATGCCCCTGACAGGAATCGAACCTGGGACCTTCCGGTCTGCAGACCGATGCTCTACCACTGAGCCAACCCGGTTTCAGCTTAACAAATCTTTTTTAAAAAAATACATTTTATTTCAGAGAGGAAAGGAGAGGGAGAGAGAGATAGAAACATCCATGACGAGAGAAAATCATTGATTGGCTGCATCCACATTGGGGATTGAGCCCTCAACCTGAGCATGAGCCCTGACTGGCAATTAAACTGTGACCTTCTGGTTCATAGATTGACACTCAACCACTGAGCAACACCAGCTAGGCTGTCATTCTTATTTTTTGCTCAACCATATGTTAGGGGATATTTAACTGAGGGTTGGTCATTTTAACTGCTGGGTAATATCCACATTGTATAAGAACACTACATTATTTACCCATTATCTTATTGATGGAGAGTTAAATTTTTTTCCTTTCCTGTGACTTCTGTCCTCTTTTTATTAACCTCAAAGGTTCTCTATACTCTTCTCGTTAGCCTCAAAAGCATTCCCAGTATCTTTTGGTTTCTTCAGTATAGTCCTTGATAGTTCATTAAAGAAACCATCCTTTAGCATCTAAATAAAATGTTCCCATTTCCCGGAGTGCAGATTAATATTCTCCCAGTAGGTGAAGGGCAATAGTTACATTATATATGTCTAATTCATTAAAGAAAATGAAGAAGAGAAAAACAGTTGAATGTTCAGTCTTTCTAAGTAAGGACTTTCCATACTTTCCTCAGAATTTGGTTTCTTCTCCTGGAACACTCTTCTAGCTTTTCATATGCCTGACTATCAAATTCTCACTCAGATGTCACTTCCTTACCAAAGGATTTAATTGCACACTTTCAGTCTGGAAATTATCTTGATTTTTTTTTGTATATTTTTTGCATTGCCTAGACTTTAAATTCTATGATGGTGGAGGCCATGTTTGACTTATTTCTTAAAATCCTCAGACACATAGATGCATGGCCATATCTTAGCATGTGGTAATTAAGTAATGGCCAATGAAATGAGCTTATCTTGTCCATGAATTAGCACTGGTCACTGATGATACCCTGTTTCCCTGAAAATAAGATAGTGTCTTATATTAATTTTTTTCTCCCAAAGTTGCTCTAGGTCTTATTTTCAGGGGATGTCTTATCTTTCCATGTGCTAGGTCTTATTTTCAGAGGATGTCTTATTTTCGGGGAAACACAGTAATTACAGAGCACTATCTGAAATCACAGATATGAGGATAATGGAGATCATTCATCGGGCAACTTTACAAAAAAAGGAGCTTAGGCTCAAGGCTTCTCACAGTCAACTAATTAGTGGCCAGACAGAAAACAAAGTTGACTTTCTTTTATCCATGCTACATCAACAGAATTTGAAAGAAGTATGACACTTGGGTTGGAGTTCCTGCCACATGGTTGGTATTCAGTAGGTATAGATGCCACTGAACAGATTCTAGATTTCCCTCTGCTGCTTTTATGCATGTAAACTGAGATGCCACTAAGCCTGGTGGGACTAAGTTTCCCCACTTGCAAGATGATGTGTTTTACTGATTTTCTTAGGTTGCTATGGCAATTAAGTGGGATAATTAAAAAAAAAATTATTTGGCAATCCAATAAAGACCCTGTTGACAGAAGCAGAAAAAAGGAAAGCATAAAAGGAAGGTCACTGCCTTTGTGCCAACTGTACTTATTGTACAATGAAAGATTGATGGCCTGGGGAAGGAGAAATAATACCCCAAAGCAAAAGTTAAAGGCAAGGAGAAAGAATGAGAAAAGGCAGGGGTGATAAACGTGTCATCATGGTGGAAGGAGTTGGGGAGCAGGCCCCTTTCTATTTCTTTGTGCACTGTTGTTGTAACTATCAGAGTCATGTCTGAGGAATGAAGTCAGGAATGCAAATATTAAAATATACATCATGTCTGTATGAATGGTGCGATATCACCAAATTTTCACCAAACACCAAAATGGAAAATAAAAATTAAGGAATTCTGAGCACTTTGGTTTAATTTATCTATTATTTATTGGTAACATTTCATGTTTCCTTGAGTCTTGTGGATGTAATGAGGGCAGTGTGAATGCCAGAAATAAACACAATTCTGGAAGGGAATAGACTTAGTAAGTGGATGCTGAGTAGGCTGCCCCCACAGTCTTCTATAGTGTGGATTCAAGGCTGGATTGTGTCAGAATGGAGAAATTGCCTCTGGAAAACCTTCTGATTTAACCATTAGGAGGTCTATGGTGAACTTTCTTTAGAGAGCAGTATCAGATTAGCTATAGATTATATTGAAGGGTATTTATTAATATAAGTGTGTATAGTGAAGTAATGTATATAGTCAAGAATTTGGGCACAGTTGAGAGAACACTTTTGGCCAGTGTATCACAGGGGAGATTTGATTATGTGGTAGGCAAAATAAAGATTTGAGAAAAACAAGGAAAGACTCAAGAGAAGGAATATTTCTTCAAGGAAGAGAGTGAACTATATAGATAATGCTAAGGAAGGCTAAAGTAAAGAACTGTGTAGGCATGGGTGAAGGTTTCAGAAACCAACATTTACTGGAATTTTTTGTGAGGGAATCTGGTCTAGATAGACACAAGTCTAGTTGACAGCAAGCTTAATACCCTTCCTCAATGTCTGTAACCATCACTCCTGTCAAGAGGCATAATTTGGTTGGAGGGGAAAGAATTAAAGTAGATAATTGAGTTGGGCCAGATTACAGTTTCCCAGAAATTTAGCTTTTAAAGAGTAGAAAAGAACACTTGCAGTAACTGTGCAGTAACTGTCTATAGTGCTGGAGAAGGAGTCAATTATTGGGTTCTGAGGACCTTGGTGGATTATCTATTATGGAGTCTTTTTTAGAGAGATGAGGGATTATTCAGATGTTGAAGGTGAATCATGAAATGCAGTATCATGTGAACTAAAGAAGGTGGATTATAAAGCCTAGAAATCATGGGAAGGAGGGATTCAGATGGGTGAAATCATTTGACATGAGAGAATATAAGGTCTAACTGACAAAACAAACCTATAATGTTGAGGCAGGAGAGAGTTGTGGAATCTGAGGCATGAGAGTAAATGAAAATAGCCATGATCAGAAAGGGCCACTAAGACTGGACTGTATGAACTATTATTGTCACAGTTAAGGCAGCTGCCCATGTCAAGTTGTGGTAAAAGTTTTCTTTCATTTCCTTTCAAGTCCCTTAAAAGGGAGAAGAGTCGGGTCTTTCCCACCTGGTTGCTGCTTTAACTCCAGTAGGGGAGCCAAGTTCCCACAACCTTGGTGCCCAAATAGAGCTTAGATGTGCAGCGTGTTCTTTGATGTCAATCTGTAGGAGGGCTTTGTAACCCTTCCAGAGATCAAGAGAACATTTTCAAAGTATTTATTCTTCTGAGAAGTGGAAGGAGAGGCCACCTTAAATCCCCAAGTATTCTCTATGTTCAGAGGTCTTTTCAAATTTGACCCATTCATAAGTAGACTGAAAATTTGAAAATTAAATAAATTCTTTTGACTAAGCTTGAAAGGGATTTTTTTAGCCACTTTACAAAATTAATGGCTATAAAGTCACTACACTTAAGAAAGTTTAGGAAAGAAGAAACAACCAGTTTGATATACCTTAATATCATAGCCTAAAATTGTCAGTGGCCTCTTTTCATCCTTAACAATACATTTCCCTCACCGTATAGCTGCAATTAGCTATCATTTAATTCTAGGTCTTTTTTTTAGCTTGCTTTAAACATGTGACATCATTCTAAAGTTTCCAAAATTATGTTAACACTTACAATATTCCATTGACTGGAAATGCTATAATTTATTTACCTGTTGATCCTGTTGTAAATTCCAGATATGTTTTCTTTATGAATTACACTGCAGTAAACAATTTTGAGTCTAAACTACCCATTTTCCTTATGGTAGGTTATTGGTGGGATCAAAGTATGTGTCATTATTTCTGTTTTATAGAAAAAGAGCAGATAATAGCTTTTTTTTTTCTAAAAAGTTTATTATACAAATATTATAATCACAAGAATGATAATAAGAAAAATATACCTACAATATCCTCATCCAAATATCAACTTCATTTTAGCTTTCCTAGAAGTCTTGACTCATGTATACACATTATTTTTACATATGTAACATATTTTGCCATACTGAAATGAAATCCTCACAACCCTTTTCAAAGACAGCCAGATATTTCATAAAGTCCAAATAACCATGATCTATATAACCTTCCCTTTTATCTGGTTAGATAGCATTGCTAATTTTTCCCATCCTTAAATTCTATTGCAAGGCACGTCACTATTGCTAACAGCTTTTCTTATTTAAATGTTGTTTGAATGAATTTTGAAAATGGGATTACTAGGCCACAGGGTTTGAACCCTTTTATGACTCCTTAAAAATACTGACCAATGTCCTTCTGAAATGATACACCAGTATCTGCTGCACTAACACACAAATGTGTGTTTGTCTTACCCCTTATTCCTTGGCCTTTAGCCCAACTGGACTCAGGTTCAAGGGCAAGGAAAGGTAGGCAACTTCATGAAATGGAAAAAGAAATAATTGAAATTAAACCTTAGCTCTGCCATTTGCTAGTAGAATTACCATAGGCAGTTCCTTAACTTTTTTGAACATTATTCCTGTAAAATGGGGATATTCATACCTACCTTACAGGGTTCTTTTCAGGATTAACCAAAGTATAAAATACAGACATATTACATGGCCATCAATCCAGTTACTATTTATTTAAGCAATCTGGTAGGTTAAAAAATGTCATTGATTTCATTCAGTTTTTTGTGTTTTTTTTTGCAAGGGTAGGAACATGCTAAACCACATTTATTTGATAGATAGAATTTACTAAATAAAATGTGGTCAAAGTTATTCTTTTTAACTTTTCTGAAACCAGGTTGCATCTTAAAGTTAAGGTAAATATTAATGTGGTAGCTTTTCTTTGTTTTTTGTTTTTTTTTTGAAAAGTGGCTATTCATTCTCTGTTAGATATTCCAGTAATTTCCCATTTAGAAATGGGGAAAAAGAGATTTTTTTTTTTGCTTGTGAGAATTATGTGCTTATTATCTCTCTTGTTCATTTATTTAGTGATGTCTTGATGCTTTTCTTATTCATTTGCAATGAGCACCTAAAAGGCATTCATTTTAGCCATTTCTCCTACTTACTGCTATTATTTTATTCCTAAAAAAGACTGCTGCACCGAAAACCGGTTTGGCTCAGTGGATAGAGCGTCAGCCTGTGGACTGAAAGGTCCCGGGTTTGATTCTGGTCAAAGGCAGGTACCTTGGTTGTGGGCACATACCCAGTAGGGGGTGTGCCAGAGACAGCTGATCGATGATTCTCTCTCATTGATGTTTCTAACTCTCTATCCCTCTCTCTTCCTCTCTGTAAAAAAAATCAATAAAATATATTTTAAAAAATTATTTAAAAAAAGACTATTGCATGTGAAGTTGGGTGAGGGAAGTAAGAACTTACAGAATTGCCTATACTTAAATTTGCCCATTTTTTTTCTCCTTGTGATTTCTTTTAGTATGCCTCCTCAGATTATAGGTAGGTTGTTATTCGATTTCCTGTTGTTTTTTTCTTACCGTTTTCACAGCTCTTCCATCCAGTGTTGGAACTGACCACTTTAGATCTCTATCCACACTACTGGACTCAGAGATTCAAGGGCAGGGAGCGTGTGTTATTCAATTACAAAAGAATACGCATTCAGTAGATGCCAGATGAACAGATGTATTGGTCCAGGTAGGGACTCAAAGGGTGCCCTTCCTATCCTAACAAAAAAAAAAAAACACCACCACAACAACAACAACAAACATCCCTCCGCGTCCCCCCCCCCAAAAAAAAATGGCTGATCAATTTTCCTAATAATAATTAAATACTCAGTACCTTTCCCATTGGTTTGTAATGGCATCCTAGCTAGTTGCCTCCCTGGCACCATGTACACCCACCACTGCTTATTTTCATGTCTCTGGCTATTTGTTTCATTGGTAAGATTGCTGATTTGTGAGCTGTGTTAGTGCAGAGACCACACCTAGTTCTTGCTCTCTGTTTTGGGGTGCTTAAGAATAAGTGGTGGATTGAACTGACAAGTTAACAGATGGCAAATTCTTAACTTCATTTGAATCTATTTCTGAGTTTTCTGGTCTGTTCATATTAGGTACCTGGCACTCTGCTAGGCTCAGGTGATAAAAATAAAGGCTGTGACCCCATGTTCTGGTGGGGCCAGCAGCAGAATGAATAGGTTGCTTTAGTACAACATATGCCATGAGAGGGGTATGTCCAGGTTCCCTGAGAGTACAGAGAAAGGGCTGCTGGATCCATCCTTCCAAGAGGGGCGATGCCTGAGCCAAATCTTAGAGGGAGGACAGGGATAAGCCAGGCAGAGAAAGGAGAAGGGTGTTAGCTTGGTAGGGAAATATGATCAAATGCATTTGACCTTCTCTCCTGTTTTTGAAACATTACCCTCTTCGTGATTGCTATTTTGTGCGTTTAGACAGTTTGCAAGGTTTATGTCATGTTAGTGTCTTTTTGCAGAGAATATACTTTACCTTTTTATTTTATTTTGCCTGACAAATTTTAGAATTATCTTGTTTACTTGCCCCCAAAATGTGTTGAGACTTTGATTGGAGTTTTCTAAAATGGGCAAATTGATTTTTAAGGAAAACAAGAAAATCTTTATTAATTTTAGACTGTATAGATGAGTTGGCTTCTTTTGTGTTTATCTCTCTGAAAATTTTTATTTTTCAAGTTTTGGATTTTGGTATTTGTTACTTAAATGCTGAGTTTAATGGTTTAATTACATATAATCAATAAGATAGTGATATTATCATTATATATTGTTAAACTGAATGGCTCCTAATACTTTTTAACATAAAGTCTACTTTAATATATTGATTTTTCCTTTTATTCAAGTTTTATAGGTTAATTTTTGCTCAGCATATTTTTAAATGAAACTCTTGACTTGATCTCTGAACAGATTAGGTAGATGTCTTAGTATTATAGTTTCTACCTTTCATTTAATATCTATTATCCTAAACTTTGCCATTTCAAAATGCTTATTTCCATTAAAATATACTATAATTTGGAATATCTATTTTCACATTTGAGGGGCCCATTTTAAATTCTAATAAGAGTTATCTTGAAATATGTCATAAACACTGTATCATGTTTAGTGATCTATGCCAGGGAGTCTCAAAGATTGAGGCTGCTGTCTGTTCATTGCCATGAAGGTTTTCCTTGAAGGCTGAAAATTGATCCTAATGCAGGGGTTTGGTTTTCTTATGGGTACTTAAAATGAGTACTTAGCCCTAGCTGGTTTGGCTCAGTGGATAGAGCATCAGCCTACAGACTGAAGGGTTCCAGATTCTATTCTGGTCAAGGGCACATACCTACGTTTTGGGCTTTATCCCCAGTAGCGGGACGTGAAGAAGGCAGCCAATCAATGATTCTCTCTCTATCATTGATGTTTCTATCTCTCTTTCCTTCTTCCTTCCTCTCTGAAATCAATATATATATATATATATATATATATATATATATATATATATATATATATATATTAAAATGGGTACTTAAAATTTGGCATTCACAAACTATACTTAACCTGTCATTGGACTTTATTGGAGGAGCTAATTCATTCATATTCACAAGTTTTTCTGAAATGTGTTTCTCTGAACTCGGATCCTTTACCTCTGTATTCTGGGTTCTTTCCTTCCAAGGAAGTGGGACTGGATTAAGTGTGCTGTAGAGTCTCTCTCTCTCTCTCTCTCTCTCTCTCTCTCTCTCTCTCTCTATATATATATATATATATATATAGAGAGAGAGAGAGAGAGAGAGAGAGAGTCAAGATCGAAGGAAATGTGAAAGCTGCTGATTTATACCAATTTTACACTTAAAACTTTTTCCTTCCATTGAAGAAAAGGAATAGAGCCTTTTTAAAATCTCCTGATATTTCATCTGCTTTCTAATTTTGTATTAACAATAATGTCAATTAGTTTGACTCATCAGGAACAGCTTCTCCCTCTCATTTGTATTTCTTTATTATTTTAGCTACAATTCAACATTTTTCATCAATGAATCACCTCTCTTGAATGGTGATTTCTTTTTCTTTGATTTGGGTTTGTGTGTGTTAATCTCCCCCCTCCCGCCTCCCCCTCCTCCCCCCCCCCACACACACACAAGAAACCAGGTAATAAAATTACTATATCTTTGGAGACAAATTGCACTCTGATGGGGAATAAAATTTTTATTATAGCCTTTGACCTTGAGGATTCTGTAATCTTGCTTCGATGTCATTTGCAGTTCAGGAACTAAATTTGATGAGACTTAGCCTACAATGAAAATACAGTTGGGAATGGACACTAGTTCTGACAAGCATTGAATATGTGAAATTTGTCCTAGAATACAACATATTATGAGGACTGATTTAGATATGTCATTGCCCCTTTAAAAAGAAATATAAGGGTTGTAGGGTTTTAGGTTAATAGGTAAATAGGTAAGCCATAGTACAATGTATAATTATAAAAGAAAATAGAAAAATTAATAGGGATATCAAGGAAAAGTGATGAAGGCCATGGAGATAAGATGATATGGGAATGGGATCCTGAAGGATGATGTCCCAGGGTTGAGTGGTGCTAGACAGGAGATCATTCTAGGCAGATGAAACAGTCTGTGTAAAATCTCAGCATTGTTGAAGGCCGGGGTAGAGGAGATGCTAAAAATGGAGGACTGATTGTGGTGGGTTGATCAGAGTGGTTTGGCCTTGGAGCCTTTCATCCTAAATTATTTTACCCTCAGCTCCATCTAAAGGAGCAGTGGTAGGGTATTCTTTGGAAGAGGATGAAAACTGAATCAGGGATGGGCACCTAGCTTAAAAGTGGCTCATCCATAGGTTGATCAAGAATGCTAAGGTAGCTTGGCTAGCATGGCTCAGTGGTTGAGCGTTGACCCAGGAGATCATAGTTCAATTCCCAGTCAGGGCATATGCCTGGGTTGCAGACTTGATCCCCTGTGGAAGGCATGTAGGAGACAGCCAATCACTGATTCTCTCTCATCATTGACTAGAGGCCTGATGCATGAAATTCATACAAGAGTAGGCCTTCCTTTCCCGGCTGCTGGCACTGGCTTCCCTCTGGCACCTGGGACCCGGGCTTTCCTCGCAGCCCTGGCTTTGTCCAGAAGGTTGTCTGAAAGGATATCTGGTCTAATTAGCATATTATGCTTTTTATTATTATAGATGTTTCATAATAGAAATCATTAAAAATATATAAAAGAAAAAAAATGCTAAAGTGAGCCCATTAAAATGCTTTAACCCACCAAGTACTATACTGGCTTCCCCACTGATCTAGGAGGGGTGTGTTAAAACTACAGCAAAAGGGATCTATGCAGGTCATTAGGGGAACAGTAGGACATGGCTATTCCCTTGACCTATTCCAATCCTAGGGACTCCAGGTCTAGAATATATATTACCTTGTAGTAGGCTCTGTTTTAAGTCAGGTTGAGTGAGTCTCTTCCTGAGAGTCAATAATGACTTAACCAACATCTTAGGCCATGGATTGAAGGGATGTGGAAGAGAAGTTAATCTGAAAACTTATTCTGAGGTAGAGTCAAGTAGGAGTGACTTACTATCAACTATCAAAGAGGAATTCCCTAAAGAAGTGGACAAGGGTGCTTTCCTTCTTACCAATCATTATTTTTATTAATATATTTTACAAGACTGCAATCAAAATAATATTAAATACAAATTTTTTTATACAGAAAGTGTAATAAAGTTAAAATAGTTCCTTGTAATTCATAGCATTATTGCAATGCTTACAAAATTTTTGCATAGAGTGTGCAAGGATCGATGTTATTCAAAACAAAACAACAAAACTAAGCTCTTTCTTACATCACACCCAAACCCAGAGAAAAAAAACAATAAAACAAAAAATAACCCAATGGCTGAACTTAATAGCTTTATGGGAATGGGGTTCCTTTTTCAAAAATCTCCAACTTGGACTTCTATGACTTTATTTGTTAAAAGCACCAGAATCTGGCTTCTCCGGGAGTACATTTAGTGGGCACAAGGATGCAGGTCCTCTACCTTTTTTAAAAATCTGACCTCCTTAAGAGATCTGTTTTTGCCTCTTTGTGGCCTCAGAAAAAGAAGTTGACTAGGGAGGTAGTTAACATGGAAAATCCACTGCCTCCTCAGCAACACAAATTAGGTTAATTCTGGTTTGTGGACTCTTTCCTCTCCTTTTTAGGATCTCCCTCCTTTACCAAGAAACATGATTTCTGGCTCTGGTGATGTTGGTTCCATGAGACCCCTAGGGACACATTTACCATTGAAAGAAAACCCTGAATGACTTACTCTAAAACAAGGTTTCTGGTCTTTGTGAGTTCTTTCTTTACTAAGTTTTATGAGGTTGTTGAGCCAGACAAGCACTACAGTACCCTGCTGGTACTGGGACTGAGTCAGTTGGGAGCAGTGAGAAACTCTGTCCACAACTCCCCAGTGGATTAGATATGTGCTGTTGAGAAAGCACAGAAAAGCAGGCTAAGATCCACTCTCTTTGCTATTTGGTCTCTCAGCTTTGGATGAGGGCAGGTTGACAACTGGGCCTTAACTCGGGCATACTGGTTAATACCCTGTTCAGATGGCCCCTCGCTGAGTTAATTCTTCAAAAATGATTTTAGATCTTTTAATTCATACAGATCAAACCCCAACCCCTTTGCTTAGAAGATAAAAGTGCCCCAAAGCCACCAAGTTGTAGAGAACTTCAGATGCACTCACTTCCTTTAGTAGTTGGAACGACACCAACCCTGTTGCTGAATCCAGGGCACCCAGTGTAAAATGTATAGGTTTAAGGTTAAAGGGTGCCACTGTTTAAACAAGGATTGACAGATAAGTCCTTTTTCCAACTTAGATCAATTGGAAGCGACAGTCCGAATGCATTGGTGAGGAGATGCTGCCTTGGGGAGAAGTATGGCTCATTAGTGATGATTGACAGGTTTGGGGTATGGGGCTCAAGCATTAGCAGAGCCAAAGTGGCCAGGTTGGGTATTGAATGCCTAATGCTAATAGAGTCCTTGCTAGCCCTATATTCTAGTAGGAAAACAGGGACAGTGTTAGAGATTGCTCTCTTCTATTTGATTCTTTCCTTGAGTTTTGTTATAAGTAAAGGTAGGAAGTATGATAACCAAATCATAGACTTCACCTAAATAAGACACTTGTTTTTTGAACTGAGGAGTAGGGAAGAAGATATATGTGTGTAAAAATGCTGACTCATTTAGACACACACATAGATTATGAAGCATTAAAATTTTATCTTAAATGTAAGGCTGACAACCCAGGTATCTTCCAGTTTAAAAGAACAAGAAGCCTGACTTAACAGGAACCATAATAACAGAAAACTATTTTTTTTTTTTGGTTCCAGATTCTATTATTAAACAGACTTTCTATATCTTTACCCCAGGTATCTATCTATACTTCAGTACTGGATGCTGTCTGTCATAAGTGAGAGTTTACAGAAAGATAGGAGATAAAAATTTTATAGCTTCATCTACCCAAAATGGTCTAATCTAAAAACTGGTAGCAGACATTTCTCAATGGCCTAAACAATAGTTTGACATGTTGGTGACTTCATAGCTTATTAGAGGTCTGGAGTTAGTCACATTCCAACTCTGCCATTTTCTAGTTAGTGGCTTTGGGCAAGTTTTTTTTTTTTTTTAACCTCCCTAAGCCTCAGTTTCCATATCTGTATATTGGAATGATAATAAAACCTAACTCAAATAATTATTTTGAGGGTGAAATAGTGAATGCATGTAAAACACATATGTGCAATGTCTAGCACATAATAAATGCTCAATGACTATAAATAAAAAATTAGTATTGTAATTGGAGAATTGAATCCAGCTCTTGTCATATTTTAGATTAGGCTTTGGGTCCAAGAAGACCTATTCAATTTTATGCCAAATTTCTTGGGCGAGATTCTCTTTGAGGAGAAAGTCCAGAACTTTGCTCAGATTCTCAAAATCTGAGCCCCATGAATTAGATGACTATGGAGACTAAAGAAACACCCAAATCTTCCTTGTCAACAAGTACCGTATTTTTTGGACCATAAGACGCACTTTTCCCCCCCCAGAAGTAGGGGGAAAAAGTCCCTGCGTCTTATGGTCCAAATATAGCCTACACATATACTTTAAAAAAAAAGTTTTTTTACTTGCCCGGCTCTGTGTGGTCTCTGTGTGCTTGCCCGGCTCTAAAATGGTTCTAAATGCTGCTGTTTACTTTACAGGGTTGATTACATGTGTTTATGACTGTGATGTTGGGTTTTAATGCACATAAAATATTTTAGAACACTATTTGTTTCAGAATCTTTTTTTCTTCATTTCCCTTCTCTAAAAACTGGTGCATCTTATGGTCCAAAAAATACGGTAACAACTTCCTGCCCTAAGAAAATCCTTTGCTATACGGAATTTATGTAACAACCTAAGCGATTAGGTTGGATTTTCTCACATTGCAAAATCTGAGTTCTATCTCATTTCACCAAAATAATCTAAACGTAAAGGTAGGCTGTGAAGACATTGGAAGAAAGACTACTAGGTAAGTGTAGGAGTAGGAAGGCAGAGTAGATTTTAGGGAAGACAGGTATTTCCTTCTTTTCTTCTCATAAAGAGGGCAGCCTTGTGTTGTCTTATTAATCTGACCTTAGCTAATGTTCATTGAAGACTTGAAATTCCCTCACTTGCTAGTGAGAGTGTCTGTCTACAGGACTAGTGAGACCTTCTGGGACATTAGTCTGGCTTCCTATTGTAACAGGAGCATTTGGACACTATACAACCTTTGTTTTATTTTGACTGCAAACCTCATGGCAATGGAATTGACATGACCACATTTGGGGTTGATATTGAGTTAGCTTTGTTGTAGATGTTTAAGACTGTTCTTTGATGGATTTGATAACATCACTAATCCTGTTAAGAAACCATACTTCCTATGGCTCCAAGGGCTCATAGTATTCATGAATTGCTTTCTTTTCTCAAAGGAAGATGCTAATTTCCTACTCTGTCAGTATCTATAAAAGGAAAGGGGGTAAAAACTAAAGAAAATCAAGTATGTGAGCATAGGTCACCCCAAACAGGCTATTTTCTCTTACACTGGCACTCTAACAATATGTAAAATAAGGACCTCCCACCCATAATTATTTTCCCTTTGCCATTCGGATCTGCCTTGAGAAATTTCAAGGGCTCCATTAGGAAGAAAACTTCTAAAAACCATAGAAATCATATTGCTTTTGGAAGTGCTAATGTGAGTGGTAAGCTATGCTGGCTGAAGCAGCAGGTCTCCAACTGCTTCACCTCTTATCAGTGGTTTAGCTTTGTGAATGAGAAATTCAGAGGCAAGTGTATAATTTTAAATTCTGATTACCACAAAGAAAGAAATGCATCTACATGCCAATGCAGTAGCTTTGACTATTTTAATGGAAATATGTTGGAAATGGGGGGACCTTCCACCAAAGAGAAAGTGATAAAAGACCAAAAGAGAGACATTTTATATTTGAGATAAAAGACCTATTTTCTAAAGTTGTTTCTTTTTTGATAACTTTCCCCCACATCTACTTCTGGGGCACCAGGCAAATGCATTTTCTAGGAACTGCTTTGTTATCTTTCTTGCTCCTAAGATTTCCTGGTGCAGGGGAAAGCTAGAAGATGGGTCTTGTTTACAACGTACTCAAGTGAGGTTTTTCACCTTTCACAGAGCCTTAAAGATTAAGAACCAGGTGCTTACATGAATCTATGTATATCTTTTTGTCCAAGCGTTGTGCTACCTTTTACCTAAAATACACAAAGGCAAGATACTCTATCTAGCTGAAGGGCAGGGTTGCCCATTGAATCCTCCTTTGGTTGAATCCAGATAAAATGCTGAAGGACTCCTTTCAAGATGCCAATTAGACTCTATAAAATGGTGGTTGTTTTCATTAAAAGAAAAAAACCCACATTTCCTCCCTGACACAAATATTCATATTACAAAAACTCATTCATACTGATGCTATTTTAACAATATTGAGTAAAGCTGGGATTACTGACAGGGATGTTGACTGAAGGGACAGATCTCAGGTAGGAACCTGCCTTCCCACACAGAGGCAGATACGGAATTCAAAAGAGTCCTCTTTGCATGAAAGAACAAAGACCCAGGGCCTTGGAAAAAAATGAAACTGGAATTAACCTGGTTCATCTCAGCAACAGCTTGATGAAAGAATGGTACAATATTTTTTCTTCCTACATATTTTAAGATGATTCTTTCAGCATTTCTATTATTGGTCTCACCAACCATTCAGGCCAAGTGTGGTCATAGCATTGTAAGTACAATGCGGGTATGAGCAACTGAGGTGGTGATGCCAAAAATACATGTTAAGTTAAAATATGCTCAGAAGGACCATGGAATGGGCATCTTTTTGGACTATGGGGAGGTGAGATGGAAACCTCTAAGTAGAGGCTGTAGAAATAGTCTCTTCAGGGGGAGAGATTCTGAATTTAAATCACAGGAACCCTGCTTCATTTATTGCCACATTAGAGGCAGACAGGAGGAGCCACCTATTAAAGGGCCAAAGAAAAAAAACTCTTGGAGTACCACAGCTTTTCTTTCCTTCTATCTTCCTCTAATTCCATCCTCCCTGTTCACCCCAGATCTTGGGAGCCTGAATTTCTGACAAGTGGATCAAAATTTTTTTTTTTTTTTGTATTAAGCACAGCTTAAGACTAAGTTTTTTCAGTGGCCGAGTATTTCTATTCTCAAGGACAGATGGACATGTAGGCTTACTCCATGCTATTGTGAAGTCTTTCTGTGCTGCTGTTTTCTACATATACCATAAATGACCTCTACATCAGGGGTCAGCGAGCTTATTCTATAAAGGCCAATTAGTAACTATTTACTAGTAATGCATTGTGGGCCATGAGATCTCTGGCACAGCTACTCAACCCTGCTGTTACGGTAGGAAATTGGTCATAGACAGCAGGTACAAAAATGGATGTGGTTTTGTTACAATCAAACTTTATTTATGAAAACAGGTGATGAGCTGAATTTGGTTTAGGGACCACAGTTTGCTGACCCCTGCTCTAGAATTGAACTTCAAGCAATCTTTGGTCCATGGTGGCTGGATAGACAATGAAAATGATCCAAAGAAAACTGATGTGAAAGAAATGAAAACCAATGAAAGTTGATAAGATCTAGTCCTTGGGTAACATAATTCAAAAGCCTCATATCAAATTTCCATCTACATAGAGGCCACCATAGGAATTTCGAAAACCTCCATTACCCCTTCATAGTTTCCCAAGACTGTATCTTTATGACTTAGTGAAACCTAAGTGCTAAATCTACCTGGAGATCAATTTTTAATTTTTAAAACTCTTCTGAAGAATATGAACATACTAGACCATCTAAAATATTGAAGATTCATTTGAGTTCTCTGTTTGTTATGCCACCTGTTGCTTAATATACAGAAAGATGTGATTGTCTAGAAACCATTATATATAATGATTAGAAAGAATCTTATTTTTTAAAATTAAAGGTTCTCAGATTTTAATGTAAAAGATATATATATATATTTTTCCAGAATTCAGGTAAAACTTTCATCACCATGAACAAATATTCTAGTTGAAGGAAGTAGGGAGAAAAAAAAAGTACATTGAAAAACTTAGAATGCATTTTACCACATTTGGAGTCTGAACAGAAATACATAATGTAATCCATGCCAAATTTCCTGCTCATTACCTGGTATGCTGTGGTCACTTAGCACAAAAGAAGTTCAGGATTTTATGTCATGTCTGTTCCCCATGGCTGCTTGATTTTTATTCTTGGCAGCTATGATTATTTCTGTTTTATTTGTGATGTGATTACCTTTGGGATAAACTTTGTAAGTGGGATCAATACCAGTCTTTTTTATTGTTTATAAAATTCCCAAGGTGCTGACCTCAGCTTCCAGGTGATGATTAGAACAAGATCAGAGGGAAGAGATTTAAGAACCTTTTGTTTTCTTGTCATCTATACACTGTGTACTTAAGGTGGCAAAATGCAAGGATGGTAAAAACACTTTGTCGAAGGTATTCAGCCACAAAGGACCTCCTCATAGCTACTTCTGTTTATCTGAATGGTATGGAATAAATGCTCCCAATAGCCAAGGAGGACCTTTCCCAGCTGGCCAAGCCCTGTGTGTGGTAAATACAGATTCTGGCAGCGTGATCCATAGGCTATAAGCAATACTGATCCAGAGCAACTTGGTAGCTTTTTTAAAATTCTTTTTTAGACCCTAGTGTTATAAACTTAGCAATCTCATGATCTGACCATTGAGCAACCCACTTCTTCTGTATGGGACATTGGGCAAGAGTGACTAGAGGGAGCTGATGTCTGGAAGCCAGCAGGGCCATGGTCAGGCTGGGACCACCCATCCCACCCCCCCCACACACACACACACTTTTAAGTGACTAAGCAACACACAGCTTGCTTCTACGTCCCACATATGCAAACCATAGCTCAATGCTTGAGTGTCACCTCAAAGATATCCAACTTCATTTTATCTCCTATGACAAATCTTACCCTGCTTGTGAAATAAAAAATTAGGACCTTGCTGAGAAACAAAAAGATGCCATTCAGGCCTATAAATACTTCATTTAGGTCTGGGGGGGCCACACCAGGACTATCTAAGCCAAGTGTGTTACCATGATCTATGCAGTGTTGCACTTGGCTTGTCAACCTGCTTTTAAGATGCCCAGTCACTACTAAACCATCCCCTTCCAATCACCCAAAATAAACTACAGGAAATGATAAGATAAATAGGATGTGCTTCTCCTTGCTGAGTGCATTGACTTAAGGCATAGGCACATTTCCCCCTCTTTGAACAGAGATGGTGTAATCCCCTGTCCCAGCACAAGAGCTGGCCAGGGTGACCCTGGAGCATGATGATGAAGGTGGAGTGATGGGTGGTAGCTGATGGCGGGAATTAGTTGTTTCCACAGTTGAGGGAGTGGGGGCACAGTGATTCTGATAAAGATACTTGATTCAGTTTATGCTATACATCAGTAAGCCTTTGGGTGGGTGGTGTGTAGTGCTTTAGATCTGTTATTCTTGGAGGAAACATAATGGTGGATTTCAGAATATGACTATCCTTACACCGCAAAAAATATATAAGAAGATCAAAGTCAAAGTCAGTGAGTGTGTGGCTCTACCTACCAATCCTAAGAAAATATAAAAATATTTAGGTTGCTCTTAGACTTCCATCTGCAAATGGCTCCTCTTGGGGTTTGAGGTTCCACTCTTGTTAATTTTGATTGATGCTATAATTTTGGGTTGGAGTCTATTGAGTAAGTTAGAAATGAGGACAGAACAGAATTTGAGCCATTTCCCCCTTTTAAACAGAGATGATCACCCATTACTCTTTGCCTGGAAGGCCATAGAGTAGCTTCCAGCCAACTGAAGAGCAGCTGTTATCTGACTTTGTGCTGATTTATGATTCCTGTTTTGACTAGGGGGTTATATGTGAGTTTGAAGGAAGGAAGAGAGGAGTTGGGTGAGCAGTTTACACTGCGAAAATTCCTCCTCCTCCTCATTCATCCAAATATTTGACTGCAGAGGCAGACCAACCATTGGGTTTCCATGGTTGACTTCTGTGGGAGGAGTCTCCAGCCTCACTCCAGCTGCAAAAGGAAACCAAATGCCCATTTTTAATCCCCGGGTCTCAGCGCTTGAGCATGACCTGGAGATTCCCGCCATCACTGCCCTTAAATGACACTAAAGGAGGTGTGGATGCTGTTTGGTGAGTGTCTGATAACACTAAGTGATTCTGAAGGATCTCGGGGTGCAGAGCCTGATAAGTGTTTTGATTTTTTTTCTTGTAGGTGGTAGGGTGGGGATGGAAATGATGGTATCACAGGGTCACCCATGGTTCCTTTTGTACTGAAACCTCATTTTATACAGAGGATATATATATATTTATTTATATATATTTATATATATTTATATCCGTTCACTCACACACACACACACTCACCCAAGCACACGCGCGCGCACACACATAAGGTCTTTGATAGGCTTTCTGTGTTCTAGTAAAAATAGCTGGCAGCCCGTGTCTGAAGCCAGAAAAAGGCCTTCTGCTGCCGACAGCGTCCACTGTGGAGAGTCTCTCAAAGGCAGACACTTGTATTTATCTGACAAGTGGAACCGGTTCCTGCCTGGGACAGGAATAGTCTCCCATTGGCGCAGACGCAGAGCTCGAAGACCTTCTGCCTCGTTCCTGTGGGTGTGTAGGATCCGTGAGGCAGCCTAGGTAGTTTGATTTTCGCAGCATCTAACTTAATCTAAAGAGAGTAGACAGGAAGGGAAGAGTTAGAGGCTGTCCTTGACCCTCCCAGCAATCAGAAATAGCAGATGCATGTTCAGTTCCACTTGGATCAAATGAGCACATACTCTGAGTACTGTAGGTACCAGGGATGTGGAGATGAAGGAGACAAAAGCTTATATTCCAGTGAGACGACATTGCACTGGATGTATATTAGCATTTTGCAAAAGCATATCATGTAGAATGTGAATAGAGTCCTAGAGTGAAATACACTTGGGAATGCTAGCTTTAACCATTTTCTTTACGTTGGCACTTCTCAGACCCTCAATACGTCTGTGTGTATGGTATGTCTTCAAAAATATATAGCATTTTCTGGGCTTAAGTGAACGCTACAATATAACCAATCCCTTCTGTCTGAATTCTGACAGCGATAAACCATGTACATGATGCAGTCGCTGCTCTAAGTGTGTGTGGTTTGGAGTTTCTGGCTGTTTGGAGAGACAGTTTTGATAACTGACTACTCTATCTGTGATACTGTATTTGTTTTAAAAGAGCTAGTCAAATGCCAGACCCATCAGAAGGCGGGCTTGGCGAACAGTGGCAGCTGGAGACGAATACCCTTAAGTAGCTCCGAAAGGGCGGGTAGAGTTTTGCTTTAATAAAGAGAAAACACTTTTCCTTATTAAAAAAATTCTTCAATAGAAAACTTTGCTGATGGACACAGTGAAGGCACTTTAAATAGTTTGCAGCTGAATCATGTTTTCTTTGGGGATTTGGCTCACTTTGCACAAACATGAGCAACTATTCCATCCACCCAAATGAGGCTGTGTTGGGTTAGGAGGATGAATGTTTGCAATCTGTCAAGTGAAGTTTTGGCTTGTTCTGATTTGGGATAGCTGTTGGACCTGACGCTCTATACTCAATGAAAGTAGAAACAGGCAACACCAACTTTAAAAAAGGATTACCAGTAAATTTCGTTCATCTTTAGCCGGAAGCGTGCGATATACATCTTAGTTTGCCAGCTACATAAATCATATTTTACGATGACAACAGACAGAATTTGGAAATAGCATTCCTCCCTACAGCCATATGCATTTTTTGTACTTGGCTATTATTTCAGCACCTTATAAATACCGAGGCATAACTTTAATGTACTGTTGGTTTGGCTTATCATTGTCTTGGTCGACGTATCTGTTCCCAAAACAAAACCTTCCGGTTGGCTCCTTTGGTTGTTAAGAGTAGGATTAACTTCAGTGCTAAAGGGAGGAACCAACCAGTTTGGGGAAAGGCTGGTTGGTTGCAGCTTCATCTCTCCAGACTCCTGGCCTTCTCAGCCCCTACCTCTCCATCTTTGGACTCCAGTCTCAGCTCTGTCCTGCAGGTGGCTTCCAGATTGCCGGCTTCTGCATTTATTTCTACTCCTTTTGGGGCCTCCATCACCAGAGACCGGGTTGGGGACTCCAACCTGAAATATATACAAGACTAAGATTAAAGATCCCATTTCAGATTTTTTGTGTATGTGTGCATGTGTATGAGGAAAATTTTAGAGCATTGAAGGGGCACTTCAGTATTTGCTCAGGGCATTTGTCTAGCTTTGCTTTACAAATCTGGTCACATTGATGAGAGAGAGCACAGATCTGGGCTTCACCCTCATTGCACATCATCATGCTGAGCCAGAGAAGGAAATATCAGGAAAGGTATTGCCAGATTAGCTAAATTGATCAAATACAAATTTACACCAGTATGTCATCCTGTTTTTAATGGCTGCTTTGGCTTAAACACTGTATTCAGTGGAATCCATTTTAACTTCTAGGTTAGAAACTGATTGAAATTAGCATCTTCAAGAAGGAAGGACAAACTTGGGATTTCCTATATAGCATCTTCTTTGAAGTCAAGTTACTCTGAAATCCATGGTCTTCATAAATCCAGTAGCTATGTAATTTTTATGAATGGAACTGCTGAAGTTTTAAAGATCTGCTTGTCTTTATTCTTTTAAAAATATATTTTTATTGATTTCAGAGAGAGGAAGGAGAGGGAGGAATAGAACTTCAATGATGAGAGATTTATTGATCCAATGTTTTCTGCATGCCCCTTAACTGGGAATCAAACCTCAACCTCCCAATTCATAGATTGACACTGAGCCACACTGGCCTGGCAAAATCAGTCTGTCTTTAAATAATAAGTTGAAAATCTAAGCAGAATACTCTAGAGTTGTGCTCTATAAAGATTTAAGAAATGTGTTGGATATAGTCATTTAAAGGCAATTTCTTTCAGAAATACAGTGATATTCTGTCCTTATAGAGCAAAGCCATTTTGAAGTTTGCTTTTATGAAAGGCAATCTAGACCATTACACAACACTCTTTTGAATCAATCCTTCCTTCATAGAGTAGAACTTGGTTTATTTAATAAACATTTATTATACTAGACCTATAGAGACAGAGAAGTGGCCTCTTTCCAAGCCTGGAAGAGTTGTTAGGAAGTGACTCATTTATCTGGACAACATCTATTGAATTCCTATTATATGCAAAATGCTGGGGTTATAGTTGCAAACAACATAGACCTCCTTGCCTTAGTGAGTTTATGTGCTGTTGTGGAAGAGATACATTAAGCAGCTATTGGTTTATGGTGACAAGGATTCCTTAATGAAGAAGTTCAGGGGATTATAAGAGTTTAAATTACTGGGGACTGGCTTGTGGGAAGAGTTGGAGTCTGTGAAGACGTATGATGAGTTGGAGTCTGTGAAGACGTATGATGACAACAAAGGATAAGGAGGAGTTAATGCGGTGAAAGATGAGTGTTCCAAGAAGAGGGAGAAGCATGCATGAAGACTTTTAGGAGAAAAATAGTTATGTGGCTTAAAAATTGAAAGAAAGTTCATAGAGACTGTGGTAGTAAGAAGAAGAGGTAAGAGATAAGTTAGGCATGGCCTTGCAGAATATGGTGACACAATTTATAGAGGCTTAAAAAGATATGGACAACATGAACTGATGTCTATGTTGGAAAGATTACTGTGGTAGTTAACTTTATCTGTCAATTTTATTGGAACACAGGGTGCCCAGGCATTTGGTCAAACATTGCTCTGGGTGTATCTGTGAGGGTATTTCTAGATGATAGAAACGTTTAAATCAGTAGATTGCCCTCATTCCCTCATCCAATCAGCTGAATACCTGATTATAACAAAGGCTGAATAAAAAGAAACTTTGTCCGCCTACATGAACTGGGACATTGGTCTTCTTCTCTCAGACTGAAACTCACCCCACCACCTCTCCTGGATCTCTAGCTTGCTGACTGCAAGTAAGGACTTCTCAGCTTCCATTATGAGGAGAACCAATTCCTTACTATAAAATCTCCTTATATATACTGTTTTAGTCAGGGATCTCCAGACATACAAAACAAACAGGGTGTTTATATGTATACATAAAATCTGGTTATAGAGTGGATAAGAAGGGATATGAGAATGGAAAGAAGAAGATGGTAACTTGGATTTGATGATAGGATTACAAATGATTTCCAGTGTTGTGAGTTTTATAACTGGTATACTGTGTGCGTCAGCCACTAAGGTAGGAAGAGTGTAGGTGGAATACTTAGAGGATAAGAGCAGAAACTTGTGAGTGCAGTTTAGGTGGGTTGAATTGGAGGTGGTTGAAACATCAGGTGAGAATGTGGATGTGCAGGACTAGAGATAGAAATGGAAGAGGTGTGCTTGGTCATGGTTGGCAGAAGATTCCTATGTTGCTGAGTTATTGACAGTGTGTATACACAACCTCAAAAAAAAAAAAAACACAACAAAAAACTGAAATCGTACTCAGAGTCTGGAGTGTCAGTTTGAAGACTAGAAATGCATTCAGCTAAGTCGCAATGTAGGTAGCACCCTACCAAGGTGAATATTTCATTTGAAATGTCCTCACCTTATAGCTGGAGACAGAACAAGATCCTGACCAGAGATCCAAAGTTCCCAGATGCTGTTGCCTTCTAAGGTGGTCTCACAGCTCCTGGGTGGCCCAGGGAATATGACAAGGACAAGCTTGGTTGTGTCTCCTCGGTTTATAGGAAGCCCTGGGGAGATGCTTTCTCTATGCAACCATCATTTCCAGACACATCTGTGCATTCATTTGAAACCTCTCCTTCTCTGCTCAAATTGCATTTCAAGTACCTGTGAAACATGGGCGGCAAGTGTCCCTTTCCTCCGCAGTTACACTAGGAAGTGCCATGAATCAAAAGAATTCACAAAACTTAAAAAGCTATCACAAGGTCTGTTTCTAACACTCAGAGAATAATTTATTTGCTGTTGGCATTATCAGTTTGTTCTCTCTGTTTCAAGCTCATTTTTTTGTTGAAATTGTTTTTGTTGAAACAGTGATTACTTATCCAGATTTCTCATTTTCATTTCCTTCATCATAAGAATCTACATTAATCACTTCCAAACCTAGACAAGCTTTTAGATCATATTTTGCTCCTATCCTCAGAGAATGGAGACAATGGCTTTTATTACTTTGGGGAACGACCTTCAAAACATCATAAAAAACAAGTAATGTATGTAGTTAAGTGAAATAGCAGAAGGTTAGCCAGCAGTCTTTCCGAGGAAGAGCATATTCACACTAACACCAGCACCTGGGATTACTGTGTATGTTCTACGTTTGAGGGGCGGGGGGAGGAATTAGAAAAAGTTATGATTGAAAGGTAAACAATTTAGAAAAAAATGATGGGAGGATTTGTAAAGTTGGCGGTGCTTTAGTCAATTGAAGTAGTTGCTTTCAGGTCATTCTTGGATTGGCTGGGAAATTTTTATTCAGTTAGAATCACATGAGGAGCTTTTGAAATTTGGGTCCAGTTTCATTAAGTCAGACTTCCAGGACATCTACATTTCAAACATTTATATGGTGATGGTTGAAAACCACTGACTTAGACTTAGCAGATTGTGTGTTATAGATACACAATTTTTAATACGGAACCTTTACCACTTCACTGGTGGAAATAGAATGGTTATGATATTTTTAATTTTTTGAAATGAATTTGAGAGCGAGAAACATCACTTTGTTGTTCACTCATTAATGGATTCATTGGTCGATTCTTGCATGTGCCCTGACGAAGGATTGAACAGGAAACCTTGGTATATTGAGATGATGCTCTAACCAACTGAGTTAAAGGGCCAGGGCTAGAACGATTATGATATTACTTCTAAGGGAAGAATAACCAAAACTGTGACCTCAGGAGCTAAGTTAATGTTCTTGATAAAATAAAGAGCTGCAGTGCCTACTCTGAAGGTTCATTGTATTATAAGGGCCACTTGCAATTTTGAGTTGTTAATCTTATGATAATGTGTATATAAACTCTTAGCATACCAGTGGGGCTCTACTCAAGGAGTGTGTATGCTAGTATTTCTCAAACAATTTCTTCATTGATCTGAAATTCACTAGCTCTGGTTAATCTTTAAGAGCTCCAAGTTGAATTCATATTTCAAGAAAGTACCATATTTAAGTTGTGCTCTTTGATAAATAAATAGTTATGAACTAACAGCCTTGTTGAAAAACCTGAGTTGCTTCAGCAATAGGCTACTTTGAAGTCATGATACAATTTTGATGCTGCACAACTTTCAGAGCACCGCACTGGCTGCCAGCATGCCAAATACCATGGTCCATTTACTTTTCAGTTTAAAAATTCATAATACTCCCTCTGACCACTTCTTCTTGCCACCTTTGTGACTCTTCCTGTATTTCTGAGGCTAAAAGTGTGACATTTTGCCAATTAGGAACCTCAGAGAGAAACCTAGTGTCAAGTGCTAGTGACAGACTTAGATCCACATCTCATCAGTGAATTTATGTGATGTGCCCTGTGTAGTGGGTGTTTTTCATGTGTATTGTCCCATCTGATGTTCACTACCAGCCCCACTTGTGAGAGGAAGGAGTGGAGGGTATGAGAAGTTAAATATCATGGTGCAGACCAAGTGCCTACAGAGTTGCAGCTCCAAGCATGGCCTTCTGATTCCTAGCAGATAAGCTTTATAATATTCCCTGGTTCTGATAGTTGAAAAACAGTTCTACATTTTAGGTAGAAATCTCATCCTGTAATCTGCTATGTCACCTAGAGTCTCCATAGGTTAGCATTTCAAATTTATAAAGATAAGCATTTGTTTTTAACAGTTTGGTTATTCCTTTATCCAGGTGAAAAAGGATCTTCAACAGAATCTTCAGTGATATGACTCGAACTACCCTCCTGGCCATCCTGTTGCAATGCATGGTAGGTCCATTTGCCTCATCCTCTAACCTTCCTGTGTGTCTGTTCCTTTCTCAGTCTTCAAGTTTTGCTTAAATGCCACCTATTTCCCTGACCACCTTTTCCATCACTTATGGACATTCCTTCATGCTACTGAACACAATTTGTCACTATTTGTAATCATTTCTTTCTTCTAGAATAAGGTCTGTAAAGGCAGGAAGCTAACTAGATTTCTGCCCAGGTCAAGGATGTTGCCTGGGTAATCAATGAATATTTGTTGAATTAATGTTCCACTTAGATTCTGCTACCTAGCACGAAATACAGTGTTCTTGTTATGTTCTGAGTAAGGTCCAGAACCATAAAACACTCTTCCCTTCTCTTCCTGGTAAGATTCTGGACAATTTATTATTTTAGTCCAATTACATTAGAATTGGCAGTCATATTGGCATTATGTCATACTTTTAGACAAAAAAGATAAATATGTCCCTCAGTTTGTGGCCCACTTTGCTAGTAACTACGTCATTCTACATTAGTGTGGCTAGGGCCACAGTTCCCTCCCTTTTAAAAATTGCAATATGAATGTCTTGGGAGAGAATGTAGGATAGTGGTTTAAAGTTTGAACTTTGAGTCAGGCACCTCCAGCTATGGTTGTTTGATCTTGAAAAAGTGGACAAGTCTCCTTGAGGCTCAGCTATTAATGTTCAATACCTCCCTTATAGGACTACCATGAAGCTGGAATGTGGATATGTAGGTGAAGCCCTAGTAAAGTACATGAAATGTGATGGTGAGTGATAGTTTTTATTACTGTATTCATCTAGATAAAAATTCTGTCACCCCCACTCATCCCTCCTTCCCCTCCCCTTAAATTCCGGTTATTATAATAGAATGAGTTTTCCCCCCACAATTTCTAATCCCTTCTGGCTTCCTTAACATTTCATCATCCACAAGAGGCATCCTCGTTAATGTAGTGACCACATGACAGACTTTGCAAAGAGCTGGAATGCGAAGAGCAATTTTATTCAAAAATGTTCAAAGATTAGTTTTTTGACTGTTATAAGAGTTGCTAAAATGTCAATGACTTTGAGAAGGGACAATTTTGACACTTCCTGCATTTGTCAATTACTTTTGCCAGAGTTAAAAACTGATCACATATAAATATGGTGCCTTTGTAGCCTAACATGGGCTTCCAAATGGTGATTAGAAGCTGGGGCTTTGTAGCAAATCATGTTTTCTCATCATGTGCTAGCCAAATTAACTGAGGGACTGCCTATGAAACTACAGAAATGATCACTGCAGTTTCCAGAGGAAACTCTAGCCCATCTAGCACCCTGTCATCTCCAAAGCAATACATTCTTGACACTGAGAGATTCTTTCTCAAGTGAGCATGGAACTAAATAATTGATTTGAATATCAAAGAAATGATGTACATTTCCACACTAATCATAGTAATAACTCTCAAGCTTTCCCAATAAGAGCTAAAGGTCTCTGACATTTAACAACCTATGCAGCTAAGCTGACTCCACATGTACTGGAAGCCAGACTGTCTAGTAGTATTTTAATAAAGAATGAAAATTAAATTCACAAATGTTATTTAGATTTTTTCTCTTAAATGAAATCACGAGCTTTGATCTAGTCAATGCAGCTCCATGGGGCAGTATATTACAGCAGAAGGAGCACTGGACCAGGAGTAGATTCTTATGACCAGGTCTGCCTAATTTGTCATGTGGCCATGGGGAGTCATTCTCCTAGCCCTAAAATGTACTTCATTGCAAATTTTGGAAGATTAATAGCAAGTGAGTGTACTGCCTGCCATGTGATTATAATGCAAATAGTCATGATGTCCTCCCTTCATTCCCAATTCTGACGCTCAGTAGACATCCTACAAGAACACTGCATTTGTTTATGTGCTGTGTGAGGACCCTTATCTGTGGGGCCAAAACAGGTAAGCCCCATAGCTCCAAGAAGGCTGCTAAGTGAAAATTAACATCTCCTAGGTTAATAATGATGCTTTATTCAAGTTTAATTTTAGAAAAGCTACCTAATAAAAAAGTATTGCATATTAGGCATTGTGCTAGGAAAACAATTCTAGTCATTATACTATTTATTAATCTTACTGTTAATGATCCCCACTTTATAAACAGGGAACATGAGGCATGTTAACCCTAAAGCTCACAGGAGAGAGCATCAGAACCCATTTTAAAATGCCACCCTAAAACTGCCTTTATTGACTGAGCAAATATTAGAGTGGCAGAACTAAGTTTTAAGGCTCTGGGAAAAAGTAAATTATTAAAAAAAGAACATAGGGTGAACCTTGTGTTGAAAGTAATTTACACTTAAAATGTAACTAAAATGTAACTAAATGGTTTTTGTTTGATATTAATTGAAAATTTCTTTTTCTGGTCTAGCCGTGAAAGGAATAATTGGTTAATATCTATTTTGCAATTAATTAGGTTAGTACACACTTTGCAATTTTTCACAACCCATTTCAGGATCCTCTCTTAGTTGGGAGAATAGCATAGAAAGCCTGAAGTAGAATTTGAATACAATATGGAGAGAGGGCATGGTTCTGTCTCAGGGTCAGTGTGGCAAGCCGGTGGCTGAATACAGTCAAAGGCATTGTTTTGAGAGTGACTGGTGAATGGTAAACACTAATGGTCACTATTTACTGAGCATCTCTGTTTTTGGACATTTACATGGTCCAAGGAATCTCTAGGGCACCCTCCCCAGTATGTGGCAAAATTCCTATTGAACAGGTGAAGTTCAGTAAGGTGGAGTGATTTGTCCAAAGCCACTTAGTCATTGACTCCCAGAGGTGGGACATGGTGACCAGGACTGTCTGGCTTCAGAGCAGCCTCCTCAAAACTTCCCACTGAATCACCAAGCTATCCCAGAAGATGAATATGTTTCTTTGGGGCAAAGGATCCACTAAAAGGCCAGGGTTTCTTTGGAGTTTCTCCTACTCAGCTTAAAGTTATGTGATTTAGTATTCTATAGCATAAATTATCCCCATTCAATAGAAAAATAGTGACTTAATTTATCACGGGCTAAATTCTTTATCTTCTACCTTAAAGTTAAAACAATCTCCAGGAAGACATGTCAAGGAAGTCCTATGGTTTCGTGTATCCTGGTTCAAGTAGCAGTGCTGTGTGTGACCTTCGATGCTCACCTTCCCTGAACCCTAACGTACTCATCTATGAAACAAAGGTAATGATTAGTCTAATAGTTGCCTTATAAAGCTGTGTTTATATAGTGCTTGGCACAGGTCTGGACAATTCCATCTCATTACAACTGTGAAAGCAGGAAAAGAAAATTTCACAAACGTGATGTGATTGTTAGAAATGTAGAAAAAAAATAATTTCACTCCTCTTCTGCCAGTGTTTTGATTAATGGTTCTCCATTGAAAGCATGTTTCTTTCCAACCTGTAGGCAGCCCTTTGGGATATGTTGCTCTTCATCTCAGTTTGAAGAACAAAGGAGAGTGGTTCTATAGCTCACAAAGTCATGAAATCTGAAAATGATGGTTGGTCACTTCAGGTCCTTTAGTGGGGTGGTTCATTTTAGTCATGTCCACGACTGATGTCGAAAATATTCCTCTGTTTTTCATGTTTGTTAATTTTATCACATAACACATGGAAATGGAGGGAAAAATGCTTGTACATTCTACCTCTTCATTTCCAATGGGATTTAAATAAAAGCTCACCATAGGACTCGGGATGTCTCCTTGAAAGAGAGACATGTAATGATAGTAATAGCACTATTTATATAATATTCATCGAGTTCTTCTTGTATTCCAAGACTTTGCCTAAATTCTTTGTGTCTTATCCCACTTAATGCTCGCTGCAACCCTAAGAGGTATGTCCTCATATCAACTCCATGTGGCCAGTGTCAGACCTCACAGCTGCCTCATGATCTCTAAGGCCTTTGTTCAATATCAGAAACATTTCTGTTCATCCATGTGGGAGATTGTCATTTGAGGGATAGAGAATAAACCTGGGGCAAATTGTGAGGACAGTAAAGCCATGAGGAATAACTCTTGTTATCAAAGGAATGATCATAGTATATATTAATGTGCTATTTTCTACTCAGAGCCTCAAGGTAAAATAAAAACTTCTCAGAAAAATCCAAGAATGATATATAGAATATAATATATTTTGATGTAAAGCAAATTGTTTACATGGTACAGATAGCTCTGCTAACAATAGCGTTTATCAAGATTATTTATTACAAGGCATTAAAATAAATCTGTTTTTCAATTACTCTCTAATGAAATGTACCAATTACCTTTTGAACGGTGACACATGGCTGTAATCTATTCCAGTGGGGATAAATCTTGTTTATACAAGGTTTCAAGGGCTCTCTCCTGAACTACATTAATTACTGATGTAAACAAAGATAGAAGGTTACTATCACATTTATCGATAGATCCTGAACTTCACTGCAATACAGTTCTCTGGGTTAGATGACATTAATCATCAGGTAATTTCCAACAGTTATGGTGCAAAGCTGCTGTAAAGGGATATTTCTGCAAGCAGGCTGACTTTGGAACTCATTTAGTAAGGTGGTCAAATCCTGGGGTAACAGGGAAGAGGTCATATAGCTATTATGCACAGTGTAGTTAGAAAATAGTGCTCTTTAGCACCTGGGGGGCTACCTGTTGGCCAATCAATGAATAACTACCCCAGAAAAGAGTCAAGCACTATTTCATAGAGTCTCACTGGATTGTGCTCATGAAATACTAGGACCTCCCACCAGTGCCAAGCCTCTGAGAGAAACTTTGTCCTGTGGGGTTTATTCATTCAGTAAGGAGTAGGGAGGGCGAGAGAACGAGAGCGGTATTACTATGGTTTCTGAGCACAAGACAATCTATCAGCCTTGGTGTAGAGACTGTTTCCTTCCCCCTTCTATCTGACCAAGTCACCTCGGGTTTCAGAGCAGACTGTGGGCTTTGCCATGAAGTGTTCTCCCTCGTTTCTGTTCTGGTTTTTAAAAATGTCAAGCTTTGATGGACCCATGTGCTGTATGGAGATAGTAGTAGCACTGACCTCAGAGGATCTGGGGGAAGATCAAATGAGATCTTCAATGTAAGACAACATTAGTACCTGGTACATTTTGAAAGTTCAAAGATGTTGGCTACATTATCATCGACAGAGTGAGGAAATGTGATTTTCATGAGCTCAAGAAAAATTTTTACATGTTCTTAACTCCCCAAACTACTTTTTATATTTTACATAGAAAGGAAACTTCTGAAAGATGGAAAGCAATTTGAGAGAAAAACATTATTTTCCCTGTTGGGCAATGTGTGGGTAATTTATATGTACAATATTTTTAGTGCATGACTAGTAATATATAATATTCATAGTATTATTCTCATATGAAGAAACTAGGAGAAAAAGGGGACTCATCTTATACAACAATAGGTAAAAAGCAGAGCTAGGATTCAAACCTAAATGTTGTAATTTAATGTTTGCATTCTTTGCAGTGTGGTTAAGAATTGATTTTCTAGCATGTGCCTAGAAATACTAATATTTGGACTTTGGTCACCTTATATTAACAATTTTTGAATCACTGTAAGAACTTTGGTGTTGCTGAGAAAACAGTCTGAATTTATGTGTGTTACCATGTCTGCCCTTACGAGTATCAATACAGTATTGACTATTGCTTGTCTTGTGAGATTTATTGAAGGGCAGCTCTGTAGGAGACACTGCGGTCAGTGCTGACAATATAATCAGGTCATGTTTAAGACAGTCAATGGCTATCCCTGTTGCGCCTAAGAGGAAATTGAGTCAGAGAGAAAGGATAGGAACATGGACACATTCATAAACTTGGGTTCTAATCCCACTTTTTCTATCACCTGAGGTGCTGTAAGGCATGGCTTGGGAAATAAGGTAAAGTCTCTCAATCTCGCTCTTTCTCCTATCCAATTTTTTCTCCCTCCTCATTCTCTCCTTTTTTCTGCCCTTGTTCCCCTCCCCATCTCTCTCCCTTTCACCTCTGTTTTCTTCTCCTCCCTTAGTCTGATACCACATTCTCTATTTTATCTCACTTTTTTGTCCCCCCCTCTCTGTCTCACTCCTCCCCATTTTTCTCCCCCCATTCCCATCTCACTTCTTTCTGATGTCTCTCCTTGCCTCTGCCTCACTCCCCATTCTCTCTACTATCTATTGATATGTTTCCTTTCTCTCTCTCAACTTCCCACCTTTTAGTTTCTCCTGTCCTCCTCTCTTTGATCTTTCTCTGCCCTCTCCCATCACCAGCAGAATAGGAACTTAAACCATTTACAATGTCTTTGGCTGCAGCCTTGACACATCTTCCTCTCCTCCTACCACACAGGAAGGTCTTTTTTCTCTGGGAAAAACAAAGTACGCAGACTTCCAGTTCACAGGTAAATAAAGGATTTTTGTGATCCACTTCTCCTAATTAAGGGACTGGGGACAGTAATTAATAAATGTTCCTTCCACTGCCTTTTGTCCTTTATGCTACAAGAGCCTTCTTATTACTATATCTTAAACACTACCTGATATTGTCAGAACTGACCAGTGTCTCCTACAGAGCTGCCCTTCAATAAATCTGTATACAAATACTTTCTTGTAAAGAACATCATCCATCACTGATTGCACACATGGGGAATACACTCTGTAGTGCTTTGTGTTTACTCTTACATAATTATGAAGGACATATGATGTAGTTGGCAAACTGTGGCTAGCGAGCCACATGTGGCTCTTTGGTCCCTTGAGTGTGGCTCATTTACAAAATACCACGGCCTGAGCGAGTCGATTTTGAAGAAGTGGCATTAGAAGAAGTTTAAGTTTAAAAAATTTGGCTCTCAAAAGAAATTTCAATCGTTGTACTGTTGATATTTGGCTCTATTGACTAATGAGTTTGCAGACCACTGTACTAGGCTCCACAACTATTAAACTGAATCCTGCCCTCATAGAGGTTAACGTTTCTGATGGTGCCCAGATATTTGGTCAAACATTACTCTTAATGGTCCTGTGAAGGCATTATTTAGATGAGGTTTACACATGAGTAGACTCTTAGTAAAGTAGATGCTCCTTCTATTATGGGTGAGTCTCATCCAATCAGTTAAAGGCCCTAACAGAAAAATACAAATCTTCCCAGAAGATTCTGCCAACAGTCTGTCTTTAGGCTCAAACTGCAATACTTCCCTGGGTCTCCTGACAGCCAACCCTGCAGGTTTTGAACTTGGCAGACCTCCACCATAGCAGGAACCAGTTCCTAAAAGTACATTTTTCTCTATGCATATACATCCTATTGATTTTGTTTCTCTGGAGAACCCCAACTCATACACAGTCTAATGGAAAAGGTATACACAGAACTGCCAATGAAAAATTACAACAGTAAATACCACTAAGAAGAACACAGTTAAAGAAGTCTAAGTCACAGATTTAGGGGAGTCACATAGGTTTCCCTAAAGGAGTGGCCCTTGAGTTGGGATGCCAAGGACGTCACAGGCAGAGGAGACAGTTTGTAGAAAGACTTGTTGACTTTTTCCTGTTAATCTTTATAGCACTTGGAGATAAATACTATCATTCCTATTTTATAGATGAGAACAGCAGAGCCCACTGAGGTGAATTACCTTGTCCAAACCCATGTAGGTGCAGTGGCCTGACCAGATTTAGAAGTATTAGGAAAACACTCACACCATACTGTTTTCTGGACTCAGATGGAAAAGTTGTCAATTTACTATACAGTCCTCATGCACAGAATTCACACATGCGCATGACACAGAATCTAGCAAAGCTCAGTCCAAAGAACTTGACACACGACTGTTTTACAACTTGCTCAAGGAGCAGTAACCACCTTTGCAAGCGGAACGGGGAAGGCATCACAGAGAAAGTGCCTCTGATCACCTGCACTTTGAAAGATGTTTTAACTGCAGCTGAGATTTGTTTTAATCATGGAAATGGCTTCCATGAGCAAGGATTTTGTTACCTCCCTGGAAACATGAGGCATGCCATACCATGTAGGGAGCCACAGTGGGATGCAGCAGGAGTGAGGGAAAGCATGGACAGGTTTTCACTGGGTTTCCACAGGAAGGAATGAGCAAGTCAATAGCCAGGATGAGGAATTGCAGCAGGCTAGAGGGGCTCTCTCTCGTTTTCTGGTAACTGGTGGGGGTGATTAGAGCAGGAAAATAGTGATCAAGAATGTTATAGCCTAACAGAGGAGGGGTGTGAGGGTTGTAAGGGACTCAGGATTGGTTAGCTTGCACAGGAAGGGTATGCTGGCAGGTGAGTTGTGTGCTAACCCTAGGAGTTAGCTAATTCCTGGATGCGACAGTCTCCCTGCTCTTCTTCCTCCCTCCCCCCCCCCCCCCCCCCCGCCCCAATGTCAAAGCATCAGAATACAGAACAATGAGACAAGGTTATGCTGACACCAGAGCGACGTATTCAGAAGAGAGAGGACAAGTCAATGGTGGGAGGGTCACGTCATGTTCAGAGCCACTGAGGCCTAAAGGGGCTGAGGTTTTGGGGAATGACAAGGAGAACAGCATACACAAGTGGGATAGAAGTGGGACTGGAGTAAAGTCCCTGGATGAGGACCCTAGATTTTACCTCCGAGCGAAGAGGTGCCTCAGGTATCCGTGATCAGACTGTGTGTGTCTGAGGCATCACTCCCTGGAAAGCGACCTGCTGAGCACTGGCTCAGCGTTTCCCAGCTGCAGGGGGACCTCCTCTGAAATGCCTATGTGCAGCCAACCCGACGCCCAGGTGAAATGCTTTCCTTTTAAAAACACTTAATGTATTAATTTTACACATGAGGAAAAATCATATTAAATCTCACCACCTCATTAGCCAAACCACAAATACATTTTCAGAAACAAAGATGACCCCTGTCGTTTCCTAACTAAAGCCTGGGAGGTTTAATTACAGAGCAGACCTTGGAGGAAGGTAGTTCAGAGGGAACTTGAGCTTCCTGAGTGTGTGTGCAGGGCCTCCCGTTCCTCCTCCTGCGAGAAGATAGGATAGCCCTCTGTAGGGGGTCGGGGTGTTTTCCTCATGCATGACACGCTGTCTCAGAGACAACAGGGAGCTGGTTAGGAAAACAACTAACGTTCCACTACCTCACTGTATGAGATGCAGAGAACACACTGGCGAACCGACGACATGAAAAATAGTGGAACGTGTACAGAAAATGTACCTTATGTCCAGCATTGGCATTAACATGGCAACCATTCCTCACAACCACTCTGCGAAACAGGTGCTATTCTCCTTTTTAAATAGGGAAACTGAGGCACAGAGTTGCCAGGCAGGGCTAAGACAGCTTGTCTGACTTCAGAGCCCACTCTCCAACACATGCCAGGAGCTCAGTGAGAAGCCAGTGAGCTCTGGAGCAGAAAACCTGCATTTGGATCCCAGCTGGAAGGCTTCAGGCCTCAGTTTCTCAAAAACCTTGCAAGGTAGTTGCGAGGTTTGAATAAAACAATGCATGTGAGCTGACACCAAAGACAGCCCTTGTAGCACCAGTCCTACTTCTGCCACCAGTCCTAGCATCATCAACATCAGACAAGGTGCGTGACTCTCGTAGAATCTGATGTCAGGGTAGGTAGGAGCTCTGGGGGGTCGCCCAGGGACCACTCAGAATGAAAGGTAATGTAGAGTCTATGTTGCAAATTTTTCTAGTAAAACAGTATATTACAGAAAGCAAATATTGTTTTCTCCTATACAGTGTTGTCAGTGCCCTGCTTAAAACCACACAAAGGCTTCCTAAATGCACTTAAGAATTAGTTTTAAAATCTTGACCTTGGCTATCTATGAGGCCCTACTTGACCTGCCCACCTCACTTTGTAACCACTCTTTCTTTGCTAAAGACATCTTGGCACAGCGGCTACCTTTCTGTTTCTCAGAAAAATAATCTATACCAGGCACTGTGCTAAAGCACCGATAAGCGAGTGTCGCATTTAATCCCCATGAATGGTCTTATAACACCAAGTGGGTTCTAGTGTTATCTATGCCTTACAGTGTGGAAATTGAGGCCCTGACAGGTTAAACTGGCCTAAGACAACACAGTTAATCAGTGGCGGAGCTGTGATTCAAAACTACGTACTCTTATACCACAGTCCAATCACTTAAGCTTGACACTCTATCTATAGCATCACCAAAGGGTGACCTTGCCCGGCTCTCATAGCCACTTGGAGTGAATGCTTGTTGAATGAGGCCAGATTGATGATGACGGGCAACATGGATTAGTCACTCAGGTTCTGGAAAAGCCAACATGATGAGCGAGCCAAGTCTGATCCTCAAGAGAGACAATTTGTAAATCCCAAATGTGCAAGCGTGACAGGTCCACATCTCTTTTCAGTTGTCCCCTGCATCCTCCTCATTGAGTTTGAAGTTCAACTCCACCAAACAAATTGCCCTTTGCTGATGAACTTCTACCAGCCTCAAAAGGCTATAATCTCCTGTCCTTTCCATTTACGCTGGAGTCAGTTTATAATAATGGCATTGCATTTAGTCTTCATTATTCATCTTATCTATTCCCTTCCTCCCCCTTTCCATTATTAAGTCTTAGTTAATTTTAAGTCTAAGACAAGTGACAGGCAATACGATGACTGACTAGACACATTACAAAGGATGTAATATGCTTTCATGGAACTTCACTGCCGTGAAGGTTGAGTGGCTGTGCACTAAACGTCAACTGTCACAGCTCAGCGAGCCCTTTCCTGGATCTGTCAACAGCGAACTGTGAGAAAAACAATCTTTCTCTAGTCAGCACTGGAACAGCATCAACAGCCCCACACACTCATGCATGTGTGTGTAGTTCTCACAAGCCTGACTCCAATGATCTGAATTAATTTAACAAACAGTAGTAAAGGAAAAAAAAGTGCCTATTCTTCATTCAAGATTTGCATTCCGAATGGCTTGTTTTGAAAAACAAACAAACATATGCTTTAAATCAAACATCCAGAAGGTCTACTTGATATCATTAATAAAAACAGGTATGAAAATCCCTTGGAAGTTTCACCGGATTCATACATACAGCTGATTCTCATTATTCATGATAGTTACATTGTATAAAGTCGCCAAAGACACTGAAATAGCCAGTACGGAACTAGTGCTCTCTCGGGAGGGGCAGGTTAGGTTCTTGCAAGCCTCTTAATATTTTTGTATAGTGATTAAAACATAACTCACACCTGATAAAGCTCACCTAACACACGTATTTTTTCTATAAGGCACATCACAGCCGCCTTTTTTTGTTTTGTTATTTTAATATATTTTATTGATTTTTTTTTTGCCCCCCTCCCTCCCTCCCACCCACACATCCACTCCCTCCCCAGAGTTTTGTGTCCATTGGTTGTACTTATATGCATGTATAAAAGTCCTTCGGTTGATCTATTATCTCCCCCAGATCTTCCTCCCCTCCCCGCTGTAATTTGACAGTCTACTTGTTGATATACTGTCTCTATATCTATCTTTTGGTTCATCAGTTTATAATGCTCTTTATTATCCACAAATGAGTGAGGTCATGTGGTGTTTCTCTTTTATTGATTGGCTTATTTCACTCAGCATGATGTTCTCCATTCCATCCAGGTTGCTGCAAATGATGAGAATTCCTTCTTTTTTATGGCAGCATAGTATTCCATTGTGTAGATGTACCATAGTTTTTGGATCCAACCATCTGCCTTTCTTAAAAAATATGTTTTAATTAATTTTGGAGAGAGTGATAGAAACATCAATGATCCAACCTACAACCTGGGCACCAGGGAATTGAACGTGACCTCCTGGTTCATGGGCTGACACTCAACCACTGAGCCAAACCAGCCTGGCACATGCCAGCCTTCTTATGCTCAGGAACACTGAACAGCCCTTTGGCCAGAGGCATGGGGGCTGTTTTAGACAGCAAATATCACTTTTAGAAAGCAGTGGTGAAGAGATCACAAAAAGGACACTAGTTTACAGCATGAGAGCTGAAACAATGAGGTGGATAGTCACCTTGCTCAACCTTAGCTAAGAAGACAGGCATTGAGTGACTTGAATTTTTTACCACCGTGCCCATGTCCACAAATGATCATAAATATAGCAGCAAGCATTGATTTTTGGGTTACAAATAAATTTTAGTGAGTAGGGGAATTCATAAATATGGGATCTGTAAGTAATGTAAAAGCCAGTCCCAAGCTTTCAGTTTGAGATCTCTTTCATCTGTGCTGTAGTAGTAGGTTACTGGAGCACTTATTGGACATGATCTGGACCCTTACCCTGACCCCCTGAGCATGGCACAATATGTTGCTCCTTGAGCTCCTATTACATTAGTGGATGGATCAGAAGCAAGCAGCTCAAGGACAGAACAGTATGTGATGCACATCCTCTTGCCTAGCTGAGAAAATACTAGAAATTGCCATTTGACCCAGTGATCCCACTTCTAGGAATATATCCTAAGAATCCTGAAACACCAATCAGAAAGTATATACACCCCTATGTTCATAGCAGCATTATTTACAATAGTTAAGATTTGAAAAAAAAACACAAGTGCCCATCAGTAGATGAGTGGATAAAAAAAGCTGTGGTACATTTACATAACGAAATACTATGTAGCTATAAAAAAGCAGGATCTATTACTCTTTAAGACAACATGGAGGTATCTAGAGATATTATGCTAAGTGAAATAAGCCAGTCAGAGAAAAACAATTATCACATGATCTCACGAATTTAATGATCATAATAAACTAATGAATAAAAGAGAACCAGAAGCTTGGAACAGAATGAATGATCTCAGAGAAAAAGGGGGAGAGGGGTGGAAAGAGATTAACCAAAAAACATATAAGCATTGCCCATGAATACAGACAATAGGATGGTGAAGGCCTGGGGTGGGGCAGGAACTGGGTGGTGAGAGACAAGGTGGAGAAAAAAGGAGGGGTATTGTAATTCTCTAAATATTTTTTAAAAATAAAAGCTTTAAAGGAAACACACACAGATAGAACTTGGTTAAGGTAGCCAACTGGAAGTAGATATTTTGGAGTGTCTCCTAGCTCACGATGGTTTCCTATCAGTGCCTGCTCACCCTTAACTGCAGCCGAGCCTGCATTTATAGATTCACACAGTCAACATTTATTGAAGTGTTGAGCAATGTCTAGAAGATGGGGACTTGGAGGTGAACAAGCTCCTCATGAAGCTCACATTCAAGTTTGGGGGAAGATAAACAGTTAAGACGGTTTCTGTTAATTTAAGTACTATGGGGAGAATATTAAGAGGATAATTGGGTGGAAAACTAGGCTATTTTGGAAAAAAGGTAGGGAATGCCTATCCTAAAGTCCATGAAAGGGCACACCAGCTCAAGGAAAGACCATGTGCAAAATCAGGGAGGAGAGCAAAGGGCTTGGTAAACTCATTCTGCCATGTGGAGGCAGAAGCTGGACTTGGCTCCAGTGTTTCCTAAGAAATTGGGTGCTGCTCCTTGGATTCTGTGAGAAACCACCATACATATGTTCATAGCAGCATTATCTACAATAGTTATGTATATATATATATATATATATATATATATATATATATATATGTGTGTGTGTGTGTGTGTGTGTGTGTGTGTGTGTATTTAAATGTGTGTATATATACACATATATGTATATATAACTTTTTCACTTTTTTTCCCCCCTTTACCTGAGTCTGTCTAGTTTCTAATAATTACACCCAATGTTTTCTACCTAATTGAAAAGTATTTTGGAATAGGTAACTGGGGACATTACTTTGGCTGGGGATAAAGCCTTAATTTATTAAATATAAGTTGGTAAAATAATGACTATCTTACCTGAAACCCATAATCCTCTCACATGTCCACAGCTCATACTATATAATAAAAGGCTAATATGCAAATTGCCCCTCAACTGGAGTTCAACCAGGGGGCGGGCCTGCCCAGCCAACTGACTGCAGGCACCCCCCTCTCCCCTAACCCCGGCGACCCAATTGGGGCAGGCTGGCCAGACCCCACTTCATGCACTGGGCCTCTAGTTTTAAATATTTCTTAAGGACTGCAGAGCCCATGGTGAGAGTCTCTCTGCACCAGCCTACCAGACTGCCAGGCTACCCCACTCTGCATAGATCCACATTTTTTATGTATTTCACTTAGGGAATTGCCAATAAGTCATTAAAATATAAAATCCAATTAAAAAATGCATGTACTGGATTAAAGCTAACCCAGTAGCTCCCCAGGCTGGCTCTCTAAGCAAACCCAGGTCAGGGCCTGAGGACAACCTTTCCATGAAATTAGAGCAGGAAGTGTAGCAAATACCACTCCTAGACATGTCATCCTCTGGCAAAATACGATGAATTCAAAAGTACTTATGTTGATGCTCATGGCTGCACCAGCTGATTGCATCAGGAAGTTATCCTCCCTCCCACTGTCACCCTAACTACCATTTCTCTCTTCTTTCTTACTGCTCTGTGAGGGAGATATTGAAAGATACACTTGTAGGAACTTAACGTTAGGTTGGCAGGAAGCCATCTACTAGTATACTGCGCTAGCCTTGTTTACTAAAGTATGGCATTCTAGAACTAGATGCTCACAGGACACACCCTGTAAAGCAGGCGTCCTCAAACTTTTTAAAGTGGGGGCCAGATCACGGTCCCTCAGAGAGCTGGAGGGCCGGACTATATGAACTACTAATTCCTACTGTAACACCTCGGCTACGCTCACTGCCCAAAAAACCTGGCGGGCCGGATCAGACTCCTCTGTGGGCCGCATGTGGCCCGCGGGCCGCAGTTTGAAGACCCCTGCAAAAGCATCCCAGAATACTGCCGTTGGGTCTTGAAAAGGAAAGTACTTTTGGAAGTACCTGATGACTGGATGACTGGTGTGACCAAGTGATATTGCCCCCAGACCAAAAACAATTTTTTTTTTGTTTTTTCAAAGAGGCATATTGAGCTTGTTTTTTTAAGGGTGTTGGAATTGGCAATGGTAGTCAACCATTTACTGAGTATGTATTTCCCATTAAGATTTGGTCTATATAGAAATATGTGCATCTTTTGAAAACAATTCTCCTGGCTCTATTTATCACTACTCTTGAAGAAAGTGAGAGAGGACTGGAGAGAAGAATCTCCATATCCCATGTACATCCTATTCATCAGACCTACATCACCTCCTGTAATCCTTGGTGGACAAGACTGATAAGAAAATGGTATCCCATAGCTGCAATACTACGTGAGGGCTTTAAGACTACAAAGCCTAGATCATTTCTCCTTGTTTCTCAAACTCTTCCCTCAAAAGTTCCTGATGATTGCAGGACTGTGAAGTAGTTTATGTAGTTTGCTTTTCTTGATGACCTCCATCCCCATTCCCCATAGTAGTGGGGAAATGATATAAGCAGCAGGAAGTTTAATTTTTCCATCCTACACCCATAACACAGATCACCAAGAGAATACATTCTTGCTCTTTCCAAACCCAACGTTTCTTAAATGCAAGACCCTAATTCATTGTTTGTTCAATATGCGGCTCCAAGGAAAAAACTGCTCCCCAGAATCTCTCAAGTGTACAGGATCATTTTAATTCTTTGTCATATTACTCTGAATTCTTCCCCCAAGATCTCAATGTTCTCGACCTTTGTCTTCAGCATAAACCTCTGCTCTTTTCCAGATTTTTTTTCCCTCAAGGTAGAACTGAAAAAAAACCTGTTATTATAACTCTATATAATCCATATGCATGTAGATTTTTTCATTAAAAATTGCATAGAGAGGATGTTCATTATAAGGTGAATGAGAAAGGGGTTAGATAGGAACTCAACCTTTTTAGGAACCTCTGTTCCTTTTGATCAGATTTCAATACATAATTGTGGTTGGCTCACTTCTGTGCTCAAAGTGGAAATACTTTGCAATGTCAAACTTTTTCTATTGTTTTGTCACTACATAGTCTTGGCAGTCTCTGCATTTTATCCCGAATTTAGAGCTGTCCCAGATTCTATACCTACTAACCTACTCTGCAGAATTTTCAGTCTGCTCAAACCCACCCATTCAAAAATAAGCAATAAATGTGTTTGAAGACCAGTGATTTATCCTGCAAATTCATGAAAATTTGGCATCCATTCCCCAATACATCTATTTATATATTTGGCATGCATGTGTGTGTACATGTGTGTGTGTGTTTGTGTGTGTGTGTGTATCCAGCTACTGATATAATCAAGTAAGACTGATGTCCAGAGATGTATTCTGTTTCTATTCTGAAGCTTATTTTTTTAGCACTTTGCACTCTGCTTCATAAGCAAAAAGGTGAGGACCCAGCTTACATTAGGCCATCTTTCACCTTGACCAAACCCAGAATAAAATGACACATAAAATTGGACTCTTTGAAAAGTCCTTTTAGGACACCTATCCGGTGGTGCCAACAACTCAGTCATGGACTTTCTACCTGCCTTGAATATTTACTTATTATTTTTTATAATGAGTAATTTTCTTAATTTTTAAAAGGCAATCCTGTTTTACTACCATCATGGAAAAAACAAAATTTCTTATCTCAAAAAAGATAACAAAAGAATTAATATAACAACAGCACAACAATATCTTACCTAGAACCTATTACACACCGAATAATTCTGAATTCAAGGTCAATGTTTGATTAAACAGTAGAATGTTGAAGTAACACGAAGTCACTCTACAATTAGCATCAACAACATTTATTCTTGCCTAATCAGGATGGCAGAGTTGAATGGGAATGGCTTGTTACTCTATAATTTAACATACCATCTATAACTGCATCCAAGGTTACTAGTGGTATCATTTCTACACTTTGGGAAACACTGACATAGTCCAATACTCCTTTTTTTATTGTTGAAGAAAATACAGCACAGAGAAATGAATTGCTTATTAATAACACAGCCAAACTGAGAATACTTTTCAGATTCTTAATTAAGTGCTTTTTCAAGTACACAACAATTCTAACTTGGAAAAAAGGAAAATGACATTTAAAGGTTATTTTTCAATCTCCCTGTCATGACTGCTTACCATTATTGATTCAATCTACATCATTAAAGGCTTGTGTAATAATCTAGCACAGAATTCTTCTCATATTAAGATGATCTATAAATGAAACGGCATAATGAATTGTTTATTATAAAGGATAAACATAAACTAATATGCATAAATAAGAAACAGGTATTTCATAATCAGTTGGGTGTGCTTTTTTGATCATTCATTTGATTCTGTTCATTTTGATTGTGCTTTGTGTCAACTCAAGAGCCTGTTCTTTAGAATATCCATGAAGCTTTTCTTGCTAAAAGAAAAAAGATGGGGCCTTGTTATAAGCTCTAATAATGTACAAAAATGTGTAAAATTTGAGTACTCTCAAGCACTCTTTTACTGGGAGTAATAAGGATAATAACCAAAGAGGACTGAGTCTAAGGAAGCAAATTCAATGAGGAGAATAGGCATGAAACCAGATAAGTGCTCTAGGACATGATTGTCAGCATAGATTTCTAATATACTCTTAAATACCACCTGGTCTTCAGACAGGAATAGATGGAAAGAGCAATGAAAACAAATATTAATTTCCATATAAAAATGCCTGACCTTTGATCAAAAGATGCTATACTCAGAGCTCGTTTGTGTTTTACTTAATCTATAACTACTAGTACATATGTTTTTATATATGTGTATGTATGTGATAGAATAATATCTTGATATAATAAGCACTGTGCTCTTCTGAAACACATGCTACTTCCTGTTATTCTGTAACCCTTCTCCCTAGTCAGGTAACAGGTGTTGTATTCTTAATAAACTATGTCAAGTAAGGAGTGACACAGAAGTATGCAGGTAACAGATAGTCAAGTTATTGGCTTTTGGTGTCAGAAGGGCTAGATCAGGGTATAAACAATGAATTCTTAAAATCTGTTGAAGAGTTACAGTAATATATCACCAGACTGAATCAACTATCTCCTGGATGAAGGGAGAAAGGTTAGGTCACAAAGAAAGAAAGAATGGATAATGGGGAATTCTTGACAATGGGCCCCAGCGCCTATAAGAAGTCCTAGTGCAGAGAGGGGCAGACCTTTGAAACCTCAAGGAAATCTAAGAATCTGAGAGCAGAGAACATGTACCCTCAAATATTTTCCAGAAAAGCCTAGCAAAGTGCTTAGAATCCAAGATAAATAATTTCCTGAGGAATCCTGCAGGCAGACTGAGGGCATTTCAGTGTGCTCATGAACCGGGCATGGGAAAGAGCAAAGGTTTCTACCACCAAAGGGCAGCAGGAGTGTGAGATAGAGAATGGATGGAATGCAGGGTCTTATTGTCAGGATTAGGGGGATGCAGTAACATTCTGCCACAACCAATTCCTGAAAGACCAGGAGAAATAAAGGCATCTTGACAAATGTCGTTACAGGAGATAAAAACAGGACTTAACTGCCACTACTCAAAAGTCTTCTCGTGATACCAGGACTCCCACCATAAATGAGACATATAACTGGAGTAGAATGGTGGGGGATGGTTATATCCTGAATTAAATAATAGACTTATGCTATCTTAAAAAAATAGGTATTATTACATAAATGAAAAGAAATCCATTTTTTTAAAAATTTCAGGCTGGAAATTGTATCTGCTATACATATAAATTGAGATTACTATACACCCAGAAGACGGATAATATACATACTACTGCAACCTTCATAAAAATGGGAGAAAAATATGGGTTTAAATATATCCTCTAAGTGACTTCTAGCTTAGAATTTCTGACAAAATTGAACATGATTGCACCAGGTTGATTGGACTATTTTAGTAAACATATTTGAACTTACTGTGAATAGAAACAAGGTACTACAAAAAAGTGGTAGAGGGCAAGATCTAAGCCACATCATTATTAAACAACTAGCCAAGACACAAAATCAAATAGTATTAGAGTTCTTTAAACGAATGCAATAAAGAACACTTCAATACCTGTGAGCACAGAGTCACGACAAAGAATTCCTTTTTTTTTGGAGTGCTACATTATGTCTGGCAGACTCAGTGCAAGGCAGTCACATACAGCTCATTGCCAATACTCAAAATATTGAGTTCTTTGTAATTAGTACAGGCTTTATTCCTCTGACCTTCAGGTAGGAGGGACTAACAAGGCTCTCTATTTATGGATCAAAAGGGCAACCAAGGTTAAGCTGATACAAAATCCTTTTAAATCTTTGGATTTGTATCAGTCAGTTTAGGCTTAGCTATGAAGCAATAACAAGGACCCAGAATTCCAATGGCTTATAAAAACAATTTGCTGATATCATGGCAGAAGGGAAGAGAGTAAATGGCAGAACCAAGCAAGGGATCTTCAAGTTTCTGCTTGGAAGTGGCACTTGTCACTTCTACTCACATTTCATTGGTCCAAGCCAATTACGTGATTCCTGACATGGGCAAGGCAGTATAAATCTTCTTCAGGGAAGGGTAACAACTTTTCCCAACAATACAATTTACTATACATATTCTTATTTCTGTTTCCAGTAATACAATTTACTTTATATATTCTTTTCACAAGTGGATTTCTTTAGTAGACACCCCAAAAATTACTGTAATAACAAGATGGCTCAATTTATAAGTTAGAACTTTAACTTGTGAGAAAAGTTTGATTAACTACCATATTAAAGATGTCTATAACAGCATTTGACATTTAGAGGTTTTAAATAAAAGTTCGCTGAATCCCTATTATGCACAGATTGTTACAAATTAAGGGCCTTCAAAGAAGAGTTCAAATGTCATTTCTCTTCTTCCAAACTTTCACATTAGATTTGGTTTCTTGGGTTGATGTTTACAGAGAGAAAATAGCTAGTATGTTTTTGAAGTTAGGACTTCAGGATTATTTTTAACTGAGGTAACCTACCATCAGGTGAATGGTAGTACCTTGAAGGTGACTACAAAGGCATCCTACATGTATTGTTAGCTGCATTAAAAAACTAAAATGTGAGAAAATAGGCATCTAAGCCTTCACCATATATTAATGATGTTATGCAATTCAGACCAACATTTAAAACAATATAAAGACATTATTCTATATCAATCCTTGCTTAATTGATATCTGATTTACTAACAGATATGAGTAATCTACTTTCTTATTTTACTATAAACAGTTACTGATTTCAAGAAATGTTTAAACAATATCTATATTTGAACATTTTAAATCAAAAAGGACCTTCAAGTAGACAATGAACATATGTTGTTTTAAATGGTCCCCAATTATCTGGTTATAGTAACTAGAATTTCTTTGGGGTTCTATCCCTTCAATATATTCACATGAAGAGTCACATGACCCATTCTGGGTCATATTAGCTCAGCAATAAGCATGGGATCTAAGTCAGGCAATTCCACAATTTTATTGGAACTGAGGAGAGATTCTTTATTTCTTCTGTGGTAAATTAAAGAATATGATTGAAGCCTGGGAGGCATCTTGGCAGAACTATGGAAAAGCTTTCCTAAGAATGAAACCCACACCAGGGAAATCACAGCTCAGAAATGGAAAAAGTAAAGTAACACTTCAGTTAAATCATTTGAGTGCCTGGATTCAGAAATGTTTGATTCATGTTAATCCCTGGACTTCTCATTTATGTGAGCCAATCATTACCACCCCTCCCATCCTTTTTAAAAGTGTGCTTGAGTTAGGCATTCTTTCTTTCACTTGCAACTAAAGTTGTTACTAATACACTGGTCCATATGGTAGACAGAGTTTATTCCTACTTCAGTGGTAGATGGTAATGATCCAAGAACAGATAGTGAGTCAGAGTCAGATATATGTCATTCCATATAAATCACAAAAGCAGCCCAAAGCCATAGTTTGTGCAGACCCACCGTTTGTCAGGCATTAGTGGTGGGAAAGGATTATAAGATCCACCATGACATGGATTTTGTCTCATCTTTATCCCATTATTTCATATTAGAGGCCTGATGCATGAAATTCATGCAAGAATAGGCCTTCCTTGCTCTGGCTGCCAGCAAAAGCTTTCCTCTGGCACCTGGGACCGGGCTTTCCTCCAGCCCTGGCTTCGTCTGGAAGGATGTTCAGAGGAATGACTTCCAGAATGACCTCTGGTCTAATTAGCATATTACCCTTTTATTATTATAGATAATGCTAAGAAAATAAAGAGTGCCATCTACACAGAAATATGCTACAAAGTTGTAGATAGATATGGTCTGTAAACCAATTTATCATTTTCTCCCAAGGGGAAAAATCAGCCTTGAATTATGCAAAACTGTAGGAATTTTAATTTCCTATAAAGTGCAACTGACACATGGTGAGGCTTATCTTAATACTGATCTTATAAGCAAATACTGCCATAAGACTCCAATGTCCTCCTTTGCTTGTTTAGTAATGTTTTTACTAAATTAAGATAAAATAAAATGAAGGTCAGATAATTTGAATAGAAAACAATTATAGGAAAATGGAGTCATTCCAAGTTAGATGCTATAAACATGTAAAACTCAATGTATGATCAGTATTATATTTACCATTCACATGGCTATACTGTGTAGAGCTCATCTTTTGTAAAAACCATTTAGCTACAGTTGATTAGCAATTGGAGTAGTGGTAGTTATGTAATAAAAAGTGTTTCATTAAAGGGGGACATCTGCTATAAGGCCAACATTAAAACTTTTTAATAAAAAAGTTAAGTTTTTATTTCAATATGTTACTTTTGATGCATAATAAATTGATTGGCCCATCAAGGGAATGGATTAAGAATTCAATACGAATTTATTTTTGAACAAAGGAAAAATAGCATTGATGAAAATCATGCATAAAATCAGAAGATCAAGTTGATGAGTAAAACCCAACATCACACATATATTTTTCATCTACTCAGTTCAGAATGATTTAGTTTCAGCAAAATATGATTTATTATATTGAATTAAATCATTAAAGTTTTATTGTTTTTGAAATTCTGTGCATTTTTAACTTGTATTTTATTTATAGCTGGTAGCATTTAAATACTTTTTATGTTTCTACTAGAGGCCCAGTGCACGAATCAAGGGGGATCTGGGCCAGGTCTTTCAGGAGGAGGAAATGGCGGGAGGTTGGCTGGCTAGCCCACCCTGATTGGGCCAATCAGGGCTGGGTGGGCTGGGGAGAGGGGTTGAGGGTGATTGGCTGGTGGGCCGCTCCCCTATTTTGGGGTGGGGGGTCTGAATGGGGATGGGAGTGGCCATGGGGAGGGGTTGTGGGCAGTGGGCCAGCTGGCCCCACCCCTGAATGGGGGTTAGTGACTGGGGGAGGGGCTATGGGTGGTTGGCTGGTTGGCCCTACCCCCTGTTCAGAGTGAGGGGGGCAGATTGGGGGTGAAGCTGGCTGGGGGGAGGGGCCATGGCCGATTGCTGTGGTGGGGGCCCATCGGGGGCAGGGCCGGCCAGGGGAAGGGGCCACAGGCAGTTGACCGGCCAGCCCTGCCCCTGATCGGGGTGGGACACTGACCTGGGGTGGGGCTAAATGGGGGTATGGGCTGCAGGAGGTTGGCCAGCCAGCCCTACCCCCTATTGGGGTAGCAGGGGTGATCAGGGACAGGGCTAGCCAGGGGAGGGTTGCAGGCTGATTGGGATGGTAGGGGTCTATTGGGAGTGGGGCCAGCCAAGGGGGTCTGCAGGAAGTTGGCCAGCTGGCCCCAGCTCCGCCCCCTATTGGGGTGGGGGGTGCAATCGGGGTGGGGCTGGCTTGGGAGAAGGGCCACAGGGGCGTTGGATGGCCACCCTACCCTCCAACAGGGTGGGAGTATCTGATCAGGGGCAGGACTAGCTGGGGGGAGAGGCCATGGGAGGTTGGCCAGCCGACCCCACCCCCTGATCCGGTGGGTTCACTGGCTGCAGTGGGAGTCATAGTGACTAGTCATTCCAGTTGTTATGGCATTCTGGTCTCTGGCTTTTTATAGAGATAGATTCATTTGCTCCTGTGTCTCATTATCCAGAGAATTCCCTATTTTTGTATCCTCAAGATCCAATACTCTACTGGGGACAAATTAGGTCTGTAGTAAGTGACTGAACAAAGGAATGAATAAATAATTCTTATGACAACTGTTGTCTAGCATAGAACAACATGATAGAAGTTGAATCCTTTCATTTCAATCAGTTTTTGTAGCACGAGCCATTGACTTACTACATGACTTTATTAAAAAGTCATACCATCCAGCACAGTTTCTAAATGCCAGCTGTCAAATGATTTTGATGAAAATATTGAAGAGAGGAGAATGCGGGCAGAAGAGTAAAGAAAAGAAAAAAAGGAGGAGCAAACTCAGAGTTTGATGTTGGGACTTACATTTCATGTCCCAGAAGCATACTATAGAGTTTAATACGAGTTTTATTTTTCCTTTGTGAAACCTTATTTAAAAGTGTCTTCTATGTAGTTGTCAGTTACTGTGAAGAATCTCAGATTTCATCCTACCTGCAAGCTGACAAGGTAGCCCTGCCACTGTCTCATGGATTCTGGCAGAAGACACGAGATTACCGGGTCACAGACAAGGGACCTTATTACTCTTGTCACAGCAAGCTGTATAAGTATCATCACAGCACTGTCACTTTCCCTTGCCCCAAATCTCATGGGAGGGGGCAACATAGGTAGGCCCAGCTGGATGACTGAAAAGGCAGTGGCTTCTGTTGTAGCAGAGAGACCCTGAGCTTAGGGAACCTAAATCTTTTCATAGGCAGTTATCTGCCTATCCTTTGCTCTGGAGGGAGATTCTGGTCTACCAATCATGAGCATGGCTGCCCTCTGCTCTGGAGGGAGACATTCTCTCTTTCCTAAACATCATTGAGAATAGAGTTTGGAACAAAAGGCAGCTAGTGACTCCCTTACAAGACATTCGGAAACACAAGAGACCCATGAGAGTTGCCTGCCACTAATAGTAACAGAAAAGCTAAATTAAAATAGTAAAGTCTGGCTTTATTAAACTTTGGATATTTAATTTCCCCTCAAACAGAACTACTATATCAGAAAGAGAAGCTGTATAAAGTTAGTTTGAACCTAGAGCTTTCTGAAGAATAAAAAACCACGTTGCCTTTTAATTGAGAATTATTTTCTAAATAAAGTTAGATTCATTTGGCTTTGATTTCACTAGGTTGGGTTTCAATACATTTCTCCCTGAGTTTGTTTGGAGATGACTTAGGGAGTAGAAATATCCCCATTTTTTTTTTCTGGACCATTACCTTGATACCCAGGATGAATTTATGATAAAAAGACAAAGAGTTCATGGAGAGAAGGATGTTGAGCTGATAAATTAAGCTGTTCAGAGGACTGGAAATGCAGGTCTGTACATTTATGAATGGAAAATTAACCCTACGCACAGTGGCATGACTGAAGCAAATTTTAGTCACCCGATGTTTAAACACTATTTTAAGCAACAGTTGAAGTGCTTAGTCAACATTTTTTTCTAATAGTACACTGTAATACCCAACACAAATGCCTCTAGAGGCAGAGAAGTACCACATCTTTTCTATAACATCCAAAGACCAATATGTATCTACAATAGTTCCAATCAAGGAAGACATCAATTTAAATTAAGCAAACATTTATTGATCACTCATGAAGTGCTGGGACCTATGCTGTTTTCATAATTGTCATCTCATTTAATTCTTAAATATTTTTACATGTGTTAAGGCTATCAGGATTTAATAGTAAAAGAAGCCCTCTAGTGAGTAGGAGCAGCGCACCCACTCCCTGTTTCGCATTTAGGAATTTAATAGTTATTGAGCTGCAGAATGACATGGCTGTCCAGATGTGTGTAAATAGATGGCACTTTCTTCTTTCCTTTAGCTCAATAACTGTCAAACCTTGAAGTGCATTAGAATTACCAGTATTATACAGGGTTGTACTGTAAAAACCTTGAATTATAGGTATAATTTAAGACATTTCTAAGGGTAAATTTTTTATTATAATTTGTTCTCTTAATCCTGATTTTGGAAGCTCATACCCTTATAATTTGCTACTCCTTCTATATAATGGCTCAATAAATATGTGTTGAATGAAAAAATAAGTACCTCAATTAGAGTAGTTTGCTTTCTGTCAGAGCTACTCAACAAAACCATTACTGGGAAGTTGTTGTGTGGCATCAACTCAAAGGTACAAAGATGGAGTGCACAGTCTCCTGGGGACAGGTGGGCAAACAGGTAGAGTATAAGATGACAGCACAGGCTCCATATAAAGGTACAGACACTGAGATGCTGGGGAAAGTTTAGGAATGAGTGATGTTAAGATAAGTAGGACTTATCCTGGTAAAGAAAATTAGAGGTTGTGACTGTAGGTATGCTAGGTGAGGGAATGCTAGGTTCCAAAGCATAGGGTAAGGAGAAAGAAAATCAGTCATGTAGCAACTGCTCTAGGAACTGGCTACATTCATTGAAGGAAATAAACCTGGACTTGCCTAGCGCAATTTCATTAAGAAACAAATGCCTTCCTATTCTTCCTGGGCTGGAAGACGCCTTCACCGAGGAGAATGAGACCTAATGGTGTTTTGCATTTGGAGGCAGTGGTGTTACAAGATGAAAGCTTGTGACCAGAAAGTAATAACCTCACGGTCTTAAAAGAAACTTTGAGGGCCTCACTCTTGGATTTTGAGAAGCTCCTTGCACATCAACCTTATCTTCAGCCCACAGGTATGAGATGTGTTTTAAATTAGGAAGGTGATTCTCACTGAGACTAATGTCCTTGTGGGAAATGCTAAGAAGTACTCTCACACATTTCTCAGGAGTTCTGTCCACTGTTTCTCACTGCGACTTGGAAGAATCGGGTTCTGGTGTTGATTCATCCTTCTAGAAGTAAAAGCGGGTGATTATGGAACTCGGGGAGTCATCAAAGCCTTATTTCTTTCTTGGTTTGTTGAACCAAGAAACTTCGGTTTTAAATCGCAGTCCTCTTACTTGTAAGGACATCTCCTGATTAGAATGTGTGGTAATTCAGAAAAATCAAGAACAATGGTCTTTTGTTTGAGAAGAAGAAGTCAATTACTTTTAGAGATCAGGCAGAGATTTCAATTATCACCTTGATGAGCTAGGTAATTTCAAGCTTTAGAAATAGAAAAAAAATTAACTGAAATCACAGTCATCAAACTCTGCATGCAGGCACTGATAGGAAATAAATAGCCTTTCCTTCCAAGCTAATTGATTTGTTTGATGTTTTGGTATCTAGTGGTATCTACTACAATAGCTGGTGCAGTGGGAAAAGCGAGCTGTGCAAAGTAAGATGGCCAAAGAGCATAGCAAGACTTTCAAAGAGTTTTCACCATCTTTCTCACTTTTCTTTCTTAAGAAATAGATTAGCCTAGTCTCTCTCTTCCCTCTCTCCCTGCTCTGTTCCCCCTTCCCCCATATAGATATGGGCAAGTATCAAACCATTCTGTAGAATAAGTTTACAGTTCTTCATTTCAAAGCCAGGTAGAGTCATGGGATGTCATACATGCTGTAAGATAATGGCATGACTTTGCTAGTCATGGTAGTTATAGATCATTCTATTCCTGACCTTTAGATGCAAATATCAGTCTTGGAACTTTTTTGGGGGTTTGATTTTTAAGCTACTACTTATTGCATATTTCCTATTGTGCCAGGCAACACACCAAATGATTTGCATATGTATTTTTCATTTCATCCTCATAATATAATGGATCAGATATCATTGTCCTCCCTTTTGTATATATAGAGAAATAAAGCTCAGAGGTTAAGCAACTTGCCAAGGGCACTCAGCCAGTAAGGAGCAGAGCTGACTCTAAGATTGGTGTGTCCAGACTGGAGCACTTTAAGACCCTGCTTCTCTGAAAGGAACTTTCCATGTTATCATCCAACATGGAAGTCATTTGTCTCCTGTGGTAATAAGTAATTGTCACTGGAAATGCACAAAGAACAAGCTGATGCCATCTGTTCAGAAAGCTGTGGAAGGAACTCCTGCATTAGTAGCAGGTTGGACCAGGTGGCCTCTGAGGCATTTTCCAATTGATTGTGACATTCTGGCACAGAGCTGGGCTTGGGATGCTGAGCTTGTGATACTGAGTTGGTGGCCACATTGGAGCACCATGGGATCCATGAGGGAGTGCTCAGATGAAAAGGAAAGAAGTCACTCAGAGAAGTCTTCATTTTTTCAACATGTTATCCCTGCTTCTAAACTACTTATAAATTGTCAAGTCCTGCCCTGGCCAGTGTAGCTCAGTTGGTTGTGCATTGTCCTGTGCAACAAATGGTTGCTGGTTTGAGTCCCAGTCAGGGCATGTGGCCCAGACTGCAGGTTTGATTGCCCGGCAAGATGCATGCAGGAGGCAGCCAATGGATGTTATGCTCTCACATTGATGTTTCTCTCTTCTCTCTCTCTCTCTCTCTTAAAAAAAAAAAAAAAAAAAAAAAAAAAAAAATCAATAAATTATTCTTTAAAAAAATTGTTAGACCTGCAAATAAACTCTCATTTTATTTGGTCTTATCCTGGTGAATGATTTCATGCCGTGAAAGCAAGTGTGGGGCATTCCATTTGAACTGCAATGATGTCTCTAAATGTCCTACATATACTTCCATCTTAATATTCCTGTAGGAGAATATAGCTCCCCTACCATGCTGAAAGATGTTCTCTAATTTATAAACGAGCAGGGAGAACAGCGGGACAGCACAGCTAGGTCAATTATAATAGCACATGTACGATGAGCCACTAGCCCCAGAGAAAGTCTTCATTACACACAAATCAAAAAAATTAAGATTCTGAAAAACAAATGACCAGACTGAATAGTAATATCCTCACCTCTCTCTTTCGCCTTACTTAAGTGGAAAAATTCCTTCTTGATAACATTCAATAATTTTTATATTATGAAAGTAAAATCCTAAACTGTATATTAGTGGGTAGGTCATCCATCCATCCATCCATCCATCCACTCACCCACTCACCCACTCACCTACCCTGTACTATCTTCTAGGCACTGTCTGGGCACTGAGGATACAATAGTGGGGAAATGATGAAAGCTGTTTTTGCTCTCACAAAGCTCACAGTCTGGAGAGAAAGCTAATAGGAGTGTGAGACAGGCTGTGAAAGGGAAATTTCAAGGTATAATTTGAGCCCATAACAGGGGCTATTTACACACATGTGGTTGGTCAAAGAAAACTTCATGGAAACAGGTAATGTCTGCATTGTTTCGCAAAGGATGGGTTGGAATTCCCTAGGCCAAGAATATATTCAGTTTTGTGGGAGAGGAGCAAGGAGAGTTTTCTATTGTACTATGCATAGGAAATACATGAAAAGTCTTTGGTGCCTTTTGAGTTTGAAAAGCTTAGCAGATGAGAGGACTGGAAATAGCTCATGACATGAGGAGTAAGAGTGAGGTTTCCTCACTCCGGTTCCAGAAAAAAAAAGTGACTGCACTGAAGGATGGATGAAAGATAGACATAGGGTGCGGAGACTGAGGCATTGGCCAATTCCTATGCCCTGCTCTGTAGGCTGAGCCTGGAGAAGGGTAAAATATAGAGAAATGTTGGAAAGCGCAGGAGGGGCAGGAGCCTGGGAAAGTCTGACTATGTATTCAGGCAGTAAGAGCACAAGCTGTCTTAAGGAATTTTCTCTGCCCTCATGTGATGCAGGAATAGAAAAATGATCAAAAGTGGCCATGCAGATAGCACAAAATATCTCCGGATGTGAAGGAGCCAGGCAGACAAGAGCAAGGGATATCTCAGTGGTTGCCCGTGATGACCAGATAAGACAATGAACATCTCATTGGGTATCAGCAGGAACAGAATGCATTAAATCATATGGGCATGCTCCCTTTGTACAAGATAAGCCCTGGGGAAGTTATTATGCCTGTCCCACTGGTACTTTGTGTTTGTTACTCTGGTGGAACAAAAGCTAAAATTAGGCATTAAGGTGCTACCAAAAAAGAAGGATTCTGTATTTTATTCATATGAGTTGTGACTGAAATGTGTCCACATTACCAGCTGTAAAATGCAGGGACATATGTTAAGTGCTCAATATTTGGTCTAGCAACTGATACCTGACATTGCTCTGCTACACAACACCTTAGGAGTATAGAGCAGAGGCCTGCAAACTATGGCCTCTGGGCCAAATCTGACTTACCACCTGTTTTTATAAATAAAGTTTTGTTAGAACATAGTCATGCCCATTTGTTTCCACATTGTCTATGGTTGCCTTTAAGAAACAACAGCAGGGCTGAGTAGTTACAACAGAGTTAATATGGCCCTCAAAACTTAAGGTATTTACCCTCTTGCTCTTGATAGAAAATGTTTACTAACCCCTGGTTTAACGTCTTAATTGTTTTAGGATAACATACATGTACATACACACCAATGTCCTCTGAAACCAAAGACAGATCACTCTTCCCTCTATATTTCTTGTAAAGATTTCACTTAACTCATTTTGATTGGTTTGTAATCAAATTAGTCGATCAGAATACACAAATCCTGCAGATCATTCACTTGGTCAGTGCTCCAAGAAAGAATATCTTTGCCACAAAAATTCACATTATCCCCTAGGGAATGAAATAAAGGTAAATATTTCACATTTCACATCCTGATCATTTTGGTATAGCACCAGTATGAAAAAGCTAAATTCAAGTGGATTTTTATTTAAATCAGCTGGCATAAAAAATGACATTCCTTTTTTCTCTGTGGGAAAACCAGACGGGCCTAATTAATAAAATGTATCATATCAATCTTCAATTATGTCTCAGTGGGGAGGGAGAATAATGCAGTTTAGAAGTCTTAAGACCTTGGAGAATGATGTTTTAATTAAATAAACACGTTTTTGTTTTGTTTTTTTAGGAAACAGCTTTAAAAACAAAGTATCAGGGTCTGATTTTAAGGAGAAAGGCTGAAATGTAAAAACCTTCCTTAATAACGGCCTATTTTCCTCTTGCTTTTGTAAAACAGGTATAGTAACACATGCCCTATCTCTCTCACAGGGTTAATGTGAAAAGAAAATTATATTTAGGAGAGAATTTTGAAAATTATAAATGGCTATGCAAATAGATGATAAAGCAAGTGGCCAGAATAATCTAGTTGGCTACAGTTCAGATTTGAATATCATTACCCAAGCAGTTAAAAAAAAAAAAAAAAACATCCTTAGCAAATGACTGAATCCCAAGGCAGAGCAAAGGCAGGGGAGATGTAATTAACCAGATGCAGGACTCTGGCGAGCTAACCTCTACTCCCAGATCCAGGAGTCAGCAATTCCTCCCAAAATTACAGTGACCAGGTGAAAAGGTTAGTCCTGCAGTTTGGACTCCAAAGCTCCCACTGCGGCAAAACTTTAATTAGACAACACATTGCAACCTTAGCCATTTGAGATGTTTTATTTTAACAGACAACCAGGAACCTCTGAGACCTTAAGTTCATGAAGTCCGGGTTGTAATTGCAAACATCTCCAGGGATCAGGCAGGGAACATAACCGTGAAATATGCCAGAAGTCACTGCAAATATAGTGACAAATGACAACTGGCTCTCAGCCTCCTTGTCAGGGGGGCAATAATACGTGCTGGGGACTGGGAACATAAGAAACCACCCATCCTTTCTGAAGGCAGCAGCTCTATTTGGAGATTCCCAAGTCTTGCCATGTAAGAATGGGGATCCAAAAAAGATGAGAAATCTGTTTTTTATTACTGGGAGCTGATTCAAATTAAAACCAACAAGCAAACCACAATCCATATGCTAATCTCTCTCTATATAAAAGGCTAATATGCTAAGTGTCCAACTGTTCACTATGATGTACTGACCGCTAGGGGGCAGATGCTTAATGCAGGAGCTGCCCTTATGTGCACTGGCACCATGGATCTGGCACCCACAAAGAAACACTAGCTTCCCCCAAGTGGAACACAGGCCTGCCACCACTGTGAGTGACAGCCCACCAGATCACAGCTGATGCTGCTGAGACCCCATAGGACAAAATAAGGCCTACAGCCCAGCCCAGCCCCGAAACAGTGGTTGTAAGGGCTGGGTAATGACGTCACATAGCAACACTCAGCTTCTTCTCCCTAGTGATGACTAGACTCCTTGTAGTTTCTTCAGCCCAGGAACACAACTTGCTTTATAGCCAGGTGCAAACATTTCACACTTTAACCAAATGTCTGTGATGTTTTCCCTGCCTCATCTCATTTGATTCTCACAGAAGTCCTGGAGTAGATAGGTAGGAGATTCAGTGGAATCCTATTTTCTTTTCATTAGCCAGAAAACAGAGATTTAGAAAGCTTAGATACAACCTGGCTGAAAAGAAGTAAGAAATGGTGGACCTTGAAAATGACTTCAGGTTTTCTCACTGCACAGAATATACTCAAACACTGCTGCAGTTAAGTATTTTATCCTTTGTTCTGTGTGGTCTACAATAATAATGTGCTTTGTGTAGATATTTACTGCTGTGTTGCTAACAATTACCTGAAAGAGAAGTTGGGGTGCTTCACTGGGCTGGAAAAAGTTTAGCTACACCAGAAAAAAGGTCTAATTAAGCAAGTTTATTCTATATATACTAGAGGCCAAGTGCATGGGATTTGTGCACTGGTGGAGATGTGGCCTGAGGGGATTGGCCTGCTGTGGGAGCACAGCTCATCCTGGTCAGCTGAGTGGCTATGGACGGTCCAGCATCTTCCATGGAGCCAAAGTACTTGCCTCTCCAGGGGACCCAGTCAGTGCTCGGCCCATGAACAATAGCACTGAGAGCAGCGGAGTAGGCCTCAGTCTTGTGGTGGCTACGAACCTACCTCCTATCCTCCAAGGTCAGGTCTGTGAGCCTGTGGCAGTGCTGTGGTCTGGAGGAGGTGGCAGAGAACAAGGAGGAGAAGGAGCCTGGGGTGAGGAGGTGATGATTGAAGTCTGGGGTTCCTGCCCATCAGCCCGGGGTTTGCAGCAGGAGCAGCAGCTCATCCTGGTCAGCTGAGTGGCGTTCCCAGTGTTGTAGTGCACTAACTACCAGGGGGCAGCTCCTGTGTCTGCCCCCTGGTGGTTAGTGTGCATCATACTGACTGGTCAACTGATCATTCTTGTCATCTGCCATTCAGTCGCTGGGCTTTTACTATAGAGGATAAAAAGCTAAATTGACTCAAGCATGTGCGATACATATAGTGCTCTCACTGGCCCCAATCAAATGTGTGTGTTTCAATATGGCATAGTTTATTTTGAATTTGGTTGACACTTCTATTATAGAAAAAGAGCAAAGAGCAATAGTGATATTAAAATATTTCTTCTAATTTTCTTTCAGTGTGCATGAATCTGTGCACTGGGCCACTAGTCTAAACATGAATAGACTGACAATTACAACTTCTGATAGTCTACCATTCTAATTTTATTGATGAAGAAACAAGACCAGAGAGAAGTGAGTAGGCAGGGGCAATCAGCCAGTGAGGGGCTCAGTCCTCCTGTCTCTAAATGATTACTTTTTTTATCATTCCACTGTGCTGGCAGATGTATTGCTGTCCTCAGCATTCTGATTATTCCACATAATTGCCTCTAATCAGTCCTAAAGTTAAGCATATTTCCCCATTCTCATTTCCATCTTCACAACCATTTCTCATAGTAGAAATTAAACTACTGGGGAAGATCCTAATTACAGTTTTCAGGTCAGATCATGCAATTTCTTTAAAATCTGTGAACATGGGATGCACTGGTCTCTTTCTCTAGTTATGCAGAGCATGTAACAAGGTTTCTTGCCTTCCTTATTATCATGGTCATAAATATTAGCTCTAAACCCACTTGTTCCTCACCAGGTCTTGCTTCATCTTTTTTTTTTTTTTTTCTTTCTGGTCAGACATATCCAAACTTCATGGAACTATGGGGCTCAGGTTTCAAAGACAACTTGAGTAGAACAAATAAAATCTACCAGAGGAAACATTGGAATTATGTTGCATAAAGTGGAGGAAGCTTAATAGTATTGGAAGCCATGTTTCATTAAGACAGTAACTTATTTCCTTACTTGCCTCCCTTCTGTCTGGCCTCAGATCCATCCCTGAGCACCCCTGTGCCTCAGTTTGCCTGGATAGCAATGTTTCAATGGGCTCTTGACAAAATATGTTCATAGATTTTCTATGGCTGTTTTGAGGTGAGCATGCTAAGTAGGGTGTTTGACACATGGTCAGCACAGGGTCATTGCTAGCTGACCCTGATGGTCATACATTGTAAGTTACACCTTCAAACTCATACAGAAAAATACTGTAGGCTTATGAGATGGCAATGCCAGTTACCCAAGGTTTTTGAGGGTTTTTAAATAAACTTTTTTGACTGTTTCAAAAAAAGGTCTAAAAAAAAAAAAAAAGCTCATTTGAGTATTGCTCACTGGAAAACATTGAATAGTGTAAAAACATTTGTCCTCTAATGATGGAGGCCTGCTAGGCAGGGTTAGACACTGGTAAAAAAAAAAAAAAAAAAAAAAAAAAAAAAAAAAAAAAAAAAAAAAAAGCTCCTAATGATGTGATGTCTGTAATTTGCTTCTAAATAACATGGGGATGGAAAGGTGAAGTGAAGGTTGGCTATGAGTTAATAATTGTTGAGGCTAGGTGATAGGTACATAGGGGCTCATTATACCATCCTTTCTTCTGTATGTATTTAAAATTTTCCACAATAAAGTTAAAAAAGGCACTCGTATAATATTCAGCTCTTTAACCGGTGCAAAATCTTGTCCCTATGCCCTCTACTGCATCATGTTGCTCATACATGGATGGCCATGACAGACATTAATAGTCAATTATGACAGTTCCTCCTCTCACGGCTCCAGGCAGATACTGTCAACTAATGAAGGCTGGTGCATGAGAAGAAAACCCTTCACTATCAATGTCTCATAAACAGGGAAGGTCATTATGGTACTTAACTGTGTTATCTCTGAGGACCTTGTAGAGCCTCGGGACGATTAGTGTTAAAAGATGGCAAATAGTGGCATTTCAGAAAATTGGGCTGATATGGGAGCTTTTTATTTTTATTTTTACTTTATTTATTTTTTACAGTGAAGATCTAATTGGATTTCTATATGGCAACACATCTAGTTACCTAGTCAGATCAAGTCTATGCATCAAAATTTCCTTTCATCATTATATATTAACAGCTTCCCTTTTTACATTCTAACACAGCTCATGTAATTTTGATGTGTATTTTTAACTGATTTACCTTATCTATTTGGATGAGGAAGAGCAGGTAAAACTCAGAGCTGCTATATATTCATTTTATAATTTTTTTCTTATTCAGCCAATGTAGCAGACGATAGATTCTTAGGCCATGCTGCTCCTGTTGCTGAGGTCCAGTGCTCTAGTCTAGGGTTCAGTAAACTACGGCCCACTCATCAAGTCTGACCTGACACAAGCTAAGGATGAGTTTTATATTTTTAGATGATTAAAATGAAATCAAAAGGATACTATTCTGAGACAGGTAAGAATTACATGTCATTTAATACCACTGTCAAAAAAAAAAGTTTTATTAGAGCACAGCCACACCTATTTGTTCACATATTTTCTATGGCTGTTTTGAAGCCACAGTGGCAGAGTTGAATCATTGTGACAGAAGTCCTAAAGTCTAAAATACTACATGACCCTTAACAGAGAAAGTTCCTGGGCCTTATTTTAGTTCAACTCTGTGCAGAACTGTCTGCGATGATGCTCCATACCTGTGTATTCCAGTAGGATAGAAAGGCTCTACGGTATACCTGTATGGTCCAGTACGTGGCCAGACACATGCAGCCACTGAGAACTTGAACTGTGCCTAGTTTGACTGAGGAACTGAACTATTAATTTTATTTATTTTTAATTAATTTGAATTTAATTAGACACATGTTCCTAGGGGACAGCATAGTTTTTGTCTGTCTATATTGGCAATATGGGTCCCATTTTGACCTTCAAAGACTACAGTAACCTCCCATCTCCTCATCTTATCATTCATCCTATTTTCCCCATATGACTTACCTTCAAGTTACCAAAAGCAGTATACCATTCTAGATAGTCATTTTCTAGATTGGCATTTCTCCCATAATAAACCAATTATTTCTCCTTCCTATGCTTCTGAAATTTTTCCCATATCTATTTATTACAAGTTCTTCTTACTCTTAAATGTAGGCACTTACTAACAATTGGCCATGTTTTCTATGTATAATTGTTTTCCTGACAGTAACTTCTACTCTTATGCACCAACTGTCCCAGCTAAGCAGATGGCTTTCTTATCTGAGCAGTGTTCCCAAGGTTTAACTGCTTGCTCTACATCTCTAAACAGCTTGCCAGCATATTAACTCAAGCTCATCCTTTGCCAACGCCTTTCTATTTCCCAGAGCAATCTTTTTTTTCTTTCTTTTCCCCCCCTTAATTTTCTAGAAAAATGTCCAGTTGCAAGGTTCATGGGCTTGGAGTCACCTTTTAGTTTTCCCTCCTTTATCTCTGACTGTATTCATGGGGTTGCCATGTTCTATACTCTTCGTATACATTGATCCCCTGACACACACACCCCCCCCCCACACACACACTTTGTCCCATTGCAACAGCATTGATTTGTTTCAATTGAAACGTTTAAATAATAAAACAAAACAGAAGTGTGCTGATTAAGAGCAAGGACTCAAGCCAGGCTGCCTGGCTTGGAACCTCAGCTCCACCTTAGGGAAGTTACCTAATCTTGTTTATTGGTCCCCTCACCTAACACAATCCTCACCTCAGAGGGCACAATATGAGGATTAAAGGAATCAACATTTGTAAGACATTTCAGACAGTGCCTGGCAGACAGTAAGTTTTTAATATGCATTTAAATAAAACTGTCTTTTTAAAAAAAATGTTTTAAAAATAATAACAGCTGTTTCATATAATGAAAAGGATGATAACCTTTTACTAAGACATCAGAGTGCTCTACAAACAAAGCCAAGTTCCACATCCAGTCTGCTTCTCTCGGTTGCCATAAGTAGCAAGTGTTTGGTGCCCCTATCACATAGTTCTGGATATCTGGACAAAGATTTTCACTGATGACTACTGCCAATGCTTACAATGTATAGTTGATTTGAATTAGCTCTTTATCTTAAATTTTGAATTATCTGCCCACCATATTCCCTGCCTCCTGCTTTTCTATTCAGAATCTCCCCACACATCAAGTGGGAGTATCCTTTCTAAAAAGAGCTCTGAGCACTTTGACCAACTGACAACAGAGAGGAGTAAATCCCAAATTTTCAGCCTGGATGGAGGGGTCTTCCATATGCCTACCACATGCATCATTCCAATGCCATTCTTCTCTCTCCAATACAGGGATCATGCTTCAGATTTCCCTCTCCTGGAGACACCAATATCTTCATTCCTCATGACCAACTCAAATCCCACCTCTCTCACAACTGTGTGCAAACTTCATTGCCTCTTCTGAGGTTTCTGAACATGTTGTTTGTCATTCCTCTTTCTTTCTGGTAAGGTTACAGCACTTTCTAGAACAGTTCTTCCTCTGGTATAGAGGCTGAAATTTCAACAGTTTTGGGAATTCCTTCCATCTAGAAGGCTATAAATAAATTTGATTCACTTTGTCCCAAAGAAATCTAAGGAGAGCCATCCATCTGACATTTTAAAATAATTTTATTACTATACTTGGAATAACTTTAGATTTATAGAAAAGTTATAAAGGCAGCACAAATAGTTCCTGTATATCCTTCACCCAGCTCCCCCTAACATCAACATCTTACATGATCATGGTGCATTTGTAAAGACTAACAAATTAACATTGGTGAAGTACAATGAACTAACTATAGATTCTATCTGGATTTCACCAATTTCTCCCTATATCCTTTTTAAATTCAGGATCCAATGTACATTGTATTTAGTGACTTGTTTTGAGGTCTAAATCAATGTGTTATGTGAATGTGTTATAAAGGAAAGCACGTGGAATCTGGAAACAGAAAATCCATGTTTTAAGTCACTTTTTGAAGCACTATGTGTGTAATTTTGAAAAGAAAAAAAATTAGACTCTGAGATTCAGAGTTTCTATATATAAAAGGGATATGGTAGATCCCATTGTATTGTTTGGCTGCCCAGCATCCATTTTCCTTTCCTCACAAGCACCCTGATTTCCTTCTGGGATTTTTTTTCCTTCTCATTAAATGCAGTCCAATGGGACTGTAATCTGGGGCCCACACTCCCTGATTCAGGGGGTGGGCCTGGAAGCCAGGCTAAGACAACCTAGTCCCCCTGCCTATAAGACTTTTGAGCAGAAGGACAGGAGGTGGAAACCAGGTATCCATCCTAGCAGTGGCCTCCTGGCATTCTCTTCTGGTTCCCAGCATTTTATTTCCAGGATGTCTGAAGCCAATTAGTTCTTTCTTGTCTCCAAGCCTCATTATCCAGCCTCTTGTTGTTTTGAAGCTTCTTGACATCCTTTCAAAGAACATCCTCTTTTAGAATGTGTTTCTATTGTTCATTATCAAAGAACCTTAAGTAAGAGAACAGTTAGAGGAGCTGCTGCTCTTGAGGTAAAGATCAAGCAGATGAATATCTTTGAAAATTCATTATAAACAATAACCATCACAAATATCCTATTTGATAAATCCAGATTAAACCCATACATTCAACAACAACTTTAAGTCCCAAATACTTATATGTGCCAGCCACTATGCTAAAAAAAAAAGCAAATATTTCAAAATCATTATCAAAGCAATTCAAGGCTGAAATATTCTGTAATTCTTCCTGTTTTGCAGTGAGATGCTGGTGAGAGAGCGAGAGCGAGAGCGAGAGCGAGAGCGAGAGCGAGAGCGAGAGCGAGAGCGAGAGCGAGAGAGAGAGAGAGAGAGAGAGGGAGGGAAGGGCTGTGTGTTTGTGTGTTTTGGGGAATTGGCAAGGGTGTGTGTACATGTGTGTTGGAGCATAGGAAAGGAGTGTGTGTGTGTGTGTGTGTGTGTGTGTGTGTTGGAAGCACTGGGAAGGGCTGAGAGTAGATGTCAGCAGAATTTTTTGTGCTCTCTGTAGTGGTTGAATCTCTCTCTGGTCACGAATGTGCTGAAGTGCATATGTGGGAATTAGTTCTGCAATGACGGTGGTTATCACCTTTCCTCTCTCTATGGCAATCAGCATGGAATGAGCAGGGCTGACAGTCATTGGTACTAAGTGGATGGCATATTTCTCCTGTGATGCAACCAGCCTGGAGTTCCCATCAGCACAATTTGTCAGCAAATAGCAATTATGACACAAGTTGATGCTGAGGGAAAGGAGGGTCAGTGAATGGAACTGTTATGTATTTTCCTGGCTGAGCTGCCTATTTTACCAGGTGCATTATCTGCTGTCTCCTTCAATGTGCAGCTTTGATAACAGTGACATTCTGGGTCCATTCAAAGCTGAGAAAAGAGAGTCCCTGATAGTTATTTAGTATGGTGACAAAATGCCAGCAGGAGCTGAATTTTCTGCCTCCAATAAACAGCTCACCTACTCCTTTCCCTTTGTTGTGTTTCGTGATTCTTGCTAAATGGTTTTTAAAGAGGAAAAGAAAACATGGAAGGAAAAGATGGGAAGCAAGGGAAGTCTGTTCCACATGAAAGTGTGTCTTTTAAATTCTGATTTCCACATTTGCATCAATCCAGATCTGAGACCATTTCAGTCCTCCAGACCCTTCCATTTGCTCAAATACCAACTCCTGCTGGCTGGGAGGGGTGTTTCAAGGGGCTATAATCATATAAATGCTGTTATTGACAGGCTTAATTTCCAGGATTTTAGTCTCCCTGTTCCTTAGTGTCTGCCTGCCCTGCCTTTTCTGTATATCATCCTCCCTTTGTCACAGTGATGTTTCCTCTAAACCCTTTACTCCCCTGTGTGCCAGGTTCTAGGAGACTCTTGCATTGTCTGTTGAGGCCTCAGCATATCTGGAGCTGCTGATTGCAAATAATGGACAGTCACTGGGTAAAGAGCGATTTAGAGAATGGGGTATCTTTGAAACATGGACTGCCCCAGAGGGGATCAGACACATTAATAAGTCATAGCCACGACTGTTAAATTCCAACAGAAGCTTACAATGAGAAGAAGACATGACCAATTTTAAAGACTGGCCCTAGGAAGTCCTCAAGATCAAATTCCCTTGAGGTTTTGGCATTGCCCATAGAATTCCCTAAAGTAACACTTATCAGAGATCCAAGCAAAACCATCCCCAATTACTCAAAGTAGCTACTTAAACTAGTTACCTTGAAGCACCGAAATCAAATCACTTGATGAATTTAAAGCAAATTTAATCATCAGCCACAGATTTGTCCCTTGGATATTACTCAGAAACCTGCTAGCAGCTAGGTAAGATTATACCAAGTATTGGGGCTGTTTTTTGCTCAACAGAGATCCTGCTCTAGATGGAGACAGATGGGGCCCATCCTATATAATAAAAGGCTAATATGCAAATTGTCCCCTCGACTGAAAGTTTGACTAGGAGTTCAACCAGGGGGCAGAGCCAGCTGGCCAACTGCCCTCGGCCCCTCCCCCTGGCCCGCCTTGCCCCCAATCGCTTACCCCCTACCCCATGCATGAATTCGTGCACTGGGTCTCTAATGATGTATAAGATACTAACCTGCCTAGAGAGACCCCTGCTGCTAAATTAGGCAGTGTTTGTGCTAATTATATCAGCAACTTTGGCTTCTATTAGGGCTGGAGTGCAAATGGAGGAAAAGGTAGAACAGTGCCTTACAGATTACTAAAGCCCTGGCATTCTCTGGGAACATATCTTAAGGAGATTCTGAGAGAAGAACTGACTCCATGAAGGACAGTCTAGCCTAGAGGTATTTGGATTTCAACAAATCTAAGTTCAAATAGTAGCTGAGTCATCTACTTGTAGCATCTCCAGGCCCCCGTTTCCTTATCAATGAATGCGGATAAAAATAGTACCTATCTCACAGAACTATTTTGCAGATTAAATGTATATAAAGTATTCTGCACAGTGCTCAGTATACAGGAGCCAGTTCTTAGTAATTCATGACAGAGTAATCTTCTTCCTAAGATTACTTTTTCACCCACTCAGAAGACAAAGTGTGAAAGACAAGCCTCGTGGCATAAAAGAACATCAGCCCAGCTTGCCTTCACTTCAATAAACGCTTGTTAAGTAGCTTCTGTGGATACTGGTTACTGCCAAGACACTGCAGTAAATGACAACATCCCTGTTGTCTTCCCAACTGTACTATAAACTCCTTGACAAGGCAGGCATGCATGAAGAAAATTTCGAAGGATTTCAAGGCAGCACATAAGCAAGCTGGAAGCTCTATGGATATTGAAATATTGAAATTCCTAGGAGCTATCAAGCAAGGCAAAAAGCTATTCATAAGAAATATAGATGGCCCTCTCCACTCCTCTCCAAAGACTCAACATGCTTCATCAAACATTTGGGAAGTGGCTAAGGCATTCTATACAACAACATGCCAACTCCATTTTCCTACATAAAAGTGCTAACAGGAAACTAAAAAGAGGGTTCTGGGACAAAATAGAATAACATCAATCACTTTCTAGCTTATAACCATATGTCTCATTTTTTCCTCTAATATCTCCCATCTCTCCATTTTCATTGCTTTTCACAGGTGTGAGTCTAACTTGTTCTGATAACTTTTCCTCTAGCAACACTCCTATAATTCTTTACAACTCAGAGTGGCTTATAAATTCAATACAGACTGATGTACTAGAGCAGTGGTCGACAAACTCATTAGTGAACAGAGCCAAATATCAACAGTACAATGATTGAAATTTCTTTTAAGAGCCGAAAACCGACTTCTGCGCATGGGCCATGAAGTTTCTATTGCACTGTACATGTGTGCCTGCACATGGTATTTTGTGGAAGAACCATGCTCAAGGGGTCAAAGAGCCACATGTGGCTTGAGAGCCACAGTTTGCCAAACACTGTGCTAGAACCTGGTAAGTATGAATGAGGCATGGACTATCTCGGTCTTCCCCCGACTTACTTGGGGGAAAGGAACATCTAAGCATATAAACACAACACAGAGGAATAAGTGCTATGATTGTGTTAAACACTGATACAAGTTTAAGGGTTTAGACACGCCTTTACAGGAGGAGATTATCTTTACATTCAGATCCCCCAAACAAGGAGTAGGCCAGGCAGAGGACTATTCAAATATCAAGGGGGGATTGAAAGAACTTGAGAAAGTAATTTGCCATACCTGGAGTCCATAGTGCAAGAGATGCAGGGGAGCAAGCCAATGGTCAGGGCATAAAAGACTAGTCAGTCCCCATCAAAAGTTTGTATGGCCATGACCACATGGAGCACAGTGCTATGCTTTCTTATCACTGCCTTCTTACTGCATCATCTTACCCATCCTTTCCCCCCAGAATGCCATCACCCTTTTTATTGTGGTAAACCTTTGTGGTCTAAATTCCAGTGCAGTCTATAAAGTATTCTAACTAGTACAATAGTTTGGCAATTCATGATGTTTTACCTGGGAGTTTATTCATCAGCCATCCATATATCCATCTGCCCAATATGTATCAATGACCTACTGTGTGCTGTCATTCATATATTCCCTGCTGTCAGAGAAATGACTTTTCCTTTCATTTTAACACAGACTTTGGCACATACCGCCTGCACTGACGTGTGTTAACCTTCTTAAAGTCTTTTGCACTTTTTGGAATTCTACATTAAATTTCCCATATAAATGTGTACTGGGAAGAGGACCCATGGCATAGGCCTTGCTAAACACCCATTCGCCTGCTGTGTGCTTGTGGACACTGTGTTGAAACTCAGTGCTGATACAGCACCCAACGTCATTCCTAAGGGCTCTGCAGTGTAAAACTCAGCTTCCCCAGTCCCTGACCTCTCATAGTTGGAGCCACAGAGAACCCAGTCCCTGCTGATCAAATGATGTCCTCTGTCTCTCTTCACAGTTGGACGTGATGGTTTCTTCCTACGTTTCTAATTAGTTTTCTGCCCAGTACTTTCCTATTTGTTGTCCATACTGCATTCTTTTTCTTTATTTTGGTCACTGTATTAAACTCTAATTGGCTACTGTATACCCTGAAGATTCTGCCTTTTTGGCAGAAGCTGAAAATATTTTTGCATTTATGCAGTTTGATTTGGGAGAAGAGCAATAATGCACAAGTCATCAATTTTGTTTGTTCGTTTTTTACTATTTCAGCATGAATGTTTTCTAAAGACTCCCTTTCTTGCTACTTGCCCACTTTAGAAGCTATTTGACATGCACACGTCAGATGCCTTCTGAAATTTTATTTTTAGAAATTCTCAGGTGCCTCTCACATGAGATGGAATCTACAAATCCAACTGACGACTTCTGTTTTTCTACCAATATGGCCATGGCACCTCACCAATTTTTTTTAAACTTAAACTAATATTCTACATTGTCTTTTTTTCTTTTTAAAATTACACATTCTTGAATAAATCAGCAACATGTGTCATATTTAATCCCCCATAACCACAGTCCTGGGAAATGTACCAGATAGAAGAGGCACCTCGCTTTCATACCTTTTTATATACACTTGAAGGAGGTTTTCATTCAATTCAGCTACTGTGAACACCTTCATCACATGGCCCTCAATTAAAGAAAACCCTGCTGAGATGATATTTTCACCCTCGTGACAGCATTTGGTCTGGCTACTTTATTTGAGGTAATCCATTTGCATTAGAATATTTTTCATTAGCAACGCCAAACTGAGGGTAAATCAAGAACATGCGGAAAAGTAAAGCCTTTTTTAAAAAACCACTGTTATGGTGCTTCTTTTATTTTGTGGTTATTGGCTCTCCTATCATCTATAGATTAAAATCTATATTGGTGTGCCATTAAACTGCTTTGGTTCTCAATGCTTGCCCTGGAATTTGTCTTAGGATAGGAGTTCCCTTTGTTTAGGAAAAATACTTTGATATGTAGCTTGAGGGGAAAAGAACACCTTAAAGGCATGGGTCTGCAGGAACCTAAGTTACTAAGAAGATAACTAAAGTGAGATGCCATAGAAACAATCCAGGTATCTGGGGTCAGGAGTAGAAAGTGAAGAGAGAAGAAAGGATGGAAAGACTGTGAGAGGAAATAGAAGGACTGGGCAACATGGCCTGGAGACTTATTGGAACAAGTATGTTTGCTATTGAATTTCAGCCTGTTTTTCTTTCTCACGACTTCAGTAAAACCTTTTGTACATACCAGAGCTTTGTATGAGTTGCCTTTTTGGTGGAAATAAGATGAAAAAATGCTGAGATCCAAATTGCAATCAATGTAATTACACGGGAGGAGGGCGAGATGCTTGTTCAAGAGAAACAAGATGACTTAAATGGTCATACAGGCCAAGCGCTGCTAAGGGTGTGTGTACGTGAGACAATTCAAATCCTAGGCATCATAGATTTGTGCATCTGTCATTCTCCAGCACATAGCAATAAGCATTTTGTTCTAAAAAATCACTATGTTATGACAATTTCCTGATAAATGGAAGTTAAGTGCACCGAGGAAGGGAAATGTCTTTTTCTAATTTGCACAAAAGTGATATACAAGTTGGTGGTGGTGTGTGGCCTAAACTGAATATATTCACAGAATAGATGCCCCAAAATACAGGTGACCAAATTAGAAGGAGGACCTCAGGATATTATATGTTGTTCAACTGTCAGGAAGAGTTTTACACCAATCGCGCTTAGGAGGACATCATGGGAAAGGATAATCTCAGCTGACATCCCAGTAACAAAGTACTACTAGGTACGTCAATAGAAATCCAAGGGGGAAAGGGGTGAGAATGATTAACCAGGGAATTTAGATGCACATATGGAAACAGAGGATAGTGTGTGAAGGCCTGGGAGGGGCGAGTGTGGGTAGAGAGGATCAATGGGAAAACAAAAAAACAACCAACCAACAAACAAATGGGATGGATATCTGTAAGTCTTCAGACAATAAAGAAAAAAGAAGAAATCCATAAAATGCAACTTTCTCCACTCTTCTTCCCACTGCTCCCAATGCACAGACATACTTGAACTTGTACATGAGTAAGAGCTAGGATAAAAATTGGTGTGCCCGATGGGGCATTGACATTCCACAGAATTATTCAGGGGGCTCATAGATGCTGCAATAAGGAAACAGTGGGCCTCCCAGGTGTGGAAGATACTGCAGTGTCTCTCTCCCACCCCCAATTATCATCTGAACAGGGCATACACTCCTCGTTCTGTGCCTTTTCTGCATTTGCAATTCCGAACCGCTTGCTTACACTTCCCCTTTATTGCTCAGTTTACAAGCAATCATATCACTCCACATAAACCATAATTTCCTCTTTGTTATCTTTGCTTCCTTCACACAAACATGACTCATGGAAGAAATAATAATGAACCATTACCTTCGGCTGCCTGCACTGTTGGGATGGGAGTGTGCCAAGAGTGGAGATTTAACGTGATATTAAGGAAGGCAAAGTAAATTGCACTTACAGAACATGTGAGCATCCTGCAGTGTGCTGTTTGCTTTTTCATATACTTATCTGAAACCTCTTATATATTTTTGAGCTCAGATTCTATAAGATCAACTGTAAACTATTATCTAGTAACAATTATTCTAATAAGAACTTACTCAGCTCTAGCAAATGATCATCATCATTGGCTTCATTCATTTACTCACTCACTCACTCACTCATCTATTTTTCATCTCTCCACCCACCCATTTATTCCACAAGCCTTCTCTGAGTGTCCACTACTATGCTAGACACTGTTTCAGAGGTTGCGATACCAGGGGGTGTGTTGTGATGAGGGTGTGGGGCACAGTAATTGTCTCCTTAGAGCCGAGTTTTCAAGCTTGGCTGCCTGTTGGAATCATCAGGCATGCTCTGAACAACACCAACATCTAGTTGCCCCTCCAAAGATTCTGATTTCATTTTTTGGGAATGAGGACTGGGAGTTGGATTATTTGTAAACTCCTCAGGTGGTTGTAACCTGAAGCAAAAGTTGAGAATCACTGGCTCAGAGTTTACAACCCAGCAAGGGACACAAACAATAAGCAAGTGAATGAATGAATAGCAATGACATGACACAAAAGATCTTGAAGACTGGTGCTATACTTGGGTAGCTCTACAAATCCCTGTTCTGAGATACAGGTGAGTAAGCTGTGACTGAAAAGTAAATTTTGTTGATCTGTGTTTTCCTGCATTTTCCCCAAGATGGGGCTGTGTTTGTAGTAACACATTTCCCTTGTGGCAGATTTTCTGTGAGGTGATGGCCAGAAATCTGAACTTTGCTCTTTTCTTGCTATGTCCTCCAGTTCCTTTGCCAAAGCAGAAACTCTGAAATGCAATAGAAGCATACGAAATGCAGTATGAACACCCAAATGCCTTTCCTCCCCTAGCTGAGAGCAGACTCCTTTTGTGTGGCGGGAAGAGTATAAACTAAAGTCAGAGGAAGTGAGATTTCTTTTTCCTGGCTCCATCATCGTACAGGAGAGCTTAAAACACTCATTTTTTCATTCATAACCACAGTGACCACCGATCACCGCTCTACCGTTCTTTGTGGAGTGACAAAGTCTCCCAGTTTTTCTCTCCTTATGACAAGGTTTGCCTCCCTCATGTCTCACACAGATGACAAATGCCTTTGCTATTAGAGAATTTCAAAAGCTGGGTTAAAGTTCACTTTAGATATTGGGCCAATTCATTGGCTCACACTTGTTTTATTGTTGTCTCAATTATACTGACTTGTACAAAATGGGCGATTAGCCTGTTGCTGACCATTACCTATGAGAAATATGATAGAGCAAAACTACCCAACCACCAAGACAAATTCGTTTTGGCCATAATCTAGAGTGAGTAATAGTCCGTTGCTTCAACAACAAAACCCCAAATTCTAGGAAATGCTTGAAATAGCTCCTATATGTCATGCCATTTAGTTCTCACAAGTCCTTCTGAGGTTGGTGCTGTTCTTAACATCCTGTTCCAAATGAGGAACAGAAACAGAAAGAGGCTTGAAAACCTTGCCAGAATCACACCCTAGCAGATGGCAAAATCAGGATCCCAGGTCAGCCGTGTGGCCAAAAGAGCTTTCTGCATCTAACCTTCACTCCGGGCTGCAGCCTGTGTCAGAGATTCTGCCCGCAGACCCAAACCTCAACATCTCACTGAGCTCACAACAAGCACAGGGACTGTTCTTTTGGTGACATATTCACTCTCAGTCTCCTCATCTGTACAGTGAGAATCTGGTCAATCCCTCTTGTCCCACTTGCGAGAGTTTTTGAGGGAGTTTTGTAACAATGCTTTGAAATTTATAAAGCACTATAAGAAATTCAATTGTTCCCCAAACACCCCCCAAAGAAATATAAAAAGCAGTCAGTCAATGCTGCTCACAGATTCTGTTCTTCAACTACTCAACGAAGAGAGCCTTTCTAAGGAATTTAAACTTAATAATGGGGTCTCTGCTAAAACTGTATCTGGAAGTAGTACTTTGAAGCCCAAGTCTTAGAATCTTCATATTAGAGCGAATCTAAAAGGTCATTTAAAGTCCTCCTTCTTTCTGTTGCCTGGCACACCTTCTGAGTAGTTTTGAAATGACAGTCTCCTTTACCATGAATCTCAGTGACGGGAAGCTCATGACTATAAAGGGAGATAATTGACCACTTCAGACAATTAGAGACTGCTTTTTTACATTACACTATCTCACTTTTGGTTCTGCACCCTCACACCTTTGCCATCCTAGGCACATAGAAGAAAAAATTTCCTTTTTGTAAGAATATCACAATTTGCACTAAGAGAGGGGGACTGTGCATTTGGCTTCCTCCATACATCATTCCCTAAGAGCTGACTTCTAGCTTTAGAATGAGCCACTGAAGTGCTGAATGTTGTACTGTAATAGCTCCTCAAGCACCGAGAGGGGGGTGTGTCTAACCCATTAAGGCTATGTGATTCGTGAAGGGTCCTCAAAGTGCAGCCCAGTCATTTGCAGGGGCAGGCAATCAGAAGTTCAACGGCTCCTGCTTTCCATTTCATTCCCACTCATCATGCACATTTTCTACAACATGTCTGCATTCATAGACCAAAAGTCATTTTCTTCATTTCCCAAAGAGCTTTCCCTGAGGACCACAGGGGGAACCATGAACTAACAGACAGATGCATCATGTTTAAAAGGGTGTAAACACTTTCCTCTAATCAGTACCCAGTCGATATTCTCCATCATGAAAAACTAATGAGTTTCTCAACTCCTCTCCTCAGATGTCATTGCAAAATGTCTATCGGAGGCATGTCATCTGTATTTAATGAAGGGACAAGCATTGTAATTAAGTTTTAAGCTATTTCTTCAGCATGAAGCTGCCACTAAATGTGAAATGACTATAATTCATATTTTTAAGACCTTGAATTTATTAGCATCTATTTTCTATTCAAGGTTAGGGGTATGGCACTCAGTGGTTCAAGGATTCAAATTCCTCTGTGCTTTGTTATTCCAGGGTAAGTGTGCCTGCACTCAGATGCTAGGCAAGGAAATTGTCATTAATGAGGCAGGTGGCATTTTTGGAAAAAAAAAGAGAGAAAAATCAAAAGAACTGAAAACTCATCTCCCTTTGTGAATAAATAGGGTATGGGGATGAAATGTATAATTGGGTGAAAGGGGACTTGGCATTCCTCTATGAACTATTATGGTGGAAAAAATGAATAGGAATGGCAGGCTAGAGGCCCCAAGGAAAGCAAAGCTCTGCTGAAGTGTGACCAGTGCACACCCGTGGATAAGAAAGAAGCCTAAAGTTTCAGACTGGTTGTAAAAGAAAGACGAATACTGTAAATGATTCCCTTTTGAAAATGACTTAGTAGGAATAGAAACAAAAGACATACGATTAATGTGTCTAGGCAAGGTTATGGACTCCAGGAGACTTTGATAGCTCTCCTTTACTCTTGCTCCCTGCACCTTCGTGACCCACAGGTTGAGAACCACCAGCAGGATTGCCTAAGACCATCAGAAAACACAGATATTTACATTATGATTCATAATAGTAGTAAAATTACAATTATGAAATAGCAACAAAAATAATTTTATGGCGAGGGGTCACCACAACATGAGGAACTGTATTAAAGGGTCGCGGCATTAGAAAGGTTGAGAACCACTGCTCTAAGGCATTCTAGAAGAAACAAAGAAAAGGCTGAATGGTTGAAACCTTCAAATTGAGGAAAGAGGATTCCCAATTAAAAAGTGAACTCCACACACATATCTGCCCCTGCTCCTTCCTGAAGATCTAATGCAGTGACTAAATGGACCAAAAAAGAGCTAATACCAACAAGGATAAATAAAAGGAGAAGCAGCAAGAGTAGAAGAAAGATGTTGACAAAGCTTTGGAAATTAAAAAGAAAACATCAAAAAAGGAACTTCATTAGCAGATAACAAAACTGAACTCTAAGAGCCTATGGGTTTGGTGAAAATAAAGACAAAAGCAAATTCAAACTTCAGAATCCTGGCCTGGTGCAGGAATGGGAGCCAACGGGGCACCTATGTGGTTGGAAGTGTATGGAGAGTCGGCAATAAGGAAGACTGATTGAGGTTTTCATGGGATGCTGTCAGACTTTCAGACATTTCACCATGTATATACACAGGTGATCAGGCCACCCTCACTGTGATGAACTAAATATTGTACTCCCATCCCAATTCATATTTTCATATCCTAATCACCAATATGATGGTATTAGGAAATGGGTCTTTAGGAGGTTATTAGGTCACAAGGGTGGGCCCTCATGAATGGGATTAGTGCCCTTATAAAAGAGACCCTAGAGAGCTTCCTTATCCTTCCTACTATATCAGGTCATAATAGGAGGATGGAAGTCTATGAACCAGGTTGTGTGCTCTCACTAGACACTGAATATGCCAGTGTCTTGCAGTTCCCAGCCTCCAGACTAGGAGAATTAAATTCCTGTTGTATATAAGCCATACAGTCTATTATAGCAACCCAAACAAACTAAGACACACTACAGAAGACTTGAACTCTAGGCTACCTGAGAGTAGCAGTGCTATAATGGAAAGAGAAAATTAAGTGAAAAATTATATATTGAAGAATGAGCCCTCCCAGTCCGCATCTGAACATCTTGACCACAAATTTCATCTCAAACAAGGGGATAGGAATCTTCTCTGGAAAAACTGACTGGCCCAAGAGAAAAAAAGACATACAAATTCAGATGTTTGGGGTCACCAACCTAAAAATCCCAGCCTGATAATCTTAGCTGGAAATACCCGCCCTCAATGAATCCCATTAATATGAAATTGTCCAACAGATTCTTACTACTCAGCTCTCAAAGTTGAATAAACATCCATGAATGACCAACCATTTGAAAAAGTCCCATAAAAAATCCAGAAACCTGAATAATAATAATAATAATAATAAGAAGAAGAACAACAACAACAACAAAAGAAACTTGAAAGTATCAAAAAGTAAAGAAAGGATAGTCCATACATGAAACTAATACAGGGTGCTAGAGAAGAGAACCACTATAGAATAAAGAACATTTGAAAATTGAAATCGGAGGGGAGAAATTAAAAATTTATGGAAGGACTGGAAAGCAGAAAGGAGCGCAGAGAGGAGAGCAGAGAGAGAAACAAAAAAACAAACAAAACAAAATCAAAAAGCCAAAAAAAGAAAAAAAGGTTGGTGGAGTGGAAAGAGTAATAGGAGATGAGAAGCTGGAGATACCATGTAGAATCAGATCATCACTTGCAGGTTTCAGGTACGGTAAGTGCTTTCTTTTGAAATTTTATCTTCAAGTCAGTGGGAGCCACTGAAGAACAGAAAAAGGAGTGATGGTTGGCCCAACTTGGCCAGGAAATCAGGCCAGGTATTTTAATTCTGATATCTGATGGTCTCACTCTCATTTTATTATATTCTAACCATGGAAAATTCTGGATCAATAATAATAATAAAAAAATATGTCTACTGGATGATTTAAAAAAAAGGGATCATTTCTAGTTCTCAACTTATTTCAGGTAAAAACTGTAGTCAACTTGTTTCTCTAAACTCCCATTACTCTTTGTTTTGAAAAGGTTATAATTGGAATAAAACAAGGCTGGCTTAGAGCCAGGATCATGAAAGGTGTAATTAAGAAAGATTTCTGTCTACACACCCAGCAGGGCCATCCCACTAAGGGGAAAGAAAGGAAGATTTAAAAGCAATTGTGTGTTTTTCAAGAATAAAACAATAATCTACATCACACATTTTATATAATAAAAGGTAGCAGCTGACATTCTAATAAAGATACAAGCAATAATAAAGTCTCTGTGCTCTGCTTAAAATTTCAACAAATATACATACTCACTCATGCTGCTCTGAATGGACGAGAGGTTAACACTTATTTCTGATGTCATACCTGCCCTGACAACATGAATAAGAAGTGCAATGATTACCACCCCATGTGGTTTTATCCTTTGAATAATGTTTTCTTTCCACATTTTAGACCCTTACATTAAAAATTTAATCTAACAGATATAATTTTAATTTTTAAATAAAAGCCACTTCTCTTAGACAACAATAAGAATGTGTCACATTGCCTCTCTCAATTTCATATGAAAATGGGTTCACCCTATAGGAGCCTCACTGCACATGGCTGATGGCTGAAGATTTCATAGAGACTGTAGTAATGGTTTTGAGGAAGGCTTGTGGAATGTTTTGATTATTAAGGTGTTTCCCCAGTATCTTGCTGGTATAAAAGATTAAAACTCTAGAACCACTTTTGGGGCATATGTCTAGCATCTGATCTGAACTACAGTCCCAATCAATGCTGACTCAAGACTTGAAGAGAAATGAACATCACCAATAGCAGGTGCCTGAGAATGGACACTGAAAGTGCCTTTTCCTTGTGATTATACTACTCAGTGGTCCTTACAAGACCCTGAGAGAAAGGCTCACAACTTTTGAAGCTTGGCAAAGTCCCATAAGATACTTTATAACTGGCATTGTACCCTGTATTGCAGACTGGCCATTTTATAAACCATGCTCATCCATGAGAGCAAATGATATTTTTTTCTTTTTTTAATTAAATATATTTTATTGATATTTTACAGAAAGGAGGAAGGGAGAGAGAGAGAGAGCTAGAAACGTCGATGAGAGAGAAACATCGACCAGCTGCCTCTTGCACACCACCTACCGGGGATGTGCCCGCAACCAATGTACATGCCCTTGACCGGAATCAAACTTGGGACCTTTCATTCCACAGACCGACGCTCTACCACTGAACCAAACCAGTTTCGGCTGATATTTCTTTATTGTTCTTATCTGAGTTAATTTTTCTCTCAAACTTATCTATTGTATATGCATTGTTGGGGGAAAATAAATTTATTCTAGTCTGGTGTCTTCTCTGTGATTGAAAAGTTTCAACTTCCTCATTAGGGTAGATGTTGCTCTCCCTCATTAGAATATCATTATGAATATGGGGAAGGGGATTTCTGTGAGTTTGTGGTGACTAACAAATAAATCAATTCCACAGATATTGTTCTGACTGGCATCAGGCGAGCAACCCAGGTTCAAGTCCTCAGTGAGGGAGTTCTGGCTAGTTTTCTCTGTGCTCATTTAGCTCCCACTGAGTCAGGTCTCAAAGGTGTTGGTGGACATTGATGTCTGGGCATGTCTTTCACTCCATTGGACTGTCTGCTGTGGAGCCCTCAATCCTACTGCAAGGAATCTGCCCAGGAGCATGCCTTTTTGCACCATTAGTTACTCAACACAACACCCCACAGAGATACTTCGGCAAACCTGCTTTTCCCAACCATACTCCAGGAGTTAAAGGAGATTTAAGAGTGCTGACCCAGGTTCTTTTTTTTTTCTCTCCAGCCTCATGGCAATGCAGGGGTGATGAGATCACCTTGCAAGTTGGATTCCTAGAGCTCTTTGATTTTGACTTTCCTATCTAATTAGTCTCCTCCCCCCATGATTCAGAGAAGAAAGGTCATTATGGCATTTATTTCAAAACCTGCTTTCCCTACATTCCCATATTCTTCTTCCCATAATTCACTAGAGACCAATAGTGTTGGGTTTTCAACTTCCTCTTCCTGTCTGCATGGGACTTCCCCTATATCCTAGCCTCATAGAATCTCCATCATGCTATCTGTTCTCTATCCTTCCCAGGCTTCTAAGGGCAGGTTAAAATGTAGAGAGAGGAGACAAATACAGAGCACATAATATTAATATCTTTAAAATATAATCTCAATCACATTTGTAAAAATAAGAACTTTTGATAAGTAAAGCAAAGGGAAAGACGGTCCTAGCTCAAATAGTGAAGGGTAAATATTCCTTTATCCCTGTAATTTCTCCATCTGTCTACTACTGAGACCCATGGTGAAAAGGGCACCTTAGGGTTCACTCTGTCTTATTCTCCTTCACTATAAATTACTTGTGTATTCATTTAACTACTGCCCAGGAATTGAGCACAGGCATTGATTCCTAATACAAACCAAAAAATACTTGGTAAACAGCTGCTGCTCTGACATTAAATGGAACATCAGATCGCCACCCCATGTAACTGTATGCAGACTTCTTTTAGAAAGACCTGTTGGCTTCTTGCCCTGTGGTGGTTCCTTCCAAACTTTTAGTTATATTTAGAGGAACAGAGCTGGTTCTATATGTACAGTGGTCTATATAAGCTTCTCTCTTTTCCTTTGCCCTAACACATGTGTGGGGAATAGGATTTCACACTCTATTTCTTGGTCCTGTAGGATCAGAATCCTACAAGGAAACATCACAATGGAAAAGAATACTTAGAACAAGGTAGGTATCCTCCTCCTTTCTGACAGAAAATACATATGCAGGACCTGTTTCAGATCATGCACAACCTGAGATCAGGGAGTTTTTCATATGTGTTTATACAGACTCCAGGAAGAAAAGCAGCGAACAAGAGAACATTTAAAATAGATAGTCACATTCTAAAATCATGAATTCATTAAAATCAGTTTCTATTCAAAATGTATTTCTGTGTTTTTAAAAAAATATATTTTATTGATTTTTTTACAGAGATGAAGGGAGAGAGATAGAGAGCTAGAAACGTCGATGAGAGAGAAACATCGACCAGCTGCCTCTTGCACAACCCCTACTAGGGATGTGCCCACAACCAAGGTACATGCCCCTGACTGGAATCGAACCTGGGACCTCCCAGCCCGCAGACCAATGCTCTACCACTGAGCCAAACCGGTTTCGGTTAAATGTGTTTTGTTTTAATTTCAAGGATAGGTATAATGCTGGTACACTTAAAAAAATATATTTTATTGATTTTTTACAGAGAGGAAGGGAGAGGGATAGAGAATTAGAAACACTATGAGAGAGAAACATCAATCAGCTGCCTCCTTTACACCCCCCACTGGGGATGTGCCCACAACCAAGGTACATGCCCTTGACTAGAATCAAACCTAGGACCCTTTTATTCACTGGGCAAACTGGTTAAGGCTGCTGGTACATTTTTAAGTATAGTCTTGAATCTGAAGTGACATGTCCTTATTTCAGAATTGCCCTGCAGAATGGTCCACAAACACTGTCCCAGATGGGAGGTGGGTGCAGACCTCGCTAATGCTCATTATTTGTTTAAAGAGAAACAACCATCTTTTTGTGATTTGCAGCTCAACCCTGGATTATTTACAAACACCTTAAGCCAGCTCTGCCAGTAGGGTAACTATAGTAACTCTGGAAAGAAAAGCAGTAAACCAAAATTCTAGTAGAAAGGAAGCTACCAGCCTATTCCCTGAGAGTGGAGATCTTTTAGGAAGAAATGCTAGAGGCCTAAAATCTGCCTTTCATTAACAATCAAGCAAACAAGGACAACAACAAAAATGAGAGAACAAACAAAACCCTCCCAGCAGCCAAGGTAGAGGTTTGAGGAAACAAAAATTATCCTAACAGATACTGTTTTCTCACATTTGATTGATTGGATTAAGTGAGGGACATGTTAGATGTTCAAGTTTTGCTTGCTTATTTTAGAAGACAGTCTATGTATAAATAAGCTGTGGTCTTTTAATTCAATTTGTTTCTCATTAATAAGTAAGACCAAGAACATCTGAGTATAGATATTATTTTTAAAAACTCTTATTAAAATCATTCCAACTTAACTGCATTGGGGACTTTAAAGATCCAATAATTCACATCTCAACAAATGACCTTTTTGTTACATCCTTTTTTTAAAAAAAAAAACCTCACCTGAGGATATATTTTTATTACTTTTTAGAAAGGGGAAGGAAAACAGAGAAACATAGATTAGTTGCATCCTCTTTATGCACCCTGACCTAGTTATGTTCCCTCACTGGGAGCTAAACCTGTGAGCTTTTGGTATATGGAACAATGCCCCAACCAATTAAGCTAACTACCCAGCCAGGGCAATCTCCTTTCTGTGTATTTTTTTTTTTTTTAATTTATAAGACACTCAGGTACTTGCATCCTTTTAAACAAATCTTATGTAAAATAAGATCTTAAAGGACTACAATATTAATTTCTCAGTTTTAATCAATATACCATAGATCTGTAAGATATTAACATTAGAGAATAACAATTAAAAGGAACATGGAAATAATCTGTATGAATTTTGCAATTCTTCTTTAAATCTAAATTTATTTTAAAATGAAAAGTAAAACACTATAGCCCTGACTGGTGTGACTCAGTTGGTTGAGCACTGTCCCATACACTGAGCAGTCACTGGTTCCATTCTTGGTTAGGGCACATGCCCAAGTTTTTGGCTTAATTTTCAGAAAGGGGCATGCAGAAGGAAGCCAATAAAATCTATCTATCTATCTATCTATCTATCTATCTATCTATCATCTATCTATCTATCTATCTATCTATATTATAAAGGAATTAGCTCTTTGGAGTTAGAAGTGACCTGGTTTTTTACAGAGAGCAGGGCTCTAGGATTAGCTCAAGGCCACATGGTAGGCTTGCAATAGTCCCTGACTCGCAGCTCAGTACTTTTTCCCCTCCATCATGCTGCCTCTAGGAGTCATGGAGTCACTGCTTCTGCTTCACCTGAACAGTTTACTCATTGTCACTTGCTGGTACAAGTCCAGGAACCTCCCTTAGATGACTCTACTTTCCTAAGCCCAGAAGACACACCAGCATGCATATGCTGAATTATAAATCCAACTGTAAAGCCAGAGGCCAGGAGGCTCAGTCACCAAGTTCATTACCTGCCAACTCAATAGCCAAGGTCAATTCCAATCAGTAGCACAGAGTACAATATGGCACCATTAGATGATAAATGTGAAACTGATCTAGACTAATCAATCCACCACATTTCATCATCCTTTCAATTGACCAGAGATTCTCCCACAACATACCATCAAGAAAAAAAAAATTCCAAAGGATGAAGGGGCTAAATGATCACATTCTAGGGTCCTCACTCAGTTCAGGTTATCAAACATCTCCATGTTTTGAACAGGTGCAAATAAAACACCACTTTTAAAAATTGCATATTAAAATCATTTTATGCTTCCTATCAGAAAATTTTATTTCTAGCCCCTGTGGAAAATACCTATACCATATTTTTCGGACCATAAGACGCACTTTTTTCCCCCCAGAAGTGGGGGGAAAGCCTACACATATACTTAAAAAAAAAAAAAAGGTTTTTTTACTTGCCCGGCTCTGTGTGGTCTCTGTGTGCTTGCCCGGCTCTAAAATGGTTCTAAATGCTGCTGTTTACTTTACAGGGTTGATTACATGTGTTTATGACTGTGATGTTGGGTTTTAATGCACATAAAATATTTTAGGACACTATTTGTTTCAGAATCTTTTTTTCTTCATTTCCCTTCTCTAAAAACTGGTGCGTCTTATGGTCCGGAGCGTCTTATGGTCCGAAAAATACGGTAATTTTAGAATAGGCAACTACCTGAAGTCCTTATTTAGTTGCATTAAATTAGAAGTTTCATTGTAACTGTAGAGGTTTAACTTAAGGTAGGGGTGTCGAACTCAATCAGAGAAGGGGCCAAAATCTAAAATCCAGCCTAAATCGCGGGCCGAATGGTTTACTGAACAGTCATAAACTGTCATTGTGATGGAAACGCAGCGGAGTGCAGTGATGACAGCGCGGTGCAGGCCACATTGCAAGGCCTGGCGGGACGGATTTGGCCCGCGGGCCTTGTGTTTGACACATGTGACTTAAGGTGAGTTCCAGGGGTTCTCATAGGTTGTATATCAAGGAAGTGTGTTGATAGCAGTTTATGAGCAAATACTATGTTCTATGTCCTAAAATGGGCTAATGCTTGGAGAGTTGTCTTTATGTTTAGTGTGGGTTGGGTTTGTTTATAACTACAGAAATTTTTCTGTTTAAAGCAAAGTGAGCCTAAACCCAGTAACTCTTATATTTCTCAAGTCTTCCATGTAATGGAGAGCTTGTTCCATTGAAACAAGTCTGTATTACACAGAGAGTGCAGCTTCTTTTAGACAACAGTTATCTTTGGACAGATCAGCACTAATTACTGACTAGCTCTGCAAAATAATAATAATAATAATAATAATAATAATAACAACAATAACAACAACAACAACAACAACAACAACCCTGCTGCTAAGGAAGATGTGAAAACAAAGTGACCTGGGCCATCTCTTAGCTGGTCTGGAAAGGGCTTTTACATCACAGACCTGAGGATTCACTACACAGATAGTATATGTTCTCTCCTAAAACACAGGCCTCCTTGGGTAGATTTGCTTACAGTGTTTTTCCAAAGTGTGGCATGTGTACCCCCAGGGGTACAGGAAGACTTTGGTGGGGGTACGCGTTGCACAGGAGTTTGGTGGGGATATGCACTGCACTGTGCTTAGCTGCGCCTAATTCTATGTTCTCATGAGTATGAGGGGTACTCAGCGTTATGAAAATTATAGAAGGGGTACACATATGTCAAAAGTTTGGGAAACACTGGCTTAGAAGATTCCAGTTTTAGTGTCTAATAGGAAACATAGGCTCCAGCTAACAGATACTCAGTGACTTCAGACATCCAGAAGCCCCAATGACAACACTTATTCTAGTAAAATATAAAACCTCGCAGTATGGTGTATAATTTTAAAAATACAGCCCACTCCAGGTGGGGTTTTGCTAAGGGAAGGTTCTCATTCCCCACCCATTATCCTCTTCCTTTGGCCCAATTTATTTCCCTATATTCATCAAGACAAGACAGGCTTTGCAAGAAGGTTGTGGGTTTTGTAATGAGGCGAGACAGTCTCTACTAACTGGGAACATGTTTCTATTTAAGGAAACAAGCTCCAACCTGGTCTTGGCTGTTTTCAGAAAAGCACAGGTCTTGGGACTGACTGACTGCACTGTGAAACAGCAGATTGTATAATACAAATACAGTATCTCACGGCAGATGTCTTCCGAAGTAGTTATTCCATGCTAGCTAGCTACGATGATCTATGACCGCTTTTAGTTAAAAGAACTACAGGAAGTGAAGACAGCCAGCATTTACCGAACCTTTCATGGCTACAAGCATACAGTAACAATTAAATTTATATTTGTGTCATCATACCATGTTTTATGTTTTTGGAAAGGTGGCAGGAATGGTTTTTAAGCCAACTCTCTATCTCTGTTTGTCTATCTAGCTATCTGTCTGCCTGTATGTCTATTGTTCTTTTTGGTTTTCCATCGGTGGTGGTAAGTACACAACGTTGTAGATTCCTTTTCTGCTAAAGGCAGCCCCCGTATAGACACCTGAAGAGGAATGCCAACCAGTACATGGATTACCCACAGAGGTAGTTCTACCACATCATTTCAGGGAAAATAAAAATCTGCATTGCTTTCAGAGCTCAGCTTCTCAGAGACCCCACTCTTTGGGCTGACCAGCACCAATTACTCATGAGTTCTCTAACTGGGTAGGTTTTTGGTACCACAGAATACAGCAAGCAACACACACTGCAACAATCAATCCTAAACCTCACAATGATATGGTGGACAAGCTCTTCCTCCAAACCATCAATGTCAGGTCTTCAGAGAACATTTTCTCCTGGTTGCAGCTTACCTTCTCATTTCTAACTGCTCCGGTTTACATATTCATGCTGTGATGCTGTTACATTACACGGATTCAAAATGGATCATCAGCCGCAGCACAGAGAAAGGAAACAGATGCTAAATCGATGAATGCAAAGTCAGAAGCTTACCTTAGTTCCTTAAAGGGGTCTGCCCTGACGTTAGGTGTCTCTATTGATTTGGGGAACACGGTGCCCTCTGCTCCTGTAAACAAGAGAAGAAAGCAAACAGAAGTTGGAAACTGCTAGATGTGTTACCTGGGGGCACAATCAGCTAAATGCAGTGAGTCCTAGACACAACTCAATAACACACATACTTTTTTTTTTTGCCACTGGCTTTCGGCCTCCATAATAGGAGAGCATTAAATCAACTCATGCAAACAGCCTTTGAAAAAACAAGGAACCTCTTCTGAAAGTGTTCCTGCTGAGATCAGAGTGAGGCCATGAGGCAAATTCCATGCTGGCTTAAAAAGAAAGAATTAAAAAAGATGCCTAGAACTGGCACAGTCTGACGCTGGTCCCTCATAAACTATTCATAGTCACCCAAATGGAAATGTTTGGAAAAACAGCAGCTGAAGCCCTCAGAGTGCAGCCAGGGCACAGACCATAGAATACAACGCGTAGGCAGTGGCAGGAAAGCTAGATGGTGGAAGGCACCGTAAGACTGCGAGATATCTGCTTAATGACAATTTGGCAGAAGTTTTTCCAGTAAATAAAGTTCTACACTATTATTATCTGGGAAAGTTAAACACAACACTATGAGGGATCATTTGAAGTTCAGCACTTTTACACTCTGAGTATTATCATTGATCCCCAACCCAGTCTAGACATTTAGCTGTTGACTTTGCTATAAGCCTTTATCTTCACAACTTGTCAACGCCAGCTGAACCTTTCTAGCCATAAAGATTGTGATTATCTGATTTGTCTGCTCCCAAAGTGTTTTCAAATCATTTAAGTCTCAGTTTATCACAGACAATGACAGTGGATATTAGTTTTTCAATTAAACTTCGCTAGGCAATATCCTGTACTTTGAGGCAAATGTGTTTATTTTTTACATATTTGGTAGTTCTCTGATGCTATAAGAAGGGACAGAATAATATCTTTCATTCACACGTAAATTTCTAGAACCTCCTGCAATTATTATAGCATCTAAAAATCCTCCATTAACTGCTGTCATTCCAAATCCAGATTTATCCTGGCATACTGATGAGCCTAGGAGGATGAACTGATTTCTTTACTTTTATAGCAACCATGGAAATATTTCATCTTTCTGATATGAGTAAAAGACTATTGCAAGTAAAATAAAAAAATAATAACTGGACTTACCATTACATATAGTCAATTCAAAGAATATCCCAGTGAATAATAACTATTATTCTAAGCAAATATTTTGTGTGAGATAGGGACTACAAATATCTATTATTATTGTGGATTAGAGGTCGTTCATTTGGTCGCTTAGGCGCGCGCGCGCGCGCACGCGCACACACACACACACACACACACACACACACACATATATATATATATATATATATATATATATATATATATATATATATATATGATGTGGAATCTGAGACTCAGAAAAGTCAGGAAATTTTCCTAAGGTCACACAGCAAAGAGAGAGCGCCAAGACTTGAATGGAGCTATTTCAGCTCTGGAATGGATGACCTTGACTGTTATGACACACTATTTTTTTCAGCAGATTAAGTCCTTTCTACTTGCTCATCTTTTTATGAAATACAAATACCAATGTTATATCCTCAAGTAATACTTTCTACTTTCTGTCATCCCTCTTCTAAAAAAGTTTCTATGCATACTGAGATGAGTTTCTAATACTTTTCAAAAAGACAATTTTCAAGTACTATCACAGGTTTCTGATTTTCACATCGCTTTTCATTTTCCCAGAAACATCCATCAGCATCAGTTCCCTCATCCCACCTTCTCTACCCATTCTTGGATAATAAATTATTCTCCATTTTATTATTTCAAAAAGGTTTCTATTAAAGCCATACCTACTTATTCCTTCTTTGACACAATATAATTTACTAGCAATAAATGTTCATAAACAATTTGAGTGAAAAATCCATAAAGCCACTTCAGCTTTATTTTAAGTTCCATTTAATGTCCCTCAAAAATGATTTCATCAATGTGTTTCCATTAGCTAGTTCTCTGCCCAATAACTTAATTCCTCATAATCCATCAGAAACTTATAAAGCTTGTAACAGGATCTATCCAAAGTGTTTTGAATCAGCTCCATGGCTCTGTTTCCCCTAGTAGCACGGTAGGGGTAAACTCTTCAAAAAAATCTCAAATGCACTTCATTGTCATAGTGACAAAAGAGCCAGCTTCTTCTCTCTGGAAAGTGCACTCAAGTTTGAAGCTCATTTTGGTCATGCTTTCCCCTGTAAGTGTCCTGTATGTCAGGAGACTTAACATCTATTTTTCTCTCTGATGCTGGGCAAGTTAGATAACCTCTCTGGCCCTTGATTTTCCTTGTTTCCTATAAAATGAGGGTTGGGATGAGAAGTGTTTGAGCTAAATTGTTTTCTCTCCCAATCTAAAATGTCATAAAGTAACAATCTAACCAAAACATGATTGTCTTTAGCTACTTCCATTCTCTACCAGGAAAACAGAGCGATCCTAGAATATCAAAGAAAATCATTAAGGAAGAAAAAAGTAAAAGAAAACAGATTTTTGCCCACTGTAAACTGCATTTAACTGATAGAAATAATCATCAGAAAATAAACCTTCTAAGAGAATAAATGGTAGAGAGCAAAATCTATTGTAGATGAAACTAACTATAAAGATAACAACAAAACTTGATCATACCTCTTTAAAACTCAAAAAATCGGCTGAGAGAAATTCAATTTTATAAAAAATAGTAAACACTTAAAGTGCTTAACACTAAATAGCTATGAACTAAATACTGAAAGAAAAAAATTATATCTGCATAATTTGGTACAGGAAAATTGGATTTGACAGAAATTGGACACAACAGAAAAAATTTCAATGATTGAAATTATCAGTAAAATTGGAGATAGAAAAGTTTATGATGGATCAAACCTGTGTTATACATAAAGAAATTATTTCACACACAATAATTTTAAGGAAAACTAAAAAGTTCAGAAATGGTTTCAAGTGTACTGTTTATAAAATTGATTAAGGAATTAAACTAGCTTGATGAAATTTGCTCTGGTAAATTCTTTCTTGAGGTACATTCATTAATATTAGCATAATTATGATTAATGCTTCTGTATTAACTAATACAGGCTAAAAATCATTTTTGGTTTTTAATGGTGGGACCAAAATGCTCAACAAGTTTAAAATGCAAAGTTAAAATATCTGATGACCAATGTTTGAAGTCAAGGTGTATTAAGTTTTCTAATTCATGTTTCTTGGGTAGATATAACCTGAATGACAACCCTTAATAACAAACCATATTTTACTTGATAAGATAAGAATATGTTTCTCTACCAATATTAAATTATAAACAGAGAAAAGACGTCAATCTAAAAATTGGAGATAAGAAAATGGGAACGGAAAATATTTGATTTTCTGAAATATCAGAGACCTGAGAAACCAAAAACCTGATTTTTAGTGCTAATTTTGTATAAGCTCATTATATGACTTTTCTCAATTTGCCTTCTAGTCTTATTTCTCTGCTTACTATACAAAGTGGGGGTGGGGATTTGATACTTTGTAAGGTCTCCACCCCTGCTCTTTTACAATGCTCCAAATTACATAGTTGGATGATCCCAAAGGACCAGGAGAAGGGCATGGTGGGATTGATATACCCAATATTCAATTTATTTAAGAAATATGAATCCAGCAGGGGGCTCTAGGGGTGAGCTATTGGGATATGGAGCTCATAATCTAGTACAGTGCAGTGTACTCTCGCAGTGTACAATAAATTTAAATAATGAGTAATAATCTCACAAATGAAAACACATATTAGTTAAAAATGGTGATTAAAACTTGAAAGGAAAATCAAAGATGTCTTTGAAAGTATAAAACTGAGGGTCATTGCCCTAGCCAGGGTGGCTTAGGTGGTTGGGTGGCGTCCAGTGCACCGAAGAGTTTTTGGTTTGATTACCATTCAGGGCACATGCCTGGGTTGCAGGCTTGACCCCTGTTTGGGGGCTTGCAGGAGGCAGCTGATTGATATTTCTCTCCCACCCCCCCCCCCCCAAAAAAAAAAAACAATAAAAAAAAACACCAAAAAAACAAACACAACTTGGGATCATAGCCTGGTCTGGCAGGTAAATTTCCCTGAAAAGTGAAGTTTTGCTGATATTTGTTAAGTCATTGGGAACCAACTAGATAAGAGTGGGAAGTATTATAGTAGAAAACAATGCAAAGGTGACAGGGTTGGGAAGTTGAAGTTAATAAAGATCAGTATGGCCAGACTATGCTCAGCAAAAGTGAGCAGCTTGGGTGAACCCAGAGAGGTAAGTTGGCCCAAGTAATGCAGAGTCTTGTATGCCACAGCAAAGGCCTTAAGCAGGGGTTTGACTTTAGCCAACTGGCGTTTTTCAGAGATCACTGATGTGGCATGTTATGGTCTGCATGTGCGTATCTCCCTAAAATTCATCCGTTGAAACTCTACTCTTTAACAGAACCCAACCATGCTGGCACATCATAAATATATTTCTGATGTTTAAACTACCAGAATGTATGGCATTCTGTTACGAAAGCCTGAGCTGAGACTCTGTGTTATGGAAACGGTAACAGAAGAGAGTGAGGGTAAATAATATGGGTCAGGGAGAGAGACCGCGGTAGGCTAAACTAGAGAACTGGCAGTGAGAATGGAGGAAAGTGGGTGTATAGAAAATATTTAAGAGGGATCTAGTGACGTGTTGGGTAAGAGGGAGACTAAAGGATGACCACAGGGCCCATGAGAAGACCTGAAATTGATGTCAAAGCCAAATGATAAATGCTCAAAGCCAGCTGTGCCCATGGCAACCTAATACTTCTCCAATAAAATCCTGCTTATTTGGATATTTGGTATTTTGGTATTAAGAAATTGTCTTTACTTAATAAAAGAAGCTGTTATGAATCCAACTACAATTTTCTTATGAGGGTGCAGGCAACATGACAAATAAAATTTAAATTAAGCCTCCTATAGTATATACAAACAATATTTAAAAAACTATGAATATGTAATAATTCCTTGAATAATACAGATTGTTTTCTGTACAAGATAATTTTCTGGTTGCTCCAAAGAGTTAGTTAAACACATGTTCATATATCTCCCATTGTTTAAAAAACTTTATAAAATATATAAGATACTGGTTTTGCCTCTGTGAGTCCAGGCTAAAGAACATGGTTACATTTGGGTATTTAAATATTATGTCTAAGATCCATTTTCCTGGAAGCCAATTTCCTCTACAGTATTCTATCCATGGTAGGTATAAAAGAGTAAATTGCGGGAGAATTGATCACAGGAAATTCCTCAGAAACAGTGGTTTTATATTTAGTTCCTAACATAAACTTTTGACTTTCTCCTAATAGTAATATTCAGTAAAAAAAAAACTTTTTAAGGAAGTGAGTGGAAATATGTTTAGCCAAAGATATAAAATGAAATGAGTAATCAGTGAAGTTGCAGAGTTTACACAAATTTTAGGATTAAACGCTGTCAGCCTCTGAAACCCTTCCCAGATTTGAGCAATAAACAGATGCAAGACAGGAACTTTGAGTGGAAAATGTCACTTCAAGTAATTTAATCCCATTCTGTCTCCCTGGCTTTTGATGGTGTTTAACAAATCACCAATGCAAAAATGTTTGTAGTCATTTCCAGGAAACATAGCAAATATTTTCTTTTTAGGAATTAGGACAGATTCTCCTAACCTAAAAGTACAGATAATTAAATTCATTCAACAAATATTTAAGGAGAGCAGGTTTAGACTTTCTTCTTTATGGAATCACGAATTATTCTATAATAATAAAAGTATAATATATCAATTAGACTGGACATCCTTCTTGATGAAGCCAGGGCTGGGAGGGAAGCCTGGGTCCTGGGTGCCTGCTGGTGGTCGGAGGGAAGCCCAGGTCCCAGGTGCTGGAGGGATGCCTATGCTGGCAGCCAAGGGAAGGCTTACTCTTGCAAGAATTTCATGCATCAGATCTCTAGTTCTATCTAATAAAAGAGTAATTTGCAAATTGACCATACCTCTGCTACAACAACAAGCTACACCCACCAGCTAATCAGGAGCGAGTATTCAAATTAATCCAGCCAAGATGGCTACAGCCATGGAGCTTCAGCAAGCAGGGGACTTGAGTTTCCTGGTAATAGAGGAAGCCAATCTTCCCTGCCACCCTGGCAGGCCCAGGTATATACTCAAGGCTACAATGTTTCAATTATAGAAAATAAATAAATCCCAACAAAAATGGCGGCAGCCACGGAGCTGGAAAGAGCAGGAGGCTTGCATTGCCCCTGCCAATGGAGGAAACCAAGCTCTTGCAGCCCTGGCCTGCCTTGGCCTCCACTACAAAGTTTCAATTATAGAAGATAAATCCCAACAAAAATGGCTGCAGCCATGGAGTGAGCAGAAGGTGAGGCTACAAGGTTTCAATTATAGAAGATAAATAAACCCCAGATACCAGGGCCTCCACTTGGGTTGCTAGAGCATGACCAGCCTGAAAACCACCACAGACCCCTCGCTCAGGCCACCCCACACCCCAAGGGAACCCCCACCCTGATCCAGGACACCCTTTAGGGCAAACTAGCCACCCTCCGCCCATGTACCAGGCCTCTATACTACCTAATAAAAGAGTAATACGCAAATTAACCATCACTCTGCTCAAGCCACAGCCTCCAATCAATCAGAGCAACTATGCAAATTAATCCCAACCAAGATAGCTACAACCACAGAGAGCAGTTGAGAGGCTTGGGTTTCCCCTGCAATAGAGGAAGCCAAGCTTTCCACACACCCTGGTCCGCCTAGGCCTCCACTGAAGGATACAAAGTTTCAATTATAGAAGATAAGCAAAACCAAACAGAAATGGCTGCTGGCCACAGAGTGAGCAGGAAGCTTGGCTTCACTCCAGGCTACAAAGTTTCAATTGTTGAAGGTAAATACATTACAGATACCAGGGCCTCCACTTGGGTTGCTGGGTGGCGTGGCTGGCCTGCAAACCACCACAGACTCCTTGCCCAGGCCACACCACATCCCAAGGGAACCCCCACCCTGATCCGGGGCATCCTTCAGGTCAAACCAGCTGGCCCCCACCCATGTACCAGGCCTCTATCCTATCTAATAAAAGAATAATATGCAGATTGACCATCATTCCAACACGCAAGATGGCTGCCCCCATGTGGTCAAAGATCCTGCCCCCATGTGGACACAAGATGGCCACCACAAGATGGCCAGCAGGGGAGGGGAGTTGGGAGGCACCAGGCCTGCAAGGGAGGGCAGCTGGAGGCAATCAACCCTGTAGGAGAGGGCAGTTAGGTGTGGCCAGGCTGGCAGAGGAAGGAATTTGGGGGCAAACAGGCTGACAGGGGAGCAGTTAGACATCAATCAGGCTGGCATGAGAGTGGTTAGGGACAATCAGGAAGGTAAGCAGTTGGGAGCCAGCAGTCCTGGATTGTGAGAGGGATGTCCAACTGCCTGTTTAGGCCTGATTCTACCTGGATCAGGTCTAATCGGGTAGTGAGACATCCTTTGAGGGGTCCTAGATTAGAGAAGGTGCAGGCTGGGCTGAGGGACCCCCTGTATGCACGAATTTCATGCACAGGGCCTCTAGTATATATATATATATATATATATATATACACACACACACACACACACACACACACATATATAATATGCATATATTATTTGTGAACATGCTATCTATGGTAGGTATAAAAGAATATATATATACACACATACACATATACACACACACACATATATATACATATACATAGATATGTGCATATATATATTCAATAGCCACCTCAAGTATGTATCCATTCTATGTCTAATATATATACATATACACACACACACACACACACACACATATACATATATATTTTTTTTCAATAGCCACCTCAAGTATTATAGCTATTCTTTTTCTATAAATATTTAGTCATTACTTACTATGTGCACAGCACAGTGCTAAGGCAATATTCAGTGTGAAGAGCAGATCTATGTCCTTATGAAGTTTTATTATAGCTAGATAGACAAATTTAGAGAACACATTTAAATTGATTTTTAATAAAAATGTTTATAAATCATACATTCCCAATGGGGTGATGTAGTTAAGGGTATAAAACTGGTTCTTGGGGGACCAAAAAAAGAAATCTCACTCTATTAATGTATAAAGTACAGATATACAAATAGTACATGAGTAGATATACAGTATATATGATACTAAAATCTCACTGGAGGAGAGTAAATTAAAACAAACAAACATATGAAATAATTCACTAGAAGAGCCATATTAGCAAAAAGGTTGAGAAAGTGTTGTAAATGCTGTGAGGTCTAGGCAGGGAACTGATGAAACATGGAGGAGGGGATGTGTGTTGGCATGGGAGGATCTGTAAGGCTCCTCCGGGGAAATGGAATGAAGCTGCAATCTGAAGGAGGTGTCAGTCAGGCAAAGGGTTTAGATGGAGATGGGTGGAGAGAACTTGTCAGAAAGGAGGACATGTGTGGAAGCCCTGAGACAATAGGCAGCACGCTCCCTTTAAGGGATAGCAAGATCATTGTAACTGACATAGGAGGAGCAAGACTGGCATAAGAGGAGACTGGTGAGGTAGTCAGGGGCAAGATCATGTAGAAACATGTAGGCCACGTTCCCGTCTGACAGACTTTTGGATTGATATTGCTAGACAGAAGGAATCTGGTCCCTTTATGACATTGTTAATGTGCTGCTCCAGCTCTGGACAACTTATATCCAATATTTTTATTATGTAATGAAAATAAGCCCTTAGCCCTGGATGTTTGGTTCTGTTGGTTGGAATGTCATCCTGTACACCAAAAGGTTGAGGGTTTAATTCCAAGTCAAGGAGCATATCTAGTTTGCAGATTTGATCCTTGATGATGTTTTTCTCTCATTTCTTTCTCTCTCCTTTCCCTTCTGTCTAAAGTCAACAAGCATGTCCTTGGTTAGGATTAGTAACATGGAAAATATGGAATTTAGCAGCATGGAAATCACTTATATCACAGGAGCTATTCTATAAAGAGCTAGAAACAGACTTTTGCAGGCAGAGGAGTAAGTGGGAAGTGAAGAAATGGTTATGGCAAGAGTCAACATTTTTTGGACAAGAGATATCTAGTAAGATAACTGAATATTAGATATTGAATATTAGACATTAAAGATGAAGCTATGGTTAGTAACCAAACTTTTATGGGGTACCAGTCTACTCAGGCCAGGCAGAGTCCCAGGTGCTCAGTTGCCTGGATTGCAGGCACGCTTAATCGACATATGCGGATTCATTAGGCTGGGATTTTAATAGACATGTACATTTATATTTTATTCATTTTTCACAGAGAGGAAGAGAGAGGGATAGAAAGTTAGAAACATCGATGAGAGAGATCAGCTGCTTCTTGCACCATCCCCACTGGGGATGTGCCCGCAACCAAGGTACATGCCCCTGCCCGGAATCGAACCCGGGACCTTTCAGTCCACAGGCTGACACTCTATCCACTGAGCCAAACCGGTCCTGGCAAGACATGTACATTTAAATGAGAGTGTAATAAGTTCAGGGTTAGTATAGGAAGACTGTGAAGATGAATATGACACTTAAAGACTTCTAGACTCATTTTCCAGGAATGGAGATAGTAACACTTCCCTCCTAAAGTTATAGTGAGGATTAGAGAATGTATATTATAGATGGTGGTATGTGTGCATGGTACATCAAAATGCTCAATAAATGGCAGATAATATTTATGATAATGGAATCGAGGATGTTGATTATAATGATAGAAGATAAGGCCAGAAAAAACTGAAGGATGTCATTCTATAATCCGAATGTTAACAACAGAGAAGAATAAAATAAGACGTGTTTCTAGCAATTTAACTGAAACAACCATGCCTTCAAGGTGTGCATTTTAAATACTTGTGTAGCATGTGAAACCACAAAGCAGCTTAAGATTCACGTATAAAAAATATCCTGGCAAGACATGAAGAGACAAGTAGTTTAATTAAACAAACTCTACTCGAGAAACCAACAGACCAGAACTCATGCTCGGTGTATCATTAAGCCCAAACTGGAAAAAATAAAAGGAATCAACCAAGCAGCAAGCAACCTCATTTCGGTTTCTTATAACTACATTATTTTTGATAGTAAATAAAGCCACAGAGTAAAACAAATCATTTCAACTCATTGGCTGTGTATAACATTGATGGAACAAGGCAGCACGGAGTTAGGATGGTCTATGGACAACAGAGCAACAGCAGCAAGCCAAGAAGGCTGCTTGACATGCACAGCAGAGCTGCACAGAAGGGATACGCCTTGGTTCTCAAAGATGATGAATGCACTGCGTGTGTTATGAGTAAGATGAATGCAGCCCTCGGCCCACATTCCCCTCCAAGTCTCTGTGGGACAGGTGGCCAAAATCAGAGAGAGGGAGGACTTGAATATGGGTACTGTATGATTATGGACAGTGCGAATGAGTTAAGGAGAGCATGGTTCTGCCTGGCCTTCTCATGGGAGTAAGGGTTAAATGGAAGTCCTGAATACACTGCTTCCTTGATCAAGATCTCAGTTCTCAAGTGCCTCTCTCAGTGTGAGAGCAATCAGGACTCAGAGAGAATCAATGGATGCGGGTGAGACCTCAGAAAACATGGGCATGATTTTAAGGGGTTCTTGGTCGTTGAAAAAGAAGTAGAAAGCTTTGTTCCTGTGGCTTTGCAGGTGGGGGGGGCGACGCCTTTCTATGGAGAAGAAAATTGAAACATTAATTGAAGACCTTGGAGAAGCACTGTCTATAAAAAATAATTGGAGAAACTGATAAAGCCATTTACAGACGCTGACTTGAAAAGTGAGAACCAGCAAGTTGAAATCTTAGTAAACGTGCTGCCTGTTCCAAAGCATTAAAACACTTACATGATTTCATTTTAGAATACAATCTTATTATGAAAGCAAGCCTCAAAACGAACATACTTTGCAGGTGACTTAAAGGGTAATTTTAATGATAGGATTTTTACCTCCTCCGCTGACTTTCTCTCCCGTGTAGCCAGCGTGTCACTTATCAACATCCATTTCCCCCTGCCAACAAAATGCCAGTATTGTTCTTGAGAGCAAAGTACCCAACAAAATAGTCACTTTCCCACACTTCGGGTGATGATATGCCACAATTTGGTCTAATGAGATGTAGGTAGAAATCTATTTGGGAAGGGCACTGGGCAAACTTTTACATCCTCAGAGGAAGGTACAGGTGTGACTGGTTCTACTGTTCTTCTTTCTTCCTACCTGAATATCAACGTAATATCTGGAGCTGTAAGAGCCTTCTGACAATGAGACAAAGGCCAAAGACATTTCAGACATGCTGATCCATACAGCACTAAGCACCGGCAACCGTCCCCCAGGCAACTTCTTATGGGAGAAAAATAAATCCCTATGTATTATTTGTTTAAGCCACCTTATGGGAATATTGTTACTCAGTGTTACCATTCTCCCCAAGACCAGAGAGAAAGGAGCAAATGGACTCTTAAGAGGGTCATACTTATCACTTAATCCATTTTGCCATATGTCAACTAACCAAAAGTTGAAAATCACTCTTACTGTACCTTTATGCTATACTGTAGTATCCTTTGCATCGATTGCTGAGTAGGATTGGGTTTTTCCCTTCCTGGACTTTGCTCATAACATTCTCAGGTAGAAAGTACTTGTCTTTCCTTTTCAGTGCATCAGGTCCTTGAAGGCCCAGCTCAAATGCCACCTGCATAGTGAAGCCTTCCCTGGCCCTCTTCTCAGTTATCCCTAATTTCTCCTTCCTTCGTGCTCCTGAAACACACAACTGATATCTTGGTTGAGCACTTATTTCGTTGTAGCTTGTGAGATGGTTCACTGAGCGTTGTTTTCCCTTTACCAGAATGTAAGCTACTTAATGTTGAGGACCATGTCCTGGGTATTTTCGTGCTTTTCTAGACAAATAGCTAGACACAGACTTAGATGTTCTTAATTTAATTTCACATAAGCAGGAACAGCTGCAGAATGAAAAAGAAATTTCCAGAGGGGAGAGGTGTGAGCTGGTCAGCATCAGCTGTACTGCACCGTCAAGGACAGTTCGTGATGAAGGCTGTAGCTACAAGGTCTCGGCCAGTTAGACTCCTACCAGCAAGCTCTCTCCTAACCTCTCCAATTTACTGCAGTCAATGCAAGGCCCTGGAGTTCATGTGGGACAGGTTTTTTGTCTGGTGTACAACCTATGGTGAATTCTGTTTCCTACAAAAGAAAGCCTACCTTTTGAACATGATATGATCAAGGCTTAATCCACCTCCTTAGCTTTGTCTGTGGCTTGATAATTTTTTAAAGTATTGATTTGTTTTGTGATTTCCAAAATTGTTTCTCCCTCTGGTCTGGGTTATTACAGCTTTGCATTCTTGAAGAAATTCTATCTTATCATCCCTTGCAATTTAAGAAATGAAAGGTGATGGTTTGCCTATATGGGCATTTAGAATTGCTCTTTTGAAATTATTATTTTTCATAATTATTTTAAATAAAAATTCCATCAACTGTTGGCTTATGGGAAATGTTCAAGATTCTAACAAGAACAATGATCAACTGTAACCTTAATACTGACTGTATTATGTTACTCAATCATTGTAATGACACACAAGTCAGACATTATTCATACATCCATTTTGCAGATGATTAAACAGGCTCTGTGAGAGGTAATTAATTTTTCAAATGAAAATAGTTAATTTATTGATGTTTGTTTCCATAAAGTAAAATATATTTTTATGAGTTTTGACAAATACAGAGCCATCTATCTACCTACCACCATGAGTAAAGAGCACATTGTATTACTCTGAACATTCCACTGTGCTGCCCTTTTTTGTCAGTCTCTTCCTTAAGCCCTTGCTCCTGGCTCTGACTGTTCTTAGGCCCAGTCTACACGGTCACCTTTTCTAGATTGCTATATAAACAGAGTCATTCATTATGGAGTTTGGGGTTTTGTTCCTTACACTGAGCAAAATGCATCTGAGATTCCTGATGGAAGGTTTTCAGTGGATCAAAAGCAGAACTGCCTTAAATCAACAGTGACACCTGCCCCCTGTCAAGACCTAGTCTTAGTGGAGAGCATGCTGGCTCTCCTCCAGGGAAGGGGAAAGAGAAGAGGCCTGGGAAGGAAGCCAAGGAGAGAGGCAGCTTTTGGCCCTGATTTAGAGGAACTGAGAGAGCTAAGGTCCATTGAGGACCAGAGTCATCCCTGGGGAAGTGCCAAACTCTCTGAGGACACATGCCCTGAGAAGACTGGACCCTCATCACAGGGGCCCACAGCCTCTGCAAATGTCCCTAGGTCTTCTCTGCAACATGGACATTGAGAGTTAATAGGATGGGAAAATGAAGATATCAGAGGTGATCCTTAGCATTAGTAGGTGTGTTCATATTTTCTTGACACCACCTACACTTTATTTCTTTGATTCTTGAGCAACCCAATAATGATGGAGACAGAATTTACTCATATAAGGCCCCAGAGTCACATTTAGGGAATAAAAGTCATATTAATACCTGATGTCTATTAAGTACTTATTCTTTTGCCAGGCATTTTTCTAAGCATGTTACATGAATTAACTCATTTAATTCTCACCATATCTCTATAGGGTATGTGATATTATTATCCCTCAATCTGTAGATGACAAAGCTGAAGCACAGAGAGCGAGTGTCTCGGCCAAGATCTGAACCCAGGCACATATAGCTGCAGAGGCCCTGCTCTTAACTCCCTGCTGAATGTGTGATTTCCTCCATCATGAGTTTGGGAATTATGAGTCATATTTAGAATATCTCCCTCCCTTTGAAAAGCCCACCTACAGTACTAATGACTGGTTGTGTACATTGTACTCACAGCTGCCATGTACATTCTGTTTGAATTGCTACCTGTCCACATCTGACCAATAAGATGCTAACTTATTACTGAAACTCAGCAATACAGAGGGCAGTGTCAACACATGATGGGTACTAGACAATAATAACCAATACTTACTGGGAATCATGCTCAGTGCTTTTACAGGTACAATCCTTTCATCTTCAAGAAAACCCAAATGAGTTGAGAAATATGAGGACTAGGCAGAATAAGTAATAACTACTGTTCAGTGCAAGTTAGTAATAGAGCTGGGATAAGAACCCAGACAAACTATTGGGTCGGCAAGTAAGTAATTGCGAATTTTTTAAAGAAAATCAAAGACAATTTTTTCATGGAACTAAATAACTTTATTCTGTAATGTATTGCCCATTTTGATCAATGACCTTTTGCCATCTTTCAGGCAGCATCATAATCCCACGTTCAAAAAACTTCTGGTTTTTATTAGCAAAAAACTGAATCAGGTACGATTTGACATCATCATCATTATTGAAATTTTTACCATTCAAGGAGTTTTGTAAAGATCGAAACAAAAAGTAATCAGATGGTGCAAGGTCAGGACTATACGGTGGATGTGGCAAAACATCCCAACCAAGCTCCATTAATTTTTGCCGAGTGACCAAAGATGTGTGTGGCCTTGCATTGTCATGATGGAATACAACACCTTTTCGATTTGTCAATTTGGGCCGCTTTTCTTCAACTGCATTGTTTAATTTCATTAGTTGTTCAATGTAGACATCAGAATTGATCGTTCGGTTGGGTGGTAAGAGTTCAAAGTAGACAATTCCTTTGTAATCCCACCAAACTGATAACAAAACCTTCTTTTGATGAATATCAGCTTTTGATGTTGTTTGAGTTGGTTCACCTGGCCTGCTCCACGATCTTTTCCGCTTGATATTGTTGTAAACAACCCATTTTTCATCGCCAGTTATCAGTCGTTTTAAAAATGGATCATTTTCATTATGTTTCTTTAGCAAATCGCAGCTGCTAATGCGTTGCGTTAACTGTGATTCTTTCAGTTCGTGAGGAACCCATGTATCGAGTTTTTGAACATAGCCAAGTTGTTTTAAGTGATTTTCAATGCATGTATGTGATACATGAAGCTTCTCTGCAATCTCACGTGTTGTACTGTGACAGTCCGAATTGATTATTGCTTTGATTAGGGCGTCATCAACTTCAACTGGACGACCAGAGCGTTTTTCATCTTTGAGTGAAAAATCACCAGAACGAAATTTGGCAAACCAATTTTGACACTGCCGTTCTTTTAAGGCTTCGTCACCATAAACAGCACATAACTTTTTATGAGCTTGCGATGCGTTTTTCCCTTTGTGGAAATAAAAAATCAAAATATGACGAAAATGTTCCTTTTGATTTTCCATTTTTCAACGAATGCCAAACGAAAACTACAAAACAGATCAAAAAACTTTTTTTACTGATTAACAGCTGAATAGCCAACTATCAAATAACAAAATGTGTTTTACATTTTTACTACGTCTGCAAACCTAAAAATTCAACTGAAGCCATATATGTGTGAAACCCGCAATTACTTACTTGCCGACCCAATAGTTTTCCAGCTCACATTTTCAACCTTCAAACATACACTTGGGGCTGGCACCTATGCTGAAGTAATAGCATCTCAATGAGAAAAGCATGGCAGAGCAGCATGGCAGAGCAAAGAAGAGAGGTCCCAAGGCCCATGAGCAGCAGAGGGAATGCCTGCATCCTCGAAGCAGAGCTTCCCTCTGCGGATCTCATAAACTGGACTGAATGTAGATAAGCACTTGTCCATACCCCACATCCCACAGACAGATAGTGGGGAATGTGACTCAGGTTGGCCAATCAGAATATCCAGTTCTCCAGAAACAGCAATTGCTCCAAGAGGATGCAACCTAAGCCAATCAGTTCTTTTCAAGGATTGTGATGGCTGCACGAACAAGGGTGTTCCTCTCTCTCCCCCTCTGAGATAATGTCTACTAAGGATCTGAGAGAAGGAAACGCACTCAGGGGCAGAGATGTTGAAAACAATAAAGTTGCCATATCTGGAATTTTCAATGAACTTAGTGAGCAAGTTCTCATATTTCTTATCTAGAAAGTGTTTTCCCTTAAAACCCAATTAGTTTTGCTTTCTGTCACTTACAATTGGAAGCACTCTGAGTAATGTGTGTTTTTTTTTCTCCTTGAGGGTGGAGGAAACTAGGCCATGACTGCTTGTCCCTCACACTCCATATCACTGAAGCAAAGAGAACTGTTCTCTGGAGCCTGCAAACAAATCTGTCGTTTGAAAGAGATCATTATTACTATGCAACTCCACTTAAAACACCTGCTCCACACAAAAGGGGACTCCACAGGGCAACAGCAGCCAGTCAATTCTCATTATTGGATGATAGCTATGAAAGTGAGTATGCTCAGAAGGTATCCTTCTGGTCTGAATATCTGTAAGACACCTTTGAGGGCATTAGCATCTCTCTCTCACACATGTGCATGCACATGTGAGCGTGCACACACACACACACATGCACACGCCAGAGCCAAGCCCATTCTGTGAGCTGTGTATAGCTTCTTTTCTATACTCAGTGCCAATGTCACACAGTAAGAAAAAAGTAGTACCTATGAGGCCTGCATTATTCAGTGCCAAAGAGTATGCTCTTAGATAATGAACTGATTATCTTCTAAAGGAAAAAAAAAAAGGGGGGGGGGGGAGAGACAAGTGTCAAAACCAAAATCTGCCAAGCTTTATAGCTCTATTTGGGTATTTGCTAAGTGTATCGTGTTCTGCTTTGTCCATCCAAGTGACAGTTAATCAATACTAATTTGATACCAGTTGATTCTTCCCTTTCCCTAAACAAGACTTAAGGTATACTATCTATGGATATATTTTATCCCAGGCTGAAAATCCATATGCTTTAATACAAATGCATTAAATCTCTTTTTAAATGGAATACACTGAGGTTATAAAGATGTATAAAGATGAATTACCAAGTTGTCCTGAAAAAATGCCTTTCTAATACATTATGAAAATGTTTCAGCTTTGAAGGCAGTAGTAAGTAGATCAGGCATTTCCCATTACTTAAAATCTGATCTATATCCCAGTCTCTAGAGGCACCTATTAAGTTAATGCTCAGAGTATCATATGGACATACTACCTTTCCTGGGCTGGGGCAGTTGGATTTTTCATTTATATTTTCCTCTGTTAGTTTTTTTTATAGCTTTATTTCTCCCTTCTGTCAATGTTTCTTTAGTACCTGCTGTGGGTTAGGCAATGTCCTGGGGGTTAGGCAATAATATTATACTATTAAACAATAGTATAATATATAATTATATTTTTGGTGAACAATAGTATAAAATATAATTGTGAACAATAGTATAATATCAACAGACCTCACAATTTGTCCTAGTATTTTCCCTAGTCTTCTGGGCGGGTATACACCTGCTCTCTAGCCTTCTTCTCCTGGATCTCAGCCTGCTCATATTACCAGAACTGGGTTAAAACAGCAATGACAATCTTTGAATATCACTTTCCAGTTTGTGGGATTTTCATACCTACTTTTTAATTCTCATAACTACCTATATGAAGGGTGCAGGGGAGATGAGCATAAGTGACTCATTTAAAGTTGAGCATCTAACAGGTTCAGGACTATGACTTATTATTATAGCTGGTAGGCTATGATAATATCTGCCTGAAAGTGTTGTAAAGCTTCAATGAGAGAACATAGGTAAAGCATTCAGAACAGTACCTGGCACACAGTAGGATTGTAATAAATGTTAACTAGGATGGTGACAGTTTTGTCTAGAAACATACATAATCCACTGATAGTGTTTCTGTTCATATTTTGGTGCCTGCATTTCCCACCCATCCATCATGTATTTTTTGGGGGGTACTACAGGAGATGCTAAGGATTTAGTGTGGAACAGGCCCATGCTTTCAACACTTCTCACAGCCTAGGAGAGATTTTCAGTCTTTAGAATTTCTATGTGGTACCAGATTTCACAGACTCAATGATGAAAAAACAAAAACAAAAACAGAACCATAGCCCAGACCAGGGATTGGCAAACCACATCCCATGTGCCACATCTATTCTACAACCACTTGCAAATAAAACTTTGTAAATAAAGTTTTATTAGAACATAGCCATTCAATTTGCTTACATGCTGTCTGTGGTTGCTTTGTTACTACAATGTCTTGAGTTGACAGTTGTGGCAGAGATTCCGTGGTCCACAAACCTAAAACACTATCTGGCCCTTTATCAGAAAAAAAAGCTCTGGCCTGGGTTATCACAGTTTTGCATTCTTGAAGCTATTCTGTCTTATCATCCCTTACAATTTAAGAAAGAAAGGTGATGGTTTGCCTATATGGGCATTTAGAATTGCTCTTTTGAAAATATTATTTTGCATAATTATTTTAAATAAAAATTCCATCAACTGTTGGCTTATGGGAAATGTTCAAGATTCTAACAAGAATGATCAACTGTAACTTAATCTCGACATATTCCTGTATTATGTTACTCAATCATTGTAATGACACACAAGTTAGACACTATTCATATCTCCATTTTGCAGATGATAAAACAGGTTTTGTGAGAGGTAATTAATTTTTCAAATGAAAATATTTCATTTATTGAGAATTCAGTATATCTCAAGCATTGTGATAAACTGAACATGGGCTGTCTAACTTAATCCCCATAGTGACTGTTGAGAAAAGTAGGACTAACACCCGCCATTCCCCCTCCTCTTCATTGTGTATAAAAGAATCAGGTTACTGACTTGCTTATAATAATCCCATTTTAAGTAAATGAGGACACCAAGATTTGATACCAAATTCTGACTAAGGTTTAGAAGGTCAGTGATCCCTGCTAAAACTGATCCTGTGATTCATTCACAAGAACTTCTCTCCCCCCACTTCCTCCCATCCAATCAAAGTGAAGCCTGAATGCAGATTCCTCAAATACTCTAGTTATCTCCTTTCTATGGTTTGATGATGAGAATGGTAAAAGAGAAAGAGAAAAGCTGTGACAGTGATGCCTTCTGCTCAAATGTAAAATCTGCTTTAGCTCTCAAAGATGCCTGATCCTAATTATTTCTTGACTCTCATATTTAAAATGAACTCTAGTCCACACTCTAGTTAATAATGGAAGATAAGTATTGGACCTCCTACACATTAAGAAATATTCTAAATGAGGAGTTACCAATGGGCTACTGAAAGTGGCTAAAGACATTTCCAACTGACACCCTTTACATCTCAAACTTCCAGTCTTTCCATATCCTGCATTTTGATAACTGACTTTTGACTTTTGTCACTTTTTCTGTGTAAGTGATGGAATACATATTGTATACATTTTGGTTCTACACTTTACCAAACCATGACACAGCTTTAATTGTATAGTACTGTGCTCATTAGAATCTGGGTCTTTTAATCCGCTGTTTACTTCTTCGATTACATGTTGGGGAATATGTTAATATTGTAAATGTGTTTACATTGGGGCTCTCATCTTGGTTTTCCCACCAAACTTACTATAATTCTAAACCTTTTAACTGTTCTGGGCTTAGTTTCTATGTCTATAAAATGGGCACAATTCACTGCCCAATATATGGCTCAGGTTTGTCATGATGACCAAATGAGAGGGGAATGAACTTTTAAATTAGCAAACACAATAAAATGCTAGTTATAAGTGGTGCCACTCAGGAAATACCACTGTATAAAATATAGACTACCTTTTAATCTTTAAAAACTGCCCTCTTATAAGCAGGACCACTAAAAGATAGATCAGTGAATTAAATGTAATTAATTTTAGATTAAAGACAAGATATAGCTCCAGGTCTACTAAACTCTAGGTCTTCAAGGTTCCCAAAAAGTCCGACTCCAAGGTTCAATTCTAGGGGCACTGGACACTAACACATCAATAAACCCAGTTTCTTTCTTTCTTTTTTTTTTCTTTTTCCTTTTAAGAGTCTTATTATTCAGATAATGCAAAAATTCCTTCCAGATTTTCATGACAAATAGAAACAGCTCAAGGAGAAGACTCACTAAATTGATGAGGCTGACATTCCCCTAATCCATTACAGCAAAGGACTTTCTGAAACCCAGGTACCCCATAGAAATCATGCTCTCGCTAGGCAATTGATCATAACTTGAGAAATCATTTCAGGAGTGGGCCAAATCAGCCTTAAAGGAGGTAAAGGAAATGCCATCGCTTTTGGCACAACTCAGAACATTAAAGAAATAGATCCAACTATGAGATCACTCCTGTGTTACTGCAGCAGCCTACAAGAGGTGCTTTCAACAGCTTACACACATCTTAGCATTAGCCACTTGTAATGCCTGGGATGGCAGATGCGACCCATTCTTTGCCTCAATAAGAGCAGGTTTTTGTAACTGAGGAAACAATACAGTTCTCCCTGCACCGCCCCCCCCCCAAAAAAAAAATAGTGTGGAACAAACATAAAAAACAAATAATGACATAGACATGAAGGGTACAAAACAGTGCTAAAGGTATATTAGTGTTTAACAAATGTCAATAATGTGGTAAATGTCTTTTAAACTCTATTTAAACTCCAGGATTGCACACATAAGGGAATGGGCATCCATCCTATATGATATGCAGAATTTTTGCTATATCAAGGAAGGGCACTTCCCATTAGAAATGTCTTTCTCAAGATGCCACGTTCTTTCTCTCACAGACAAAAATAGGTTACCAATCTGCTTTAAATGAGAAACAGATTCAAACCTCTACGTGAGTCACTTCTGTTTGACCCATTCCAATTAGCAGTCTCCTACAGAAATCCTATCTTGAGTTTCCTTGGTTCTGCCACTACTTGGGATTCACCCCATCCTTGGAATTGGATGACAGAGCTCCACATGAAACGAGACCCTTTCATCTAGCCCATGATGTTAAATATGAAATTATATGGACATACTTCAGGGTTTGGAATAGTTTTCCATTTGTGTTATACTCTACCTGAATCTTCAGGTTACCATAGAGATTGCACATAGTAAGTGCTCACTAAGGACTTACATTAAGACAGGGGCCTCACCTGGGGACATTAGACATCAGGGAGTCATGCATAGATTTAGTAGGCCTATGAACTCCGAAGGGGTAGATTCTGCATCACTATTTTCTTTCTTTTGAGTTTTTAAAATTTATTTTTATTATGATGAAAAACATAATTTTCCATATATATATTTTTAAAATTATAGTTCACATTCAATATTATTCTGTACTAGAGGCCCAGTGGACAAATATGTGCACCACTGGAGTCCCTGTGGGATTGGGCTGAAACTGGCTCTCCGACAGCCCCTGAGGGGTCTCAGATTGTGAGAGGTTGTAGGCCAGGCCGAGGGGCTCCACTGGTGCACGATCAGGGCCTGGGAGGGATGCAGGAGGCTGGCCAGCTGGGGAGGTACTGTGAGAGGCCTCCAGGGCATTTTCAGCCCATCTTGCTCAGTCCCGACTGGCCGGACTCCAGCAGCAAGTTAACCTATCAGAGTGTCTGCCCCTTTGGTGGTCAGTGGACATCATAGCGAGTCGTTGAGTGGCCTATTTATCTTTCTTTGACTGGCTTATTTCACTTAGTTAGCATAATGCTCTCTAGGTCCATCCATGCTGTTGCAAATGGTAACAGTTCCTTATTTTTTATAGCAGTGTAGTATTCCACTGTGTAGATGTACCAGTTTTCTAATCCACTCATCTGTTTAATGGGCACTTAAGCTGTTTCCAAATCCTAGCTTTTGTAAATTGTGCTGCTATGAACATAGGGGCGCATATATCCTTTCTAATAGGGGTTTTTACTCATCTTCAACTAAATCTAGCATATCCTTTGATTAGAATGCAGAGTGTGACCTGTAGAAATGATCACTCTGGGACTTGGTCATCAATGGAAATCATAGATGGTCTCATACCAGAGTTGAGCTGCTGTGTACATCTCAAAATATCATTCACCCTCAACTACTAGATATTTTTAGATGTTTATAATAAAGAAACATAATATCACAGATGTATATATGTTGATAAATGTATGTCATTTGTTCTCTTTGGTAACCTTGTGCATTTTGTATAACAGGTTAAAATATAATTCTGAGAAAGGGTCCACCGTCTTCATTAGCCTAATAAAGGGGTCCATGGCAGGAAAAAGGAGAAGCACTCCTTCAGAATGACCGCCTAGCATAAACATCAGGCAGGTGTGTTCAGATCACAGTGCATGTCTTAGGACTTTCTGCCTCCTTCCCAGTGGTGCTTGGAGGAGGACCACACTCAAAGCATGGGTCCTACTCGCTGTTAGTGAGAGATGGGGTGACTTATGGAGGTTGGAGTATCCTTTTTTTTTCATATCCTGAGGACTTTTAAGGATGGTTTTGGGAATTATATTTGATGACAGCAACAAAATATACAAGTATTCTGGTCTAACTAAATGCTACTGCTCAGAGTGTGATCATAATCCAGTGTTCTAGAATTTCATTAGCTCCTGTGTGTTAGCCCACCTGTGCTCTATGGTGGCACAGACATTCCACAAGCTGTGTTCCCACACTTTATGATTGTTAGTCTTAAAACCATGGAAGAAAAGAAGGGAAGGAGGGCAGGAAGAAGATGGGGAGAGAAAGAGGAAAATCATTTTTAAAAAGTCAGTTCAACTCCGATGCCATGATTCATTTTTTACCTCTCAATCGTTCAGGAGACAGGACTGAGGTTTTAAACTGAAGCTCAGTTACCATGATACCACAAGAGTGGTTTTTGATGTTACCTAGTCCCAAAGGGAACAGCCTCCCCTATGCTCACACAGTGAAATCCTTCAAGGGCTAACACATCTCCACTTCTCAGTGAAGGCATCCCCTTGGAATTCCCATGGATCCAAAGCTCTGGGGCCTCTTGAGGGTGCTCAGCCTTGCACATCTTGCACATGAATTCTCTGGTACACTTCTCACATGTTACACTCCAGCTTAAATTCCCAAAAGGCAGGCAGAGACCACGCCTTATAGATCCAAGGCCCTGTTGCCTCTCCCTGCTCTACCAAAAATCTTTGACTAGAATTTGCCAAGGGAGGGAGAATTAGGCTGGAGGAACTGGCTGATGTTCTGGCACAAGGATGCTCTCATTAAACATGCAGCTGAGCACCGAGCCTCAGCACTTCCCAATAACCCGTCAGCCGACAGACAGGAAGTCGAGAGGGAAAGTCATTTTCCTTGGCAGCTGAGATGCATCTAACAGCCAAAGAAGAAAAGCACATTACCTTCCCACACAGCTCATTGGCATCGCTATTGATTTCATATCAGCTCTTTCCTTTGTTTGTTTAAGTGCAATCTCTTTCCCAAGCCTCTGATACAAGTGCGTTAAGTGTGCCTGACCCCTGCCCAGCTCCGGAGAGTGGGAAGAACATTGGCCAATCTGGATAATCCTGCCCTTCGTCATAGGCTCAGACTATTTCCTCTGGGCTGAGGGTAACAAAGACCAATGTGAGACTTCTGTCTGGTAGAGCGGACTGCCTAACTTTCTTTTTGGAATGTCTTTTTATTATTTTTATTATTATTATTTTTTTAATATATTTTATTGATTTTACACAGAGAGGAATTGAGAGGGACAGAGAGTTAGAAACATCGATGAGAATCATCGATCAGCTGCCTCTTGCACACCCCCTACTGGGGATGTGCCCACAACCAAGGTACATGCCCTTGACCGGAATCGAACCCGGGACCTTTCAGTCCGCAGGCCGATGCTCTATCCACTGAGCCAAACCGGTCCCGGCTGGAATGTCTTTTTAAAGGAAACCACCCAGCATTGACATCATGGGCGCATTTGGCCCGGTGATCAGTGGTTTTGTCCCAACCACTCCCTGGCTGATATTCCTCACAAATCAGAGCATAATAATAAAACTTGTCTCAGAGGGCTGTGGTGAGAATTGAATTAACACCTGTAAAGAGATCTGAACAGTATCAGCATAGAATAAGTGTTTAAGAAATGTTACCTGTTATAATTATGACCTGCCTCTCTTCATGCCTGGGTGCTCAGTTCCCTGACCTCCATTGTCCAGCGGCCTTTCCCCAAAAGATCATGCTCTTCAGGATATTGTACAAGTTCCCCACACTCAGCCCCTCCAACGCCCTCTTCCTCATCCTCACGGACTCCTTGTCATCCTTCCAGGCTCAACCTGATCATCATTTCCTTGGGGAAGGCTTCCCATACTTGCAAAATCAGGTTAAAAATCTTCTAATTATATATTTTCATGACATCTTGTACTTCTGTCATGATAAGACACATTTTTCTCATGTAAATCTTTAACACATCTGTCTTTATTGCTTGGTTGTGGATTCCAGAAAGGCAGGGGCCCTTATCCCTTTGGTCATCATAGCAGTTGGCCAGAATAAGTGCTCAGTTAATATTTATTGAATGTATTGATTTTTTTAAAAAGTGAGAACTGCCTACACCATGGCTTATGTAAGGCCAAGAACCTTCCTGTTTCAGTCACTCACTTCCTTTCTTTCCTGCCCATGAAAGTCCTTGCATCATAACCAACTTCTAAATGCCTGACTTTACTTGATTCTTCTCTGGCCTACAACTTCAAGAACATATCAACTATTCCCGTTAACGTCAGTCACACTCTCCACAGTACGCTGCAGATAATGAGAAGTCCCTAGGAGGCTCACAAGCATGTCAAACTCACGGCGGGCGGGCTGTATGCCTTGTTTAAAATAAAGGAGGCATGTAGCCCCCTGGCCTTGAGTTTGACATGCTTGCAAGGCTCCTTAACTCAGGCTTTTGGGGAAGTAAGCAATTCCTGATTACTCTGTGCTGATAAATGACAATCTTTTCCCAAAAACACAAATCCAGATATGCTTATTTGTTGGAAAAACCATGGCTGCTCATCCCACTTCCTCTGTCACATAGGATCCAGTCCTTGGTTCTGCTGGTCCTGCTGCCTGGGAGGCTGCTGCTCACATCCCTCCACACACTACACTCAATACTACCTGATAGTTTTTATCTTTATAAGAAGCATTTTCACTGCTTTTAATATTTCACTGGCATGTGTTTTGACACCCTATTACCTTTGACACCCTTTTACCTCCTTGACACCCTATTACCCATTTCAGATCAAGGAACTTTTATGCTGTGTCTTTACATCCAGAAATTGAACTTCGATTGGTGGCAGCTGCACAGATGGCACTCAACAGAAATTTGTGGACAGGACAATGAGTAACAGACATCCATACATTAGCCCCTTACTACGTGCTTAGGACTTGCAAGCACTCTTACACCCTCACATACAGATATGCAGCGATTCAGAAACTTGTGCAAGGTTGCACCGCTGAGGCTGGGAGGGAATCCATGCAGTCTGTCTCCAAACACCAGGCCTGTTTAACCCATCTGCTGTCCGCATGACTGTCCAGGGGAGAGGAACTTAGGGTTCTGGATATTCTTTCTTCTCTCTCCCTACTTCTTTTGCTTGGATGCACCCTCAGCACCTTCTCCACTATTTCTAGGAAAGCCAGGGTACAAAAGGAGCTAGATGAGAAGGGTAGCGCATGGCAAAGCGTAGAGCAGAAAGTGAGGGAAAGCATATGGAGCTAAAGAAAACATTTTCAGCGCCCTTTTCTCCCACTCAAATAAGCAGAATTAACTCTAGTCCCTCCCATAAAGGAGAATAGAATCAATTTCCCTCCCTAGTTGGCACACTGAGAGTTTCTTATTCATGTTGTCATCTCATGAAGTTCCTAGTGTCACCAACATTCCCCTTGGCCTCTGCCAGGAAGGAAGAAAAGAAGTTCAATTTAGGTGGCCATTTAGTTGCCTGAGAATATTTTGCAACCATGTATATAATTAACGAGAGAGGAAATGATACCTAGACCACATGAAAAGCCACTTCACATCGAAGATGGTCTGGCAGAAGTTTGTCTCCATGTTTAGAAATACTCTGTTCTTGGCAGTAACTGGCAAGAAGGGATCTTTGATGATAACAACAAGCCAACAGATGCCTGAAAGCACATTAGCTGGAGTTTGATAGAGAAATTAAAGTCCTGTCAGTTCCACAAACAAACAAAAGGAACAGAAACATAGCCCTTCCTCGGTGAGCGCTGGAATTGGTTTTCTTCAAAGCACCCAAATCCTGAGCCTCATCAACTCCTTAATCAGTCTCAAAAGCCGACAAGAATGTCCCCAACTGACTTTTCCTCTCCTCAGCCCCATGAAGAGGGAGACAAAGGCTGAGCAGCTGAGAGGTCTGCTAAGGTAAGGCTGCAGAGACAGCTGGGGATGTTTACCCAGGATGATGAATTCATCATGCTGATTTTAAATCACATCTGCCTCTTGCCGACGGGAAAAGTGTGTGGGGCCCAGCAGATGCCTTTTCCTCCTGCGCCAGGAATGAACCCGGAAGCCTGAGGGAGAAAGCTGAACCTTGGCAGCTTCGGGCACACAGGTGGATGACGTATGCATGAAACTCAGGGACTGGCTCTTTTTGGAGAATTATGGGAGTTGTACTCCCAGAAGCATTTCAGATAAAACCCCATTATTATTTCTCTGTTGCAGAATTGTGCTTTTCCTCATCACGCCTCTATGGTTTATTAAGGTTGAGGTTGTTAATCTTATATATATTTGGCTTTTTATATTTGGCTTTCTCACCACATTATTTATGGGAAGTGTATCTTTATGATATAATGCATTATTCCTGTAAATAATAAACCAACTTTGAAATGAGGTGCCAGAGAAGAACTCTGCAGCCAGCGGATCTTATTAAGTAGTTGAATCCCCAGGAGATTTCCTCTGCTAACGATAATGGAGAGCTAACAGAGCGCTGGAGGAAGTTCCTGGCAAGGTCCAGGCTCCTCTGATTTGTTACCCAAACGCTCCTCTTAGATTGGCAGGCTCTCAGCTCCCAAGGATCAATGTCTAATTATTCAGGTTTTGCCACTACATAAGAGGAACTGTGTCCCACTTTTTACTATCATCCTTCAGCCTGTCTTGTGCTTCCTTCCACTCATTGATGACAAACTTCAGAAAGGAGAGAATAAGATGAAGGTGAAGAAAAAGGAAAGGGGGAGAGGTTGTTTATTTAGAACCTATAACTATTACCTAAGTGATGTGAGGAACGTAGCCACCATCATGAGGCTGGGAGGATGGCAGACCCAGATTTGTCTCACTATCGAGTCTCGGCGCTCCTTCTCTTGGTGAAAGGCAGAGTGGATTAGGAAAAGCAAAGAATACGAGATAGGCCCTCCACTTGTGAGGATGCCTCTGGGAGGCAGTCGTGGTCTCTGTAAAATCACCCTGGAGCCTCCTTCTGAGAAAGAAGTGGGCTGAGAGGAGTCTCCATGGTAACACTTCATTGGTGGAGCTCCTCTGAGTTCTTGAGGAGGGATGCTCTCCAGGCCATCTCCTCTCTGGAGTCCATTTACTGGATCAGTGTGGATGATTGACCTGTTCACTCAACCGGGCATCTCTCACAGCCTTTTCTGCTGGCACTGTTGCTGGACACTTGGTCTCTTCCTTAGAGAGGTGCTCAAGCAGTAAGACCCAGGGCATCTAAGATGAACTATTTATCTCCAATCCCAAATCTACTGATACTCCTAGAAATTTCTGTTCATGGCATAACTGTCTGACTTACAAGGCACATGCAGCAACCCAATTCCCCTCTCTGGACCCTTCACATCTAGTGAGTTACCAGTGGAAGATACTTTCTCAGTTCTCTCTCCTTTAACATGATCTTCCCCATCTTTTCTCTTCTATTTTTACCCTAGAGTAAGTCCCAATAAGCCCTCAACACAAGTATTACCATGTTCTCTCAAGTTAGGTGTAGCTTCTCCCTCCCCCCTTTTCTCTCTACCATCATATTGGTTAGAAAACATTGCAATATTGCAATGTCGAAAATCTTTCAATCCTCTCATGCAACAAATGTAACTAGCCCTTACTATGCACCCAGGCTCTGTTCTAGATTCTGAAAAATATAAATTCCTGTTGTCATGAAGCTTCCATTCTAATGAGAGAATAAAAATAAACATGTGTCCATGTACTATGACATGTTGTGATAACTGCCCTAAAGAGAAATAAAGGAAAATAAAGTTACAGATCACAAATGGACTAACTTTTTTTTTCCTGTAAAGTGCCAAATAATAAATATTTTAGGATTTGTAGGCTATGTGATTGGTTTCAACTACTCAGCTGGGCTGTTGTCATGTGAAAGCAACCATAGACAAGGAGCATGGCTATGTGATGGACAAAACCACAGGCCATACTCATCCATTTCCTGGTATACACATGGATAGTGGGGGCATGCTATTTTTATCAAGTGGTTAAGAAGGAACTCTTTGATGAAGTCATAGCTGAGCCATAAAGCAAGAGATCTCTTATGCAGAGACTACAAAAGAGGAATCTATGTAGAGGGGAGAGTAAGTAGAAATGCTGAGAGGTGAAAACATGCTTGGTGATGAAGGAAGGGGGCCAGTGCAACTGAAGCTGAGCAAGCAAGGGAGAGAGAACTGAGAAAGTATCTTCCACTAACAGCCTTCACAAACCTGGGATCCACTGTTTCATATACGTGGTTATGGTTTTTATGATCATACTTTTGATTAGTATAATGAATATTTTCTATTGATCTCTGCCCAGCATCTATTCCCTGTCCTGGTAACAACACTCCAATTTTCCTTTGGACACTCCCCCCAACCCATCTCACTCTCATCATTTCCAATCTGAGCTCTGTGTATGTGTTACATACTATTGAGTTAGATCTGATTTTTGCCAACCCTATGAATGAGTGATGTTCAACATGACCTGTCCCAAGCAGTCCTACTCAGCTCCTGCAGAGTTGTGCCTACAGCTTCTTTTAGGAAGTCAATCCATCTCATGTTTGGTCTTACTCTTTTCCTGCTGCCATCCCTTTCCCCAGCACTATTGTCTTTTCCAAAACATCCACCTTCTGCCGAAACCGGTTTGGCTCAATGGATAGAGCATCCGCTTGGGGACTGAAGGGTCCTGGATTCGATTCAGGTCAAGGGCATGTACCTTGGTTGCGGGCATATCCCCAGTAAGGGGTGTGCAAGAGGCAGCTGATCAATGACTCTCTCTCATCAATGTTTCTAACTCTCTATCTCTCTCCCTTCCTCTCTGTAAAAAAATCAATAAAATATATTTAAAAAACAAACAAACAAACAAACAAACAAACAAAAAACATCCACCTTCTCATGACGTGCCTGAAGTAGGACAGCTGCAGTTTTGTCATTTTCACCTCTGGTGATGTTTTGGGCTCTAACAGAGGGGGTATGATTGAGGTTGCCTTGTTAATAAGCACATCCCATCATCCTGGTCACAACTCATCCAGGAATGTGCACATGGCCTAAGACAGTCCAGTTGAGGAAAATCCAGGACTTCATTGGATTTACATTGGGAAGAAAATATCCTCCCTGCTCACCAGCAGAGTTGAAGACAAAATACAAAATTGAAAAACAGAGCTAAGAAATGGTATAAGAAAGAGAAAGAGTGAATTTTGGTCACATTATATGAGCCACTGAATCTACCTTGAAGCTGTCTACTGCTGAATTTTTCTATCATGTGAAGTAATAAGTCTTCCCTCCTGTGGCTCTAGTTGGACTTGTATCATTTACACCATCTGAGTCCTGATTGATACATGTATGCGATTTCATCCACCAAACAAATGCTCTCTGTTTTTCTCATAATCCATAGTCAAACCTAGTTCAAATACTCCTTTCATTTAAGAAGCTTTCTAAACTCTCTCTTGGGTACCACCTCACCACAGCTGGACTCTATAATTCCACAGTCACTTTGTTCTATCCAACCAACAGCTTGTCTTCTACTTGTGCTCTCAGATATCTGTATGTGTGTGTCACCTTCCCAATTGGACAGCTCCCTGACAGAGCAGCAACTTTCATCTCTGCATCCCCAAGACGCCAACAGTAGTGGTTTGGAAATAGCATATATGTATGTGATATGCACATTTAATGAATGAACACTACTAAGAACACCTTGTTCCTTTCATCATAATTATCAATTGCCAGGTTGCAGTAGAATGTTTCATCAAAAACTAATTCAAAAGGCTAAATATATCATCTGATGTCTTTCTAAAAAAATAATAAAAGCATCAGATCACATTTAAAGTTCTATAAATCTTATGCTAATTTAAATGGCTTTAGACTTAATTAAAAATGTTTTTCAGTTGATGATAACATAACTTGGATAATTAGCATCAAGTGGCATCTAGAGCCGATATTTTAAAAAAGAATTAGAGTAAAATAGACCCAATTAGCAATTAGAATAACACCTTATAATTATGCTTTGTTTATGAATGCTATAATGTTCAATTCATTTTTCAATCAAATAGGCCATTAATAAAAATCAAAATTATGTTTCCCTGCTGTCTCCACCAAGATGTCTCTTTGATGCACTGGCCTATGTTGTGAGTTTTCTTGCTGCTCTTAAAAGACTATTCCTGTACACTATTTAATAATTTTGTTTTATAATTAAACTCTACCACACCACATCTTGCACACTAATTTTATACTTTTTTGGGTAATTGATGGACCTGACTACAGATCTAAGTTTTCTTGGGTCAGACTTAATTAGATATCTTTGTAATATGGAAAACTCAAAATTGATATAGTCATGCCTATATGAAGAAAGACAGGGTCTGGTCCCTGAATAAAAGCAAGGGCTCAGAGTGAGGGGAATGGTGGCCCCATATGGAGAATGAAGGAAGTGGGTTCTGGAGAGGCAGGAGATTGGTCAGAGACATAAGTTCAGCTGCAGGTGATGAAGTCGAAGGGATGGAAAGACAGCTTTGCAGAAAAACCCAGGCTGTCTGAGAATTTGGAATGAGAATTGAGAAGACAGTTCAAGGCTAATACAGAACTGGGAGTCAGCTGAAAAGAGCAAATGTTGCAACTCTATGTAATTTCCCATAGAAATGTGAAAAGAGAACAACCAGGACTGAGCCATGGGAGTGGCCACATGTGATGTCAAGTGTGAATCCACATAGTTATTTTGGTGAAAGAAGCATCAGTGAGGGAAGCAGAGAAAGTCCAACGTGGGAGAAATGTGGGAACCACAGAGTATATAAAAGGCAAAAAGCTGAGGAATAACTGAACAACTGTGGCCCTGTTCTTTCCTGCTCTCACTGGTGCCCACGAGCTGTGGAATTTGGTGAAGTTGAAGGTTACTGTGAAAAAGGCCATTGAGTGTCATGGGTAAGACTGCCTAGGTTCAGATCCTGACTCCACCAGTTGTCCCTGTGGAACTTAGGTCAAGTTGCATTTCACTTTGTGCTTCAGTTTGCTCTTCTATAAATCAAGGTGATAAGCCAGTGCCCTTTTTGTAAGGTCAGTTTGGCAGTCTGACCACTGCAAAAGACAAACTTCTCACTAAGCTGAAGATGAAATTGCCTAAATTTCTTGTTCCGCACCATATGGTGGTATCCCAGCTGACAGGAAGCTTGTTTCTGCAATCCACGAGGCTCATTTCACTGAGTCGGCTGATGCGAGATTTGTGGGGCGGTCATTTCCTAATCTCAGCACTGGTCTTTATCGTGATGCTTTCTTTCTATGCCTTTACATAAGAAACAAATGCTCCTAATGATGGAGAGAGACAGATTTTATCCTAAATCGTCTCAAAGAGACCCATCATAAGCACAAGTGACAACTACAACAACATCCACCTGCCTTGAAGAGACCAAAAACACAGTAATTCTTCAGCCCTTAGTCTGCATAGTGGTGGGGTGGGTGGAAGAAAATTCTTAAGTGATACCAGTATAGTTTTGTACACTAAGATTCAACCAAAGTGTTGGGACATCTACAATTACTCGGTATCTTTGCAAAGTCAGATTTAAAAGCAGCGAGTTGATTCATGAAGCACTAAGAAACTAATGGGAAGTGCCAAACACCATTTGTACAAAAGGATCTTGGCATGAGATACCATCACTCTTTCCCCTGGGCAATTACTTTACATCTGGTAGAGCAAAGTAGTCTTGAATAAGAGAACAGCTTGAAAAGTGTGTGTGTGTGTGTGTGTGTGTGTGTGTGTGTGTGTGAGTGTGTGTGTGTGTGTGTGTGTGTTGTGTGTGTGTGTGTGTGTGATTAAAGCCCCAAACCTAGTACTATCACGTAAAGTGCCATTTCTACAAGTAATAGGGAAAACCTATTAACTAAGAGCTGGAAAGGGTCTTAGAACTAACATATTTACATGCAGTTAAGTGCATTGAGCTTGGAGTCCATAGGCCAAGGATTTGAACGTGATCTTGGACAACTTTCTTAATTTTTTCAACCCTTAGTTTACTCATCTGAAAATGGGATACATTTGAAAAGGCAGGAAAGTATAATGCTTTTAAGGGAATTTTGGCTCTCAGCCTTCACTGTGCAGGGCTGAGGTTTGTCCCCCTGTCAATGGGGGTGGTAAACTGATGCCTACCTCACAGGATGCTAGTGAGGTATAAATGGAAGAATGCATAAAAAGCATGGTACTTGGATCACAAGTGGTCAATAAACTTTATTTTTTTTAAAGACCATGCACTTAAGAGCTTTTAAAAATAAGCACTAAGAGGTAGCACATAGTAGCTATGACTCTAATCTATGACCTCTGCCCCTCCAAAGCCCTACCCACAACCCAGAGCAGTCCTGACCTTTCATTTTATTTTAAAAAGGCTTTTTTGCTGAATTAAAAAAAATTTAAACTTCTTCTCTAGAAAACCAATTCTCATAGATTGGAAAAAGCTAGATGACAGAGTGTTGTTCCAGTTCCACAGGGGGCACTTGACCAGGGATTAGCTGTCCACTCTCTGCTTCTGCACCCTGAATCCTCACTTCCATAGAACCCCTCAGGGCAGCCACTTCCACCTTATGATTCTGCTGAGTCTGATGTTGGTCAGGATGATGCTGAAGTTCTGTGATTGACAGGGTAGCATAATGGGGCCAGTGACAGTAATAGGAAAGTCAGGGACAAATACAAGTGTGAGAGTGGAGGGTGGGGTGATTGATGGGGAGGGGGAGGGAGAGTAGGAAAGAGAGAAACAGACCGGACAAGCTGATTGATTGAGGGCAGAGGCGATGACCAGAGGAGGACATCAGTGATGGAGGAGGGAGATAGTTAGTGAAACTAATAATACTGAGAACAAATAGTAATTTCCCTCCAGCACTTCGTGAACACTTATTTGTTAGCCAATTTGCTACCCACTCTGCATAGATTATTTCATTCAATCCTTTCAAGAATTTTAGGAGGTATATACTTCTATTAACCTTCTCCCCATTTTGTAGATGAACAAACATAGGCACTGAGAGGTTAGATAACTTGCTTAAGGGCACACAGCTAGAAAAGGATACAGATGGATAAAATCACATTTTGGGTTAATTTTTGAGCTTTTAACTACTTCATTTCAGAGACTCTTAGGGACCAATAGAAGGAAAAAGTAGTATTAGTATTATTAATAGAAGCAGTAGCAGGAGTATTAACAGCAGCAGCTACAACTGGCTGAGTACTGTTTTGTGGTAGGCATGGTGATAAGTACACATAATATGATCTCATTTAACTGCAGGGGTAATTTGAGATAGTAGATGTTCTTACTCCAATTGAACAAAAAAGAAAACTGGCTAGGTTGACAGTAACTAGACGAAAGTCATACATCTAAAAGACGACAGCAGGGATTAAGATCCAGGTCAGCCAAGCACCAGAATAGCCACAAAACACTAATTTCTTATGTTCTCAGATTCAATGCTTCCAACTATTGAACCAGAGAAATTTCCATAAGTGTTTTTTTAAAATACATTTTTATTTATTTCAGAGAGGAGAAAGGAGAGGAAGAGAGAGATAGAAATATCAATGATACGAAAGAATTATTAATCAGCTGCCTCCTGCACACTCCTACTGAAAAATGAGCTCACAACCTGGGCACTTGCCCTGATCTCCTGGTTCATGGACAGACATTTAACCACTGAGACACACCAGCTGGGTTCTGCAAGTGTTTTTACAGACACATTCTTGGGCCCTTCCACCAGAGCTTCTAACTCAGTAAGTCACGGTTGGATCTATGAACCTAAACTTTTCAGAAATTCCCTAAGTGATTTAAAAAAATTTTTTCAAATAAGACTAAATTTTTTCAATAATCTAGTAAAAGTTTGCATAAGTATCCAACAGTATAAAAATATATTTATATATTAAATATATTAATATTATGATGACATACAGTATATTCCATAGTCAAAGAGGTAGATAGGGAAAAAGAATACTGTGATTGAAGTCTAGTGATATATAGATACAGAAGTAGAGATTACCCCTATTTCAGTATATTCTACCACCAATACTAAAGTGAGAAGGTAAAAAAAAGAAGAAAAAAAAGAGAACAATTTCCAAATAATTCAGGAGGAAGATGAGGATGGCTGGGACCTGAAAGATTGTGGGAGAGTAGCCCCAATTCACTGTGTCATCTGCATATGATGGCTTCTAGTTTTTTCTAATAGGAATAATTTAAATTTTAAGTTTAGATTAAGAACTACAAAACTATAGGCACACAGAAAAAATGCTCACTCCTTATTGCTATGTATATGATTCAATTTTAAAATCCAGTTTAAAAATAAGCAGAGTCGGCTGATCCTTTCTCATCATGCATAATCTGACCTAACAAAATATTTTCCCTGAACTTTTAGAAAAGAGGTAATGAGAGTATTTTAGTTTAGATTCAAGTAACAGACTTTTCATAAAGATTTTAGAATTGAAGGGCTCCATGCTTGGGATTTATCACCTCACATCTCCATGTTCAGAAAGCATGACTACAAAGAAGTCAAACCAAAACCATCCCACTGTGCATGAACACAAACCTCTTTTTTTTTTTTTTTAGTAGAATTTTACTTCAATATAGATGTAAAAAACAATTCTAGACCTAATAGATTAAAACAAATAAAACAACCACTCAATAGAGATAAAACCTTCACATAGGTCAACCAAACTGATCCAGAAATGCAATTGTGCTGATTTTCTATGAAGTCACCAGCAAAGGTCATTCTCAAGTTACAACCAAGCTCAATAATCGCTCTCACACACATAAAGGTCTTGACTGCTTCTTGAAAGACTGCCTGTTGTAAGGACTGGATGTGCCATGTTATGTTTCCTGCACTTACCCCATCCCTTAAGCTCAGCGCTGGCAGATGTGCCACAAAAACTTCCTGACCTGAGAAATTTTCACCAGGGATCATGCTCCAAGTGGGGGATTCAATGAGTTAAGAGAATCCAGGTAATTGGCCTAAATCTCTTCTCTAGACACCATTCCACTCTTACTCTCAAATGGACACAGTAGCATCACACCAATGAAAACATTTCCTTACCTAAAACTCGTAATCTCTCAGCTCCGACGACTACTTCATTGCTATCTGCAGAGAAGAGCAATTTTCCAGAAACTGTCTTTACTTCAAACCTTTGGCCATAGGCTTCTACAGCCTTTGGACCTGGAAAAGAGAGGGAGAATACATTAGCCTCACTGCATTCAATTACAAAGAATGCGTACATCTGACAAGATTGCATTGGACTCCAATGTAAGTGGATTGGTTTTCAGAAGTCAGCCATGAAAATCAGGCTCATGATTTCAGCCATGTCTTATAAATTATCTTTTATCATATGCTCTCAGGCTATGATTTTAAAGGCCATCATGTCCTTCTTCCATGTCCTTCTAATGCTTGAATGAGATTTCCCTCAGCTTAACCACCAAATTACTATCAATTATTGGTATGTGTAGGTTTCAGTTTGACTACATCAAGGCAAAGAAGTCTCACAACCTCATGAAGCAACCAGTTATCTTTGATCACTCCAACTGTTGTAAAAGGGGACTTTAAGTTCAGTTGAAATCTGTCCCAGGCAAATCTATTTCCTCAGTATATATATCCTTTCCTGGCAGGAAAGGTTATAATATCTTGTAATGACTTGCCTAGGAAGTTGTTGAATCTTTCATGCTATAATTTTATTTCATAAAAAATAAATTTCAGAGGGTTTATCATATGACAGAAAATGCTATTCTTGAAGGTGGGACTATGGCAGCATAAAAAGAACAAGATGCCTGGTCCCAAAACACTTACATTCTGATAGAGACAAGTGCATATAAGTTGAAATATCTGATATAATAAAAGGCTAATATACAAATTGTCCTCTTAACCAGGAGTTTGATTGGGAATTTGACCAGGGGGTGGGGCTGGCCGGCCAATTGCCCATTATCCTCTCCTTGGCCAGCCCAGCCCCGGATTGCCTCACCCACCCCAATTGGGGGAGGGGCTGGCCAGCCAACCATCCTAAGCCCCTCCCTCTAGCCTGCTCTGCCAGTTTAGCTCTGATGGGGGCAGGCCAGCGAGACTTCAATTGTGCACGAATTTGTGCATCGGGTCTCTAGTTTATAAATAAATAGACACAGAGGATTTTAGCTACTATGGGAAAAGTAAAACAGGTTAATGTGCTAGAATTAAAAAAAGAAAAAAAAAAAAGAAAAAAAAAAAAAAAAAAAAAAAAAAAAAAAAAAGGAAGGAGACAATTTAGTCTGCCTGAGCTAGAGCTACCTGACACATGAAGTTCATCACAATAAGTCAGTGTTATCACCCTCATCAAGCTCAGGTCAGGTTACAAAGGAACTTATCGTTTGTCCTGGAAATTCATACAGAAAAAAAAATTGAGGTTAGGATATAAAAATCTTATATTTAACCAGAATTTTCCAGGAGATTTTGATATAGAATTTTTGTTTCCTTCTCATTATTAATAAAATGTAGGAATAAAAGAGTCCTCATATCTTCCAGGCAAAAATGGCCAGGAACACAGCAGTTGTTGAACAAGTTGAGTTCAGTACACATTGCTATGAGGGAGAGGCACACCCAAGGGAACCACGGGAGGCATGCTAGTAATAAGAAGGACTTATTATATAGTATTTGGCCTTATATTAGCTTGTTTAGGGCTGGGTTTAAGGAAGTAAGATTTTGCTTGGAATTAGCTGCTGTTAGGAAGTGGGGGTAATTATGTGATTGGTATCTTAATAAGTCTTTTCTAGAGGTTGGGAAGACCAGAACCATACCAAAAGTGTAATGGATAAAGAAACAACAGTTCTATTAGCTAGGATAGAGGAATGTTGGTCATTTTTGTGGTTTGGATAAATGTTTTTATTCTGTCTGAGCTGTCTTTGTTTTGTTTTTATCGTTCCTGGCCACTGAGTGGCCTTGTCTGGTGTTGATGCTCTGTGGAATTATTTATGGTCAAATAGGGCAAACCTGAAGGCTTGGTTGCCAGTTCCTGGCCAGCCCCTGGATGTCTGGGGCTGCTCATTTTCTGGTAATGTGACTTTCGGCAAATCATTCAGTCTTTCCGAACCTCATTTTTTGCATCTGTAAAATTGTACTATCACCCTATCTTATCTACCCCATCAGAAGTTTAAAATGATCACATTCCACTGATTATAAAAAGAACTTTGGAGGCAAAAAACACTGTGAAATGTAGGGGATTTTTTTCTGTGATTGTCTCATCTAACACGGTGGTCATAACACACTGAAAAGAATTATGGCCAGAACCTTAGGACACTTGCCTCACGCACATGATCACATCCACCAGGCATACCTGATCTCTTCCCAGAACATCCACAACAGTCCTCTGGTAAAAAGGGCATTGGGAGCTTCTTAGCGAGTGGGGAACTGAACTAGCAGACACAACCCCAAATTTCCAATGGCCCAGGCCTCCTGGGCATTGTCTTCTCCAACTGCTCCATGCTGCAGGTGAGAAGAGTGCCTGACAGGAAGATTGAGTGCTCTCTCAAGGTCATCAGGTGAATTAGTGGCAGATCTGGGTCTGGAGCTGAGCTTTCATAATTGCTCCACAGTAAAAACACACACACACACACACACACACACACACACAAAAAAAAACACACACCGATGTTTATTTGTTTGGGAAGGAGGAGGAAGATTGAATCAACATGAGGAGCAAATAAAAAAGGAGCTTGTAGAGGATGAGGGAAGTAGAAAGCTGGAAACAAGGACCAGAGAGAGAGAGCACCTGAAAGAATAGAGATGTATGGCAAGGGCTTTGGATTCATTTTCCTGGGAGGGCTAAGATGCGCTGCCTTCTTGGTAATACCCTAACCTTCAGGACAGTCTGTATTACTTGTCAATGCTCCCGGTTACCTTTTTTAGGGGGGTGACTTGGGAGCAGGAGATAAAGAAGTGCTAATGAATGAATGAATGAATGACGCTGGAATGGTCACAGGTGAGCCCAGGTTGACTACTCTAGATCCAATCAGATGGCAAAGTGGTGGCATGACTGGGAACACAGACACTTGAACTTTGCCTCCATGGACCTGGGCCATCACATGAGATGGGGCTCCTGGGGGAGTTGAGACCACCTGCCTCTGTGTAAACTGTGTTTACTCCCAACTTATGAATGGAACCTGTGACGTACAGGAGAGTGTACTGACGAGATGACAGCAGTAATCAGAGAACAGAATACACAACTAAGTTACTTGCTTTGCAGGGCTTTTCAGTACACAAAATAGAATGTACCGAGGGCCAGACCCAGTACTGGGGATCAAGGCCCAACCAGGGCATATGCCCTGAGCAGGAATTGAAACAACCTCTTGGTTTCCAGATCAACGTTCAACCACTGAGCCCATTAAGTGGTAGTTTTAGCCAAAACCTCACAGAAAGACTGAGGTTTGTGCTTTTGTCAATTTCACCTGGGGCTGCCAAACCTCCTCGGACATGGGGAGATCTTAAAAAAAAGATTTTAGGATAGCATTTTCAACCAGTGTGCCCTGGCCTGCTGGTGTACCACAATAATTTTTAATACCTGACTGTTTAGTCAAAGGCACTGACCTCTTTCCCCTTAGATTATCAAATAATGACAACTGCCAACACAACAATAGTCATCTCATGTGAATGAATCAACATTATACCAGTTGTTTTGGTTAGATAGGCAAACAATATAATTTTGGTGTACTGTAGAATTTTAGGAACTTGTGTACGTGTGCCATGAGATGGAAAAGGCTGAAAATCGCTGTTCTAGAGATAATTCAAGTGGAATCAGAGACTTGACTACTCAGGAGGTGAACCCATTGTTCCTCTTGGGGTAGAAAAACCCACTATATGTAACCTGGAACTAATCTACAATTCCCCCCTCCCCCCCATTGCATGATAGTCTGTATGGGAAGTAAAGCACCTTTTCCATTAATCTTCTCCAAAGGATGACCTGGAACCCACCAGGATGCATCTGCAGTGGCCATCAATATGGATGCCAGAAAGGCCTACAGTCTACCCAGTAAATTTCTTTCCCCAACTCTCTTGATACTGGGTCCCTTCCCCACTCTGGTGAGATGTTGTGGAAGATTCCCCCACTATTTTATTGTGACAGGTCCAAGGGTTTCCTGCTATGACCCACTACTGAGCAGACACTAAAATCAGCAGTGGTCTAAGGTAAAAATCTATTTTTGGTCTAGCCTGGGAACTTAACCATCACTTAAAACATTGCTTCATCGGAAAAGGGTACATGAATTGCTAATATTGGAATTTCTTCTGGGCTTTGAGATATTCCTTAGGTAAACAGGAATTCTTCTCTTCCCCCCTCCTCAATGTTTTTATTGATTTGAGAGAGATGGGGGGGAAAGGGGGGACAGAGAGACAGAAGCATCAATGAGAGAGAAATATCAATCGGCTGCCTCCTGCACACCCAGTACTGGGGATCAAGGTCCAACCAGGGCACATGCCCTGAGCAGAAATTGAAACAACCTCTTGGTTTCTAGGTCAACGTTCAACCACTGAGCCACACCAACTAAATGGGAATTCTTGAATCTTATGGGTTGCCATAGTAAATATCGACTTTTGGATGACAGGAGTCATTTGCTCTTGGATAAGTAAACCAGCAACTTAGAGGAATCTCCTGGAGTTGCAACTCTGTGCATAAATGTCAATTGGAAGCCTGAAGGAAAACTTTCGGGGTGGGGTGTGTGTGAGTAGAGTGCTTAGAATTAGGTTTTGAACACATCTGCTATCCTCTTTAGAAATCATATTAAAAGGCTCTTCCCAGCTAGTGGTAGAATGGCTTTTTGCTCATCTCTTGCTAACATTAGCTATCTTGTGCCTGGCCTTAAGAATTAAGGATAGGTGTGTCAGCTCCCAAGAGGGGCTGACTTGGGCAGGAGAGACAGAAAAACAGAAGACTGGGAGGGAGGGAGGAGCGAGAGTGGAGAGAACAGGAGGGAGAGGGAGAGGGAGAGGGAGAGGGAGAGGGAGAGGGAGAGGGAGAGGGAGAGGGAGAGGGAGAGGGAGAGGGAGAGGGAGAGGGAGAGGGAGAGGGAGAGGGAGAGGGAGAGGGAGAGGGAGAGGGAGAGGGAATATGAATTAGAATGAATGAGGAGAAAAGAAAGAAATGAGGGGAAAAACTGCTTCTTTGCTAAGAAATAGTCATTTGGGCAGTTTCAGCTTCATAAAAACAAAATCTTTCAAATCAACCAAATCTCCCACTGCGAATAAATGGCAAATGATCAACAGGCTAAATAAGTTCCTTTTGAATGTGGAACTCTGGGAGCTGGAGGTTGGATTTATTCCCCTCCTGGAGGCAATTTTCACACAAGCTACTTAAATCATTGCTTACTGAAGCTGTTTATTTAATTATTTAGCATTGTGACTGTGGGCCAGATGTTCGGGAAGCCTCGCCAACAATCCACATGCGTGCCCGCCGGAACAACCTGTTTATGGACTGCTCTTTCCACCCCTGAATTCTTCACTGGTAGATGGTCCAAGTCACCCACGGGCTGTGGACCCCAGACAGCCATAGGCAGGGCTCCTGTGGAGCAGACAGGGAGGCTCTTTCCCAGCCAGACTGGGCACGCAGGCATCCATTTCCCTGAGCCATGCGTGTTAGTGGGGCTCCAGATGTTTCAGTTGCAGTAACATTTCATTCAGGGCAGGTGGGCAACTGCCTTCGCAAAATGTCCATCTGTATAGTTTCCTCTCAGCCTTGAGGCCAAAAAAAGGCATTTTCTGTTTGGACGTAGAACAATGCCATTCAGACACCCCCTTTTTTCCTTTTCACTGTGAGGTGCTTGCTGGCTTCTGTTTACTGCTGCTTGTGACTTACTGAGGAGGCACTGGCTAAGCCACGGAGGCACTGGTCATACCACACAGCACGTTACCATGGCCTTGAGGCCCCTGTTTGTCACCAGAAGCATTACTGTGAACAACCAATCCCTGTTTACATTTCAGGAATATGTAGCTTAGAACCCTGGAGGTGCTTTCCACAACTGTTAAGGGCAAATCTGTTACCTGAAAAGGAGCCACACAAACATTTTCAGTGGGGGTACATCTGCATCTTGCAACTGAGGTAAGGTGAAAGTCAGTGAATCTGGCATTATTAAAAATCCCTTTTATACCCCATGAAGTATGGTGAGCACCATTTTGTGTACACTTCACTCTCTCAACTAATCAACACAGCCAGCTTTCCTCCAGTGCTGGAGCAGAGCTATTTTGTGGTTGACACTAGAGGAAGCCCTTGGCTTGTGTTTAGGGGCGATGCTACATGAAAACCAATCTATTCCCCCAAACAAGTATCATTGGATTTGCATACGTTAAATGTGTCTTTAGGAAGACACTACCCTTTGGTAGAACCATAGAGCACATGCTACCTTCCCTTTCTCCACCCTGTAAAATGTGCTTCCTTTAGATCACATGGTTTACATTCAAGCTTTGGCTGTGCATTTTCTGAGTGCTTAGCATGGATCAAGTGATGTAAGATTCTTTCTTCTCTTACCTGTTATCAGCCGAGTTAGCACTTTAGTCTGGTCATTGAGAATGTTCACTGTCACGTTTCTGGCTGATTTGAAGTATAGGGCATTACCCTGTAATAAGAAAAGAAGAGAAACACATGAAAATGACAGCAGTTTTCTAAACAAAACACTATCACCCCAATTCTTGAAGAGGGCGCACTGATTTTAGTCAAGTTCTAATTGATGTGTCTTTATTTATAAACTTCAAGTGTTTAATGATCCACACACATGTGATAATTCATTGGCATTCATCCAACAGGAATTCCCTCTAAAGAAATACACAGATAGATATACACTCAACATAGACACTCCCTCCCCCACAGGTTGAGTCAGACAAGTGGGCTACATAGAGCCCTTTGGTGTTATTAATAGTTAGCATTAGTACATGTTATGGTAGGGAATGACTGATAACCTCCTACTCTCACCTTCCCTAGCTTATAATTTGTCCAAAGGAACCATGCAGAGTACTTAATAGAGACCATAAAGCTTATGTAAAATAGCTAATGTCTGCCCCGCTAATGTCCACCATCTGTGAGAATCCACAAAAACTGAGGGTGCTTAGTGGAGATTTTTGCCACCCAGGGTACAAAACCCAGAGACTTGGCATCTCCCAGTGGGCCTCTGCCTCCCCTTTTTCCTTGTTTCCAAGTTTCTTTTCCTTCAGGCATTCTGTGCTTTCCTCCCTTATAAGAAGATCTACTAATTCCTTTTTTACACCATTGTAGACATTGCTGAGGATGACTCAGAACAGGGGTTGGCAGACGTTTTCTGCACAGGGTCTGATGGCAAACAGTTTAGGCTTTGTGGGATGTACAGTCTCTGTGGTAACTACTCAACTGCTAACTGTTGTTTTGCCACAAAAGAGCCAGAGACCCATCTTGCCAGACAAAAAGGTATGGCTGCATTCCCATAAAACTTTATTCATCAACAATGACATCATATAATTTAAAATTTAAAATTTATGTGATCTTACTGTATTATGAACTATTTTTCTTCTTTTTCCTCACCAATCATTGAAAAATGTAAAAATTAGATTACCAGAGAGAAAGGGAGGCAGGGGGATGTAAGAGAGGGTAAAAAAGGGATAAATGATGAGGGAAGGAGACTTGGCTTGGGTGGGGATCAACAATACAATGTACAGATGATGTTTTATAGAATTGTACCCCTGAAACCTATATAACTGTATTTTTATTTTTAATATATTTTAATCCTCACCTGATATGTTTATTAATTTGTAGAGAAAGGAGGGGAGAGAGAGAAACATCAATGTGAGAAAGAACCATTGATAGCTTGCCTCTTGCATGTGCCATAACTGGGAATGAAACCTGCAACCTAGATATGTGCCCTGACCAGGAATGGACCAGCAACCTTTTGGTGTATGGTATGATGCTCCAACCAACTAAGACACCTGGCCAAGCACCATATAATTGTATTAACCCATGTCACCCCAAGGAATTAAATTAAAAAAATAACAAATATAAAAATTATCCCATATAAGAATGGGCAGAGGATTGGATTTAGCCCACAGGCCATAGTCTGCATCTGGCTTAGTGTTTTCCCTATCCTGAAGTAAATTAAAGCCATAAATAAAGGATGAATCCCTGACAGAACATGTCAGTAATCAGATAGCTGTTATTAGAAAAAAGAATGAGGGTATTCCTGTCTTCCTAAACCTTTTTTACCACATGGCATAACATGTGCCTGAAATTCAACAACCCAGTATCCACTGAGTCCCAGACTTAGAAAAATCACCGTCCTAAAAGTTGTGAGGAAACTGAAAACTGGCAAGACTTAGTCTTTACTTTTAAAGTCTATGTTCTTTCTACTGGGGACAATGAGATGGGCACCCATATGACACCAGGCAGAGAACAGTAGGTGGTTACAAACAAAGTGTGGGGGAACTTTCCTGAAGAGTAAGATTATTCGTGAAGCTGTGGAGTGGGAAGCAAAGGAGATGATAATGCTTGAGCTGAGCCTTAAAAAGAACACAGCTATGGTCTTATCAAGATGAAATGCAAAAAAGAGGTCATGGAGATAGAAAGGATGTGGGCTGATTGTCTAGTGTCTTTTCCTTCTGAAACTGGTGGGTGTAGGACCCTATCAGTGATACCAGCCTACTGCCTGCGTAAGGCAGGACTATCCTGACAGGTAGCCCACACCCAGGCCTGAGGTGGTTTCCACAGGTGAAAGAGGAAGTTTTCCATGGACAAATAGTCTAGAGTTAAGCTCTGATAAAATGACCCACTCAGGCCCTGAATAACCAGTAGCCTTGTGTGAGAGCTGTTGTCCTAGTGTTGGGGGGCAGATGATGACCTCTGCTACATCAGGGCCACCACAGATTCATCATAATCTTCCACAATGCCTTCAAATTCATATTTTGCCAGATGAAAAGTTTTTAAAATTGGATCAGAGTGAGTAGAAGAAATCCATTAAATCTAATATTGACATAGATTTTTTTCTGGATTAGGAAACAAAAATCAGCCAGAAATAGTTTCTTTGGCATTGCTTCCGCAGTGCTTAGCGACTGTACTTACAACTTAAAAACAATGTTAAGAAAATGTGAGAATTCAGAACTTGGAACCTGAACAGGAGGTTATACGTGTCATGTCTAGAAATTAACACTCTAACATTTCTCTTAGTAGATTCAGCAACATGATGCCACAGAGAGAAGAGCACCTTGGAATCAAGAGAACTGGGTGAGCTGCACGGCCATGACCAATGTGGAGCCTTGAGAAAATGACTTAACTGTTTTGTGGCTTATTCTATGCATTCTCCACCATTAATGAACTCATGGCCCATGTAACTGAACACCCACTATGTGCCATGTGGCAGGAGAATCCTAGAGTCAGCCCATCCCACTTCCAATCTCTACCATTTCCTAGCTGGGTGACTTTGGGCATGTAACTTATTTATTTATTTTTTAAATATATTTTATTGATTTTGTACAGAGAGGAAGGGAGAGAGATAGAGTCAGAATTATCAATGAGAGTCATCGATCAGCTGCCTCCTGCACACCCCCCACTGGGGATATGCCCGCAACCAAGGCACATGCCCTCAACTGGAATTGAACCCAGGACCTTTCAGTCACCAAGCCGACGCTCTATCCATTGAGCCAAACCGGCCTCGGCTGGGCATGTAACTTAATTGAACCAAGCCCTAATTTGTTGTGGCCCTAATCATGCTTCTACGTGATCTCTTGATTTATCAACTTTAGACATTATCCCATTGAATTTCAGCAATGGTACAGATTCTTCCTTACAACTTCAGCTAAATAAATATTTGGAATATACATTATTATCATTATGTTACAGTGTCCACAGCTGAGTCAAGGAGTATTCTTTAACTACACATCCTTTTCCTTTCTTGCACATTTTTATTTTCCTAAAGTCAATAAATGTTAAACATTTTATGTACACTAAGTACCTAGAACATGTTATATACTATTCTAGGCCCTGTAGAATGGAAAAGACATGACATTTATATTTGGGAAGCTCCTTGCCCATGGGGAAATGGAGTCAATGCAAAGTTACCATAACAACAACAAGATATCACTTCAATTGATATCTATGCTTTCCTGGTATGAAAGGCACATACTTTAATATTTGTCCTTGATGGCAGCTATATCACCACAGTATGTTCTGAAAATCCTAGATGGTGGTATACAATATTTGCCTTGCCCTCTGAGGAGCTAGCTACCTGATCTGGGAATTGAGATAGATGGAGAAAACCACAAGATAGTACATAAACAACTTCTACATTCAGGGAAGACTTTCAACTCTTAGTGCAAAGGAAGTTCAGAGAAGAAAGGGATCAATATGATAAGAATCCTGAGGGTCTTCCCAGATGAGAGGTTGGCTAGCTTTTGTCTTTTCAGGATGATTCACAATAGCATAGTTTCCATCTAATGTTAACTTGGATAACAAGGGAGGCTGGCCTTGTGAAGGTTCAGAGCGTAAGCTGTGTAGCCAGACAGATCTGGGCTGGAATCACAACTCTATTTTTAACTAACTGTGTGTAAAACGTTTACATTCTTTGAGCTTCAGTTTCCACATTTATGAAATGAAGTTAAAGGTTACCTAATGGTATTGACATGAGAACAAAGACAATGCATGTCAAGTGTTAAGCACAGGGGCGACCAAAATACTTTATAAACTATAACAAAGGAACAAACAAAACATACATTAGGAGGGCTCCTTAAAAAGTAGCTTATTCTAGGTATGGGGCAGGAAATATAAAAGATGATCCTGGAACATCTTTTTAGTGCCAGAAAGGAAAAAAGTGCTTAGGAAACAAAGAAACTGACAGAAAAACACCCCACAATTATGAGAGGATGTCAAAGGGACACAGGAGACAACAAAAGAGCTCCAAATGCTGGAACAATTTGAACAACAAAATAAAAAATGTAGTATTGAATTATAACCCAAATCATAACGTAAATATCCATGAGCTCATCCTGATATAAAATAAATGATTGAATAGATAAATAAGTGGGAGAGAACAAACACATCTCCCAAGTGGAAGAATTCCTAACATTTTTCATAGTTAACTCCCCATTTTATTTATATATATATATATATATATATATATATATATATATATATATATATAAAATTGATTTTTTTATAGAGAGGAAGGGAGAGAGAGAGCTAGAAACATCGATGAGAGAGAAACATCGACCAGCTGCCTCTTGCACACCCCCTACCGGGGATGTGCCCGCAACCAATATACATGCCCTTGACCGGAATCGAACCTGGGACCTTTCAGACCGATGCTCTACCACTGAGCCAAACCAGTTTCGGCAACTCCCCACTTCTTAAAAGTGGGCTGCACATAGTAACTTCCCTTCAAAGAGTACAGTGTGGGAAGGTGGATGGTAACTTCACAACAGAAAAATCTGATGAACACTGGCTTAGTCAGGTCATTAAGGTCAACATCAACAGTGATGAATCATGTTAATAGTATGCACCCTTGATATATGTGGATCTCCTCTTTAAAACCCATAACCCTCATCTAGTAATGAGAAAAAAAATCAAATAAGTCTTAATGGAGGGTCCTTTTATAAAATACCCAACCAGTACTCCTTGAGGTTGGTAAGGTCATCAAATCAAGGAAAATCTGAGACACTGTCACAACCAAAAGAACCTAAAGAAACATGACAATTCAATATACTGTAGCAGCCTGGATGAGATCCTTGGACATAAAAAGGATGTCAGTGTGGCTCAGCTGAGTGGAGTTTTGGCCCATAAACCAAAAGGTTGTAGGTTCAATTCTTGGTTAGGGCACATACCGAAGTTGTGGGTTGGATCCCCAGTAAGGGTGAGTGTGGGAGGCAACCAATAAATGTTTCTCTCTCACATCGATATTTCTCTCTCTCCTTTCTCTCTCCCTTCCTCTCTCTAAAATCAATAAAAATATGAATATATCTTCTGGTGAGGATTTAAAAAAAGGACATTAGGTAAAAACTAATGAAATCTAAATAAAGAATGGACTTCACTTACTAATAATCTATCAATTGGTTCACTAAAATTGTGACAAAAAAAGCATGAAACCATACTAATGTTAGATAATAATAGGGGAGATTGGGTGTGAGGTATTTAAGAACACTATGCACTATCTTTACAACTTTTCTGTACACATATATAAAAATATTGTAAAATAAAGTTTTCTGGAGAGCTATATTAGCATGTCAAATTCTAAGATATAGAACTCCAGAAAGACACCCATTTCTGAGTAGTCAGGAAGCTTACTACATCATAGGCATGTGATTTCCCAACAGGGTTGATGTTATTAGAAAAATTTCCCTTAAACAAATCTATTACCCTGAGAGTTTGTCTTTAGGAATACTAAAATAAACAATAGCATATGAGCCCCTCTGGGCTCTCTATACACTGTCATTTCCCCTTAATCAACTTATAGAAAACAGAGTGATCAGAAGTTACCAGCTTTTCTGCACTAAGCACCATAATGTATTGGCTACAGTGATCATTGTTCATTAAATAATACTAACTCTTGATATAACCAGGAAAAAAAATTACACAAAATTAGATTTGTCATTAAAATAGTCCCAAAAGGTAATTTGTAAGTTTATCTTCAACAAGCATCAACTGTATCTATTATTATCATTTGTAATAGGATGCTTTTGTTGTCTTTAAATTGACTCAAAAGAATGAAACAATACTATAGAATAATCATTTCTCTTTTACTTTGGAATATTTTTATATAATGATGCTTGGGTGGATTCCTATTCTTTGAAAAAGTTTTCCAGTTGTGAATAATAAAGCTACACTGTGAAGCACTCATCAGAGTAAGCTGGGAATGGGTCCAGCTTTTCCATTGTAGCATTCCTGCTCGGTTACTCTCTGTACTGTGCCCAAATTTGGGTGCATTTAGGTCTCTCTCAATATTGAACCAAGCTGAACTGTTCTGTTTAATGACTCTTTAAGAGTTGTCATGTTAGCATGACACTGGAGGGGGACTGTCAGCTTTGCTAGTTCCTGGCACCTTTTTGGCACCCACTAGGCTGTCAATAAATATTTGCTGAATAACTGAATGCTCAGATCACATTAAGAGTCACCAGAGAGAGTTGGCCAGAGAAGAAGTAATTAAATGAAGGTTGACATCGGCTGTCAAAGAGAGCTTTCAAAAGGCAAAGCTTTAAGGATGATTGCTGTGAAGATCTAAATATAGAAAGCTGAGTGTGGAGGGAGGAGGACATAATCCCCAAATATTTGTTTACCACAAATGGGAGTGCGAAGAACTGTGGGTGATGCAAATGAGAGTTGAAACGTTGAGCCTATGGATGACAAGGAGAAGCAGGGGCACAAATCATTACCCCAAATTCTTCCTGACATGAAGATTACATTATGCCTGGAATCTTCCCTGGGCATGTAGCACCCATTTGCCATGTGGTATGGAGCATGTCCTCTTTCAGCTACCCCTTATCAGTTCATTCCATTAACACCTTCAAAGTATCTTCTAGGCAGAAAACAGTGGACCAAGCCCCAAGCAGGTGGCCTCTGCTCTCCTAGAGCTTGTAGCCTAGTTGATGACCTTACCAACTTTGAGGAATCACTCGTTGGGTATTTTACAAAGGGATCCTCAATTAAGACTTGTTTTTGTTTTTTTTTTAATCTTCTCATTATTAGATGGGGTTATGTGATGGAGACTAAATTGAGTTCGGTCAAGGATTACATAATTGCATTGAGTGCAGCGAATGCAAAGCAAGGTGAAACATTCCAGGCGTAATGTAATCTTCATGTCAGGAAGAATTTGGGGTAATGATTTGTGCCCCTGCTTTTCCTTGTCATCTACAGGCTCAACACCTCAACTCTCATTTGTATCACCCGCAATTCCTCGCACTCCGTTTGTGGTAAACAAATATCTGTGGATGATGCACATACAGGGAAACCTACCGTAATTAGAGCCGGCAGGGAAGGCCTTTCCACGGGAGAAGCATTTTTGCTATAATCACAGGATGAGTGGGAATTAGCTGAACCAAGAACTTTCCGACAGAGCAAAAGACATGTGTTCTGGCCCTGAGGTGGGAGAGAGGTTAGTATATTTCAGGGACACAGAGAGAGGCCAATGTGATTGGAGCATGGCTGCATGAGGATTAGAAGTTGGAAGTGAAACCAGAACAATTCAAAAACAGGTAAAACACGCCATGGAAGTAATTTCAGGGGTGAACATTGGAATATCTTTAGTTTGGCAGGTATTGATTAGATTTTAAAAACTGAGTCTATGCAGATTTTATTATAAAATAAAGTATGAATAAACATCCCAAAAATGCTTATTTGATTCATGTAATTTGGTCAACGGACATGTGTGGGACCATAATGATAGATAACAGGTCTATGATATGAGTTGAAAGGGAATAATTCGAGGCTGGCAGGTTTTTTATCTAATTATTGAAATTTAAATGACTTTCAATTATAATTAATTTTATACATTCTTTGAAGAATTGTTGAATTGCATTTCCTTAGGTTAATATTTGAACAAATCTATTACTTATTGTGAGAAGTAAAACTTTCACAAAACGTAAATGCAACCCTAAAATGTGAATTGCTGTGCAAACAAGATGATTAACATAATTTAGGACAAGTGCAATGTAACAAATGAGATAAAAATGTACAGTGGGAAACACTCTGCATTTATGATTCTACGGAAGAAAAGTCAACAGACATTTCAGTTCCGTGAACTGTGGGATCGTCCTGTTCATGTACACAAACCAATGGCTGAGTCTCTGAACCAAGCATAAACTTGCAGCTGGCACATGCCTTCAGATCTCTCACTTTATGGTTTAGCAGCACATAAGAGGCTTTCTACTTGATTATAAAATTATTTCATCTCTAAAATTCAAGCAGTTAAGTCAATGTGGTATAAGGTTCTTCAAATGTGTTTTTGATTCATCAACAGGATGAATAGATAGATAAAATGAGGTATATAGTGTATATACATACAATTAAATATTATTCCATCTGAAAAAGAAAGTAAATTCTGACACACGTTGCCAAATGAGCCTCTTAAGAGTAGTCAAATGCACAGACAGAAAGTAGAAGGGTGGCTCCCAGGGACTGAGGGGAAAGGGGATGGGGAATTAGTGTTTCATGGGTACAGTTTCACTTTTGCAAAATGATAAGACTTTGAAGATGGATGGTGATTGCACAACATTGTGAGTGCGCTGAATGCCACTGAACTGTACACTTAAAAATGGTTTATGCGTATTTAACCACAATTAAATTGTTTTCAATGCATTGTGACCTTAAGAGAGCACGGGAAAGGTGTTTTTATGTAACTCCTTGTTCCTTGCTTTTCTGTACTTTTCAGTAAATCAATTCTCCAGCCAACCAACACACCAGCATCTTAAAGGACAAATTTCTCCTATCGTTAGGCATCACACTCAACTTCCTCATTCTTTGATAATAATTCCGGACAGAAAAGATACTGAATGTGAAAATCTCTCTCTGATTTAGCCTGAAACACTTAAGGGAGCTAGGAAAGAACAGCCTTCATACTACACAGACCATCCTCTTGGTATAGCTCCTAGTCAGACTGGCTGGGCTCACCTCTCACCTCCACCACTCAGAGAAGTGAATCCTTAGGTATATGGTTTGATCTCCCTATCCTATCCCACAGATTCATTATCTGCAGAAAGTGTTAATAATTAAACTGACCTCATAGGGTTGCTGGGCACTTTGCACAGTGTCTCTTTCAGAGTAAGTGTTAATAATTGTCTATAATCACCATCTCCCTCTTGCTAAAAACTCTTAATTAGGGAAATGTTGTTATTCCAATTCAAGAAATTAAGGGTGAGGGAAAAGAGGGACCTTTTCCATTATATTCAGGATCTGATCACTCTAAGACCCCAAGGCTCAGACCACTCTCACCTATTACTTGGATTTCTGAATAGCCCCTGTCTGCTCTCCTTGTTTTTATCCTTGCCTCTCTCTTCTCACTCCCTGCACCACTATCATCCTAAAATAGCAACCTGAGTGGTTCTTTTGGAAATATTGAGTCAGATAACACATTTTTTTTTATCAAAATCTTTCAATGTCTCCGCCCTTTCCCTCAAAGTAAAAGTTAAAATCTTTACAATGGCCTGCAAGGTACTACATGGATTTGGTCCCTATCACCTATCTGACCTCATCTACTCCTGCTGTGCCTCTGGTTACTCTGCTTCAGCCATACTGGCCTCCTTGTTGTTCCTCAATATGACAAACATGGTCCTGCCTCAGAACCTTTGCACCTCAGACAAGAACCCTCTTCCAGTATATAATCTCATGGCTACTTCCCTCATCTCCGTCATGTCATTGCTCAAATGGCAACTTCTACAGAGGCCTACCTTGACCATCCTACTTAATTCTACAATCTGATTATTTCTACTTTCAGGGAAACAAATGACACTTACCCTTATCTAATAGGAACAGGTACGATCGGTGTTTCTAACTCATCAAAACTAAGTTGTCCTGCCGAAGCCAGTTTGGCTCAGAGGTAGAGCGTTGGTCTGCGGACTGAAAGGTCCCAGGTTCGATTCCGATTAAGGGCATGTACATTGGTTGCGGGCACATCCCTGGTAGGGGGTATGCAAGAGGCAACTGGTCGATGTTTCTCTCTCATCGATGTTTCTAGCTCTCTATCTCTTTCCCTTCCTCTCTGTAAAAAATCAATAAAAAATATATTTTTTAAAAAAACAACTAAGTTGTCCAATTCTGAAAAGTCAGAAAAACTTTCCTAAGAGTTGTGACCTTGGACAGGAGGCTGGAGAAATGTCAGCCAGTCTCTTGCTACTGAGTGTTGGTTAATTCCTATCAAATGAAGGACCATTCTTTATTTGTAATATGTGTTAAGGCAGGGATAGTTATTTCTATCACTGGCTGCAAAAAAAAAAATAAAAAAAAAATAGCCTGAATGAATCCCAGAAGAATCTCCAGAAGCCAGCAGCTATCTTCTGTGACTTCGTATTTGCAGAGGGGAAAACTGGGGGGCCAGAATTGGCAAATGGCTTCCACAAGAACCACAACATAGAAGAATCAAATCTTGTCAACACAAGGACTGTACTCCGTATGCAGGTGGGAGTAACAGAATGGGATGTCTCTCCACATTTTCTTCAATGCAGTCTTATCCTTCATTAAGACTGGCCTTCCCTGCATGTGTGTTTCTCCTCCCCCTCCCCTGGGGTAAATTCTAATTAATGAGGTTGTTACTGAAACTCAATGGCTAATAAATAATGGCAACAGCAGCAATTATTACCGAGTCTGCACTACGTGCCAGAGTAAGAACTTTACATGCATTGGACCATTTCAACCTAATAACAGTCTCATTAATTATAAACATTCTTATCCCTCATCTTTTCTTAGTTGGGAAAACTAACGATCAAGGATGTTAATGGACTCATCTGAGTTCACCCAGAGAACTACAGGCAGAAGACAGACTTGAGCTGGTCAGGAGTTTGTCTACTGCCAAAGCCAGTGTGTTCATAATTACTTTATTACATCATGCTGTTTGTTATTAAATTCTCTTCAGTCCATTTCATTTGTCTGAAACATAGAGGATGGGGGGAAACTACAAAGTAGTATCCGAAACTCTGACAATTTTCCAGTATTAACTTACTAATGGGTTGTAAATGCCTCCCACATCTGAATTTTATTATAAAGTCTTTCAGCTTTATGGATTCCATGAGCCTCCTTCCTCATGACATGAATACAACCCACACTTGAATTAAAGCCAGCACCGTGTGGAAATTCATGTCAGTGCTTTGCAGCGTTCCTGGGTGTAACCCACGTAACTTTGAGAAACTGAAGGTCTTTTGTCCCAAGTTTCCCTCTTGAACTGGCTGATGCAACATTATTTTAATTTATTTACATTCCAATGAGAAAGAAAGGCTTTTCCCTTCCAAAGGGCTTTTGATACTGCTCCGAAGCTGAGAAACTGGGGGTAGAAAACAGTTCTCGTGCAAGGAAGAAAAATTACATTTCAGTGTGTTTGCTTCTATTAAGAGATGTAAAAGGAAACTTTTACATCTGGCTCCATTTCCTTGCCAAATTCTTTAATTGTTTTGTAATTTGAAGGGGGAAAAAAAGCAAAGGTAATGAAAGAAATCTGATAGAAATAACTAATCATAAGTACAACAAGCCCAAAATAGGATCCTAATTCCATTACCATGGCAATGCATATTTATATTTCTAACCTCTGATCCCTGTTACCACTAAAGGCTTATGAAAAATTCTGATATTGAGGGGAAAATATGAAGAGATCCATAATTTTTACTCCCTAGAGCCGATAAATATCATTAGACAGACACTGACACAACATTATAATAATGCAGAGTTCTCATTACCTTCAGACACTAGAGCTGACGTCTCCCTGAGACATGTTTGGGACAGTAAATTCCCTTGGACCAGTGGAGATCTCTAACAGACTCTAGGTCAGAGAGTACGTCTGTGTGTCTCCTACGGAGGTTCAAGAACTCAATGCCTTGTCTAAAGACCACTGTTACCAAGAACTATGCAAAACCCTTTAATTCTCACAGTACTCCATTGTGATTGGCATCATTATTCCCACTTTAGAGATGAGAAAATTGAGAAGTTAGGTAACTTGCTCCAGGGCTCACAGCTAGAATGTGGCAAATTTGAAACTTCTTATTCTCCAGTCTGTAGTTTTAATTATTGTTCTATATTCTGCCTTTTGTGGAAATACCTGGGTCATCATAGATTTTTTTTTCCATGCAAAAGTAGCTTTACGATTTATCTAGAAAGCTTTAAAAAAAATGAGCCAACATGTATTAAACCAAAGTTCCATTTTGCAAGTTTAATAGTACCAATGAGACTTGCAGCCTAACCCATCCATTTCCTTCTCACAGTGCATGGCCTAAAGCAGCCACACACAGGATGACCCCAGAGAAGGAGAAGGTGGCAGATGTGGGTGTGGGAGGGTTGCAGCTCAGACTTCATAATGGAAATCCTCCTGGTTTGAGAGATTCAGGGGCATAATTTGAAAATACAAATGTTTTTAGGGCTGGAGGCTAAAACCAAGACCAACCCTCATCTTCCTTCCACTAAATCTTCTGAAAATTTTCTAATGCAACAGTAGGAAAACTTGGTCTGTAAAGTCACATAGTGAACATTTTAGGCTCTGCCAGCTATACATTTTAGACTCTGTCTTACCTATTTACTCCTGCTAGATCCTAAAAGCAGTCATAGACAACGCATAAATGAATGGGCATAGCTATGTGCCAATACAACTTTCTTTATTAAAAGAGCCATGGGCTAGATTTGGCCCATGGTCTGCAGTTTGCTGACTCCTGTCCTAATTTGAAAAACAAGAACCCACAATAGCTATGTTAGTTTTAACTTCCCTCAAATTCAGGAATACCCACATGGCCAGCAGTTCTTATTAGTGCAGAAATCCTGATAAATCAATCAACTTCTGATCCCCACATGAAACTTCCTTAATTATGACTAACACCTCCCATCTTTATCGGAGGGAAAACATTCTGTGAACAACAGATGGTGTTGCTATGGAGTCTTCAACATTCTCCTCAGCTGCAGATATAAAACTATGCCGATGTAGGCTTAAAATGATCAACAAACTGATGGCTTTAAAGGAAAATATTTTAAAAGATAGAAATCTGCAGATGGATAACTAAAAGCAATGGTTGATTTTCTGAAATAAAGAGTAACCACTAGTAAGAGAGAGAGAGAGAGAGAGAGAGAGAGAGAGAGAGAGAGAGAGAGAGAGAGAGAGAGAGAGAGAGAAATCAAAGGCACTCATCCTCCAGAGCAATAAAATCATTAAAACTGGAAAAGCACTAACAAATAAAAGGAGACACCTGAAGACCACAATATCACTCACAATGTCCTCTTAATTGTTATGTAATAAATCACAGAACTCCATATTTGTAAATATGACCCTGTGGTGTAAAATCTATAACCACAGGAGATATTTCCTTTAAGTCTGCAACAATTTTCACATTAGGTTGGAACTTATATAGTTGTCCATCAAAAAACAAAACAAACAAACAAAAAACATATAAGTCCAATATATTCCTCAATCAAACCAATAATAAAATATGCATAATTTGACTTCACATTGGTTCTTACCCTACTTTAAGCCAGCTTGCATCTGAAGGGATCACTCTTGTCTTGTTTATTTCACAACTATTTATTTCTTTGGCATACAAACAAAATGGAGAAAATGTAGGGATGTGAAAATTAACTAAATAACATTACAACTCCTCAAAGCCCCAGTATTAGCTAGAAACCATTTTAAGTGACTGCTAACCCTGGGTAATTTCCCTGGTGTATAGATTGGCATTGCATATCTCTAGTCCACAGAGGGATATAGTGAAGGAAGGAAAACTGGACCACAGCAGTAAAAGAGTAGCAAGAAAGAGCAGCCCCACATCACACCTTGGGATAGTGGGAGTCTGAACATCACAGGAAAAGAAAAATTCTGGAGAAGGTCTTTTCAAAGAAGAGATGGTGACAAAAGTGGGATGGAAACTCTTAGGTGACAAATAACCATGAGTAATTTAATTTCTTCAGGTGTTTCTCTGCTCTATTAGGAAACACAGTAAGACAGAGATTAGTTTATGTGTGAGCATGTGTGTGCATGTGCATGTGTGCATACATACAGGAAAGGAGTGTGGTGAGACAGGTAGATGAAAAATAATTAGTATGTTTAGTAGTGTTAAGTATTAAGAAAAAAATATATAACATTATGTGTTGGGAATGGTGACATATTCATTGGAAGGACACTCAAAAATTGTAAGAATTTTGGCCGAGATTTGGATGAAAGAAGGGAATGAGACAGCTAAAACTTCCCAGACAGCAAGGTGAGCACAAAGGCTCTGAGGTGGGGATGCTTGTGTTATTGAAGAGGGTAGGGTTGAGAACTGATGAGTGTGGGGACAAGGTCAGAAAAGACGGGGACAGGATCATGTTTAGGTACAAGGAACACGTATAATAGGAGTACCGGAAAGGCAAGATGGTCAACTTGTGAAGGAACAAGTGGACTAAGTGAGATAGCTCTCTTAAAAAATGCCTCTGTTTATCTTACAACTATTTCATTAAAAGGCAGGAAAACAGTGAAATGTCAAGTGTCACTTCTATGCCACAGTGAAAATGCCCTGTGCCCCAGTTCTTCAACTTTTCTGAGAAAGGGACTTCTTTAGTCCTTAGAGGCAAAGTCTTCCAGTGGGTCTTGGTTTGAGCTTTAACTCAGAAGCACTGGGGACCAAGAGAGGAAGCTCAGGAAGAGAGAATGTAATAATTATGTTTTATTTCTAACATCTTCACAACAGAAGCCACTTGTCTGCACAAGCAAACAAATGGGAGTCATAAACCTCCCTTCACTGATCCTGGGAAGGAAAGTGCTTTGGGATGGACTGAGGAATCTGAGGTTACATCAATGGACATGCAGTCAGCTCTCACAGGGCTGCCAGTGTGTTCCAGGCTCCCACTGCACAGGCATCAACAGTGGCAGCAAGGTTGGGGATGGGAGGCCAAGCCATCCTACAGCTTATCACCAAACCAACCAGTGTGTGAAACAATGGCCTCACATAGACATTAGCATCTCTTCCTTTGTTGCTTACAGCTGAAAGCCCTTATCCTGGAATGCTGATTTCCCAGCTCTGCAAAAACCCATTATTCCTGTGTTCCTTAAAGACTGGCTCAAATCCCACTTCCTCCCCCTGAACCTTTCCCATCTGCTCAGATTATAAATACAATGTATCTGTACTTCCCTTAGCATCCTTGTTACCTTACAGTATAGTTATGAGAGTGAGAACTGAAGTTATGAGCTCTTATAAGAGACTTGATGGCTTTAAATCCTGGATTCACCTCTTTCTGACTCCGAGTGTCTGCTTTCACTTATGATCCCCAACATTTGTAGATGTAACATGGATGCAAGAGATAGATAGATCCTAATCTCTCAGGAAACCATACCATTTAATTCTGAATTTCCCATTGTGTTTCATAGGATGTTAAGACGTATTCCAGAGAAAAGAGTTTCAATCCAATTTTTCAAATGAGTTAAAAAAATTAAATATATTTCTTTACTGCTCAGTTTTTCTGAATATGCTAATACTAATATCTAAGCGAGGACATAGAGCATGCTGTGTTTTCCAAACGTATGTCTCTCAGACATTTTTGAAGGATATTCATCCTTGACAAATCAGTTTAGAAATGCTGATCTAGACTAAAACTTCGGTATTTCAAAAGAAGAAGCTGACACCCATATGACACATTGGCTAATCAGTTCCAGAACCAGGAGCCCAGGCCAGGTTTCCTGCTGTGAAGGCCTTCCTCATTCCATTCATTTTACAACCTCAACATTACTTCCGCATCCCCCAATGCCCAACTGTGTAACAAGCTGAGCATGTGATTCCCATCTGCTGGATGAAAAAGGAGGCCTCAGTGAGGCACAGCGTCTTGGTACAGCAACGGGTGCAGTGGCCAGGCTGGGACTAGAAACCTGAGGCTCCTGACTCCACTTAATCCATTGCCTGTAGCACACACTTCTCGTTCTGTTCACTGTAACAAAGGAAGGCCTTTCTGATCAAGTTTGGAAGGCTCAGGCTGAGAGATGCATGCTGGAGGGAGCCTGCAGCCATGTCCACACATTCCATACTTGCATCCCCCTATCTGAAGGGATGTATCTTGGAAAACTTGAGTCCTGGGGAATTTGTAAGGACCAACACCATTTCTTACGAGCTGGTCCTTTTCCAGTTTATCACTCCGTGATACACACATGTCATTACTCGGCTATTCATTGCAGTTCAGACATGGTGTTCCCTATGTGCTGACCTAGGGCCAATCCTGGGCTGAGTTCTGGGGCATTGGATTTGGCAGCAATTTTCGACTTTGGTAAATCTGGAAGTTCTCAAATAATTCTCATTTAATTAACAAGTAAACTGATGTTTAGAAAAGTTGAATGAGCACCCAAGTTCCCACAGGAAGTTAGTTATAGAGCTGAAAGTTAGAAAGCAAGTCCATACTAGCTAGCTAGCTTTTGACTGCACCATATAGAATTTCTACCCTGACTAGGAAAAGGAAGGAGATTTGCCTGTTGCCTTTCTTTAATAGTCTTGCTAGACTAGGGCTCAACACTCAGGCTAAGTAACCAACTCCCTGTTAACTTGATATTGAGGTCCCTTCCTTACTTCTTTACACACGCATCTTGCTCCTCGGAGAGGAGATTTAATTAAGAAAATCCCTCTCTGCTGGAACATACCCAGCTGGGCTTTCCAAGCTGCCTCCTGAAGAGATGCATTAATCACAAAATTGCTTGGCAGCATAGCCATCCCACCCTTTGGACTCACTCCACAGAGTCTATTGGAGTTTACAGAAGTTTCCCTACAGCCACAGACACAGGAGCATGACCACTTTACTGGTCACTTCTCCTAAAAGGAAAGCCATAGAAATAGGTTCAGCAACTGCTGGCTCAGAGGAGCAAAGATTATCTCTGGGTCCCCCTGGATATTCGAGGCCCACTTGAATACTTACTATGTGTCTGGCACTTGGTCCAGCCTCTTAGTTTTTTATCCCATTTAATCCTCACAACAAGCCCATTTACTAGGTATTATTATTATCTCTAGTTTGCAGAGATGGGCACTGTAGCTCAAAAAGAATTACTGACCTGATCAAGGTAAAGATGCACAAACTCTAAGAGGATTAGGCCCAGAGCACATGTCCTGCACAACCGCATCATATTGCTGAAGTCTCCAGACCAGTGTTGTAATTCCAGAGTTCCGTTTTCCTGAACATTTTAATGAAAAGGACCTGAAGGCTTAGGGCACTTAAGACTGAGTAGCATTCAGCATCATTGGATGACTACTAGTAAATGGGTCCTCTTGCATTCTTTCGTCATCTAGTTCAGTGGTTATCAAGGGAGGCATCTGGCAATGTCTCTGATCACCATCACTGGTGTATATGTGGACTGCTACTCACATATACTGAGTAAAGGCCAGTGATCTTACAGTGTACCAGACAGCGTTGTACTATAAAGAAGTTTCAAGCCCTAAGTGTCAATAGAGCCAAGAGTGAGAAAGCCAGTCTAGGTGAAGGCTGCCAAGGTCCTGTTGATATCTATAGATCAGTGATTTTCAACCTTTTTCATCTTATGGCACACATTAACTAATTAGTACAATTTTTCAGTACACCAAAAATATATTTTTTTGCCGATCTGACAAAATAAAAACAGGTATAATTTTGATTCATTCACACCAGACAGCTATTGTTGTGTTGGCTGTTGTCACTTTTTTTTTATTTGACAATCTAAGGGAAAAGAGATCAGTGCCCCCGACTAAATAGCCAGGTACTGTGTGTTTTAAAAATTCTGATGGCACACCAGAGTGATGTGGCACACCAGCTCAAAATCACTGCTGTAGATCAAAAACAACTTCTGCATGAACAAGTTTCTCAACATCCAAATCTCCTTTGGTTTCTAGATCCATTTCCTGGCTCTGACTTCATCTGGATTATAGTCTTTTGTCTACACCTTGGATACATACCTCTTCCTCAATTCACATAGCTGGTTACATGGTCTGCAGGCTCTAATATCAAAATACTGGGATTTGTTCCTGGTTTTCCTGTTTTAGCATTCTTGCTCTTTAATTGTCCCTGATCAATTCTGGACAATTCTCGATCAGAGCCAGTGTGCAAAGCCAAGTAGAAGTCACAAGGTCATTATTATTCAGGGAGATAGCACAGACAAGAGGTTAAGTCTTGCTCTAAATTCAGACTGCCTAAATGGGGGTGCTGGTTGTGGAGCTTATTAGCTCAAGACAAGTTACTCCCCCGCTCTGAGGCTCACTTTTCTGTTTTCTTACCTGTAATGCAGGGATAATAATAGTACCTACTTTCTTGGATTGCTAGGAGCATTACATGAATTAATATGTGTAATGCATATCACCTAACAGCATATGAAAGAATGCTTAACCTATTTTTCCCCCCCCTGAAAGCTGTTTGCTCTCATACAAGCTGGTTCCAGAAAGTGAGGTTGCACTTATGTAATGCAGATAAATCATTCTGATAAATTCTTGCATTTAAACATAGAATTCAAAGATGACTTTGTGTAATATATGCACTGCAAAATAAACTACCTTGAAAGGCAAAACAGTTATCATAAACTCTTAGAGGCCTGGTGCATGAAATGCGTGCACAGGTGCGGTCCTTAGGCTTGGAAGGCGATCGAAGCATGAGCATCTGGTGTGGAAGGGCAGGTCCCAGCTGGACCCTGGGCAATACCTGGGCCCCCAGATCCCTGTGCACCCACCTCTGCCTGAGTCACGGTGCCCAAGTTCCCACATAGAGATGTGGTGAGCGTGGCTGGATGTCACTGGCTGCGGCACAGCATTGGCGTCTGGGCTGCCCAGCGGTGCTGCACCAAAGCCTGGCAGGCAGCGTTCTCTCTTGGCCAGCCTCAGAGACTGGTTCGAGCCCAACTGATCCCTATGGTCCTGGCGGCTGCAGCCCAGCTCACTGGGAAGAGGCCATGCAGATGCAGAGTGGATTTCTTGAAGGCGCCAGGCACTTGAGCACAAGGGGCTTCCCTGGTGCACAAGCCCTGGTGTCCTGGGGGAGGGTAGCAGGGGGAGTAAGATAGCTTGATGTTCACCCTGCATTCTCATGACACCTCTAAACCCGTTACCCCATCCCACAGGTAGCTGGTAGGAGGTCGCAGCACATTGCCAAGACTCAATAGCCCCATGCTATCCCCTGGTGGTCAGTGCACATCATAGCAAGCGGTCAAATTCTCGGTCTCAGTCAAACTCACAACCTATCCCTGGTTGGGGCGCATACAAGAGGCAACTGATCAATGCTTCTCTCTCGAATTGATGTTTCCCTCTCCCTCTCCCCTCCTTCCTCTATCTCTCCCTTTTTCTCTCTCAATCTCTCTCTCCTCTCTCTATCTTAAATCAATTAAAACATATACTCAGGCGAGAATTAAAACAACAATATTAACATCCTTTGTTCTTCCAAAACACAACACACAATCCTCTAAATTGGACCTGTTCTCTTATAATTTGCAAATGCCTTACCTGAGTTTGAACAACTTTTAGTCAATAAAGGTGTCCTTTGTTCCATATACACTATTTGAAGTCATTGCCCAAGGTAAAGTTGCTCTAACTCTAAGTGGATTAGACCCAGAGTAGTCTGACCCAGAGCTTGTTATAAACAAACATAGACAAAGCCAGATTCAACAGAAGTCATCTTTCCAAAACCAGGATGCAATCCTCTTACCAGCTTAGTATACAGCAAACTGTCTCCCTTTCTGACATCTCTTCCAACACCAACTGTTTGGCAATCAACCCTGGAACTTGTTAGCATCCTTTAGCATGACCTGTATTTAAAGTTTTAAATATTTTGGAAGTGTGAAGAATGCCTGTTTTATATTATCAATTCAGCTGCAAGTTTACTGGGGGAGTGGTTGCACACAGCTGGCATACAAATAAACTTTTTCTTTGTTAACTTTGCCATTAATATTCTGTCTATGGTTTTGATCAAACCATTTTGAAAATATACTGTATTTTTTAGGCTCACTAGCCTTTGAAACCTTTGACATTTCAATAAAGGCAACTGTTTGCAATGATGATTAAAATCTATTACTTAACCAATATCTAATGAATATTCAACAGATGCCTAGCATAATGCTAGTCACTTTTCAAGGAATAAAATATTGAGCTGTATAGAATTATCTTAGTCCATGGAAACAGCACAATATTGTGGAGAGAAATGAGACTTTAGTAATAGATAGCTCTGGTTTCCATTTCTGGCCCCTTATTTGCCAACTCTCTGGCCTTTGGTGAGTTTTTTAACTTCTCCAAGATTTCATTGCTTTGTATATGAAATGTGTAGGTCATGGTTTTTACTTTACAGGATTGCTATAAAGTAGATTAACTAGCATGTGCAAGGTTAGCATAGCTCCTGACACACTCCAGGGGCTCCATCAATGTTAGATGTCAATTCCCTTTACCTCTTGTGATGCTTCTTTCACTGCCCTCCATGCTAATGACTTAGTTTTTGATCATGGAAAAACTAATACACTTCTCCGCCCAAACAGAAATGCAAGAGCATTACTGATTCCTCTCTTTGTCTTCCTTTCCCTGCTCTCAGTGGTTGTCTCAGCAGCTTCAGCCAATTATACCTCCAACACATTTGTCAAATCTCAACTCCCCATCTTCCATGGCCCTATCCCATTTGGAATTTCCACCATTTCTCACTGGAACCACTGAGCAGGGCCCTCTCTGTTCTCCCTGATCCCACTATTGTTCCCTCCTATCCATTTTTTTACTCATTGGTCACAAAAACAATATAAATCCTTTCTCTCCGACATTCTAGCTCATTTAGGATTAAATCCCAGTCCATCTACATTCCTACATAGCCTGGCTTTAGTTGTTGCACTCAATAAATTTAATATTAGTACAACACCAGTTATGCTCATCTTATACAACTTTTTCCTTTTCTTACTTCTCCAACCAAATAAGCCTTTTTTCTGCTCCTTGAATACATCAAGCTTTTTGCCTTAGAACCTTTGTCTTCACATTCCTTTAGCGAGAAGCATCCCTGCCACTCTGGCCATGGCGAGCTTCTTTGGGACTCAGAAATCTCTATAACAACAATATCTATTGTATATGAGACCATCCTCTGTATTCTGTCACCATCACATCACACTTTTCTTCTTCATAGCTCTTAAAACAATTGATGCTTACTTATTTATTGTTCTTTACCTCTCTCACTAGATGATTAACTCCATAGAAGCAGATAAATGTTTCTCTAATAATAAACTGTATCCCCAGTTCATGGTCTCCTGCCCAGAACCCAGGGGGTGTAAAGTACATTTTTTGCGGAAAAAATGAACAACTGACTGCTGCCAAAATTGGGCATGACCCATAGGCTGTCAGCAAGGCCACCAGGTGAATAGCACACTACCTCCACCATGGAGATGGCAGCCCATCCGGATTTGATCAGTACTTTGGTAATGAGACAAAACAGCAAACTATGATGCAAAGTAAGAATCAGTAATACTCATTAAGTTAATCACGAGTTTAAGGTCCACCAAGGCTGCAAAGCATTTGGTCCAGGATTCTTATGTAAATATGTAGGGAGGAATAGGAGTTCAATGTCTATTTAAGTGATGTGGCTGAGCTAGAGTTACATCCACAAAAGGGAAGACATCTCTTGGAAGACAGCCAAGCACTGTCACAGCTAAGTGTGGAAAAACAAAGCAATTCAGTATTCCAATTACCACTTCCAGGGAGAAAGTTAATCTCTTCACCCTTTTCACCATTGGAGGGCATTGGAGGCAAGAGAGGGCTGCTAATTCAGAAAGAGCGTGCGCTCTCAGAATTTGTCAGGCAAAGGATGTATGGTTGTTTTTCACAAATCAGAGATGGGCCCAGGAGGAGAGCAAGCTATCCTAATGTCATCAGAAGTCCTGAAGGGAAGATAGGATGTTCTCATGTGGAATGGAAGGATGATGAAGTGCCCTGTCCAGGGAGGGAATGCTTTCCTGCTTTTTCTATAAGAGTTGCAGGAGACACATCATACTTCCAAGGTCAGGAATCTCCAAAGAATCAGAAAATGATTCATTAAGGAAGAAGTCAGCTTAGTCATCTACCAGTCTCTAACGGCACAAAGTCACCCAGGCAAGTAACAATTGCCCACCCTCCACTATCACCAGTAAGGGTCTAAAACTATAGCCATCAGCTGGCCAACCAGGAGAAGATAAGAGTAGAGTCAACAGAAAGGAGCCTTCCTCCTCCCAAAGGTAGGGAGCCATCAACTAAAGGCTATATCAAGGCAAAGACACAAACACCTACCTCTGAATGAGGTTTGAATAAAAAATATCTTAGATGGGACATTTAACATTCCTAAACTGACTTTACATTTTGTTCTGTTTACAACTTCTAAATGGCACAAATCTGACCAGGAACTATAAGTTTTCATAAGAATGGGACAGGAGAAGACCACCACCAATGCAAATGTCAAAGAAACAACAAAGACAAAAATAAAACTGAATTTTCACTATATTACAAGCTGTGTTTTTTTCAAATACCAATTGCACATTTAGTCAACACGTATTTGTTGAGTGTCAAGTGTTGTGATAGACAAATGAACACAATGGTGAATAAGTCCTACAACAGAACTCCTACCTACAGTGCTCACAGGGCAGTGGGATAGGACGGGGGCTGCCTGGACAAAATCTGGTCTCCAAAGCAGACTGATACTGAGATACAAAGAAAGTATATGCTTTGGTATAATTCAAATTTACATTTGAATTTCAACTGCTGCAGATACCAGCTGGAGAAAATGACTTAACTATTGTGCACTGTAGCTCTCTTCACATATGCAATGGAGATAATGGGATCTATCTTTTTGAGGTTGCCAAGAAGATTTAAGGGAAATATATAGAAAGCACATAGTATACTTATTGACCGATAAGAACTCAAAAAATAGTAGGGGAATGTCACCAACAAGAGGGTAATATGGCTAGTAATCCTTCAAACCAAATAGACAAAATAGGTGGATATTGGCATTAAATATCTTCTTCATAAAACCCAAAATGAAAGATTTAATAGAAATAATTCTTCCTAAATAACTCATGTTTTTAAAAAATTCCCATTCAACAGATTAATATTTTACCTCCTGACTTTTATTGTATAAATAATCAGTAACAAAAAAATCTAGGATTTGATCATCTTATTTCCTATGCTTTAATTGTCTCCTTGCACAAAATCTTATCTCCCAGATTATAAGAGCTCATTGAAGATAAGGCAGGCGATAACATTTTGGGATATTTGCTAGAATGTTTTGATCTTCAACTAATATAGACAGAAATCAAGAGAAAGAACTTAAGCTTTAAAACATGTCCATGTACATAAATGCAGGCTACTCTGAGCTCTCACTATAACCACAAACACAAACAAAGCAGTCTTTGTCACCTCTTCCTAAAGCAGAAAACATTCTCTTCTTCAAAGCAGAAACACTTCTTGACACCAGCAAATCACTGTTAACTGATGAGAAACTTCTTTTGGCCTCTAGATGGGTTCCACAGATTACAAACACAGGCAGGTGGAGAACAAACTTTCTGAAGCCATTCTTCAAGTTTCATTTCAACATGGGATCTGACTGAGTCTGCCGATGGCATTTTGAAAAGAATTTCATTAAATGTTGCTAGTATGTCATAAGATCCCTTAAATGGAAGGGTAATGGCTCATAACATTTGTAAGCTTTTTAATTTCATGCAATATGAGCAGCATAATCAGGACCTATTACAGTCAATCAACTGTGCCAAGTGGGGCTACCTACCTTTGCTTTGTTTCTCTTTTCCTTGTGGGTACACCCTGTGAACCAAGAGGCAATAGCCCCAATATCATTCTTTAAGGCTAACACTGGCATAAGATATTCTGGACAACCTCTGATGAAACCATCACAGTAGCATTTGCATGTGAGGGGTGAATAGGCAATTCCTGGGAAATTACTTTTGGCTTCTGGCAAAGAGATTTCCCTTTCTATTTGCTTCAGCTCAGAAGGTACAATTTTGGTAGAATTCAAAATCAGTCATCTGACCAATGTAACTGAAATTAATATATGGAGATTAAATATAAGGAACCTTATTTATATTTTCAATGACACAGAGGTATTCAAACCGCTGATCCTTCAGGAGTGGTCTCCAGTTTTCTTTTACCATGCAATCTTTAATGATAATAATGACCATTTATAAAGTCTAAATGCCACTTTCCTAGGCATCCTGTATATATTTTTTTCATTTAATTTTCAAAACAACTCTATAATTCTGTTGGTTACCTCATATTATGGACAGACAAACCAAAGTCTGAGGTGTCAAGTAACATGGCTCCAGTTACAAAGCTAGTAGCAAAACCGATCTTCAAATCCAGTTTTGGTCTACCTTTAAGTGGTGTGTACTTTGCTACTATGCTGTACTGACTTCACAAGCACCTACTGCAAGTCTTCCCAGGACAATGGAGATATTCAGAGAGAGCATTTCCACACTGAGATATTCCCACAGGTACAGTGATAATCTAAAAGGGCTGAAGGTGCCCTGACCAGTTTGACTCAGTGGTCCGAGTGTTGGCCCATGGACCAAAGGCTCATGGGTTCCATTCCTGGTCAAGGGCACATATCTTGGCTGTGAGTTTGATATAGATTGGTACGGGAGAGGCAACCAATCAATGTTTCTCTCTTTCTTCCCATCTCCTCCCTCCCACTCTGTCTGAAAATCCATGGAAAAAATACCATTGGGTGAGGATTAAAAAAAAAAGAAAAAAGGAAAAAAAAGAGGGCTGAAGGCTATAGAGTCAAGCAGGGAAACTCACCCCCCAGTGAGGCAGAGAGTACATTTCAAAGTCAGAGAAGCAGAACTGAGGGGAGCAAACCAGCTTGGGGCAAGGCTACCAGCAGGAGGATAATTGAGATGTGAGGAAGGCTGCAAAGAGATTAGTGAATGAAGAAGAGGATGGGCCAGAGAAAGCAGTGTGAGACTAAGACTGTGTGTACACATGGGAAGGTTTGAGTTCCACTCTGTGCACTGCTGGATTTATGGTGTGAGGCACATCTGACAACTCGGTGGAGGTGGGCTGGAGCAGACATGTTCATCATGTCAGTCTTCACCACAGAAACACCAGACTAATGGTCACATAGATGGTGTCCAAATACAGTATCTGCATTCAATTATAAGTTATACAAATGAACAGGAAAACAATGCTATTCCCTAGGCTGCCATTAATGACTACTGGACCAAAAAATGTACAAATTAATGGTGTTACACTAACAGACACATATACCTTCCATAATCCCTAAAAGAGAAGGAAAAAAAAAGAAAATATATCTAAGAATACTTACTATATTGTGGAGGTCCTATAAATTTAACCATATTGCAAATATATCAGTTGGGGTTGATAAAAAATGAAGAAGCAGTTCAAGGAATAAGGATGGTAGTAGGTTGTTGTACTTAATATATTTGAAGAACTTGTAAGAGAAATTGAATTTAAAATGAAAAAGACAGAATCTTTTCTCCAGAGGAGATCCCAGAAGTAATTAAGCCTGAATACCCTAAGGTATCCATGATATATAATGAATTAATTTCTCTCCTATGAATCTAGGTCGATACTAGATCTTTAGAGAATTGGAAGAATTGAGAAAATAGTCATTCATATTTTTTGTGTTCTGTAGTTTCAAATTAGGATCCAGAGTTAAGAAAAGCCAGATCTTTAAAAATTTGGAATTTTATAGGTATTTATAAGTTTATATATTTTTCATTTTGATGATATAAAAATGAGAAAAACCAGTAACTAGTGGTCTTAGCTTCTGGGCAAAACCCTATCTAAAGAACCTACATCTTTAGAACATTATGGCATTTTTCCTGAGTCAGATTTAATTTGAACATGAGTTCTTGATTATTTCCAATACTACGGTATAATAGAATTCTAATTGAAGGCATGACAAGAGAGAGAAGTAATGGTGTAGTGGGAGGTGGGACAATTTAGGAGATCGCTGGTTGGAATGGGCAATACATGATAACCGCATGAGGGAAAACTAGAGAATAAAGGCCATCAGAAGGAGATGGTCACAGAAACTGCCATTTACAGAGAAAGGAAATAATATGCTCTCATTATCATGAAATGAACAAGCCTCTGCATGTTTCCTTGGGCTGCAAGGAAAACAAGTTAGGCCAACAGCACAGGCCAATATCTGACTACTGTTTATTAACCAAAGATGAGACAGCACTTCAGTTAAGACCACGGTGTTAGTGTCAATGTGGGTTGGGATATTAGATGTGTGTTCTTCCTAAACCTTTCTAAGCCTTTCACTCTCACCTCTAAAGAGAACATTAAAATGACAGATCTTCCCAGGGTTACTATAAGGAATAAATGAGATAACTTCACATTAGGACTGTGGCTGTTAGCTAACGACAACACGAAAACCTAATCACACATTATTTATATTCAAATTCAGCAAACATTTATGAGTAATTACTATGGGCCCGGCTCTTTGTTAGGCTGTTTTCCATATATTATAGTTCACTTAATATCCATAAAAACAAATAATTTAATATATATTAAAGTTATAGTTATTCAATATTAAAACGAGAGCAGCAAAACCCCTGCAGGCATTTTGGAACACTTCAAATTTTTCTAACCATTCCCCATTTCCTGGCAGTGATTTGTTAGATATCTCAAGAACATAATGGTCCAGGCATCTGTAGAGTTTCTTATTCCTCTACCTAGATAGTCTCTGTGGTTAGTTGTGCACACCAAGCAGCAGATACTACACTAGCAGTGATGTAATACTTTACAAAGATGATTTTTCAAATATTTTTGTCATATAGGCTAACTAGAAAAATCAAAATCAAGTGATTTAATCATATACAATCAACACTGTTAAATCCTACAGGTTCATGAGCCCTGTGATAAGCTGTGGTGGTAGTCACCCAAAAAGAAACAGTCCCCACAATCTTCGCTCACTGAGAGTGTGCAATTACCTCGTACAATCCATGACTGTGTTGCCGTTGGCCATCTTTTCATACCAACTCTGTTGTACTGTCAATTCCTATTTTGTTTTCCTTAAACTTCTTTCTGTACCCTAACCAGAGAGCCGCTAAGGTATCATGACAGAAGCACTGTGATTTAGTGAACACTCTGTGGCAGCAACAGAGAGCCTGGGGGTGAACTCCACTTCTCAGAAAACTCGCATGGTTAGACAAATTAAAAACTTATTGAGAAGGCTAAGAATTAAATGGAAAGCCTTGGTTTGCTGACATCTGAAGTCAGAAACAAACATGGGAACTACATACCCATGCAGTAATATGAATAGTCATACATTAATAATTTAAAAAGCCAGCTCCATTTCTCATCTATTAATGAGCTACAACCTAAGGATAATTCATTTTCCATAACATTCCTCTAATATTTTTTTTAACATAACTGCCTGAGCCTTAACTGAGGCCTAAAACCAATATATACAGCTTGATAGTGGAAAATTGCAATTATCCTACCATCTGTCCTTGTCTTTTACTATAGAGAGATAACACTTTATTTCCATGACTCTGATGTTACCAAAGAGAAGCTGTGGCTTCCTAGATAGAGAAATCTTCCTTATTGCACCAAGCAACAAAAACCAGGGCTGTCTGCGTGTCTTATTCTTTTAGCACTGTGATTTTTACCAGTCGGTCTCTCGTTCCTCTAAGATGCAACAAATACATCTACAAGATGTTTATCAGTCTTAAAAGTCTCATTTACTTGGTGGACCATTTCCTATTTGCCCAGAGGAAGAATCGGTACTGATACAAACAGAATCATTCATGGAAAGAGAAAATCTCACACTCATAATTTAGGCACCTGCCATTGAAAACATCACTGGTAACGATTCACAGGGCACTGCAATCAGCGGTTGCAGGTCACAGCATCAAAGAAAGCCTAAGTATTTCTAATTTCAGGTGGCAAAGTAGTGCCATCCCAGCCTCTGAAATGACATCTCCTAAAACATTATTTGTGTTTTTGACAATGAACAAGTTTTGAAAAATAAAGACTAACAGTGCAACACACCCACAGCAATTATAAAGTGCTAGGTGTGACGAGAGTTACCTGCAGAGGAGTATGTTTTGATTACAGCATTAAAAAAATGACTTTTTTAAAAAGTAACTTTTTTTTGCCAACCTTTTAGTAGTGAAGAACAACAAAACCTCTAAGAATATATTCAAAACATCCTCCTTCTGTAAATCTAAAATCTCTTGCCACTGTTCTCTCCAGGTACTCAGCAGGTGTTATCGGCTGTGAGATACCATCTAAATAGAAGTAGGACTCTTCCTACCATTAAAGGAATAAAAACCAAATCACAATAGACTTTGGTGTGTACTTGTCCCTCTTAATCATTATTTATGAAATAAGAGAGAAGCAGTCTGGCTCCACGTAGTCATGACAGGTGGCTGGGATGTTCCTGAAACTAAGAGTTATGTATGGCACTGATGTGCCATAGTGACGAGGAAGAGAAGCTGAATGATTGGAAGGGCTGAAGTGCCCATTTTGTTCTCTTGGACTTTCTTGCCTGCAGCACACAGCCCACACTTGTGGCTTCCATTAGTCTGTGGATGGCACTGATCCAGGCTTTATGTTACGGCTGCATTGCAAAGTAGAGAAAGATGGGTGTGTTGGACCTTTAGCATCAATTTTATATCTTCCAACTGGTCTGACCTGCTTCCCTCAGGCCTCATATTGTATAGTTGCTCAAGCCATCTCTGACATGATAGAATACTTAATACTTGGTTGATATAATCAATCTATATGCCTCAATCAAAGAGAAATTTATCTTTATCTTCCCACCTGAGATGCTCTTATAGAATCTGAGTCAGAAGGATCCTAAAAGAACATTCATTCATTCATTCATTCATTCAAAAATTGCTTTCCTTCCATATGACAGCACAACTCTAGGAATTAAGAGATACAGTAGTAAACCAAGCAAATAATATTAACAAGTGTTAATATCTCAATAGTAATCAATTATTATAGTGAAACTTTTATAGTGCTTTATACTCAAGGCACTGCTCTATAAAAAATCAAATTCACAACACACTGCTCTATAAAAAATCAAATTCACAAATTCACATAATTATATAAAATAAATGAACTTTATGATCCTATAATGAGTTTATGAGTTAGTATTATTATTATGTCCATTTTACAGACAAGGAAAGTGAAGCACAGAAAAGGTCAGGTAATTTGCTCAAGACAACAAATTAGTAAATGCTGGAGCCAGAATTTGAGCAGGAAGTTGATGTCCCAAAGCCTGCTCTTCAACATTAGTAACTGTCTTCCTACTAGTATGAACCTGCCATTTTTGGGGATTATATGGTAATTGGATAAGCAAAAAAGTTAGTTATAATAATATTTAATTGTGTACTCTATATATACATATACTATACAGATAGCAATTAACATAACCAGTAGTTAATATGTAATATAAAAAAATAAAGCTACTAAGCAATATATTTTTGATGGGTGGTCAGGAAAGGTCTCCATGAGGAATTGCATGGAGAACCTAGATGAAGCTAGGCCAGGTTTTCATATAGTCTGTTGGTTCTCAAACTGTGGTATGTGGACCTCCCACACCCTTCAGGGTCCTGGCATCTGTGGCTGGTGACAGGGAGACAGGCTGGATAGGGCAACAGGCTGAAACCCTAACCCCTCCCCACTCCAGTCCCCAACCAGAGCAGCTCAGTTTCCAATGGTCCCAATTTTGGGGTCATAAGTAAAATGTGACTTTAAATAATTCCACAGCTTAAAAAAAAAGTTGTAGACTGGTCACGTCCTACTTCTTCAGTTCGCAGATAAGGAAACAGAGAAGAGGAATGACACGGTAGGGCTCACTACTGATCACGTCAGCACTAACAGTAAGAAGAGAAGTCAGATTCTGTAACTGAATCTAGTGTACTTTCCAGATGCCAAACTCCAGCTATAACTCTCCTTCTGTCCAGGACATCATTTGAATCTCTGGAGCACAGAGAGAGCAAATTTTATTCCAGAGACTGAGTTTCACAGTTTGGAGACTTCATCCCAAACTCCAGGCTTAGCAAGAGTAACTACCAGATGCTCTGCCCTGTCCCTTGTATTCTATTAAACCGCCAACACCTCTGCCTCCTGTTCAAATTTATATTTTTCTTAACCCAGTATATCCTTTCTTACTGTGTTACTGCATATACTTCTTTTAAGTTACTTCAAATCCTTTGTGTATGAATGTGTATGCACTTGGGGGTTAGGGAGAGAAAATTTGCCATGTGGGTTTGGCATGAATGCATATGTCTGAGTCTTCAAATAAATGAGATACAAGTCATGGACTTTTGGACACTATGACATGACAGGCAACAAGAATGGATCTGGAGTAGACTACCTGGCTGCAGGCCCTCAAATCATACAATTAAACATTCACACCTCATTTGAAGTTGGGACCTCTTTCTATGGAAACTGGCTGCTGTAATTATACCTGAATCTGACCTAAGCTCTCAGTAACTCTTACATTTCTGGCACAACCTCCATTTAAGAAAAGCACACCTGGTTAGTTGCTTTTAAATTAAAGGAAGGACAAAATCTTCATCATCCAACTGTAATTCTACAGCAACCCAAAGCCTCTGGTTAGCTCTCTCTCTTTCCAGGATAAACAAACCAACCCGCTGCCGTTGTATTAAATGTTGAGCTATTCAAACTTTGTGTATCTGTTTAAGAAAGAAGAGGAAGCAGCCGGTTCCTGCTCTTGTCCACAATAAATCATGACAAGTAGGAAGGGAGATACATTTTGGGAATGGCAATCAGCTTCCCAGTACAGATGGGCTTATAGATGGCCCTTCCAATTTTTAATAATCTCCATAATTTATGTGTGAGCAAAGGCAGGCAAAGATGCCTACTGCACCCCTCTGACTTAGTACAAATCACTTTTATTTACTCAGGCAATACTTCACGGTCCAGTTAACTTCTTAATTAAAGACAGCAAGATGTTCATGTTCCATGCAAGTGGCACGGAAAATACTGTTTTGTGTGCAATGTGTTCAGCTGGGAGTTGAAGCTGTTTTGCTTACTGGGGAGAAGCCACTGCAGCCTTCATTTGGTTTCTGAACTAACCAGAGAGACAGGGCTTTACGCGTGGCAACTAAATCATCATCAGTGGAGCCTCTTCAGGCAAAGCTTATGCTTGTCTGCCATCCCATCCCATATTCCCACTTTTTTCTTCTTCTTTTTTTTTCTTCCTTCCGTCAGGCAGAGCTAGCCAAATCCAGTTTCATCTTCTGTTACTTGTCTGCCTCCTTCCCATCCGTGGTCTGTTTTGTTGTCACTGAGCTTGCTGCTATTTCAAACCCATAGGAGCCAGAAATGGATGCACAGGAGAGGGAAACAAGAAGGGAGGAACAGGGAGTCACAAGTGACTAGAGTCCTAAGAAGTCAACCTAATTTCTGGACTTCCGCATGATGAGATACATACATTCTCATTCTCACAAACCAGGAGCTGCATCCCCAGGGTTCCCCAGGGACTCATTACAGAAACGAGTGAAGAGGTTGGGACAGAGACAATAGTGACTGGGGGAGACTGTGCAAACTGCATAACAGATGCCCCTCCAGATGAGGCAGCTGCTCCTCAGCTCTTTTTTTGGAAGATCAAACCATTTTGCCAGGGTTTCTGATTTTTTCATGAGACTCAGAAAAGGTAGATTTTTATAAAAATGTCAAATCTCCAGGTATTTAAATATCAGAAACAAATCCATATTAAAAGGAAAACCCTGTGAATTAACTATACTTCTGAGGTAAGCCTTCATATTAATAGTTCAGTCAATAGCTCATAAGGCGGGTCACCCTCACAATGAATCTGTGAAGGAGAGATATCCTCTCAGTGATTGGACCAGACATGATTAAGCTCCATCTGGTATTATCCACTGTTGTTTCCAGTTTTCATCTTAGAGCTGGTCTTTGGATGTGATAGTAGAATAGTTCATTTAGTCTGTGTCCTCTTCAATATAATTTCTGAGTGGCATGAAGTCCCAAGGCTTTCTTTCTACTCACAGGTGGAAATTTTTATAGAGATAAACTCTTTCTTATCAACTTATCTTCCAAAGTGATTACTACCAGCCAAATCAATGTGTTGTGACTTTACCAGGGTTGCAACCTTCAATAATGAAATCAGATACAGTATTGAACATTGCAGGGATTGCTTACCCAATCTAATTCATCTCATCAATGAAACACAAAACCAAAATGAAGTCAAGTGTTGCTTCACTAGCTATCCTCACTTAGAGGTTGAGGGCACTGGGAAAAGCAGGTGGTACCCCATAAAACAGAAGCAGCTATGACCTATGGAGAAATGATTCTGCAGTTCAGTCGACAGTGAAGAGTCTTCCAGAGGCAGTCAGTCTGTAAGCAATGGTCAGGAACATCAGGAAGAAACAATAAGCTACCGATGCCAGGTAGAGAATAGAAAGCTGTTGTGTGTGACATTCACATAAGCATTGTGTGAGGCTATGATTGTTAAGTATGGCAAAGTCTATTGACTGCCTGCCCAACAGTCATTCCCAGGACCTTCTTTGCATTCCCAAGGCCAGGACCCAAACTTTGCTAAGCTGGCAATTGTCTCTGTGTTTGAGGTAAGGAAGCCTTATACACTAAATCACCAGCTTCTAGTTTATTCTTTTGCTCTTCTGATCCAATATACCATATTTTTCCATGTATAAGATGCCCTCCACTTTTCCAACCCCAAATTAAGAAATCATATATTTTAAACATCAAACAGAACACAGTTTTATTTAGTAACTAGGGGCCCAATGCACAAATTCATGCACTTTGAAAGGAACTGTGGGCCATGAGGCTGTGGTGAGCACAGGGATAGGTCTCAGCTCTACCTCTGTGCCCCCACCTGGCCCCTCCCACCACAGCCCTCTATCCCGTCTGCTGGCAGCTTGCTCGTGCTCCTGCCACTGCCACTCTCACCACCTGCTGACGGTGCTGGTGGCAGCGGCAGATGCAAGCAGCAGCTGCTGCCTGCTCACCCCTTAGGAGCAGGGTGAGGTGGAAAAACCCTGAGGGGTGTTTGGGGCTGGCAGCCACCACTCGCACCCACTGACAGCACCAAGCAATCAGAGCAAGTGCCAGGCAACTCCCCACCTTGGTCTGGCGCCCCTGCTCACCTGCTCCACCATCCGACTGAAACCAACACCCTCCCCTGGTGGTCAGCGCATGTCATAGCAACCAGTTGTTCGGTTGTTCCACCACAGCTAATGTTTACATAACAGTATTATGATATTATGCAGCATACCATTTTATTCAGCCTCTGTTGCATCACTGCTCTCTTCTTCATCACTATTAGTTCCAGAAATATCAATTTCTTCAAGTTCTATTGTATCACTGCTATCTTCTGAGTCACTGTTTATATATGTGAGATCATCCTCAAACTGATGGCATTTTCTGAGCTAACTTTGTGTTCTCATGGCCAACTCTTCTCTCCTCATGAAATTGAAGCACCATTTTGCCTTTCCTGTAAAATCAACAATGTTTATTTTGCTTGCAAACATTCTTGCCTGACATTGAATAAGCTTGGTTGACACACATAATCCACTCTGGTGCTGCTCCATAATCCAAGTCTTAAGCCCTTCTGCTCCAAGTTTGCACATTTTGCTGGTTTGCCTCTTAAGGTCTTCTTTTCTGGCATCTTAAGAAGTTGTTCTTCCTGTTTTCTCCACTGTCTGATTGTACACTTAGTGAGAGGAGGTCCAAATTATCTCTCTGCAGCTCTATTTCCATGATCTTTTGCATTAGCTGATTACGTTCAGCTTGAATTTTGCAGGTATTTATTTTACTGGTATTTATCTTTTATTTTTTGACATCTTTATGGGCTCAGAATGCTCCGGTCTCTGTTGCATCTACGTACTCTCCACCTCAACTTCCAATTACAGAATCAGCTGATATTATTAACAGTGAGGCTCGTGATTAAGGAAGCCTGTTCAACAAGGTATGGGTAGCTACACACCCTGAGGCTCCCTCCTTGTCTGGCTTCCGTGTATAAGATACCCCTTTATTTTCAGTCTAACCATTTTAGAAAAAAAAATAGCATCTTATACACAGAAACATATGGTATATATTTTCACTTTTTATGACAATTCAAAAGAAGACTAATGCTACCGTTGTTGTCATGCCTAATATGTTTTCCTCTATTTCCGTCTCTGTGGTCATCCAAAAGAAAAACTGTCAAGTACTATGCCCTGATCTACTTCTAATCTCTCTTCCCATCCAAGCCAAGACACAGCCCAATCACAGGCAAAATCAATCTTATTCTTTTTTAAGTTGGATAATAAATAAATGGTTTAAAATGATCTTGATAAAATGGCATACACAATTTATTCTTAAAATTATTTAGGTTTTAAAATTGTCTGATTTAATTTATATGAAGTTCTAAGAAACGCAAGAGAATGTAAAAGACAAAGTAGATGGTGGTTGCTTGAGAAGGGGCTGGCGAAGTAGGGAGGGTGCTGCAGGATGAAGTCATGGAGGAACTCTTAGGGGTGACACACATTCATTATCTTGATTGTGGTGATGATGTCACAAGTATATACATGTGTGAATATTTATCAAATTGTATATGTATAGTTTGTTCTTAAATATTTACAGTTTATTCTTCATCAGTCATACCTTAAAATAGCTCTTAAACTTTTAAATATTATTTAGCTATACAATTTTTTACTGTTAATATAGTATTTAGAGGGACAAAATACAGAATAGCATGAAATGTATGACTTTGTTAAAACTAATTATTGGGGGGGGTCTCTAATAATTATAACGGAAGTATTTATTAAAATACATTTCATTTTCAAAATTGAGCTATCAGCTATTAAAGTGTATATACCTTTTTAAGGGACACCCTGTATTCATGGCAGATGGCTGGAAAAATACAATAAAGTTGTTAGCAGAATCATCACCCAAACCATTTTGTTATAGTTCCATTCCATTACTCCTTTCAGGATATAGTTTCCTCAAAGACAATGGATATGTTTATAATACCTTTGGTACTTTAAGAGTATAAGCCAGTATACTGTAAGTTCCAGTTACATTTTATAATCATTGTGTAGATAAACTGATTTTCTCTTTTTGATGATTTTAACATCATGGCTTCCTCTCTCTCACTAGGCACACAAGGAAATACATTTGTTGGCAATTCAACAATTGCACTCAGTTTAGTACAACTCAGTAGCTTAGAGAGCATTGAGATATAATTACCCACTGCATCAAGGTGCTGAATTTCATTAATTACCCTAGTCAATGCACATGAAACAAATGACGCTTTGGGGAACTTTCCTGCTGCTCTTTGCTTGCAGGTGGATGTGGATCAATCCAGGCAATGCAAATGTATTAATAATCCCGTCCAACCAGCAAATTCCACCAGCCACCAGAAAACAAAATATAAAAACCAGAGAAACAAAAAACAAAAAACAACCAGAAAAGCCACTCCTAAACAAAAGTTAATTTTGATAATATTAGTTAATAAAAGCTAGATATCTAGGAATCACTTCTATCATGGCAAAAGAGGAAGAAAGAGAGAAAAAGTATAGGAATAAGACTGGCTAACAGAAAAAGATTAAGAATATATTTCTTAGTGGAAATCCCTGCTCTGCTACTTCAGGACTATGTGGCTTTGGACATACTACCTTTCCAAACTTCAGTTCTTTAATTGAACTGTGAATACACTCAAGACTTTAGACTCAAATGCATCTCATTACCTGTGTCATCACCCCCTATGCCACTCTTTATACTCAGCTGATGGCAAGATAGATTTCCCCAGATTTTGATTCCCAAGGAACAATAATTCCTTCTCTCAGCAGAAACTTACCGGTCGGGACTGGATTTCTTTGGCGTAGAGAGGTTGCAAGAATTCTGAGTCTCCTTCTAACTTTAGACCTTTTTCTGTGATTCTCAAGTTTCCCATTCCATCCTAAAATAGAGGCACAGAGACAACATGAAAATGCAGTTAGTCAAACTTTCAAAATATCTCAGGCTTTCATACTAAAACAAAGCTATTGCCCTCCTTTTTTAAAAGAGAGAGTAGAATGAGGGGGGAGTTGGGATTAAACAAATACATAAAATACCAGGAGGCATTGTTCAATGCAATTATGCTTACTGTCCTTTTTGCTCACTTATTCTAAGAGAATTTTATTCTGAGCAATCTGTAATGTCCCCATCCCCCCCCCCCCCCCGATCCCCTGTCATTCACTTGCCTAGATGAAGGGGGGGTCCTTTTTGCTAGGCAGTGCAGAAAAAATGGAGGAAGGCAGTGAATGAGAAGAGAGAAGAGGATGATTCCCTTGGTTAAAATCAAAGATCATTTTTTTCTAAAACTCTATGCAGAAATCACAAACTGGCAGTCTGTTGGTCAAATCCAGCCTACAGACAGGGCATATTTGGCTCACAACACATTTAGGAAGTCAAATTAGTTATTGACATTTTTCCTAATAGCTTGTTCTAGAAATATTAAAGTATAGACAAAAGTATACAAGCTGAAGACTCAATTTAAGAAAATAAAGCATACGCACAGAGCCAAAACCAGTTTGGCTCAACGGATAGAGTGTCGACTTGGGGACTGAAGGGACCCGGGTTCGATTCCAGTCAAGGGCATGTATCTTGGTTGCAGGCATATCCCCAGTAGGGGGTGTTCAAGAGGCAGCTGACCGATGATTCTCTCTCATTGATGTTTCTAGCTCTCTCTCTCTCTCTCTCTCTCTCCCTTCCTCTCTGTACAAAATCAATAAAATATATTTTTAAAAAAGCATACACACAGATATACAAATACATATATGCTTTAAAAATTTATCCCCCTATTTTGACATAATGACATTAGAAAATTGAATGATTTGAATAAAAAAAAAAATCCAGGTTTTCAACTACTCATACAAAAATGAAATTCCCAGCAAGTCTGAGCCTGTCTTCTACCATCAGCTAGACTTAAGCAGCAGCCACCTGCCCGAACCATGCTCCAGCCCATTTCACTCACTCTGCTCAAACTCCTGCAGTTTCTCACCAGAATCTATCTGGCACTGCCATGTGCTCTGTACCTCATCACATTCTGCACAGACACCACGTGGGGGGTGGGGGGTGGGGGGAATGGACAAGCAGAAAATGGGCACTTTCCCCTCCCCCCTTCATAACAGCAGTCCAGTGTGTAGCTGGGAACACATCTCTTAGGTAATATTGTTCTTTCCCGGATAGCATGCCATCTGTACATTTCTATTTTGAGTTCTTGTGGGGACAACTCTGCCAAGAGGGCCCCAGACTGAGCATTCAAAGCCAGTGTGAGAGGCCACCGGCTGAACGGCATGTTCACATCACACCAGCAGCAGGAAGAATCCGCAACAAAGAGAGAAGATGAGCCAAAACCAGTTTGGCTCAGTGGATAGAATGTTGGCCTGCGGACTGAAAGGTCCCAGGTTCGATTTTGGTCAAAGGCATGTACCTTGGTTGCAGGCACATCCCCAGTAGAGGGTGTGTAGGAGGCAGGTGATTAATGTTTCTCTCCCATCCATGTTTCTAACTCTCTATCCCTCTCTCTTCCTCTCTGTAAAAATCAATAAAATACAATATATAAAAAAAAAAGAGAGAGAAAATGAAAAGCTATTTCTGGAAAGCCTATTCGTGCATATAGTAGTCTCTTGGTATCTGTAGGGGACTGGTTACAGGAACCCCTGCCTTCCATGGATACCAAAATCTACACTCAACTCCCTTATAAAAATGGAATAGTATTTGCATATAATCTATGCTCATCCTTCTGTATACTTTAAGCCATTTCCAGATTTCTTATAAAGCCGGATACAATAAATGCTATATAAATAGTTGTTAGACTCTAATAGTTGTTATGCTTAGGGAATAGTGGCAAGAAAAAGTCTGTACCTGTTCAATATGACCCAATCATGGTAGGCATAACTACACAGTACATGTCAGTAACAATGTAGCATTTTCGCACATACTTTTGATCCATGGAAAATTGAATCTGCAAATGCAGAATCCGCAGATATGAAAGGCCGAATGTAATTGTATACTGTGAGCCATGGAGAGACACAAAACATTAAGTCCCTTTCAGTTTTGGCCTCTGAGACTGTACCACAGGTGGCACACAGCCAGAGGGGAACAGTAAGGGAGGTACCAGAATGACTAAAGTTTGAGAAACATTCATCTCATCAGTCAATTAACTCCTTTGCAATAGTAACTTCCCTTTGTTTAAATACCTGACTTGTTAGAAAATTCACTACAAACTTGATGAATCTATTATTTCTTCTATCTATAGTTTCTTTCTATTATTATTCATTGTCACTTCATTTTTTCAGTTTCCCTCCCAGTCCTTAATTCTGCCCAAAGATATGTGATGGGAAAGGCGTATCAGCGTGGGTTCTTTTTATTGGCCTCTATTTCGAGAATATAACACAAAGCAGATTAGAATAGTCAACTGATGTCCACATTGGAGTCTCCTTTACAGCTCTGTAACTATCAGACTGGATTTGATACACATCAAAACAGCTTGAGAACAGCCTCATTGAAACTATTTCACCTTTTAACTGCCTGAGGACCTGAGGAACATTGTGCTAAGCAAAATAAGCCAGTCAGAGAAAGCCAAGTATCACATGATCTGTGTCATATGTGGATGAACAAAATAGCTCTGTCATATGTGGATGAACAAAATAGTTCCAGAGACCTAGAAGCATGGAACAGACTGTAAAATATCTGAGGGAAGGAGAGGGTGGGTGGGTGGGTGGGAAGAGATCAACCAAAGAACTTGTAGGCATATATGCATAACCCTTGGATATGGACAATAGTGTGGCAAAGGCCTGAGGCAGGGGAGGGGGAGAAGGGTGTGGGCTAGAAGGGGTGAATGGAGGAAAAAGGGGGACATATGTAATATTTTCAACAATAAAGATTTTTTTAAAGCTGTGGATAGGTGTTTTAAGTCAATTTTGAAGCAAAACTTTCCTTCCAGTAAGATGAATTTAGAAGATCTACAGTTATTTCTAAAGAAATTAGAAAGAAATAGACCATCTCCCCCCACTCCCCACTAATGGCAAAACTTCAATATTCTTAAAGGAAAGCATTCGAATTCTAACAGCTGGTTGGCTGGGTTTGGACAGAGCCACACTGTCCAATGAATGCTCCCCAAGTCTATAACATGCCTTTGGGATAAAAGTGGGAGATAGGATCCCACTGCTCTCTTGGTAAGGGCAGGGCATCACCAGTGCCTCCCCCAGGCCTGCACATAGGAGTTTCACAAACACATGGAAAATCACATTATCTTCTGAGGCTAATTCAGGGTGGTCCCTGTAAGGTCATTTGGGGAGATAGGGCCTGAGGACAAGGGCAGAGGGTTAGAAATGGAGAATCTCTCTCTAGGATAGTCCAAGCATTATGGCATTTCCTCTTTATTCTTTATCTGGCCCAGACTGACTGCTTGAGTATTTCAAATGGACAGTTTTCTATAAAGTGAGTATGGATTACAAGTGATTTTAGAGTGCCAGGACAATAGACTGAAATATTAATTTGTTTCCTTCTTCACATCACTCATGCCAAACCTAGGCCTTTTCATTACCATTTCAAACAGATCCCAGGCTTTGTAATCACACAGCTTAGAGATTTTGAGAGCAAAGCAGCCTGAAAGCAGTGTGTGTGTGTGTGTGTGTGTGTGTGTGTGTGTGTGTGTGTGTGAAGGGGTGGGGGGGAAGGAGGGGGGAAGTCAGTTTTACCTATTGTACAAGGTAACTCTGGTTATTGGATTGTGCCAGGTGTGCTGGAAAGAGAGGCAACAAAGAGAAGAGGAGACTTTTCTCAGCTGGGGGTGGACAGGAGGTCTGTGATTCCCATGACCACTGTCTCCCCCCACTCCGTGTCCCCAGGAGGGGTTAGGACCTCAGAGGGAAGTGGGCTTCAGACAGTCCAAAGTTTCCCTCCCCCAGGAATAGCAGAGAGGTCTCTTCTCTAGACCTAAAGGGACCACGTGGGTCTGACCACAATTCTCTCAGCCATCGCCAATGAGAGGCAGTGACTGGTGGGCCCCAGGAGCCTTCCCACTGTGCTGGGCAAAGCACGGGACATCCTGAAGATCCTAGTGATGTGGAATGCCCTGCTGGGCCTTGTGGGAGGGGGCTGGGAATCAGAATTACATTGCTTTGAAGAGAGTACTATTTTGTGCTCCTCTGAATTTCCTGCTCCATCAGCATGAACAGGTTTCTAATTCCGTCAGCACATTTTCAAGCTGGAAGAAATGCCAAGTCCTATTTCAGTCAGCAGGTCCCAAAGCTCTCTCCTGCCTGAGCACTTTTACTGGCAGGTGCTCCTTAGTTCGGATGAAAGCAATTTTATCTAGACAGACTGTTTTAGAAGGTAAGCTTCCTGAGGGGTAGGGTTTTTGTCCGAAGTAGTTTCAGTTTCTAAAACATTGCTCAGCTCAGAGTATGCAATCAGCAAATACTTGCCACGGGATAGAATTGCTTCCTTCTGAGTGCTGCATTTTGAAAGGTCATTATAAAAATGATAAAACCTAGGCCTATCCCTTGGGTAGATTCCAATATATTAGAGCATGCATTCTCAACTAATGTGATACAGACCCCAAAGGGGGTACATTGGTGATTGGTGGGATGCAAAAACCCATGTGGTAAGCTCTCTGACATTGATCTTAGCAATGTTTTCTAAGATTTCACTCCAAATGCAAAAATGAGCAAATGGAATTACATCCAACTAAAAAGCTTTTTACACAGCAAAAGAAACCATTAACAAAATGAAACAGGAGAAGATATTTGCAAATCATATATCTGAGAAGGGGTTAATATCCAAAGTATAGAAAGAAGTCCTACTATTCAATAATAAAAAGAAACAATTCAATTGAAAAATGGGCAGAGGATCTGAATAGACATGTTTCCAAAGAAGACATACACATAGCCAAGAGCACACGAAAAGATGGCACTTACATTTTATAACGGCTTATAAAGTTGCTTTTAACAATTTATAGAGCTTAGGCATAGCATTGGAAGCCTGGTTGCCAGCAGCATTATATGGATGGGCATTCCTTGGTCTGTACTTTCCCTGGGGGTGAACCAAAGAGCCAAAGAGAAGGGATGGCTCCCACATACACGCATACAGGCAATAAGCCTAATTCTCTTTACTTCCAAATTGCTTTATTTCTCCTTGCCCTTTAGGGCATTTCTCTAAGTCCTTTGGAAAACACTTTTTCTCCGTCACTGGAGCGCGCGCGCACACACACACACGCACACATACACACGCACACATACACACACACACACACACACACACACACTCACTTGGGTATACTGGCTAAAAATATGAAAGAATATAAGTTCTGAAATCAGACTGCATGGGTTAAATGCTGGCTCCACCACTTCACTTGTTGGTACCCTTTCTACAGCTCACTCTTCCTTAAATCATCAAGATAATTACTATATCTTCTAAATTTGAGGGATACATGAGACAATCCATGTGTATCAGTCCAAAGAGGTTAGGTTATATACCACAGTAACATCAACAACATTCTCAATGGCTTTAAATGAGTAAGATTTAATTCTTACCCAAGCTACATGTGTGTGGAGGGTTAGCAGAGAAGTCAGCTTATAGGATGACACTGAACACTTGGCTTATCTCTGTTTCTTTGGAGACAAGAAGGATTGTATTTCCCCACTAATGAAGGTTTTGGCCATGAGAGATGCTGTGGCTGGGAACTGTGAGCATAAATGAACTAACTTGCAGCAGGTGCTCTAGCAGCCAGGGTGTGCTTGCCCGGGCTCTCCTATTAGTTCTTCTTTCTATCTGATTGAAAGCTTCTCATAGGCGAGGGCGGTATCTTCCTTGTCTTTTCGTTCCAGTCATCTATCATAATCCCTGACACAGAGCAGACAGACAGTCCAAAATGACTGAGGGGAGGAAAGTCTGCTGTCAGCCACAGAGAACCACAAGGGCAGCTCCCAGATGAAGCCAAGCCTGCCTGGTGAGTCAATGCCCCCTGGGTACCACTTACCCAGACCAAAGCTGCTCGTGTTGGCCATTTGGGAAAACAGCCAGATCAACACAGGGATGGCTGTGCACCTCTAGGCATCAATGCAAGATTAGCCTTCAAGAATGTTTGCGAGGAAGTGCAAAAACATCACATGGAATCATGAGAAAAGCATGGCTCTCAGGTGCCAGCCTCAACCTTCTGCTGGCTCTCAGTGCAAACCCAGACAAGCCTCACTGCTCTCATCTGCTTCATCCCCTCCCCCACCCCCCTTTATTGGCAGCTACGCAGCATAAACATGGTCTTTTCCTCTTAAAGGAAGTCCTCTTCTTTGATGCACAGGAATGGGATGTTCTTCAGATGACAGATTACAGCTGCTTCAAGACACCCGGGCCCACAACTCAGAAATGCTGCAATTAGGCAGTTTTTTTGCCCAACAAAAACAAAACAAAAAATGCCACAACTCTTTAAAAAAAAAATCACTCCAAATGCATACCCGGATTCTGGGAGGATTTAGGCATAAAAACCAATGGTAGCATAGTGTTCTGAAACAGAAACGTGTGAGCAACCTTTAAAAAGAGACATCGGCGGAGAATTTATCGATTGTCGGGCGGGAAGAAAATGAGAGATGGATACCAAAACGCAACTGGTCACATCCCCTGTCCCAGGTGAAAAATGTGATCTCACACATCCCGAGCTATTGTTGATAAAGGTGGGGACTCATTTGTCTTTAGCTGACACCAAAGAAAACAAGTGAAATATGACCAGGCCTCTGCGGAGTGTTCAGATGAAATCCCTACAATGGCCATCCTGCTGCTGGACGAGCAGTTCCTACCAGTACTAAGCCTGATTAACACGCGGGCCCGAGTGATATTAAAAATGCACGCTGTGAAAATCCCTCCCCAAATAGATTCTTTCTCTGGAGTAAAACACCCGAGGGAGCTACCTGTCCTGTCTTCTCTCTGTTTTCATTAGGAAAAGGTGTCAGTTGTACATGACAGCATCTTTTATGAGACCGGGAGTTATAGCTTCAAAGGGCCCAGTGCCTCTCTGATGCTTGGGAGAAAGGTTTAGAGGGATGAGTTCAGAAACAGGAAGGCTAGTATGTAGATTCTTCGCACGAGAACCTTCTTACCTCTTAATTTGGCCCTTCTGTTCAAGTTTTGATGTCCAAATTGGCCTGCCAAAGATTGGTAACAGATGTATTGCAGTCCTATAGACATCGTGCCAATTTCTACAATTACCTCGAGCCTTAAACTAAGGAGAAGCAGTAGCAATCCACAGGTGATATCATTCCTGCTCCTCTGGCACATACCCCTGAGGCCTAATATTCTTCTCATGTTTCATGCAAGGGTTCTTGAAACAGTGGGACAGCAAACTATCAAACCCTCGGAAAATCCTGTCTGGTCAGTGAACAAAGGCATGTACTGTCTCTTTTATTATTCAGCATTACACAGCCAGAGCTCTGAAGCACTATGAAGAATAAGGCAGCACCAGAAAGGAGAGGGTGAAGAGAGAGGGGAGGGTATACCTCAGGCAGGAGGAGCAAGAAGATGTCTCAGCGGAAAACTAAAAGAAGTGAGGGAGTTGCCATGGGAGATCTGGGGGAAGGGAGGCTGAATCTGGTACATTGAGGAACACCAAGAAGACCTCTGTCTAGTAGAGGGCACTAGTAGATGAGTTCAGGCCTGGAAGGGACCAGATTTACAAAGCATCTTGGAGAAGTTTCTATGGCATAGTCTGGATTTTTATTCTACATTTGATCAGTGCCAATGGAGTATGTTAAGGATGGGCGTGATGGGAACTGGTTTACATTTTAATTTAGATAAATTCCAACATGACTTCACAAGAGTCCAAAACTTTGATGTACTGACTACCTTAGAATCCATTCCAAAATCATACTGTAGTAAAAAGAACTTGATGATAATGGGTTCTGCAATTTTGTTCAACTGAATAATTATTTTGAAATGGATTTCCTACTTCCTTTGCCTAGCCAAATTCATAGAGCCCAGTGATCAAGACCATGAGTTATGAAACCAAAAGACCCATTTTGGGGTCCGGGTGCTATCACTTACTAGTCATCAGACCTTCCTTGAACCTTTTATATCTATAAAATGGGGATCATTATGCCCTTCTTTGAGGAATGTGTGTGTGTGTGTGTGTGTGTGTGTGCATGTGCACATTTGATCTGCTTAGCAGGGTTCCTGGCACATGCAAATATTCAATAGTGCCCTATACTGAACCACCCATCACCCCACCGCCCAGCTCCCACATCGTTACCTTCTTCCTTCCTTTTCTGATTACCTTTTGTAATCTGTGGCAGTCACACTCTGTCACACACTATTTAGCACTTCCTTGATTTGATGTGCTCTGAGAGGCTTGAGCAAGAGAAAGGAGAAAGAGGGTCAATGACAGAGCTGCCAATGCCAAGAAGACGCACAAGGCAGGAGATAAGGGGCAGGTATGAAGAAGCTTAAAGGAGTCTGCCATTAAATTTGTTTCAGACAGCTTCTAAGAGAAAGTGAAGGGATTAGAACTCACGGATATCTTAAAGTTCGAAATTCAGGAGGAAAGGAAAGGAGAAGGGCTGTCTTGCGGTTTGTAAAAAATTGAGACTGCCTTTCTCTCTTCAAAAGGTAGCAGCACTTCAATGATTTTAACTGCATATAATCAAATCATCAAATATTAAAAGCTGTAACAGGTTAAATGAATCCCATTTACCTTTTATTCCCATTTAATTTCTATGCAAGATATTACCCACACCCCCCATCCATCTCTTAAGAAGGGGAACCAAACATTTTAAGAGACCCAGAGTGGGGATATTCTCTGTGTAAAAGAACCGACAGCATAGGAGATCAAGAATATAAAGGCAAACCAAATCACAGCCATTTTTAAAACTTTCTTTGGGATAGTAACTTTGGTGTCTAATCTTGTGTGTCAATATAATTAGGCCATGCCGTGACCAGATACCTGGACAAACATTATTATTCTGTAGTGTCGATGAGAGCATTTCTGGATGAGGTTCACATTTGTACTGGTAGACGCAGCAAAGCAGATTGCCCTCCCTAATGTGGGTGGGCCTCATCCAATCAGTTGAAGGAAGGCCTGAAAAAGGCTGACCCTCTCTTCAGTTAGGGCAAGTCAGCACGACTTTGAATGAAAAGAAACATTCATAAAGAATTCTTCCACGTTACATAATCTCCACATCTGCCACTCACTCCTTACAGATGTGAACTAACCCCTTTCTAGGAGAGATAAGGAGCAGGAGATAAAGGGCAAGTATGAAGAAGTCTTTTAGCTTTTTTGGGGAAATGGCCACCATTGTCATAGACTATTCATTATTTCTGCTCCTCGGGAGAGGAAAGCCCCATTATGTGATAGCATCAAGAGTCCTCAAACACTAAGTTAAAACTTTCCCTTGGATTTCTGCCAGAAAAGGTTGCCAGGCTTGAGTTTACAATGGTGGTCACGTAAGAATGAGCGATATCACAACTACAAAGAGCTTAGAGTAATCTTGACCTTGTTGGCAATGGGGCTACCACAAATTCTGAGAAATTAGCTGCTTAATACATGTGAACCTGTCAGGCAATTTGGTAAGTAGGAAACTAGAAGTTGAAAGTAGGGTGCTCCTTTTGGTTAAGTGACTATTCCATGTGCTCACAGAAGGGTCTTGAGAGGTTTGCCTTTGTTTCATTAATGGTTCTCTCTGTATACTTTGGGTATAAGCCAGACCTAGTGAGTCAGATTCACTTTCTCCTATGTTCTCTACCACACATGTATGTCAAAGAGGCTAACCAACAAGCAAACTCCCTCTCTTGGACTCAAAACATGGCAGAAAGAAAGAGATATGTAAAAGGAGAAGAAAGAACACAAGGGTCCCTCAGGTCACATTATGGCTGAGAAGACCTTGGGTTAACAAAAAAATGCCCATCAGAGGAGCACCTCTGCTCTTTGGGAATGTCGGATATACCCTTTATGGTAACAATTTTTTGCACGTATAAAGTTCTTCATATTAAAAAAAGGAAAACTTGTCCCCAAAGGTTACATGGCACATCTTCCTCATTTACTAGCACTTTCCATTTGGGCTCCAATCCTATTATTTAGGAGATATGAACTGGCCAGTGGGAACATTTCCAGCAACAATATTTCAGAATTAAAATCTAATTTAACCAAGATGACCCCTAGAAATTACAGAGCTCAGGTAAAAGGAAACCCTTTATCATAAAGGGCCATGCGTTATTCATTCCACCGAGAGTGTGCTGGGAAAAGTCGCCAATCATTTTTTATCATCTAAGCCACCTTTCTCATCACACAGTGCCTTGTAATGGGCAAGCAGTGAAAAGAACGGCATGTCAACTAACTGATATATGTGTGAGAACGAGCCCAGGTCTGGGGAACACAAAAAAGCCATTTCAGACTGACTGAATAGCTTGGGAAAAGTCACAGTTTAAGCAAGTAATTATACAATGAAGATATTAGCTTAGGGAATAACTCAATACTTTCAGATTTAAAATTGTCTCTCTCTCTCTTTTTTTTTTTTTTTTAAACAGAGCAGTAAAATAGCAGCTATAGTATAAAAAAGACCCATTCCCATATGCCAGTTCTATTCTCTATTCTTATGTGACCTTGAACAAGACATTTAATATTTTGCACCTCTGCTTCCTCTTCTATAAAATACAAGTACACTACCTAGGTCAGTGGTTGGCAAACTCATTAGTCAACTGAGCCAAACATCAACAGTATGATGATTGAAATTTCTTTTGAGAGTCAAATTTTTTAAACTTAAACTTCTTCTAATGCCATTTCTTCAAAATAGACTTGCCCAGGCCATGGTGTTTTGTGGAAGAGCCACACTCAAGGGGCCAAAAAGCATATGGCTCTCAAGCCTCAGTTTGCCGATCATAGACCTAGGTGGTTGGGTGTGAGTACGTAACATGTTTACCCCGTAGCATAGAAAGTAGCAAGCTGTGGGTGTTTTATAAATGTTCTGTCCTTTCTTTCACTTAAAAGTTGAAAGAGATTTGGCCTTACTATGCTCTGTCTTTTTAGGGAGGGGGGGGGGGACCAAAAACAAAAACCAAAAAAACAAAACCCACACTACTCCTGTTAAAGGGAGAGATTCTTAAGGCTGGGCTTATTGCAGCTTTTCTCTCTTTCAATAATAACGTCAGGTGCCAGGGAACGAGTTCTTCAGAGGATCCAGACGGAAGCCCACAGTTATTTCCCTGAGGTCCAGGCAGGCACATGGGAATCACCCAGTCAGTTTCTCTATATTGGAAAGACCTGATTTCCAAGTTGCCAATTTCAGATGCGTGTAAGTATTCACAGAGTTTCTTTCTGTTGCTGTAGTTTTAAGCTTCAAATCCTGAAACACAGCACAGCCAGGCCGCGAAAGCCACTCTCACAGGCATCAGGCAACTCCCTCTCTCCCCTGGCTTTAGCTCCAGTTTGAGCGATGGTGCGATGAGACTGACTCTAAACTCTGTCCCCCGTGTTAAGAATGTCAGCAGAGCTGCCTCAAAGCTGTCTCTAATCTCCAAGCTCTGCAAACTTGAGAAAGAGAAACTATAACGAGCAGCAGGGAATTACGGAAAGTCAATACCTAGAACACTGTATCAATTATTTAGAAAACGAAAAGTCACATCCAAACCCGACATTGTAAACACACTGGCTGGCCTGGCAGGTAGAGAAGGTTGTATCTCAGCCTAAATGGATGGAGTGGCACACAGCTCACCTTTTGAGGATCACAACCACACCCTGGATGCCCCACACAGAAAGTACAAGGTACCAGGCTGCTTACTGCTCTCAGGCCAGGGGTTAGGAAATTCAGAAGGAAAGAAGAAACCCAATTTTATCCCTCCACCCCCTGAGATTGACTCCACCCACAAAGGAAGTCATGGCACTCCTTGGCTTCCTTCTCCTTTTGATTGTTTGTGAACAAAGAGCAACCTGTGAAGAACCATGTGTGGAGTCTTTCAGATGACACCCTATGTCACCTGCAATTTGTACCAGTCCCCTCTCCTCAACCTCAGGGTGAACGCCTACCCTCACCATCAGATGGCTATGATTTGTTGTCTTCTAAAAGTGCTGCAGTTTGACTTCTGTTAAATATCAAGCATGTGCAGAAGGAACATTTCTGTCTAAGCCAAGTCCATGAACATGTGGGCTTAGAGGAAGGACACAACTCCATGCCAGCCACCCTGGCCTTCTTCCTGGGCCTCCAACCACAGTCCAGCCTCCAGGCCTTTATATTTGCTCTTCTCTTGCTAAAATGCTCTTCCCCAAGCTCTCTGCACAGCAGGCTTCATCACTTATTTCAGGTCTTTGCTCAAACATTACCTCCTACGTGAAGCTTTCTCTGGCCACACTATCTAAGACAGCACCCCTTTTTCCATCTATGTAAGTGCACTGCTCAATATCCAACAGCCACTCCTATATACTTGAGGATGGGTGGTACCCTGCCAGAAACCAATTCCAGCATGTAATAATTACAAGAGTTTCACCAAAAGGTTGGTGAAGTTTGGGCAGCTTAACAATGGCTGAGCCACGTATATAATTTACCTGTTGGAAATTGCTAAAAGGCATTTCCCCCAAACCTGAATAGGATAATTGCTGCCAGACAGCTCAGGGCATTTCATTGCCTCCTGCTGGCCAAACACCTGAACAGCTGTAGGATATTCCCCCAAACTGAAAATGCTTCTGTATACCCTTTGAAGAATATATGTTTACCTTGCCTTAGGACAAATTGTGTTAAATAAATAGCATAGGGTCCTTAGACAAGGCGAGTCTTCAGTTCCTTTAGCTGAAGCTCCTCTGACCTCCAATGCCTTTCAAATTTATCTTTCATCTCTGGACTCTTTAACCATCTATGTATCATCCAATTTCTCCAGATTGCTGAACCCTTTGTAAGGCTGGGAAAAGAATCCTGGCAATATCCCCTCTAAAACATGGTTCCATGGAGAGACACTTCTTTATTATTAGAACAATGCCTGACAAATAGTAGGAGGTCAGTAAGTAAATAAAAAAATAAATGTGTTATCTTTGACAAATCACTAAAGCTGTCATTTTTTCTTATGGATAGACTAGAGGCCCAATGTTAAAAATTCATGCAAAAGTAGGTTTTCTTTCCTCTAGCTGTGGGCACTGGCTTCCATCTGGCACCCAGGACCTGGGCTTCCCTCCTCCTGCCACTGGCAGATGCCTGGGACTCAGGCTGGCTTCCCCCGGACCACCCATAGGTACCCAGGACCTAGCTGACTTCCATCGGTCCAGGCTTCATCAAGGAAGACACCCAGAATGACTTCCGGAAGATGTTCAGTGTAATTAGCATATTACCCTTTTAAAACACTTTGAAAAACTGCTTGGTAAATCCTATAATTCACAATTAGTAATTGCTTTTTATCATCTTTATTGTTAACCAGCTCGTCCATCACAGTGCCAGGTAGCAATGGATTTTGAAGCTTTGCCTTGATTTTTAAACTTGTCCAAGAGTGGGCAGACCTCTTTAAAGCAGTAATCATATTTTATTTTATTTTTCTTTAGGCCTGACTTAAAGTAGACACAATAAATTCTTGTTGATTGGCAGATGGATACATGGATGGATGAAGTAAATAAGATGCCTTAGTGGACATGTAAAAGGAAATGAGATGGGAATTAAGACAAACACTAAATGTGTAACAGAGCAGCAGCTCCCAAACCAGGCACCCTGAAAAATATCTGATGGAGCCCCAGTTCAGAGGTCCCAGCTGAATCACTGCTCAAAAATCAATAAAACTGTGATGATTAATCACATGCTCATAAACTAGAGGTCGTACATGAGCCATGAATCCTCTGGGTTAAATGACAACAGATACAAGGCCCTCAGGAGAGACGAGGATTCCTGTACCTAAGGGTATGGCCAGCCCAAGACAATGGCAGAGACATTTCCTTAGAATGGAAATAAATATGCTGATGTAATTGGCTTATCAATGCATTGTCAGAAATGACACTGGACTCAGTCCTGGGTGGGTCTGGGCACTGGAGATCTCTTGATAAAATGGCATTCTCTCTAATCACATTTACTTTTTTTATATCTTATGAAATCCACCCTAGACTTGGAAGAGCCACTCATGCCAGCAATTTATTTTATGGTTCTGGTTCATGAAAACAGCTTTAACTGAATGCATATCTAGATATAAAACTAAACCATTTTAGAGCAAGAGATTGCTGTAGAGACCATGTAATCCAACCTTGCCATTTAACAGGCCCTTCGGTGACCTGCCCACAGTCACACAAGTATTAGTAGCAGGACTAAAGTCATGATGTAGGTCTCTGATTTCTTGCCCAATGTTCTCTCCCTTTACCTTTCTGTCAGTACTGAATTATACCCCAATCAGTCAGATCTTTTGAAGTGACCATGCAACAGAATACAAAATATCAAGTAATGAATGAAAACAAGGTGCATATCTTCCTCCAGAAATTTAAGTCACCAGGAAGAATGCCCCAGATATACAAAAATAGCAACATTCCTTCAATTACTTAGAATTTATTTTAGAGCCAAAAGAGCTCTTAGCAATCATTAAGTACAATTCCCTAGTTTTATAGATGATGCAATGGATTTCAGGGAGGTTACTTTCCCAGTACCACACAACCGTTTAAAATGAACACCCAACTATCTAATAAAATTATTTTTACACTATCATATACAGGTCGTACAACTGTCTGGGTATATGGGTTGTGAAGATGCTTTGAAAAAAATTCTTTTTTCATTCTAGCAAGACAAATGGGTCTTCTAGCAATAAAAAATGATACAATGGAGGCCAAGGGCACCTAGCACCCAGGGAAACACTTTTGAAGTGATGTCATTTTCTCTATAACCAAAAATCAATTCTATTTTTCATCCAATATGTGAAACATACCTAAGTCAGATGCAAGTCTCCAAACCAGTGTTTAATATGGGACTTAAGGAGCTGGATGAACTTGCCCATGGCCTGACCTCGAGTTGACAACTTAATAATTTTTTTATTGGATGGATTGATGGATAAGTGAATGAACAGATCCAATAAAAGCATATGGAAGTTATGAAAAAGATAGGAAATGTATTTTACATTTATAACGCATCTTGATGTAGACAAGCCCCATTTCAAGTTCTTCATAGCTTTATATGTGGCCTGTGGCTACGATATTGGACAGTACAGATTTATTCCTTTTCTACTCTTTCCTATTTTCCAGAATTTTAATTTTTGAAAACTTCTAGCAAGACCCCAAATCACTTTGATCACACAGTGTGCAGTGAGCTGCACAATCTTTTTCACCCCACAGCACTGGAATTTAATACTTTATCCCTTGGGTTTATTCCTGCCTAAAAGATTGCTATTTATAGTGCCAGCAGCTTCACTGATTTCCTCAACTCAACATCTCAAGGTCAGAGATGTGGGGTCCAGAGCATCAGAGTCTTCCTACCCCCTAGCAGCCTCTCTCTTTATCTATTGGTTACTGACCAGTCTTCATAGGTTTTTGAGTTAAAGCCTTAGTTAATGCAATAGACTTAAGGATATGTAAACTTTCTACATGGGGAAACTAAGCTACAGGTCCATGGTGGAATTTCAAACACAATACTCTAGGTAAGAGGAAAAATACTTATTTTTGTTATGGAACTTCTCTATGCTTTGATATAATATTCATTATCCTAACCTTCGTCTTAATATTGTAGAATCCATTCTATTATTGTGTCCTGTATTTGTCCTATGACAAAGCTAATGTCCCAAGACATTTAGAGATGTGTTCTAACCATGCTCATGGAAAACTGCTAGAGGATGGGTTGGAATTAGCTCCCTGAGCTATCATTTTGTTACTTTATGGTGTTCCTCTCATCCAATTCTCAGAGAATACTGTGTTCTTATACATATATAGTGTTATGTAGGTATGGCTTTTGAAGGCAGTAAAACCCAAGTGTTAATATCTAATGGACCTCTTAAAACCTCGAGCAAGTTCATTAGTCTCCTGAGATGTAGCTCTTAGAATTTTTTGAAAAGCACAACTGGTTTTCAGTAGTGGAAATTGCAAGGTAAGTAAAGTATCCAACATTATTCCTGGAGAGAACAGAGTCAGAAAATGTTGATCCAGAGATTCCAAGAAAACTTGAATATTTCTCCCCCTACTATCTGTTCACTGTCTATGGAGTATTCTGGAGGACATACTTTGAGAAATGCTGCATTATGCACCCAATGACATAGAAAATAAGTGAGTTAAAGGTAAATTTTTACTGCCCATTTTACCTCCATTACTGTTAGTTCAATTCATTAAGACAAAATTTAGATGAAGTATCTATGGCTGGGCTATCACATTTTTTTTTTTTTTATTGCTCTTAAATGTTTTTAAACTGTTGGTTGTAAGATTCTAAGGCCAGGTACTAGGTAATCAATCAAAGACACTTTGCAAAAAAGAAAAAAAAAATGTTTTTCAAATTGTGAAATGTCCTGGGTTCTTTTTCTTTTTCTTAATATATTTTATTTATTTTTTACATAGAGGAAGAGAGAGGGATAGAGAGAAACATCGATGAGAGGGAAACATCGATCAGCTGCCTCTTGCACACCCTCCTTTGGGGATGTACCCGCAACCAAGGTACATGCCCTTAACTGGAATTGAACCTGGGACCTTTCAGTCCATAGGCCAATGCTCTATCCACTGAGCCTCACCAGTTTTGGCTGCCCTGGGTTCTTGTACCAAAGGGTTTTTAACTTACGGAGATGACTGAGTGATGATATGAAGAGGCCGAAGCCATTGAAAGGAGAAACTATGATTTACTTTCCCTGAGAGAAGAAGGGCACACCACTCCATGCAGGGCCAAACGGGGAGGCACCGGGCTTAGACAGGAGTAATGGGGGAGCCTAGATCAGAAACTTTATTGGGTGTTCCTCAGTCAGGCAGAGTAAACAGTATAGGATTGGCTAGTTTGAATAATTCTAGTAGACTTTGGACTCCAGGGTGGTCTCTAATTGTCTGGTAAGTGGCCCTGGGATGATTTAGGGCCTGGGGGATAGGTGGGATTGGAGGGGAAATTGGGTTGGTAAGTGAGGGATAGAGGGTTAGAGAAGGAGATAGGTGAGGCAAGGGTAGAGAACGCTGGCACCGGCTATAATAGCACTAGCTAAGGAAAACTTCTCTGCCCCTTTTCCTCTTTTCCTTGGATTACTAAAATGAGACTGTCTCCCTGACTAACTAACTGTACAGATGACTCTTCATTCTCTGAGAGTGACAAGGACAGGGGAAGCCTGTCTAGTGTGGTGTAGCCAGTGAGTTCTAACGGGTTATATTGTATTTGGGAGATAACCTTGTTGTCTGAATGCATCTTATGAATCTCACTTGCTAAATGGACCGGTTCCACCACAGTATTATATGAAAGCATATACATACTAAACAAATGCCGTATTATGTTGGTACCATTCTAGTCAATGGGGCTCAACAATACCAAAGGATTCCTTAAAAGTAAAAATAGAATATAGAAAGAACCGAGGAGTACTTCTCAGTTCATTTAGCACTGACAATTGTATGGGTTTTCCTTTCTTTTTATTTTTTTTTTCTCTACTTAAGTTCACTGCATTAACACTCCTCTAAAATCACTGTTGCTTGCAGTTCAAGGATATTGTGAGTTCCAACAAAAGCTTCTTATAAGGCGATAAAATACTTTTCTCTAAAAAAAATAAAATACTCCAAAAACCCTGTTGAATCACAGGCATTCAGGTTCAAGTTTGTTTTGGGATAAACCTGTTACTTAGAACTTAGATTGGTGATGTCAGCTGGTCTGGATGTGTATTTTGTTTTTAATATGTTTTTATTGACTTCAGAGAGAAAGGGAGGAGGGGAGGGAGAGGGAGGAAGAGAGAGTGAGAGAAAGAGGAAGGGAGAGAGAAACATTGATTGGCTGCCTCCTGAAGGGGATTAAGCCTGAAACCCCAGGCATATGCCCTGACTGGGAATTGAACCAGCAACCTCTTGGCTCATAGAGTTGAGTCCAATCGAGTCATACTGGCCAGGCCTGAGCATGCATTTTTAAAGGGACAGGATTTAGTTTACTTTCCAGCATTCCCAGCATCATCTTTATCACTAAAGCAGCCCAGATGGGTTCTTTCCCGGGGTGACAATTTTCATCTATAATACGATTCTGTCACAGAAGTTCGGGATTTACCATCCACTGTGTTTCGGTTCCTCCGTGTGCAGCATTTGGCTACCGAAGCACTATCCTAGGCCCTCTTTCCTTGAAAGCATTTTTCCTTTGTCCAGTGCCAGATATGGTTATTCTATGCCCTCTCCTCAAAATTAATTTAAAATGCCTCCCTTTAAAAGTTTTAAACGTTAAGTCTGCTTATAGCTGTGTTTGAACATAATGATTACACTAGAATTTAGTCTTTCTGGGCGCTAGGGGTGAAAAATGATGACTGAGGTTTTCCTTTTTTAATCTCTTCTAATCCACTCCCTTCCTCAGCTCTTTATCAAATTAAGTCTGCTCCCTCCGTGGCGAAGTGACCTCTGCGCACCCAGTTCCTATCTGGAATGCGTTCTTTTTCACTTACATACGGATTTTTACTAGTGTTTCAAAGATTAAATCAAGACTCACTTTTTTTGCTGGGTTGAAATGTCCCAGAACTGGAACTGAAGGTGCTGAAAGACAGGCCTGAAGATTCCGCAAATCCCCATGCCATCCGCTCACGCCCCAGGTTCAAGTAGCAGTCACGTAGGGGACTACTCGGAAATGATAGGTTTCCTCGCATGGATTGCTGGGAAGTCACGTGGAGCCCTGGGCTAGCCAAGCCTATGAAGCTTTGGTAATGAGAAAGAGGCAGCAGCTGACTATTGCCAATCACTACAATGCAGATGCATTGCCTCTCTGTCTGATTTCTTGCTCTGTGGCTACTCTTCATGCATCCTATTAAAAAAAAAAAAAAAGTGCTGTGTCTCCTACACACCTCTCTTTTCTCCTTCTTTCTGCCTTACTCAGGATTGGCCACTTTCTCCACCAGCTTTGTTGCTCCTCTTTCTGTGGCCCTGACCCAGCACTCTAGGTTTCTAACAGGCCCCTTCCTAATGGGAACATGCTGAGTTGGGGGCCTAACGCTGCCAAGAAGACACACATGTGCAGGGCTCTGCAGGAATTGTGTGCAGCTGAGCTGTGTTTGGCAGTGCTTGCCTCGTCACAGCGGGACTAGCTAAAAGTATTGGCTTTAGGGGAGGAATGGAAGAAAATGGGAATCATAGACTACCTTTGTCTCCTCCTATGTTTTAGACCACATGTGTCAAACACAAGGCCCGCGGGCCAAATCCGTCCCACCAGGCCTTGCAATGTGGCCCGCACCGTGCTGTCATCACTGCACTCCACTGCGTTTCCATCACAAGGACAGTTTATGACTGTTCAGTAAACCATTCGGCCCGCGATTTAGGCTGGATTTTAGATTTTGGCTCCTTCTCTGATTGAGTTCGACACCCCTATTTTAGACGGATTGAAGTCCATTTGGGGAGACAGGCAGAGAAAGAAGCTGATAGAACTAGTCAGCATGGATTTCTAAATAAGAGATGGGCTGCTGTGTGGCCCATCAGGAAAAAGGCCCAGAATTGCAAGATTTTTCTTCCTCTTCTGCATGAAGGATGACCTTTGACTTCTAATACCGCTGGTCTCAGGAGAACCCCCAGCACAAACCACCACCATGACTGTGCCATTTGGAAGACATTCCCTGACTGACAGGGGGAGGGGGTGTCAGCTCAGGCGAGAAGAGGGAATAGAGTCTGGGTAATGGTGGCTGCAGCTGAAAGATTGTTTTGTTGGGAGAAGGAGGGGACTCCTTTATGGAGAATTAACATAATGGATGGGGATGCTTTGAAGAGAGGTTAACTTGCAGTAATTACAGCAGAGAGGTCTAAAAACAAAGGGGCGGGGGGGGGGGGAGGCTGATGCATCATCAGAGGCTGGTGAGACCTGGTGTGTTTTATACACTAATGGTGCAGGAAAAGAATAGCTGAGGGCCACCATTTATTTAGCACTGACTGCATGCCAATCACCACGCTATAACCCTCTTTACATGCACGAGCTCTATTAATCTTAGTAACAATCCTATAGTATTGGCATTATCCCCACCATTTTGTAGTCAGGGAAACTAAGGCTTAGAGCAGTTTATTGAATTCCTGAGATCACTTATCTAAATTGCTGAGCCAGTGAGACCCAATGCATGGAGTTAGGATTACCCTCAGAGCACAGTAAAAGTACGCCACGCGGGCCTGGGGCACACCCTGAGCACCCATCCTACCTTCTATTCTGATCATGAAGTTTCCTCTCTACCTGTTACCCCAATTACCCTTTTAAAAAAATCCCCAATCAGAGAGGGCACGTCTCTAAACAGGTTTGTGCTTCAATCAGGACCAGAATGAAATCTGTTTCCCTTCAAACCCAGCTGGCTGCTCTTTCTGTGACCAGCTGGAGCACCTCCCGCTTCACCCAAGAGAGCTGTGGGCAAGGCTGGGGTGGCCCATGTTCCGGGCTCCCTGGCCTGCTGCTGGCAGCTGCTGTGTCCAAGCAGTGAGGCCAGCTGCCGTGGAAGCACTAAGGAGTCAGCCCACACTGCCCCCGGGAAAGGAATGTCTGCAGCCAGGCCAGGAGTTAGAGCCAAGACGCAAGAGCACACAGTGAAGCCTCCAGAGTGTTGGAAAGAGCTTACACAGGTTGAGTCATTTGGAAGCTCCTAGAGTCCTCAGGGACTGACCCACAGCATCTCCATCGGATACTGCTGACATTTGGGGCCAGTCTTTTATTGTGGGGTTGTCCTGTGCATTGTAGGGTATCTGGCAGCATCCCTGACCACTACCCACATGGCCACCCACATAGCCAAAAGTTCCTTCAGACATTGTCAAATGTCCCTCGAGGGGCAAAACCAGCCTCATTTGAGAATCACTACACTTTCCCATCTTGATGAGGCCATGGTTTGATAGGGAGAACTGGATTAGGTTAGGAGTCAGGGGACATGCATTCCAGGCTCCATGCTGCCCTCTCTAGCTAAACGACCTCGGGGAAGTCCCTGTTGTTCTCTGGACCTGTTTGCACCTCTGTAAAATGAACAGGTTGAATTTAAGGTCCCTTTCTAGGATGTGTTTGAAGTTTCTAATAACATTATACCAAACACATCTTGCCACAGTTGAAAACTGGTGTCTAGGAATTCACACTCATCTAGGCTATTTATTAGGGAGCTTATTTCTTGGCATGTGACATTCAAGCCCTGTGGATATGACACAAATGATTCAAATTGATACAGATCAGTGTTTCCCAAATGATGGTTAGTGGACAATCACCTGGAATACTTTTTAAAAACACCAATTCCATGGCCCAGTGCAAAACCTAATGAACCATTATAGCTGCAAGATGAGGCCTGGCATCTGGATTTTAATAAACTCCCTGGGAAATTTTTGCACATATTAAAGTTTGAGGACCACTGATATAGATGATGCTCCCAAAAAGTTTACAATTTCTTTGAAGAGATAGACAAACAATTTTAAAAACAAACACTCACACACACACACACACACACACACACACTCACTCACATCTTTAAGTAAAGGTGGTAATTTAGTGAGCTACCCAATATCCTTCCAAACATTTTCTCAAGTAAGGTAAACTGTTGCTTGTGACCAAGAAACTTAATGCTACGGTACATTTAACATTATTCCCAATGAACACAATTTGAATCAGATTAATTCTTTTTTTTAATATATTTTTATTGATATTTTACAGAGAGGAGGAAGGGAGAGAGATAGAGAGCTAGAAATGTCGATGAGAGAGAAACATCAACCAGCTGCCTCTTGCACACCCCCTACCGGGGATGTGCCCGCAACCAATGTATATGCCCTTGACCGGAATCGAACCTGGGACCTTTCAGTTCACAGACCGACGCTCTACCACTGAGCCAAATCGGTTTCGGCTGAATCAGATTAATTCTTATTATGATTGCTTTTGAGGTCTGCTGTGTTGGTTCTTGTTAAAATGTTTTGACTTGGTATTAATTTGCTACTTGGCAAATATGTCTTTTTGAGAAAAATTCAGAGCAAAGAAATAAGAGAATAATTTCAAAACATTAGCCACTTCATAAGTTGTATAGTCATCATTCATAGTTAATTAAAAGCATAGCCTGTGGAATAATTCTTTTAATATTCTTATCGGATAATATCCCAGAAGTGAGCTGAGAAACTAATGGTGCACTTACAGGTATTTTCATATTTTCTCTTTCTTTCAAGGTGCTCATGAAATAAATGGATTTGAATTCAGAGAGAGCATGTTCACCTCCAGAAAGAGGCTGGTTCCCCAATATAAACCAACTTCTTTTCCCAAGGCGCTCAGCTCCCTGGGCTGGCTTGGAAGTACTGTGTGTAATTTATAGGAAACTCCCTGGTAAAAGCTGATTACTTCAGAAAATGTGCCTCTCTCTATGACCACCATGCTTTATGAATTGATTAAACCCATATGAACTTGGGTGATTCCAGAACTAGCAGCATCCGTTTTCTGCTTGACCTGCCATGTCTGTAATTCTCTGAGTGGGCATTTTGACAGCTCTGCTCCTCTCATTCTCTCTCCTTGAAATTACTTTTGTGGTTTTTTTTATGTTTTTTGTTTGTTTGTTTGTTTGTTTGTTTTTTGTAGCTGATTTCAGTCCCCATCAACTGGATGTCTAGATGTCACTTGGTACCATCCCACGGAAAAATGATCTCAGTCAAGAAACCAAGCATACTTGCTAATTATCCTGGGATTATGGTGAAGACTATACATATAAATTACTCTTTAGAAAAGTACCTGAAAGATGGTAAATATATATTAGCGATTTCATTTTTTTTTTTTACCATGGTAGTCATTTCCCAGCATTATTAAGGAATGAATTATTTCCCTTATATTGATTTCCAAAGTACAGAAATGTGTACCTTCAGATTAATTTAATCCTTTTACTTAAAAATTGGTTGTTTAATATCTGGAAAGCTCACTAAAATACATTACTCTACATCCTTGGGTAACTCCATAAACAAGGTTACTAGTTTAAAGGAACAAGTTCTTGATAATTTGAATAGTCATCAGAAGCAATTATAACACAGGCTACAACAGATGCTCTCAAAGCATACGGACTGTTTGTCTCATGATGTGATTTGTAAAGCCTTTTGGGTCATGGTCCCCTCTGAGAATTGGATGAAAGCTTTGAACCTTTACTCCAGAAAAATGTACAATTTATGGGCCAATTTTTAAAATAAAAAAGCTCTGATAAAATAGTTTTAAGAGAATTCATGTGTTCTTAAAGTCTATCGTGTGTCTCCAAGGAGACTTCAAAAACTCATGCCTCACACCAAACAATGATGATGAAGAGGATGAAGAAAGGCATATGCCTTTATAAGACCTTGCATTTTTCACTATTCCAGGGACTGTGCCAGGCTTTAAATGCAGTCTCAAATTTAATATTCCCAAGAGCCTCATAACTCATTCCCAACAGCCTTATACCTACTCTTACCCATTTTTTCATATGTAGTAACTCAAGATCTCATGCTTACAATCAGATGTGAGGATGTGCCTGCCACTGTCCTAAGTGATTTGCACACATCCGGGGCTCATTGTGACGTTTGGGTGATCCTAGACACTCTTTCCTCTGTGGCCTTTCTCCATAATAAATTGTTCAAAATTGTATTTGATGACTACATTAGTATAAGCATAGGTATATTACATACTAAAACATTTTCCTTTCACTTTCATGCTCATTGCTTCATCTGATGTTAAATGAAGTGAAAAAAAAATATATTTTTTGGTGCTCCAAAAATATCATGGGCACTGTGCACACTGTGCCTAAAGAAGTCAGCCTGCCTACATCATCATAAAGCTTGCAGTGCTTCCCAGAGGCCTCCATTACAGAGATGGGGTGACTATGTCTTAGAACACCCGCAGTCCTCTGTGCAAGCCCACACAGCTAGTAAGAACTCAGGTTCCTGTCTTGCCTGACCCTGAGTGTGAATTCTCTACCTTGTGTAGTCCTGAAGTGACTTCGAGGAGACTCAAGAAACACCAGGAATAGAAGACAAATGTTTCCACTAAAGTGCACGAGCTAATTGAGTGCCTTTTTTCTCTTCATTATTCTTAAAGCTAGTAGTCAGTTTAATTAGGGTTTGTGAAGTGTTTTGAAAATAGTTGTGAACGAGGGTTAAAGGCATTCATTTCTTAGAATGTGTTTGCTCCCTAGAATCGCTACCAAGAATAGAGATGAAATTACTTCTTGTCCCCTAGTCCTCCCCCACAGTTCCCGAGTTAAGGAAACACTTAATTTTTATAGTGGCATCTAGTCACTACAATATATGACTTGGTGTTTTCCCTCTCAGAATATATTGAAAAATAATTTAAGCTCCCTTCTGGTGTTATCTACAACTTGTATAGGACATTGATGGCTGGAGAGAAAGCGTGGGAGGCTGCACAGAAATGAGCGATTTGGAAGATATTTTCCCAAAGGGGAAGGAATAAGTACATTACTTTCTTTTTTCTTTACAAACACATATCAGCTAAGAGTTTCTGAGACAAAAAGCGAATGTTGGTTGGCATGGAAGCCTGACAATATAGAGCTGCAGGTACAAGGGGCTGTTTGCCAAGTAGAATGAACAATAGCTCAGAATCTGATCTCTGCAAACTGTAACCAGTATCTGCGTGGCATCATCATATGGGTACTAGGGATTTCCTATGCTCCACATTCTCTCTCCCTCCAACTTCCCTGCATCCTTTGCTTTTGCGTCATGACTTTCCATTGCTTAGATGGGCACCAGCTGTAGGGTAAGTGAGGCCACAGTTAACTTTTGATGGTGTTGAGAGAGAGAGAAACAAGGGAGATATTTTGGAGATATGGGGCCACGTGGGAAAGGTGGGGAGATGTTCTCAGAGGCCTCTGGGATAGAACAGCTTGAAGACTTAATGATTCGGGGACTGAGAGTTACAAAAGGGAAGATGACATGTGCTATATGGTATGTATGGAGATGTCTAAACACAAATTCTGCTAATTTCACAATGATCCTGTGAACCTTATTGCAAAGCATTGTCAAGGTTGCCCGAGGGTTTTCTTTTTCCTAAGTTAACATCAATTCATTTCATTAGGACACAGAAGTATCCTTTAATATCTTTAAATATATATATATTTTATTGATTTTTTTACAGAGAGGAAGGGAGAGAGACAGAGAGCTAGAAACCTCGATGAGAGAGAAACACCGACCAGCTGCCTCTTGCACACCCCCTACCGGGGATATGCCCGCAACCAATGTACATGCCCTTGACCAGAATAGAACCTGGGACCTTTCAGTCTGCAGACTGACGCTCTACCACTGAGCCAAACAGGTTTCAACTCCTTTAATAACTTGATTCTCAAAATATAATGGGGAGGCCAGCAGTATCAGCATCACTTGGCTCCACAACAGACCTGCTGATTTTGAATCTGCATTGTCACTGGCTCTTGAGTGACTGGTACACAAATTGCAGTTTGGGATGCCCTAACCTGCTACAAGGTAGGTGGGCCATTTCCTGCAGAGGATCCTGGAGGGTAATCCTGGCCCTCCCTGGTAAACACTCCTCTGTAGGCACAGCACTGTGGATGAGCATCAGGAACATCCAATTTATTCTCAAGTGGCATTTAAGACACTGGAGATATCTCTTCAAACACAGCTAAACAAGGCTGAAATGTGCAAAATGACCTTATCCTATGTAGCATCTGAGTAAAATCGCAGAAAAATGCTGTAATTAATGTTGGAGCCAGAGATTTGTTGGAGTTTTGACTTAAAAAAAAAATCAATAGCTTTACAAAGCCTTTCAATTATTTTGGGGCCAAAACACTTCTGCTACACTCTCCCCATGCCTAAATGTCATTACAGTATTTGACAAACATAATATGGGACATTCATGAACTGTGGTGTGTTGTACAAGCCATAGTTGCTCAGGGCGGGGGAAAGACAGCTGGAGTAGGAAGTTAAAGCATTATTTCCAGCTAGTTCCTAAAAAAGAAATAAGATAAATCAAGTGTCCTTTCCTGCCACTGCTTTGATTTCCATAAGAGTATTTAAGAGTGGTATAAAGGAAAAAAAATCTCCTGTATTCCTGTATGTCTATTCTCAAAATGCTCTCATATATAACATTCAAATCTGGTTCTTTTACTTACTACTGGTATGAGTCAGGGGCAAACTATATAATTTTTCATAGTCTATTTCTTCATCTGTAAGATAAATATCATAGTTGTACTTCTTTTTAAATTATTGGGAGTTTTAAATAAGATACTGCATATTAAGTATTTAACACAGTATCTGACACATAGCACATGGAGCTCAAAATCTATCTATCTATCTATCTATCTATCTATCTATCTATCTATCTGTCATCTATCTATCTATCCATCCTATCTGCATAGGTCCAAGTCATCTTGGGAAATGCTATGAACTCTATTTACTTCTTAGAGCATTTCAATGTATATAGTCTGTTCAAGGTTCTGAGAAGGCTGTTATAAAAGTGTGACCTATTTAACTTTATCCATCCTAGTATTTTGCAGTTTACTTGTATACAGAACTCCTTTTAATGAACCATCTTTTATTATCCTATATAGCATACCACAGAAAATGTTATTCTGAAAGACCTCATAATTTGGAAATCTAGGGTTGTAATGTCCTCGACTGAGCAATTCCTTAGCTCAACCATTTCAGGCTATGGGATGAATGGGCTTATACCCAACTGTGATACTCAGAATGGGTATCATTCACTCACTCACTCAACACTGTGGCCATACACCCTGTTAAAACTCCCTTGTGTTTCCCATTCTTCAGAGTCCTGATCACATCACATTTCTTCGTGAATTCTATTGCAATGGCTCATTCTCTTCTTTGAACTCCAAATGTGTTTAGCATATCCACAATTGTGATAGAAAATCTTTTAATATTTGTAGGTCTGAATTTGATGCCTAACATTTTTGAGCTCTTAAAAGGCAGGGATTATATTTCATATACTTCAGACTCCTAGAACTAATGTGTTCTTGGTCTAATAAATCATTGTTCAGCTGACATGTGGCAACACTGTACTCTCTGGCCTTTATAAATTACATCATCCTAGATGGCCAGCAGTTGAGAGCAATTGCCCCCCTCCTTGGAATGCAGCAATCGATACTACATTTCCTAGTCTGTATTTATAAACAGGAAATCAACTGCCTTCCATCATTGTTCCAAATGACCTTCAGCTTAGGTTTCAAAAGAAAGACCTCAGTCAAACAAAAGGCTTTATTGATGATATCAATCCATTAGCGGTGCCTTTGGTTTCCTTGTAGTGGTTCCATATGCTATAAAGAAACACATTTCAGAAGTCTCCACGGGGGAATCTCTAAAAAGGTATCCCTGTAGTTGAGCAGAAAACTTTTCAGTCCAATACTTATCTCTTGCTTGACTTCAAACCTCCTGGAAAAATAGGAAATCCTAGCTAACTTTCAAAGGAAAAAAGAAATAGGTAAATATATTCTGTATAATTGAAGCTAGGCCTTTACAAATTAATTTAGTTGATCCTTAAAAACTGCCTCACTTAGAAAAATTGTTAAAAGGCCCAAATGGCATGGCTCGGTGGTTGAGCATTGACCTATGAACTAGGAGGTCACAGATCAATTCCTGGTCAGGGCACATGCCCGAGATTTCAGTGGGCATACAGGAGGCAGCTGATCAATGATATCTCTCATCACTGGTGTTTCTATCTCTCTTTTCCTCTCCCTTCCTCTCTAAAATCAATAAAAATATATTTAAAAAGAATTGTCAAGGTGTTAACTGGCCTTTAATTTTTTTCAATGCAGCGGCAGAGTATAAAATGCATTATATCTACTTCTTATATCACCAAGCACTTATCAAAGAGCTAATGAATGTTTACCAACAATGCTTTAGCACAGACACTGCTGGAAGACATGGGGAATAGAAGAGATTTATAGATACACAAAAGGCTCTTAGTTTCTTTCTATGTAAAATGGGGCCACTGAGCTAAAGAGTTCCTGAAACTCAGAGAAGCAGAACAATTTCTCCAAGGACACACAGACAAAAGAAAAAATGGCTGCCACACACCTTGCCTTTCACTTAGTTCAATGTTTCTTAAATTAAGAGACTGCATTTTAAAACATGTTCTCCCAAAATTCTCATGCACACCAGAGTTTGAGAAGCATTATTTTAAAGAATTAGAATGACTTAAATAATAAAGGAGACTATCAACTCCCCACTTAGACTGTAAGCTTTCTTCTAGAAAAGTGAACACTGAGTGGAGGGAACCTGTCTTAAGCCTATGCATTCAGAACAGTGTGAGCCATATAATATTCTTATTAAATGGCAGATGGGATGAGGAAGAACAGAAAGTGAGGAGAAAGAAAGAGCAAACTAGAATATTTCATCCAGGGGCTTGGACAGGGTTGATTTTTATTTTTCTTGAGTGTGGTATCCAATTAAGAGTTCCCTCACTATTATGTGATATGTTTTGAATGAAAAGCGAGATAATCTCATTATTTTAAGAAGTACTCTATTTTTTTATTATTCAGATTTCATGTCTTTACAAATAGTCTACTATCTTGAACCTCTAATAACTTCCTGCTAAAAGGGTCATCTTCCTAAATGGTTTCAAGTTTTGAAAAAAAGAAAGAAATTGAGATTTATTTAGGACATACTACATTCCAGTCACAGGGTAAAACACTTTACAAAGGCCTGGCCATGGTATATTCATACGATACCCTTGAGGTTAAATTAGCACTGTCCCTATTATATGAAGAATATATACAGAATACAGGTGGGGCAAAAGTAGGCTTACAGTTGTTTGTATGGGTAATACAATCATTAATAGTGAATAATAAAGAATAAACTGTGTTTTGAGTACTCACAAGTGTAAACCCACTTTCGCCTACCCTGTATGTATTTGTTTATCTGTAAGTATAACGTGTTTACAAATTTTTTAAACTGTAAAGTGTTTATGGAAAAAAGAAGTAGGTAAATATATGCTGTACAATTGAAGCTATCAAGGGGCCAAAAGCCACCCAGCTAGGATGCAAAAGAGCCTGCACTGGACTGCAGGCCTAACTCTATCATTTGCACACACGCTCCAAGTGAGGAAACAAGGTTGATGGAAATAAACGACCTTCACACCCAAATAGGGAATGCACGGCTCCTAACCAGCCCTGAAGTAGGGCATACAGGACACTTACCCTTTCCTATCCTTATGCAGAGGAGGCACAGACAAAGGATTCTGCTTTTAAACCTTCTGAGGTTGCTCTGTGTGCCCCAGGCTCACACTCCACTGGGAAGGGGCTAGGTAGACATAATAGTGGAATTAAAATGGAAAAAAAAAAGTATTCTGTTCCTGTGTTTTCCTTAGTATGAACTTTTTACTGCTATAAATTTGGTGCCTTGGTGAACATCCCAGAATATCGGCAGCCCCTTTCAGGATGTGATATCTGATACATTTCGGAGAATGACTGTATCAAATATTTAGTGTTTTGGGCTTTTTATTTAAATGATTTCCTTTAACTTTTTAATGTTGTAAAAGAAATTAAAATTCTTCTGAAAAGCTGCTGCTACATATTTAATCAGTAAATGTTAAGGCAGTCTTTTATATATGTCAGAATTTATTTATTTATTAAAGATTTGTTATTGATTTTTAGAGAGAGTGAGAGTGAGAGGAAGAGAGAGAGACATGTGAGAGTGAAATGCTGATCTGCTGCCTCCTGCATGCCTCCTACTGGGGATCGAGCCCATAACCCAGGCATGTGCCGGACTGGGAATCGAACCAGCCACTTTTCGGTGCGTGGGACAACATCCAACCAAGTGAGCCACACTAGCCAGGGCTTAGAATTTTTGTTAAGGGACCAAAGGTATAGATAGCCAGAGTGACCAAATTGAAGAAACAAGGTAAGTTAAAAAAAAAAAAAAGAAAAAAAAAAGGCTATTTTCAAACCATTTGTATTATTTAAAACATCGAAGGTGTTCATGCTATAATCTTTACTATTTTGAATAAATAGAGTGTCTGAATGTAGTATAATAGTTAAACACAGATTTTCACACATGAAAAAGCAAATAAGAAAGCAGAACAAATGTGATTTGGGTCTGCGCTCCAGTAAAATGTAGATAACAGAACAAGGTAAAAACCCAGAAACGGAAAATATTTCCTCAGGCAGAAGCTCCCAATCAAGACATGTTCACTGGGAACAAATTACTTTCACATCAGAGGAATTTTTGTTATAATATGTAAAACAAAATGTTGTCTAGATCCTAACCAACAATGCAAATACAATTACTAAATGTGTTTCAATTCAAGTTTTAAATTAATAAATAAACTTGCTGAGTATATTCCTTTCCTGGGGCTGCTGTGACATAGTCACCACAGCTGGGAGCTTAAAACGATGGCTATGTATTGTCTCCCAGTTGTAGAGGCTTCGAGTCCAAACTCAAGGTGTTAGAGGACCTGAAAACTCGGGGGGAGAATCCTCTCTTGCCTCTTCCAGCTTCCAGTAACCCCAGCACTTCTCTATTCCTTAACAATCCTCTCCAATTTAGTCCCTTTACACTTTACTATACGCAGCAAAGAGGAACCCAGCTGCTTCTTCCACACTTTGGACATTTTTTCACCTAAATATTCAAGTTCATCGCTTTTACGTTCTACTTTCTGCACAAAGGCAGAATGTCATTCAAAGTTCTCTACCATTATAACAAGGGTCATCATTCCTCCAATGCCCAGTGACATGTCTTTTGCTTCTGAGCTCGCCCCAGAAGCACCATTAACGTGCCTATTTCTAGCATCCTTCTGCCTATTTCTAGCATCCTTCTGCTCGCGGCAATATAGATAGTCTCGATACAAATGTTCTCTACAGTTCTCCTCACTTCCTTCTGGGCCCTGACCAAAATCACCTTGAAAGTCCAGGTTTCTGCCAACAATTTTTTCAAGGCTATATAGGCTTTTTCTGTCAATTACCTCAAAACTCTTCCTACCTCTACTCACTACCCAGTTCCAAAGCCACTTTCACAGATACTAGTGTTTGTTACAATAGCAGTTACTAGATTCCTACCACTAACCAGGTGGTACAAAACCACAGTTTATTTTCACAGTTCTGGAGACCAGAAGTCCAACATCAAAGGGTCAACAGGGCCTGGCTTCCTGTGAGACTGAATAGATCCTCACGCCTCTGATGGAGGGCCTCAATCCTTGGTCTGCATTCACATCAATCCGATCTCTGCCTCTGTGGTCACATGGTGTCCTTCCTGTCGATCTGTCTTTATGGGGCAATTTATGCTTCTTATTAAGACTAAGCCATATTGGATTAGTGCCCACCCTAAAGACCTCATCTAGATTTCATTACATCCACAAAGACCCAATTTCCAAATAAGTTTCCAATCACAGGTACCAGAGGTTGGGGCCTCAATATATCTTTTGGGGAGCACACAATTGAACCCATAACAATAAGTGTGCCAAGTATAAGTGAATTATCTTTCAACTCCATATTCAGCCTTCAACACATGCTTTTTAATAATGGCTGGATTTCTTTAAGCATCTCTTCTTCACACTGAAGGTGATACTGAGTTTTCTCCTGAAGGGGCCTGCAGGAGGAGGATCTCTTGCTCTTTTTGCTCCCTGGTGGGAGGACTTCCAGTGACGCTGCATATGTCAGCAGTTCCTTACTTTGTATTGCTGGGAAATGCCCTCGTAGGGATGGACTCCAGTTTGTTTATACCTGGGTTTCTTGCCCTTGGTATTACTGCCACTGGGGCCTCTGTACTGGAGGATGTTCAGCAGCATCCCTCGTCATAAACCAATGGATGCCAAAGTACTTCATTTCCCCATCTTGACAAACAAACCATTTCCCCAAATATTGCCAAACACCCCCTGGAGAGCAAAACCACTTCTAGTTGAGAACCACTCGTTTATCCATCCAACTACTGATGGGCATTTAGGTTGTTTCCATTTTCAACTACTTTGAACGAAGCTACTATAAACATTTATGCTCAAGAATAACATTTGCTTCTTATAGCATCCATGAGATCCAATTTTCCAGTTTCTGAGCAACTTTGATGATGGGGGTGCTCACTACTTTGCAAAATAGCGAATTCTATAACTGGTCCCGCCATGCTCTCTCTAGGAAGGGAAGTCTATCCGTTTGCTCCACAGGTTCCTCTCTGTGTGACCATTGCTTCAGGTGTGAGACTATCTCATTTCTCCTCTGAGGTTTCTTTCTCTTCATGATGAAGATTTAGTTTCTTTTGCCTTCCTCTATGTGCCAGAGTGTCTAACATCATGCACTTCTGCTTGCCTTCTCCATGTCACACTTTAATTTGGCAAGGATGCTTTTAGAATGCAATATTTAAAATTAACCTGAAGCTCCAAATACTATTTAATAGTATAAATAAAAAGACGAATGTCTATAGTCATTGAGTAAAACTATTCTCCTTAATGGAGCTTCGGATTGAATTGATTCATAGTAACTTATGGGCCAGTCAGTCTATCTTCATTATTTGTCACACAAATTGCTGTTAATTAGGGTCTCCCTAATCCCATTCGTGTACAATGATTTCGGAGTTAGCACAAATATAAGGTTTCCCATAGCTCTACATCACTTTCACCCTATTGATATGAAACAGCTTTGCAAAAAGCCCAAGCTCCTTTGAATCTTGATTGTTACTCCAGGCAGTGTCTGAGCTTTGCAGCACCCAGAAATTTACTTAATTTCTAACGCCTCTGCTATGTATAAAAAGAAGTGCTGAAAATGAAAGCCAAGGGCCCAGTTGGCTTTTGTTGATTTAGCACATTTTTCTAAAAACCCTGGTGGCTATAGAAAAACGCTGTTATCAGTGGCACCTAGGAAGTACCATAGAACATTTGGTTTCTGCAGAATTAGGGAGCTGTTTTCCATGTACAGCCCAAAGAAGGAACTCTGTTTCTGCCTGCCTGAAAGCTAATGGCTTGCAAAGCATGGTGAGTGACAGCACAATAGGAGCGATCAGTAGCAGGGGGTGGAGAATGGTCAGAGAGAAGTGCTGAGGGCCAGCACTGGGAAAGAACAAAACTCTTTAGAAAAGCTTGAGGAGAGACAATCCTGAGAGCATAACTTCTGAAGAGCTGCAGGGATCATAAGCTCTCTGCCCAAGTGGCCCCTGGGGCTCAGAGGATCATGAGGCTAGACCCCAGCAGTGGAAAGCCAGGGGAAGAAGAGTGGGGAAGGCAGAGTAGGGAGGTAAAGGAAAGATACTCTGAGGTCACGCTGCCTGGATTCAAATCCCTGCCATACCTTGGACAGGCTGTGTGACCTCTGGCAAGATAAGTTGCCTCTTTCTGCATTACTTCTCTTATCTCTAAGTCCAGAATGACTGTACTGGGGGGTTGCAAGAGGAATAAATGAGAAAAGTCATATAAAGCCTTGAGCGGTGCCTGGTACAGATTAAAAGTTCAATAAAGATCAACTCTTTTATTATCCACCAAGTAAACAGGTGGGAACATTCCCGTTAGCCACACCTAGCTGATGCATCAATGGCTTCTCTGTGCAGATAAAATGGGATGTGAATAATCACCATGTCCCTCGTTGCAGTTTGCTGTCAGGTTCACTATTTAGTTAACTTGGTGATTCACTCAGGGAGGTTCCATTCTTTTTCAGTCCTTTTGTCTTCATGGGGAAAATCCTTAGTTATAAAAAATCCTTCTGATTTTGGGCCAAATCATAGCAATTTCCACAGTAATTGTGATGATATCCATAGCCCTTTCAAGCCCACTGGCTCCATCTTTATAAATCCATTCTTAGGAGACCACTCCGTCATTAGGCCACGGGCTCTGAGTGAAAACTGCTGTCAAGATTTTAGTATTTGGAGTGAACAGATCACTAGTTCTTAAAAGAAAATTCCTTAATAAGGTGTATTCCCAGGTAGTCTCTGAACATAATATCTGTGAAACATACTTGTACCAACACCCCTAGGACCTCCCTGCTGGCTGACATCTATGCATTAATCACAGTCTTTTGGGTACAAATGTTCAGCCAGCTGTGAACTCACCTAACTGTCCTGACATCAAGACCATATTTCTGTATCTTGTCCACAAGTATGTAAAAAGAAGCATTGTCAAATGCCTCCCGGATTCCAGACTCTAACCAAGTCTGACATGCAACTAACCAAACCCATTAAATAGGATGATCACTTAAAAACCTCCGAATTTAAGTAAAGAACACAAGGAAGGAAGGAGGAAAAAAAAAGGAGATTATATCCAACTATCTGCCAATCGTGTTTCCCCGAAAATAAGACATCCTCCAAAAATAAGACCTAGCGCATGGAAAAATAAGACATCCCCTGAAAATAAGATCTAGCGCATCTTTGGGAGCAAAAATTAATATAAGACACTGTTATTTTCAGGGAAACAGGGTATCTCTGGAAAGATGGAAAATATATGGCCATTTTCAGGAATAATGGAATTCTGAGCAATTTTTTAAAATTTAGATTTTGCTTATCTGTTTTTCAAACATTTCTGTAGAATTTTAAGAATATCAAAAAAAGGCTCTCTCTAAATCATAAGTAGCCTTAATTCGTTTCTATAATTCATTTAAGGTCCAGCTACATTTCTCTTAATTAGCTTTAACTGAAAGGAATCTCAGAGGGAAGGGAGGTGGGGAGAGATTAACCAAAGAATTTGTGTGCAAATATGCACAGCCCATGAACACAGACATTAGTGTGGTGAAGGCCTGGGGCGGGTGGATGGGGGCAATGAGGGGACATCTGTAATACTCTCAACAATAAATATAAATAACCAATTCATTTCACTGTTTTCAACTATGTACCAAAGTCAATAATTAAATAAAATTAAAAGAGCTCTAAAAAAAAAAGGTAATTGAAATTCTATACAATATTAAAATAATGTGATTTGAAAACAAATGCCAATGCTTTGGGAGTGATGGGATTCCCTTATCCCCTCAAATAATAAGAGAAAACTACTAGAATACTGGTTTTACTACTAATCTCTTAATCTGGAACACAAGAATTATCTCCAAAGAGGATTCACAGTTAATCCAAGTCCAGCTTCTTATCCTGCTTATCTGCCTTATTTACATTTGCAGGAAAAATGCAGTGGGTTCCTGTGACTTTTTAAGAGCTCTCTTTCTGAATGGAATGCCCTGCCTTCGGCCGCTTTATTCTCATCAGGCCTTCCTCTCCAGTGGGCAAAGCAGGAGAGCCCAGCAATCCCTAAACACCTGTCCACATTCCTGGCTCCACCCCTGGGGTCCCATGAGCCATGTGGACCTGAAAAGAGGACTGTTTTGGGGAAAAACAGCCAAGCTGCCAGCAAAGGTGTCAAATCCAAGCTCGAGGAAAAACGGCAGTCCACATGTTGCCCAAGGACGTGTTCTGAAATGCAGGAGCAACTGTTCACAGGCTGCTCTGCCCCACTGCCAGGGTGCAGGGCACTGAAAAGAGGCGTTCATGGTGTGCATGTGCTCCGGGGGCTCTGAGCCTCCTCCCATAGGAAGGACACAACTGGTCAGGCTTCAGAACCTAAAAATAAATACAACTACCCATCTTACCAAATCCAAACAGGCCAGCCTTGTACATACAGATTAGAGCAGGCCTGTCTCTGGAGCGATTCTGAAGTTAGTAATGTTTCTTTGTTATTCTCTTGATGTTACTTTCCTCTTCCTGGTGGATTCTCAGGCTACCTCCTTATTCCCTCCCTCTCTCTCTCCCTCCCTTCCCTTTGCAAACATACTATATATTGAATGTGCTGGGTGCTATACTAGTTACTAGAGATTCAGTGGTGAGGAAGTTTACACTTAGTTCTGCCCTCACAAAGCTTATGGTCTAGTGCTGTAGTGGGCAAACTGCGGATCTTTGGCCCCTCAAGTGTGGCTCTTCCACAAAATACCATGGCCTGGGCAAGTCTATATTTTGAAGAAGTGGCATTAGAAGAAGTTTAAGTTTAAAAAATTTGGCTCTCAAAAGGAATTTCAATCGTTGTCCTGTTGATATTTGGCTCTGTTGGCTAATGAGTTGGCTGGCCACTGGTCTAGTGTAAAATAAACACAATTCAAATAATCTGAAAAACTAATCGGAAACTGAGGAAAAAAGAAACCAGCTTCGTTTCAATGGCTCAGCTAATCTGAGCATAGAAGCCTTCTTAGAGTACAACCTACTGAACACTATTGCTCTGTTGTTTGGGACACACTATTAGGAAGTGAGGATGGTCATAACTGAAGGTCACCACAGTTATGTTGAGTGCTCAGATAAGGTCCTTACAGAAAAGCAGGGAAAGGGCCGACACCTTCCTGCACACCCCGGCCTCCTGGGAAGGAGGCTGTCCTCACCCATGGACATCGCCATGGGAAGTTGCCTGTGCTCGGCATGGACACCTGCCAAGACCAAGTTTGTGTTTATGCAGAAAGGTCCTGAAAAGTAATTTCCAAGTGATGTGAGGCTATTTTCAGCTTGCTTTTCCAGCTCATGCTGATGGACTCTGTGGAAAGATGGGATTGCCAGCGGTGTCCCGTGGAGAGCTTGCTGCTGTTCAGTGCGTATCATAGACCACATGAATAAAGAAATTAAATAACTGCTTTCCATCTTCATGCTCTGATTGAGAAATCAATATAATTCATCCCCAATAGAGTGCTCTAATTAATGTGATCTCATTTTGCTTTGTGCAAACTAGGCAGGTGGTCAAACTGAAATTGATGTCTCCTGCAACCAGCCTAGCACAGGTCTCCCTCAACTCACAGAGCCGGAAAGCACATTGGAGGCATTTGCAGGACACACTTCTGAGCAGCTGGCACCATACCATGATAGCGTGCTGCAGAAAGTTCTGAGTTCCAATCATTGGGGGACTTCAAACATAGACAAAGACTAACGTTGAAGATGCTGTAGGATGGAATTTTACCAAGGTGAACAGAATGGACATTGAAAGTACAGACTTAGGTTCAGACAAACCTGGCTTTGTATTTTAACTTCAAGGTTTGAAAACTAGTTTGACCTTGAGCAAAATTTCTTCAATCTCATTTTTCCTCTCCTGTAAAACAGAAATTAAAAACAGTCTCTATGAACACAAACAACCTGATTAAAAAAAGGGCCAAAGACTTTAACAGACATGTCACCGAAGATGTACAGATGGTAAATAAGCATATGAAAAGATGCTACATATCATATGTCACCAGGGAAATGAAATTAAAATAGCAATGAGATGTCACTCCGCTCCTATTAGGATGGCAAAAATCCAGAACACCGATAACACCAAATGCTGGTGAGGATGTGGGGCAACAGGAATTCTCATTAATTGCTGGTGGGAATGCAAAATGGTGCAGCCACTTTAGAAAACAGTTTGGCAGTTTCTTACCAAATGAAACATACTCTTACAATGTGATCCAGCAATGGTGCTTCTTGTATTTAGCCAAAGTAGCCTATGTCCACATCAAAGAACTTGTACATGGCCCTAGCTGGTTTGGCTCAATGGATAGAGCATCAGCCTACAGACTAGAGGGTCTCAGGTTCAATTCTGGCCAGAGGCACATGCCCAGGTTGTGGGCTCAATCACTCCAGAAAGGGGGCATTCAGGAGGCAGCTGATCAATGATTTTCTCTCATAATTGATGTTTCTATCTCTCTCTCTCTGCCTTTCTTTCTGAAATCAATAGAAAAATATATTTTAAAAACCTGCACATGAATATTTATAGGAGTTTCATTCATAATTGTCAAAAGCTGGAAGCAATCAAAATTCCTTCAGCAGATGAGTGGATAAGTAAACTGTGATAATTAGGACAGTGGAATATTATTCAGCACTAAAAAGAAATGAACTATCAAACCACAAAAAGACATGAGAGAAACTTGCAATCACATTACTAAGTGAAAGAAGCCAACGTGAAAATGTTACACACTGTATGATTCCAATTATATAAAACTTGAGAAAGGGAAAACTATGAAGACGGTAAAAAGATCATGGTTGTCAGGGGTTGGAGGTGGGAAGAGGGGAGGGATAACTAAGAGTAGCACAGGGAATTTTTAGGCAGTGAAATTACTTTGTATGATGTCACAATGATGGATACAAGCCATTACACATTTGTCCCAGCCCACAGAGTGTACAACAGCAAGAGTGAGCTCTGGTGTAAATTTTGGACTTTAGGTGATTACGATGGATCAATGTAGTTTCATTCATCAATGATGACAAATATAGTATCCTGGTGGAGGAGGTTGATAGCCGGGGAGGCTGTCCATGTGTGGAGACCTGAAGTTAATGAGATATATCTATATATTCCCTTCAATTTAAATTACATTTACATGGCTCTGAACAAATGAAGTCTTAAAAAATACTAGTTATCTACGCCTAATAGGGCAGTAATGCAAATTACATTGAACAGTGTAGATAAAGCATTTATCATGGTACCTGACAGATGGTAAGCATTCAGTAATAAGTAGTGATTATTATTACTTAAAATTTAAGGAATATGATTACTTTTTTATAACATCTGGGTTGCCATTAGGGTATTTGCATTCTGAGGGGCATGTTGGGATTACAGGAAAGATGAATTTTGATTAAGGCAACATGACCATAGCAGGACTAGAAAATTTGGTTAGGGGATTCAGGAAACATGAATTATTCCTGTCCACACTGCTGTGTTCTTAGAAGATCAAATAGCAATCATTTGTTTGTTAAATTGCATTAGATTGAATGTTATAGAAATTTCCATTCAGTGTGTCCAAAATGGTCAAATAATGATGATTTTATATGGCTCTTCCTATATGAGGACAATACACCCCAAATCATACCTCCCCATCTTATGTTTTAAGGAAAGATTTAATGGCGGATAGAAATCATATGAATTAACTTCACTGAAGTATTTCTGTAATGTTACAGGATTCCTAATAAAATGTGCAATTCTTAGTGGACTTTTTAAAAAGTTACTATATTCCAGCTCAAGAGTGTGTGTTCAGCACTGGTCCTGTGTTCTGGGGCCTAGTCCAGGCACACTATATATAATGCCTGCCTTGCTTATGGAGACCTGGGCTAAAACCCCAGGTCTCCCACTATTTGATGCATAACCTTAAGATAAGCATTTACTTTACCTGGGCCTCAGTTTCCTCATTTTTAAAATAAAGGATTCAGAGCGGTGGTCCTCTAGATCTCTTCTAGATCCTTCCCAACTCAAAGATTCTATGATTCAAAGGACTTGTATGCATGCATATGAACATAATCAATGGACTGACCCAGACAGGGGCTGGGGAGAGGGGGAGGTGAGGGCATGTGCTGGGGGATGTGGGCAGGTGGTGAGAGGTCAAGGGGGGAGAAAGAGACATATTTAATACTTTAAACAACAAAGAATTAAATTTAGCCAAAATCGGTTTGTCTCAGTGGATAGAGTGTCGGCCTGTGGACTGAAAGGTCCCAGGTTCGATTCCAGTCAAGGGCATGTACCTTGGTTGTGGGCACATTCCCAGTAGGGGGTGTACAGGAGGCAGCTGATCGACGTTTCTAGCTATCTCTCTCCCTTTCTCTCTGTAAAAAAAAATCAATTAAATATATTTTTAAAAAAGAATTAAATTTATAAAATTTTATGATTCTTTGTAGCTGGGCCCTAGTTGAGGGGCCTGAAATTCATATTCCTCCCTACATCATCTCACACCCATAAAATCAATCCCTTTCAGGAATGTTCCCAAGGGCTAATTTGCACAACAATGATTTCTTACCCAGCTAGCTTTTTCCTGGACCCAGCTCTTTGGACCAGGGGATGGAGGTAAAGCTCTGGCCATCTGTCCCTTTCTGCTACAGACTGTGTTTCTGAATGGTTGCCTGGGACAGATTTAATTAGGAAAGTAAGTCTGTTGGGGGAAATCACAAAATGCATTGCAATACCAGAAAATAAAAGGGACTTTTAAATAAGACTTGTTTTCCTCTATAATCCTGATGCTGGCAAAATGCCTGGGTTTCTCCTTTTTCGCTTTAGTATAATCATGGCACTGCCCAGTTGTCTTCAGCCATAAAATATCTCCCCACACCTTAAGGTCTAGCAGACTTTTCACTTCCACGAGTTTCTCTGACCTTTCTACCCAGTTGAACCCACCTTTGGTGCTATTTTATGACAAACATCCCCAACTTCACCTGTGTCTGTAGAAGACACTGATTTTTGCTTCCCAGTACCTAATGTGCCTTTTTTTTTTTTTTTTTGGACAAAAGTAAGATCATGTTTGCTTTGGGGACAACATCTTCTGTGCCTATGTTTCCTGGGGCACTGAGGGGGGGGGGGCTTAGGACCTTGACAGTCCCAATTCTTCCATTCAGTAAGTCTCTTCTTTAAAATTTTTAAAAAATTGATTTCAGAGAGAAAGGGAGAGACAGAAATATCAATGATGAGAGAGAATTATTGATTGGCCTTCTGCACACCCCACATGAGGGATGGAGTCAGCAACCCAGTGCTCTGACTGGGAATCTAACTATGACCTCCTGGTTCACAGGTCGGTGTTCAACCACTGAGCAACACTGATCAGGCCAGCAAGCCTCTTTTCCAGCACCAACCATAGGACAGACACTGAGGATGCTAATCTAGAATGACAAAGCTCCTGCTTTTGGAGAAGTTATGTTTGCATAAGAACTAGAGACTGAAGACTGTGTTTTTACATTTTTCTGTCCCTAGCAACTAGAATACTACCTGGAACACCCTACATAATTCCCCTGCCCCCACAATTTTGGTTAAGGAATTATTGGATAAAGCATGTGATGGTACAAACAATGTGTGTGTGTGTATGTGTGTGTGTGTGTGTGTGTGTGTGTGTGTATGCGCACACACACACAGATGACATTATGGAGTTATCAATCAATGCTAGGATCGCTCCACAGTTTTACATAGATAAATCCACTCAATAATTCAGCAATCCCTATGATCAACACTGTTATGATGCCAGTTTGCAGAGAAGGAAGCCAAAACAGAGAAATTAAGGGACTTGTCCAAGGTCACAGACCAGCAGGCAGGAGAGGGAGGATTTATGCTCAGCAGTCTAGCTCCTTAGCCACACTCAAAGCCACGCTGCTGTATTGTCTCATTCTCAGCCAGGGACACTAGCCAGAGGGAAGTGACAACACTGTGAAGGTGGGAAGTCCTATTTTTAGCCCTTCCTTCCCATCTGGAAGGTAATATTTTGTATTTTACATTTTTGTCACATCCTCACTTCCACTAAATGCACTTCAAAATAAATTCCTATTTTGTCATAATTTTTAATTTGTGGTTCTTCTTTTACCAGAAAGAAGGAAGGCAAGATCTATGCATCTGCAGTATGGGTCAAATTCAGTGATATTGTAAAAGCACACACACAAAAAAACAACAACTAACACTGGTGATCAAAACATATGGGTGCATGAGACACATATGCTCATACACATAACATGGTGAGTTTTAGATGTTTGCCACCATTTTTTGGAGCCCCAAAGATCTTTCTAAAATCCTCTGGATCTAAAAAGTCAAAGAGAAGCCCTAGAAGCCATCAGCCTTTCTAGATACCCCTGCAGGTTTGGACCTCTCTGTGGCAAAGGGAATCCATCAGTTCGCAGCCCATGAAGTCCTATTTACAGTGTGCAGGAGCGCTGGGCTATTATGAAGAATGCTAATGCTCTCAATTACACCTAAATTAAGATAAAGCAGTAACCTAGTTACTGTACAAGTGGTTTTATTTATAGACAGCAATTTCATCTTTAATATGCAGCCACCATCTGTAAAACTACTTAGCCCCATCTATCCCATTTATGTCTTTATTATACTCTTAAAAAACACACATGGAGCAGTCATAGTTATGGATGCGAAATGAGTTCTCTCTGTAACACTTTTTAAGCTTAAAAAATGTTGATGTAATTGCAATGGATAGATACATTTTTTTATTTTTTTTTGCTCTGAATGTTCTTCATCCTTTATATACCATCATGAAATTACCCCAAATCTCTGCAGAAACGAAAAGCGATTTATGGGAGTTGAAGACGAGGACCATTTTCCTCCCTGATAAAGAGCATTTGTTTGTCTCCAGGGAAATCTGGAGGAGGGAGAGGCTCGCTACTCAGGACAACCAACCTTTTCAACTGAATCTGTCAGCAGGAAGCACACCTCCAGGCCTTGCAGCCAGTTGTGCTTCTTCAGCTGGCCTTGCTGGAGGCCTAGCTTTCAAAGTGCAAACTGTCTCCGGTGTCAGACACCGGGGAAGCCTAGCCAGCCTCTAAGCTGAGATTTCAGCAGAGGAAGCCTGTCCCAAAGGACAGACATGTTAGTCTCTGAGCAGGGCCCCCAGGCTCTGGAGGGATGTAAAAGGTCTGACAGTCACAGTCCTACTTTTAATGATGACTAGTTGACAGTTGGAAGGACACAAGGACAAGGGCAGGGGCACACACACACACACACACACACACACACACACACACACAGAAAACATCTAGAAAACTTGGTGAGAAGTCCAAAAATAGGCAAGTATCCATTTTGTTCAGACTGACCTTTAGAATGCAAACACTCTCAATGAACTGAGATTCTTATATAAGGGTAGAAGAATTGTGAAGCTAGATGAAGAACTAGAAGGATAATAGAATTCAGAGTCAGCAAACGCAAGGGAAGGATGCCATGGTAGATAGATATCATGCACTATGGCATTCTTTGTCACTGGGCGCCAACCCAGTGTACCACACCACTGCTGACACCTGGGAGGAATTCTCAACACCACTGTGTGCCAAGTCAGCCCCTCGTTTTCAAGGCTGAAGAACTGAATCTCAGAGAAGTGTTCTGACTCTCTCAGGGACACCCACCAAGTTAGTGCTCGAGACCGGAATGGATCCTAAGTGTCCCTCCTGGTCTTGAAGTCTTTGCATGTCACAAGAGTGTCACTTCCACTCAATCAGCAGTCACACAGGGTGTAGAGAAACATAAACCTATGGACCAAACTGCAAGAGATGACCACGGGTGCAGCTTTTCATCAGTCCTGTCCACCTTCTAACACACAGTCCCAGGCAATGGTGCCGGAGGTGCTGACGAATAATTCCTAGGGTGGGACCAGCAGCCACAAACCGCTGTGGCTGACTCATGTTGCCAAACTACTTCCAACAAGAATTTAGCCAGGCATTTTTATAAAGGGTCCACGAAACGGTTACTTTTCTTTGCAGTATTAGTCTCAAATCTGGGCATATATCAAAAGCAAATAGTCCTCAAAGGTGGAAAAGAAGGTTACACCCATGAAAACATACATCCACTCTAAAGTAGCCTCACTCCTTCATTAGGCCCATCACAGCTGTCTGTTTCTTTCAAAAATACCAGCAGCACTCAATTTTTTTTTCTTGTTTTCTGTTTCTTCCACGAGAACACAAGCCCCCTGAAGAAAGAAGCATTTTCTTATTCTCTATCATATCTCCAATACTGTGCATGGTACCTATTCAAGGCTAGTGCCCAATTGTTTATTAATGTAAGTACTGAATGAAATTCAGAACATCTTATCATAAACAAACAAAGGGCTTTTATCTAGACGAACAGCTATGGAATGAGGGTTTATTAGGCAAGAATTATAAATGATAGTTACAAAGATGATTTGACAACTTAGGGAACTGCTCATACAGATCATGGAAACAGAAAGCAGCAGGCTGCAAAACTGCCTGCATTCTGTGTTTGGAACATACTCTTGTACCTTTGAATTTTATCCTGTGGTGTGTATTCAATGCTGCTGAAATAATGCAACAACCACCAACATAATTTTTTCACTCAAATCCTCCCATTGTAGATAATACATATGACATTGACAAGTTCCACAGACAAGAGGGCAGTTGAAAAGTCCCAAGGTGGGGAATGATGAGGCTGAGGTTTAAAACGGGGTTTCCTAACTCCATTGTGATGCTTCCTGCTCTATTAGCCTCATTCCTAGGGTTAAGATTATCTTTAGAGTCCCGACTTCTTAACTCAGTCACACCTACAGAGCACACTCAACAACCAATGATCTGAATGCATTTCATTAGCTCAGAGATTAGACAAAAACAATATACAATTTTACAGCAGAACTACACTCAATCACTCCCTGCCCCCACAGAACCCCCAGCACCATGCTCCCCCTCCCCCACTGCCACATTTGAAGCTAAATCTCCCTTTCCTTCTACTGAATCCTGTTAAATCATTCCTGCCACCCAAGAAAGTGCACCATTATTTGGGGCCACAGTGGAATGCCAGATTTAGAAGTTCCAAACTCTCAACCACAACCTGCCACCCTCTCTCCCAGGATAAAGAGTTCATTTCACAGTTAGCAAAGTGCTCTGATGACAGTGCATATAGTCATGAGTCATTCTTTCCATCCAAATCAGCCATTTCTAACTTGAGTGACTGTAAGCAGCTTACCCATTTGCAGCATGCAGGAGTGCATGACATTAACCCCAAGACCTGAAGACATCCTCATAATAAACTGCAGGGAGCTGAGGTAAGAAAACCACCTTGGCTCAACTCCACACATGCTCCCAGGTGAACTCTCCTTGCACTTACACAGGGGATTAATAGGCCTTTCATTTTTAAGCCCATGGAGAAAGACACAACTGAGCTATATGGCAATGACAAAATTTGATTGAGAATGCAAGAGGTTTATCATCTTTCAATTAGTCATACTAGGACAGGAATTGTTGCACAGATAATACAGAACCAGTGAGTGTGGAAATGATCATTTGTACCACATGCAGTGATTAGTACAGAATGAAGTAATAATTATTTCTAATAGAGCTAATAATAACATTTGTTAAGCATGCACTATGTACCACATACTGGATGAAGCTATTTTGAAAATGTCCTCATGAAGGAGAATTATCATCCTCCCCTTTACAGAAAAAGAAAAATAAGAGATGTTCATTGATTTGCTCAAATATACACAGCTAGCAAGTAGTAGATTCAAATTCAGGCTTATTTGCACCTCAAGCTGTAGTCTAGACCAGTGTGCTATACTTGCTATAGGCTCATCTTCCATGTGCCAGAGTGGCTTTATGATGTACAGAGTAGGTGGCTGCTGTGTCACCTCGAAGATGTTGCTGCAAGGCCACTCTCATCCAAACTATGTGGTCTCGAACCATCCTACTACAGGGCCTGAAATCATAAGATTAAAATTGTAAAACTTTAGGTTAAAGGTTTAATAATTGAAAGAAGCCCATTAAAATGCCAATGCATCTTAGATATCATACCAAAAGTGCAAGCAACAAACACAAAGAAATCAATGATTTGGATTCCAACAAAATTAAAAGTTATTGTGTATCAAAGTACATTATCGAGAAAGAGAAAAAAGCAACTCATGGGATGGGAGAAAATATTAGAAAATCATATATCTGCTAAGGGTCTAGTATCCAAAATATGTCAACAACTGCTATGACAATAGAAAACATAAATAACCTGATTTTCAAAATTTTCATCCTAACCCAAGGATGTGTTTATTTATGAGAGAGAAAGAGAGAAGTGAGGGAGAAATATTGATTGATTGGTTGTCTCCCATATGCACCTGGGATCAAACCCACAATCTTTTTGGTGTATGGGATAATGCTTCAACCAAGACACCCAGATAGAGCCAAATAACCCGATTCTTTTTTAAAGGGCTGCTGGTGGTAAGGATTTGAATAGACATTTCTCCAAAGAAGATTATCAAATGGATCATAAGCACATGAGATGCTGTTCATCATCATTGGGTAAATGAAAACTAACACTGCAATGAGATATCACTTCATACCTAGTAGGATGACAATAATAAAATGATGCATGATGAGTTTTGGTGAGGATGTGGAAAAATTCCAACTTGTTTCCCTTGCTGGTGGGAATTCAAGACAGTACAGTCACTATGGAGAAAAATTGGGCAGTCCCTCAAAATGTTAAACCTAGAATGGCCATATGATCTAGCAATTCCACTCTTTACCCAAGAGAATTGGTACCATATGGCCACACAGAAATGTGTAAACAAATCATTCATAACCGCATTATTTCTAATAGCCAAAAAGTGGAAACAACCCTTATGTCCATCAACTGATGAACAGATGAAAAGTGGCATGAGCCACAGGAAGTAATGTCATCCAGCCACAACAAGGAATGAAGGACCCATACATGCTTCAACATGGGTAAACCATCACCCTAGGTTGAAAGTCAGACACAAAAGACTACACACTGTAAGATTCCATTTTCAGGATGTATTTAGAAGTGGCAAATCCACAGAGACGGATGCAGATTGGTGTTTCCAAGGGTTGGGGGATGGGGAGTGACTGCTTAACCTGCACAGGCTTTCCTTTTGGGGCGATGAGGTGTGAAAATGCTTTGGAAGTAGACAGAGATGGCAATTGTGCAACACTTTGAATATACTAAATGCCACTGAACTGTTGGCATGAAATGGGCTAATTTTATTGTAGATTATGTGAATTTTATCTTAATGAAAGAAAGCAGCTGGCCTTCTGTAACATGGATCTCCTATGCATTCTGAGCCTCAAACAATTGAGTAAAAGGCACAGAAGGTAAATCTTGCTCGTTTCCATTTTTTTTTTCAGAGCCATCTGATACCACCAGGCAAGGTATTCAATACGGAGCCAACATAAAGGACTCCTCGCTCATTGATTGGAGCCTCCTGCACAGGGAGCTCTTAGTTTAGTCAGCATTGTACTCTGCATGGCTTTTTTATTTATTTTTTAAAAAAATATATATTATTGATTTTTTACAGAGAGGAAGGGAGAGAGATAGAGAGCTAGAAACATCGATGAGAGAGAAACATAGACCAGCTGCCTCCTGCACACCCCCTACCGGGGATGTGCCCGCAACCAACGTACATGCCCCTGACCGGAATCGAACCTGGGGCCTTTCAGTCCACAGACCGACGCTCTACCGCTGAGCCAAACCGGTTTCGGCTGCATGGCTTTTTTAGAGCTCATGCCAGATAGCTTAAAAATGGGGGCCTAGGAAGACCCATGTATTCTCACTGGGGCAATCAATATTGAGTATCACTATTAACAGGATGAAAATTGGTTCTTAGTCACTAAAATTTCTGTTTTTCATGCATAAAGCAAAGGTGTACTAGTAGATAGAGTCTATAAATAGATATATTGTATACCTGTGGTATTAACACTTCCTGGTGTGTGTGTGTGTGTGTGTGTGTGTGTGTGTGTGTGTGTAATTATGAAAAATATCCCAAATAGACTCCATAGAGGAGTAATCATGAACAAAGGAGTGAGAAACACTACCCTAGATAAAATCAGGAATATCAGTTTTCCTTGAGAAATAGGTAAGCTTCCCCAAGGAAAAATTCTCAAGTAAGTAATAGCTGTTTACCAGCCAGATATACATCAAGTATGTCCTAAGACAAAGTGAGGACAGTGGCTTAAAAAACAGTGTCCTGCTCCTCCAGCTGCATGCCATTAAGCAACAAATAACCTCTCTGCACCTAGGTTTCTTCAAATGGATTTGGGAAAAGTACCCCTCCCCTCGCTTCCTTGGGTTACTGCATTAAATGGGATTATATCTTAAGGTTTTAAGGAACACTGCCTGGGATGTCTAACTTCTCAGTCGAAGTTAGCTACCATTCCTCATCTTTCACTACCCAAGGACAGTCAATGGTTAGAAGTGGGGACTGTGGACACCCATGGTCTGGGCTTGAGTATTCTCTCTGACTTTGGGCAACTTAACATTTCTTGTCTTCAATAACTCTCAAATGGAGAGAATAAAAATAACCCTGTAAGAGCTGTTCAAAGATGAAATAGGAAATCAATTCCTGGGAAAACGTTAACAGCGTGAGCCACCTAAATCGCATTCAATAAATGGAAGTTGTTACAACCAGGGTTATTACCATAATTACTGCTGCTGCAGCTATTATTATTATTATTAGCCTCTTTGGTTTTCCTCATGAAACCAGTGGCTCACAAGGGCATGGAACACCTTGAACAGTGTAGAAACTGGAGCACCACTTGGTTAGGGTTCCCTATGAGGAATGGGAAAGAGGAAAGAGAAGTGATGTGGAAATGAAGTATTGCTTAACACTACCCTGGCGATGACAGACACCCCCCAATCACATAAACAGGGGAGCACAGCAGCAGCTGGGGTCCTTAAAGCAAGCTTCTCAGGAGAAGTGACCGTCCAGGGAAGCGTGCCTTTCTGTCACTGAGACACAGAAACGCCTCTCTTTAGCTATGGTCCTCATGCGGCTGCCCAAGAAAACCATTCTTGGAAAAGAATATTTCCATCTTTACTTAACTTCCCTCCCACTTCCCTCCCTGGCTGCAAATTGCCCACCTGAAAGCACAGAGCAAACGGAGCCAAAGTCCACCACGCAGAATAATAGGCCCTTAAGCAGCAGTGACAGGCAGAAACTGCCAGCTCCCGGAGCAGGAGCATATGGTGAGAACTGCCGGAAAGGCAGGGTAATTTTTACAGCAGGTTATTACCACGAGCCTCCTTTGAGAGGGCAATTCACAGCTTGTCCTGAACACTACATTAACTCATTAATGGTTTGCCAAAGATGCTCGATTGCCTACTGTCCCTAAATCTGACAAATATGCTCTCTTAATTTAAAACCCCCTTATGGAGACCCGTAAATTCCCAGTTGAGTGCCGTGCCATTGTGAGGTTGCAAATCCTGCCCTTCCCAGGCATCCTCCAGGTAGCACACATAGGCAGAAGCCTTCAATCCCTGTACGTGTCATTTCCTCCAGGCTGCCAGGTTTCTCGTAGCTTCTCTGCTTTCAAACCTAGAGTGCAGAGAGCTGGAAATGATTTCAATGCTCCTTCAAACACCCCCTTGTAACATGCCCCAAGTGTGGATCCCAAACTTGAACTTGCATATGATTTCCAAAAGTTAGAAAAAGATATATGTTTCCAAAAGAGTGATATTCACTATATATCTCCTCTTTATTTCTCTGAATGGGAACCTCCTCTCTGATCCAGATTTAGACAAAAGCAGTCCAATTGAGATTCTCCTTTGTTGTTAGATAAATAAAAAGCATTTCCATTTGTTGCCAGGACTATTTTCTTTAAAAAATGATATCTAGTTCAGATGCTAATGCTACACTATTTACATGGCTTAATCATAGTAAAGAAACCACCTTTATTATTAAAATTTTCCAGACGTGCAAAGATACTTTAATTTCTATTTTGTGCATTTTCATTTATTAAAAATGAGCAAATAACTCTGGGCATGATATTAATATAGAAGACTACCCTACGTGTCTTATGAGAGAGAATACTGAACAGGACTTAAGGGAATTCTAGGACAGTATTAGCATTTTATTTCAATTAGACCATACACACCCCCTTTGGGGTGTAATGGGAAAATCATAAACCAACTGAAATGAGGAAGTTATAATCCACCATGATGTATGTACCACTGTAACCTAAGACAAGTCCCTTTCTCGTGGTCATCTCAGTCACAACGCCACAACACTGGATTGTAGGATCAAGCAGGCTACTGTGAAACCCAGTGACAGGAGCCAGGATAAATGTAGGATGCTCAGATGGATACACAGATAGGGTCCCTATTTGGTGTGAGAGCCTGGAATGACTACTTAGAAGACAGAATGTTTAAATAAGCACTGGAAGATGAGTGAAATTCTACCAGCCCACGATGAGGGTGAAAGGCGCTGGGACAGAGAATAGCTCAGGCAAACGCTGGGAGTCCTGTCTCCCTCCCGACCCTGAGATAATTCTCCAAAGGCCTGAACGGAACAATGCTTCCCACTTCAAACTCCTCTACAGAAGTCTTTGTGGGATTAAGGGGATAAATGGTGATGGAAAAAAATAAAAAAATCAAAAAGGGAAAGAATGTTAAATCAATTAAGAAAAAAAGAAGAAAGAAATGGGTGGATGAAAGGATATATTAATGTATTAAGTGTTTAATAGCCCATGGATGTTAGCATACTTGGACTCTGGTGACATAGGCCGGTAACAGGATACAAAACTTGTAAAGGAATGCCTGCATCTCCACGGAAAATAATTTTAGCACTGGATGTAGCAAGAGATGATAACTAAGTGGCCTCCCTCACTTCCAGCGCTTTCCCACTTATCTTCTCATGCAAAAAATAACCAGTCAAATGGTATTTGTTTATTATATAGATTTTTCATTTTCTTCACAGTTCCAAGTACAGCTAGATCGTAATCTTTTCAGATAAATGTATCTCTGTAAAAAAAAACAAAAGTCTGACGATGTCCTCAGTCTAGTCACACAAGCGGGAAATACCTGTTACAATACCTCCTTCACAAGTTACATTCTGCTGACTACTCATCCAGTCGTGTGTCTAAGGCACAGATGAAAATGTGCTAACCTGTGTGACCTTGAGCAAGCGATATAGCCTCTCTGTGCCTCATTTTCCTTCTTGTAAATGGAAGCATGTGCATTAGATAATCCCTGAGAACTGTTTCTACTCTGGCAGGCCATGCATCAAAGTGAAAGAACATTTCTAGAGGAATTAATTAATCCTCTGGGGATCAAATGAGATAAGCTTTTGCTTTTATTCAACATTGCTCTGCAGATGATCTTTCCTTTGCAATCATCATATTTGGAAGAAAGAAGACCACGTGACATACTTAAGTGTAGCCGGACTGTTTTCTAAGGGATACAGTAAATTGAGGGATGATGTTGCGAAGCCGCGATGACTTGCTTGGCAGCTACAATTTTACCTCCTTGATGACTGAGCCAATTTTCTCCTCCAGCTCTCTTACACACCTTTAATGAATACATGTTTCTTTGATTAAATTAACATTTTTGTCTAGCTAATTAGCCTGAAAAACCTACGCTGAACTGATCTGGTAGCAACTTCATTACTGCTCATCGGTGCATGCTTGCGACCAATCACTGTCAGCTCAATCGCCCAATGATTAGGGGAACATTAAGTTTGGCTAATTTGGCTTTCTGTGGCGATCATCACGTTCCCAGTGACAGGCCAATCCCCACCCGGAATCGACCCCATTTGACAGTGACAGATGTTTTAATCACAGGGCTTCATTCATTAGTGTCCATCAGCATCGCTGGCCAGGTTTGCAGCAAATACCTTGATCTGAAACCAAAACTAATTAAATGCTATCTTTGTAATTACCTGATATAGTTACCCTTCCCTAAGTGGGCCAGTATGACAAGCACTGAAAAATAAAGCTCTCAGTGGGGGCGGAGAGGGAAGGAATCGCGGCATAGCTGAATTGCACTCCTGTCTACATGGTAATGAATGCTGTGAGTCTGTGTGGAGCTGGCCCTCTCCGCTAAATGCAATGCTCAGAAAAATACACCCCAGTTTCTCCTGTTACACCCCAGCCAGGGGGTGGGACACATTACTTTCTTAGAGCTATGGCGTTTTAATAAGATTACTCTATGTATATCCAGCGTTGGGAGGATGCCACTGAATTTCCATTACCCCTGTAATCACCCTGTGTTAGCCACTCGGAGACCTTGGAGGCCTTTCTAAGTGGTTCTGATGGTTTTGGCTCCACTCTGGGCTACAAGGGTGGCATGTGGCCTGGGCAATGCCAGTGAGCATTGGGCACCTCCTGGTGACAGTGATTGGTTTATGGCAGGTGTGTAAGCTAACTGAGGCCAAACCCAGGCCAGGAGACTGGATTCTGGGACTCTCAGTTTGAACCATGGAAGAAGCTGCCCCTGTCTTTCCTGAAGCATGTGACACTCAGAGACAGCACGGTCAGTGCAGCCATTCTGGATCCGAGAGAGAGACTCTTGTGAGAAAGGGCTTAGAAAAAGGAAGACAGAGCCTGAAAGCTGACCAGGGAAAAGCCCACATGTGGTGACATTGTTTCCATCCTTTTACCTAGTTGCCCATGTAGACAGACCTTCTCCTGGAGTTTTCAGTTTTATGCTATGGTAAGACCTTTTTGCCAAAAGACACACACAGCTAAAGGAGTAGCATCTCATACAAGCCCTACTTCACTACTGAAGATAGTCTTACATTTATTAATCTATATGACTCCCCACAATAACACTGTACAGTGGGCAGGGCAGGAATTATCAGTCTCATTGCAGAAACAAGAGGTCTGAGGCTCAAAGAGATGGGTGCTTGCTAAGACTCACCAAGCCTGTGCTGACCTTTGCCCATCAACTTGACCCTCTGAGCTCCTGTTTGGTTCATGGTGACTTGTGTCTAATTACTGGGGGTAAAGCTAAATTCATGGAAGAGAATGTGGACTTTAGAAGGCATTTTTTTAAAAAAGAGACTGCTTTTCTGGGAGCTTGGGGTACACCTGGCTCTTTCTCCTTTGAGCCCTGTGACCTGGAGCATGCCTCAGTTTCCTCATTGTAAAGAGAGAATATTATCATCTGCTTCCTGCTGTTGTATGCACTGAGACATTGAAAATAAACATGCAAGAAAGAGTGAACGTTGCAGGCCTGACTGCTGTCCTTTGAAAGGACAGCTTAGAAGGTTGGCTCTTGGCTGACATCTGGGGCCCTGGATTTGGGGAGGGTCCCAACCATTCCCAGAGCTCAAAAGAATGGAGCACTATTCCTTGTCTGTTTGTGCAACCATGATGGTTTATACTCAATATCTGCTTTTCTTCTGGAATCTTGGGATATCCCAGGCACACGCTGCCTGGATGACCAGCCCTAGTAAAAGCCCTGGACACTGCATCTCTAATGAGTGTCCCAATATGGCAACGTTAGACACAGGTCAGAGCCCGGTGCTGGAGAACAAAGTACATTTGGTGTGACTGCACTGAGAGGACCCTGGGTGCCTGCTCTGGTTTCCTCCAGACTTCCCCCACACACCTTTTCCTTTGCTGATTGTGCTCAGCCTCTTTCTGCTGGAATAAAACTGCTGTGAGTGTGACTTCAACTGAGTCCAGTGAGTTTCAGAGGATTACTGAACCTGAGGGTGGTCCTGGAGACTCCACCACATAAAACATCTAGTGTAGTGTCGGGCACATGAAACACATGCTCTAAATAGATGTATTCATCACTGCATGCTCTTCCTATGTGGGTGTTATTGCTCTGAATGAAACTGCAGGCAACAGTAATATCCATGTAGTGAGACTGAAAATCTGGAATGCTTTCCCGTGTCAACTTCTGTTTGATGGAAATGTGTGAACAGAACATGTCCCAAATAAATACTCACACATCCTAAGCATTTGTTTGTGTATGAGGATATTCATGATGGTGCTACTGTGGAGATTTGGAGGCCATTTGGGTTCTTATCACATGGAGCATGTGAAGATGAAGTGCAGTGAGGCATGTCATCCATAATCACGTACTGCAAAACAGTATAGGAATGAGCAGTGACAGGATGAGTGAAAAACAATAAGAAGAAAAGTCACACACAGCACAATATCACTTATGTAGATGAAAGATAAATACATACAACACAATAGACATATTTTAAGAACACATAAAAATGAAGATACTATAAAATAACTACAGTAGACTACATGATTTCTATAATGGAGGAAGCAGAGGTGGAAGTGAGGTATGAGAATGAAAGGAAGGCAAATATCTATCAACTTAAGAGTAGAACCTTGTACAAATCCGTAATAAAATTGTGCCATGTCCAGAAGAGTATGATTAACTCAACTTCCTGCATTTGGGATCTATAATCTCTCCACTGTAATGGCTATCATAATGATGGCAGCAATAATCATATTAACTAACATTAATTGAGCATCGGGTACCATGTACATAATTTTCATATATTAGTGTCTTTATTCCTTTCCACAATTCTATGAGGCATGTACTCTTACTGCCCCCACTTTACAGATTATGAAGCTGAGGCACAGAAGAGTAAAGCAATTCACCAGGTTACGCAGCTCATAGGTATTACAGTCAATACAGGAACCAAGCTTGGAGCAGAACTGAGGAGTTAATACAAAGATGCTGAGATTTAGCCTGTGCCCTTGTGACCACTGGGTCTTGAAGCAATTTTTGAGATTTTATTTTCCTCCCCTTAACATTTTTAAGCATATCCTAACTGCCAGGCGCTAGTCCAGAAAGAGATAAAATCCTCCTAATCCAACCTGTGGCATTAAAAAAAAGATGTAAAACTATAGGCACTGCTTCACATCCTAGGTGCCTGGGACTCTAATAGACCATATTCTTTGCCAATTTAACGTTTCCTGGTTCAACTGTTGCTAAGGACCCTTGTGAAATGGACTTATGTACTTTTGTTCAGACTAATCTCACATTGTGAGTTTCCTGTCTAACTAAATCAATCGGTTTGTGAATAAACACTGCTGGACTCCCAGTCCTCACACTCACAGATTTCTTAGTCTTACCTTGCACACAATCTCCTTTAATTCTCCCAGCAACCTACAGAAGGATGTATTAGCCTCACTTTACATAAACAGTTCTCCACTGGGATGAGGGGGCAGGGATTTGTCCCATAGAGACATCTGGCAATGTCCGGAAGATAATTCTGGTGATCACGATTGCATAGGGACTGTGCTCCTGGCATCAAATTGGGTGGAAGCTCGGGATACTGCTAACATCCTGCAAGGCACAGAACAGTCCCTATGATGAAGAATCACCCGGTCCAAAATATCAGTGATGCTGCTGTTCACATACTCTGTTTCACATATAAGAAAACGGAAGGCATTATATACTGTGGGATTCATGGATTTGGAGATCTGAGAATGTCACCAGGTTATCTTGCTCATGAGTATCAAGGATTCAGTTGTAGGCTCATTTTTAGTGGATCATTTTCTATGTCAAGTGCAGATTCCTTTGAGAAGCTGTTATTACCAACTCTGTGCAAATGGAAGCCAGGAAAATACAAAAGAGAATCTGCCTGACAAATGCTTATTCCAAAAAAGGCTCTACTTTGATGCCCGAGAAAGAACTAATGACAGAAGACAAAACAGTGACATAATTATTGGGTAACATCATTCTGATTGAATGGAAATGGATGGGTCGCATTCCACATCTGGGGGAGCAAACTGCGATATCATTTGAGACCTTTTGTTTCTGTCTTACGCAGCACGGTTTTTATTTTGACTGAAGCTCCTGCTCACTGCAAATCGTCCCCGCAAGCGAGCAGTTCTCAGCGCTGGTAAAGAAATTGGAATGGGCAAGAGAGGCAGAGTGATAAGATCAGGATTTGAACTATCCACCCTGGCTCCTGCGTGATGAGTTTAATTTTTCCACCTTCATCAGAAACCACGCTGACAAAGTGCTGATGGAACACTTGTAGCTGGTGGGAGGAAGGTGTGTTTCCAAAAGCACTCTGTGGACTCCTGGCCCCTCACCATAGGAGGGTGAAGCTACCTCTGTCATTTCCGAAGGGCGCACGCCGTCAGTTCACATTTATCCCGAGCGCTGCACTTGGTAAAGGCTCACTTATTGGTTCTTGGGGCTTATCCTGACATCAGAGTCTAACCAGAAAACTTTCCAAAGTCAGAAAGAAGCAAGCGAAGCAATTTCCCAGGCACCACGAATAGCATTTGTGATTCAGGCCACTGCCCAGAACCTCAAGGACCACCACCAATGCCTTTCATTTACTGAAGGGCCACTTTAGCAATTCCAGCTGTAGGGCTATTGAGATGTGACCTGCCCACTCCCTCTCAAGGGATATCCTTTCTCCTGCCTCTACACTCGAGAGGCTGGCGCACAAGCTGGAAGACGATGCTACGAGACTCTGAAATGTCATGTGTGGCTGAGTTTCCTTTGTTGCTGGCATAGGCCTGCTGACCTGTGTTTGTAGCATGCAGTGGCTGTTGTGGGAAAGCCGTCAGCGCTTGTGGTATAAAACAAAGATAACTCAATTCTTTGGAGTGTCAGACACCAACAGCAATAAAATGAGGAGGGAATGAAATGTCACTTTAATGACAAGTACCAGAATTCCTCTAAACAAGATGGATAGCTGTACTATATGCTCGGTAGATGCTGTGGGTTAGCAGGCAAAGCCCCGAGCACTTGTACTGAGGGAGGAAGTGGATTAGCAACCACGGGGTCAGGCAGAGCCTGCAGGGAAACAAAGCCAGACAGAAATTCCTGGTGGGGCTACAGCCAAAGGACTTCTCACAACAAAAACAGATATTTAAGCTTTAAATAATTTGTGATGGAAGCTACGTCTATTATCCCAAATCACACATAACAATTTGCCTCAACCCATAGCCTTGTGTTGGTGAAACCTTGGGGACTGCTGGTTTGAAATGTGTCTGGTATACAGACCAGGTGGGTTTATTCATGAGGAGATCTATAAACTGCACTGCTAGAACAAAAGCAAGAATTCAGAGCTATAAATGGGAGAAAAAGTAAGTCTCTTTCCTCCCAATTCTTGAAGATATCAAGAGAGATGTGGAATTACTCCACAAGTGTGTAAGAAGAAGGTCATGTTTATTTAACTTACATCTCAGCTAGCTGTTGACCTCAATAGACACTTGGAATACAACAGTATCAACCACAGTTAGGTCTTGTGAGAACATACGCTTACAAAGGCAAAGATGAGGCCTGATTCTCGTTGTTTGCTTTTTTCTGCCTGAATCCCCAATGATTTACGTAGCGTCAGACACACAGTAGAGACCCAGTAAATACAGATAAAAAAAACTTTCTAAATCTGACAGCAGTAGCTTCAATTTATAGATTCCAAAATGTTACCTTGCCCAGCTGGCATGGCTCAGTGGTTGAGCATCGACTTAAGAACCAGGAGATTATGGTTCCATTCCCGGTTGAGGCACATGTCCAGGTTGAGGGCTCCATCCCCAGTGTGAGGCGTGCAGGAGGCAGCTGATCAATGATTCTCTGTCATCATTGATGTTTCTATCTCTCACTTCCTCTCCCTTCCTTTCTGAAATCAATAAAATTAAAAAAAAGGCAACATTAATGTGAGATCAGCAATGTGGCCAAGACCACAGATTTCTGAGACTCAGAGTTAGAGTTCCAAACCAAGCTGTTGAAGTGCCACCCTTTCTGCCAAACCACCCAATGTCCTGCAACCTGATTATAATGATGCTTCAAGGCTCCGTGGGCTGTCCCTTTAACACATTATGCAACCCAGTCTGCATTACTTCCCTCCTTATGGATAGCAGTTTAGAAGGCATGAGAGAAATTAGTCCATTTCCATTCTAAATTCCTGTGTACTTTCTTGGTGTCTTTTTATAACAGTTTTCTTGTAGTATGCCCCATTTGAAATTGTTACTCTTTCTTTCTTTCTTTCTTTCTTTCTTTCTTTCTTTCTTTCTTTCTTTCTTTCTTTTTTTTTTTTTTTAAAGGCTCTGCTGAACTAAGCATTTGATTTAGGGGAAATAACAGGTTTGAAAGAAAGATGTCTGGGAACTTAAACATAACAGATGCTTGTTTACAGACACCTGATTGAGCTGAATTGAAAGCCTCAGACTAGATTTTAAAAAGCCATAAACGTCAGTTGACTAGAACTGAATCATAGCCACTTGGAAGCATGGATCACCCAAAGATAGCCATTCCAGAATCATAACATCCAAAATGGCTCTTCATCTTGTCAACAGTACTGAGGAGTAACATAACTCTTAAGTGGGAAGGAGCTTTCGTTTCTAAGAGATAGTTACCATAGCTTGTAGTTAATTGTCTTGGCAATTACATCGCGAAGAATGTCGTTTTCAAAAGCTGTGATGGAAATACCACATTGATCTCTTGTCTCTACAAAAACCTAACCATGGGGAGGAGAGGCAGAATATGTTTCTTTGTAAGGGAGAAACTGAATTTAGAATCTGGTTTCAGCTGAAATGGATTTTTATGTAAATTTTAGCAAAGTATTAGGCAAAGAAATTCACAGGCCTGTGGCATTCACACATAATTAGTAACAACTTGAGTTATTTGGTACATTACAGAGCATTCTTATAATATTCTCTAAGCTCCTAATGGTAAGAGCTTTGTGAAAATGCCCAAGAACAAAATTCATTTGGCAATTCCCTCATGCTTCGAATATATAGTACACGCTTCATCTTTGAAATAGCTTCCCTTGCATTTATGACATACTAAACATTTTCATACATGAAAATCACAGAGTGGGAATTAAATGGACATTTTTAATCAGACTGTATTCAAACCAGAATGATAGGTCCCTTCATATTCTGGACTCCATCTGAAACAGGATGTGAGAAGGCTTAGAGAGGGAAGACTTGGGTATTGTGAAAAATAAAAGATGGCAAAGTTTAGGGCAAAGTTAAAGTAAACAGTTTTGCAATGTTACCATGGGAAGAGGTTGAGAAAGCTAAAGCATGTTACATCAGGGCCAATGGACTGTATTCAAGTATTTGGTAGCAGATAGACTGAGGGGGAGGACAGGGAAAAAGCCATGTCACAAGAGTTCTAGTGTCTTTTCCTTTTGTTTTGTTGTTAATCCTCACCTGACATTATTTTTCTATTTTTAGTGAAAAAGAAGGGAGGGGGAGACACAGAGAGGGAGAGAAACACTGATGTGAGAGAGACACATTGATTGGTTGCCTTCTGCACACCCCAACCAGAGCCCGAGATGGATCCTGTAGAAAAGTACATGCCCAGGAATCAATTGGAATTGAATCTGGACCCTTCAGTCCATGGGCCAATGCTCTATCCACTGAGCAAAACTGGCTAGGGCAAGTTCTACCTTGGTAGAACTCAGAGTTCTGCTCTCTGCTGGTATGGCATTACCCTGGGCAAGGATAAAGAAAAATAACTCATTATATTAATATACAAATTTATTCTCATTGCTTAGTGCACACTCATACAAACATATACTTGCCTTGGTAATTATCATTTACAGAATGCATACCCATGAAAATGGGCCTATGTCGTCTTCTAGAAAGATGTTAAAAAATGTGTCAGTAAAAAAATCAAGCACATGGATCATGACAGTCCTCTGTTTTTACTTGTCCCCTTATGAAACAAATAAATGTTGCAAATGATAGCCACCCACCCCTTACTTCTCAAGGACCAGCCAGTTGCTGACTCTCTGCCATGTCACCCGCAGTGCTTGCCAGTGACTCAGGAGGAGAATTTTTTATCACATTTTTAGACTTATGCATGAAGAGTAGCCAGATGCCTTTCTGAGTGGCAGTACTCCTGTTTCACAAAAACTATATATGTGATCCTAAAAAAAGAAAGTGATGGAGGTGCTGGTGTCAGGGACTAAATAAAGATCCACATGTTTTCTCACCAACACAGTATCAGTTCCAGAACTTCCTTTTGTGGCTATGCTCTGGGGACAGAGGATGGCCATTGGCTACATAGCAAAAGGAACAAAGCTGCAAATTCTCTGCAGACACACAACCTGGGACTGTTTTACTGCTGTTAATAAACTCTCCTTCTTTTAGTTAAGATAAATACATCTCTTACTGTTTGACAGGCAAGTAAAGAGGACTGTTCCTTCAAATCCACAAGTGCAAAAGTGATCCCAAGTGGTCAAATATTCAGAAGGGTATATCATTTCTTGGTAGTCAGACCCTGAATCACAGATATGCTTGAATGCTGTAGGTGGTTGAAAAAAACATTCCCCCAAGAGAGTATTGAGATATGCCTCTTCTTTGTAGTAAGCGAAGGAAGTAACATGATAGAGTTCACAGAAACACCCAAGGTGCTATGCATCTCTAGCACCACAATGAGAACAGGAAGCCAAAATCAACATATATCTATGAAGAGAATTCGGCATGCATGAGATTTCATTCTGAATGCAAACAGATTGGGAAAGTAAACGCTAATGCCCACTGGACACGATCGTAGCAGCAGACCCAAGGGCGCCAGGGAAAGCAGAAACATGAAACAACCTCAGCACAGACCATTTTCAATGGCAGAAGCTCTTAGGTTGGAGGCTGCTGCAGTTATTAGTTTTTGCTTTGTTTTGTTTTTTGGATACCCTGCACCTAACTACTTTCTACTTTAGAGTATAATACATCCTACTTATAGATAGATATAGGGCCTATGTTCCCTTATAGAAGATGTAGGGCCATATTCTGCCTTTTCAGGCCCAGACAAGAAAGGCATAAGTGCACAGTCTACAATATAAACTACAATATAGTCTACAATTCAGAAATAGCCTTCCTGAAACGCTGATATTTTATGAGGTCCCTAAAAGACGAAATACTCGTTTTAACTGACTCCAAGTGACATGGTAAAGGCCGTGCCTCCGGCAGCAGTGATGGCATCCTGTAAATGATCCTGGTGGTGCTTTCCATGCTGTAGCTGCTGCAGTTATGTAGGACCTTGCCAGTCACCAAACCAACTCTCTGCTCTCACTGATTCTGTGAACCCCCAATAGTCTTCTGATTGGGACCAGGGTCAAATTTATGTTGCTTGCAACCACATATATCCTAACTGGTATTGACTTGTCTCATGAAGCTGGAACTGATTTCCATGAAACCTTTCACTTGAAAGAGCAATCACATCCCACACTGGGCACTGGGATGGTGTCAGACCTCCAGGATCATATCGATCATTAATTACCAGAAAGACTGATGGCCACACTCTTCGTCTTTTTGAATCTGAGTTTCTCCAATTGAAGACCTGGATGTAAAGTTTGGTCTGGTTGACTTCTGAGATCTATGACTCTACAATCTTGTTTGACCCTTATATCTGCTCTTTCTGCTGACAAGTCAATAGACAGAAGTTACTCAACCCCTGCCGTGACTTTTTCCTTCCATTCCATGCTTCTCAGTGGCAAGAAAATCAGTAGCACTTCTGATGCTTGTGGGACGACTATGACAAAAGGTGAGGGCAAGAAAGCATATTGAGAAATTGACAACTGAGCTTTCAACCAGCAACAGTCCACTTTTTGAGTATACACTACTATGAAATGAATTATGTCCCTCCCAAATTCATGTGATGTAGCCCTTACCCTCATGTAATTGTATTGGAGATACGGCATTTAAGGAGGTGGTTAAGATTAAAGGAGGCCATATGCATGGAGCTCTGATCTTATAAAATGGGTACCATTATAGGAAAGTAAAAGAAGTACTCAGAGCTCTCTGCCCTTCCCCCATCATGTGAGGACAAAGTGAGAAGGCTGCCATCTGCAAGCCCGGAAAAGAGTCTTCACCAGAAACTGAATCCCGCTGGATCTTGATCTTGGACTTGCCAGCCTCCAGAACCATGAGAAAATTTCTGTTGTTTAAGTCACCCAGTGCGTGGTATTTTGTTAGGGCAGCTCAATCAGACTGAGACAACAGCCAAGGCATTCTCTGAAAATTGCTTGCAAATATTAAACAAACTTCAAATAATTCACTGGCTTTTCCCACTTTCCTCTGAAGTAGTCTTGTCAACATTATCCCAATATATTAATATAGTGTCTTGCATTTGAAGTACTTATGATCATTTATTAATGACTAGAAGAGGTATGCTTCAGCTTTGTGGCTTTGGATAATATTTGCAAAAAAGAAATATGGATGGAAGTAAACATGAGGCATGTGGAACAAGGGCGAAAACAGAGAAATTGAGGGTTTCCCTTAGGGAATGAGATGCAGTAATTCAAGTGAGACATTTCAAGTACTGCTGCATCATCAATGTGCAATGTGTTGTAGAAACAGTTTTCTGAAATAGTTTTCTTCCCTAAAATGAGTTTTTTTTAAAAGCATTTTCCTCTCCTGCGCTTTCTTCTACTTCCTGCCCACTACAAAATAATTTTCTTAGCAAAGAAAATCTAAGAACATGAGATGGAATTGAAACTGCACTTGACTTAGAGGCAAAACTGTGCATTCTTCAAATGCACTAACACTGTAAGAAGAAAAAATAAATAACACAGCCAGGTGCCATTTGAACTCACTTATATGGCTAACATGTTAAAAGAGACCCAAAGCCCTGGCTGGTAAGATTGTGATGTCAATAGTGCACGTTGAGACCACAGACAGCACTGCAAACTGGCTTAAACCTTTTGGAAAGCAAATTAGTAATATGTGTCTCTAATATGCTTGAAGCTGAGAACTTCCTTTAAATGGTTTTCTTATGAGATGAATAGAGACACGAAGGAGTTTGCCCAAGATTTCACAAGTCAGTGACTCCTATATTCCCAGCACATAGCACAGGACTTATCATATTGTGGCACCCTTATTAAATGCGTGAATAAATGAATAAACACATTTAGATGCTAAAGTATATTATTTCCCTCCTAGACATTTCTCCAGAGTAGTTAAGAGGAGGAAAAGCTTATATGCCTGGTGAAGTTTATTGGAGACTTTGTTATAACTGTGAACATACAGTGGAATACTTATAATTTCTCCAAAGTAGGAAAATGATTTAATTAATTATTTTTTCTAGCAATTTGATGAACCATTAGACATATATCCACAAAATATATGTTTGGCAATCCATGATTCTGTATTTGAAAATACAAATCCTACTTTAGTTGAAAGTTTTAATGAGACTTTTCTCTAATTAGGAGTAAATTAGAAACCATAGGGTTGCTTCACTGTTAGAGAAACTTTACTAGGGGTAAGCAGGGGGTGGCTTAGTATTCTAGTGTCAGGGCAGGCCTTTCTTTTTTTTTTTTTTAATATATTTTATTGATTTTTTACAGAGAGGAAGGGAGAGAGAGAGAGAGGTATTGATAGAAACATCGATGAGAGAGAAACGTCGACCAGCTGCCTCTTGCACACCCCCTACCGGGGATGTGCCCGCAACCAACATACATGCCCCTGACCGGAATCGAACGTGGGACCTTTCAGTCTGCAGACCGACGCTCTACCACTGAGCCAAACTGGTTTTGGCAGGGCAAGCCTTTCAATACCTGAGTTGAGTTTCTGCTCCCTGCAACTAGTAAAACTAGTTAAACATTATTTTTTAAAATATATCTTTATTGTTCATATAGTTAAACATTATTTATTTGGACTCAGACACCTCGAAGTTTGTTCAAAGTCTGATTTTCCCCCCTTCAAAATGGAAATATCTTCATTGTTTTCACTGGTTATATAGGACAATCATTGCTTATTTTAATACATCAAACTGCTAGTAAAACACTCCATTATTCCATTTATAGAATATAATCAACATTAAACAATGTGGTATACATCCTTCTAAATATTTAATTGTTGTGTAAAAAGCACATTATTTTACACTCCACAGAGTTTATAACAGGGTCTGCGAATACAGCCTGTGGGACCACTGCCTGGTCTGTAAATACACACTGTATTGGAGCACAGCCACACTCATCTGTTTATGTACTGCCTGTGGCTGCTTCACACTAAACAGGAGAGACAGGCATTCTGACAGAAACCATATGGTCTGCAAAACCTGAAGTACTTACTATCTGGCCTTTTCTAGAAAAAGGATGCCAACCCCTTCATAAAACCTTTATTTCCTATCAATATCACTTGAAGAATATCCTTTTATGTCAACTTTATCTGATCTACCTTATTCACTTAAACCAGTGGTTCTTTCTCAATCTTTTTAATGTTGTGACCCTTTAATAGAGTTTCTCATGTTGTAGTGACTCCCAACCATAAAATTATTTTTGTTGCTACTTCATAACTGTAATTTTGCTACTGTTATGAATTGTAATGTAAATATCTGTGTTTTCCGATGGTTTTGGGCTCTACATCAGTGGTTCCCAACCTGTGGGTTGGGGCCCACAGGTGGAGAACCACTAGCAGGGTCACATAAAACCACCAGGATTGGGTCTAAACAAGCAGTAGGACATCCCTCTCATAATCCAGGACTTCTGGCTCCCAACTGCTCACCTGCTTGCCTTTCTGATTGCCCCTAACCACTTCTGCCTGCCAGCCTGATCACCCCCTAACCACTTCCATGACAGCCTGATTAATGTCTAACTGCTCCTCTGCCAGCCCATTTGCCCCTAACTTCCCTCCTCTGCTGGCCTAGTTGCCCCTAACTGCCATCCCCTGCAGGGCTGATCACCTTCAACTGCCTCCCTTGCAGGCCTGGTCCCTCTCAACCACCCTCCCCTGCTGGCCATCTTGTAGTGGCCATCTTGTGTCCACATAGGGGCAGGATCTTTGACCACATGGGGGCAGCCATCTTGTGTGTTGGAGTGATGGTCAATCTGCATATTATTCTTTTATTAGATAGGATAGAGGCTTGGTGCATGGGTGGGGGTCACCTGGTTTGTCCTGAAGGGTGTCCCAGATCAGGGTGGGGATTCCTTTGGGGTGTAGGGCAGCCTGAGTGAGGGGCCTGTGGTGGTTTGCAGGCTGGCCACGCCTCCTAGCAACCCAAGTGGAGGCCCTGGTATCTGGAATTTATTTACCTTCTACAATTGAAACTTTTTTGCCTGGAGTGATGCCAAACCTATGGTGGCAGCCCTTAATGTTTGGATTAGTTTATCTTCTATAATTGAAACTTTGTAACCTGGAGTGGAGGCTTAGGCCTGCTAGAGCAGGCAGAAAGCTTGGCTTCTTCTGTTGTCAGAGAAACCCAAGCCTCTGTTGTCACAGCCATCTTGGTTGGAGTTAATTTGCAGACGTGCCCTGATTGGCTTGTGGATGTGGCTTGTGGGCGTGGCTTCGTGGAGCAGAGTGATGGTTAATTTGCATATTACTCTTTTATTATGTAGGATTTTTGTGTGTGTGGTTTATACATTTCAAGAAACAGGGAATGAGTAAAGCATTTGAAAGTGGTGCCTGATGGAAATCCACAAGAAACCTGCTTTAGGACCGTGGTCAGCAAACTCATTAGTCAAGAGAGCCAAATATCAACAGTACAATGATTGAAATTTCTTTTGAGAGACAAATTTTTTAAACTTAAACTTCTTCTATCACCACTTTTTCAAAATAGACTCGCCCAGGCCGTGGTATTTTATGGAAGAGCCGCACTCAAGGGGCCAAAGAACTGCATGTCGCTCGTGAGACTATATATACTAAAATATTTGTGGAACAATTTGATGATGGATTTTCCTGTGAGTCTTTGCCCAGTTTAATACTGGATATTAATTTTAAGTATTGTAAATATTCTCCCAGAAAATCCTAGGAGTAGCGAAAGGGATTGTTGGGATACCACTTTATAATCTTACTAGGAAATGGGTTGCAGAGCAGGGTTTGAAATTCAGTCTTTATGAAAGCTCAGAAATCTTGCATTACCTAAATTCAAACCAATTTGTTTTCTCTCTTACTTAGCGCCCTTTGAAGAAGAGCAGTCCAAGCTGATGCCCAACTCGGAAGCCTAAGTGCTGTGTCCTCCATTTCTAAGTCCCATGTTCTTTACTGAAGCACTTGCTTCTATGATAAAGGCTTCCTTTCCCCAATTTTCTAGCATCAGTCCTAGGAGACTAACCTATAAGAAATCCATTTAAATGTCCCAGCCAGCTATCCCAGTTTGTTGTACATGCTGAGAAGGCTCAAGAATGAGGTAAATGCTTGTTAATGTGAGCTGCTGCTAGAAGAAGTTCAAGGTTTTAACTGTGAGAAAAACCCCTCCAGCCACCCTCCCCCATCCTCTGCCACATGGTCTATCTGCCTTTTTGAGTTTAAAGTGTGAAATGCCTTCTCAGTCTAAGGTGTGAGGTTTGGTCTTCGCTGTGCTGTGTCCCTATTTGAGGTGTCACAAGCTGAGGTGTCACAGAAGTATCCATCATCCTGCTTCTTATCCCTCAAGTCTCTGCTTGAATGTCACCCCTTCCAAGAAGCCTTCTAAGATGATCCCATTCAAAGAGAGGGCTCCTTGGACCCTAATTCTTCAACTCAGCATCTACTGGTTTTAATTATAGCATTTATCACAATGTGCCATGGTTATTTTATTTCTGTCCTTGGTTGCCATTCCAGTATGTGTTATTTTCCAATTTATAAACATGGACAGAAAAAAAAATAGCTATTATAGTTTGTATTCATGGAGAGGTCTAGGTTTTTAAAGTATTTTTTTTTATATGTAGACTAATTTATTCTTAATAAATTCTTGCAAGTTTGGTCAACTAAGGGTCACTCCAATCATTTTGAGTGGAAATGAAGGCTCCCACAAGGGTGTGTCTCACCCAGGAAGGACCTTCCCTAGTTTCATGCTACTGACCCCATCCAGCCCAACTTTTCAACATTGCATTTTCCTGAGTCACATAAAACACAAGGGTGAAATAAACACTCTATCAAGGTTTACCCTTGAATGCATGACAAAAAATATTAGCCAAATTCCAGACTGCATTATTGAATTTCCTCTTAAGGGTACATAAAAATTGATCAGATCTTAAAAATTCAAAGGAAAGGGAGAAGGGTAATTTTCAGACTTTTCTTCTTGGCTGTCAGGCAGGAAATAAGAAAATAGTGTATTTTATCAGGTTTCTCCTATTAAAAAAGAAGAGCAAATAATCAACTTTTTGAAAAAAAAGGATTTTACAACAGGCCCAACTGTAGATGAGATGTTATTCGCACACTGTTTGGCATCTGCTTCAATAATTTCTGCAGTTTCCTTTATGGAAAATATCCAAATGCCTCTGGGACAGAAGGATGATAGTATCAGATGTCTCCTCTGTGCCAGGATCCCAGCCCAGTCACATCTGGTCTCAAAGCAGAGGTGTTCCCACTTAACTTCTCAACATGCCTTGGGGGGCATGATAATCTGAACTAGGTGATGACAACCTTGAACCCACATTCAGCTCCCTGGTGTCCCATGTGACCCCTACTTCCACTTACTCCAGAGAAAGTATCTTTCTCCACTTGTAGTTTACAAGGTGGGTGAGGAAGAAAATGACTCATGAGTACATTTCTTAAAAGCAGATGGAACCTCTTGGAGAAAAAGGTTATGTATTAGGTGCCAAGAAATAAAGACGGCGACCTAACGATCAGAAGGGACACAAGCTCCAAATTCCATTAAAATCAACCCAGAAAGTAATCAATGAAAGTTTATTGAGCTCTCATTGTGGAACCATCCTATCCTGTTTCAGCATTATGGAAGAAATACAGGCAGCAAAGAAAGAGCCATCAAGAAAAACAACATATGTGCATGCACACTACCATGTAAAAATAATGCCAAAGAGCACAGCTGGTGTGGGTTAGTGGTTGAACATCAACCTGTGGGCCAAGAGATCACAGTTCAATTTCTCATCAGGGCACATACCCAGGTTGTTGGCTCAGTCCCCAGTGAGGGGTGTGCAGGAGGCAGCTAATCAATTATTCTCTCTCATCATTGATGTTTCTAGCCCTTTTCTTCTCTCTCTTCCTCTCTGAAACCAATAAAAATTGTAAAAAGTAATGCCAAAGGCTATAAAATCATTTGCTAAAGTAATGTGTTTATACACTAAATAACGTTCCAATTACAGACTGGCATGGTAACATCTTAGATCAGTAACAATCTTAAAGTCCCTATGTATTCAATTCATGAAGTTAGATTTGATCTGTACTGAAAGAGAGTTTGGCAAAGAGGGAGAGAGAGGAAATTGGGATTCCAGAGAGGAGGAGTTAGGAAAATAGTAGGAAAGAGGCTGAGAAAAATAGGGCCCCTTACATGGGTCAAATAGCTCATGTAGGGGAGGGGACTGAGGAATAAGACAGAAATGACAGCTAGAAGAAGGCTGAAGCCAAATGGTAGATGAGCTTGACTGTCCATCAAAGCTTTTAGGGTGTTCATTCTTTGGGTTACGTGGACCAGGGAGCTCTTATGTTACCAACTGTTATCCTTTACTGAGTGTGAAGTCTGTATGAGGCACGATGCTAGGAGCTTGATGCTTTTAATTCCTAATGAGGCCTGGCAATTGAAACAGAAGAATGAAAAACAGGGTTCACACAGGTATCTGTACACAAATATTCATTGCATCCTTATGTGCAATAGCCAAAAAGTTAGAGATGTACACTGATGGATGGATGGATACTCAAAATGTGGTATATGTTGTGGGGTCAAACCCTGGGTTCAAAATAAGACCACCGAAGGCTGATGATTGATTAAAAAAGCAGGCAAGGATTTATTGAAATAAATACTGGCCAGGACGGCCACAAGAGCACCACACACAGGTGGACTCCACAGGACCGCACTGTTTCAGGGGTAGGCAGTCCTTTTTAAAGGTTCAAACCACAGGAATTTTCCTTTGTTCTAAATTCTAAATCCTAAAGACTACATTCAAAAGACTGGGGTCAGCCTGCAGGGTCGTTCCCAGTTACATCCTGCTGGACATTGGAATGTGGCCCTATCCTGCAATAGCCGGTAACACAGAAGCAGAGCTCAGAGGTTATCTACAGTTTCTATCTCTGAAGGTTACTGAGTTAGTGGGAATTAATCTCCTGTGGTCCTGGTCCCAGGCAAGGGAAAATTGCCTTAGCCTCCAGGTCTCCACCTGAAAGCTAAGGTAAATATTCTGTGTTCAATCAGGTGCAGGAGCCAAACTAGAAGGGTTAAAATTCAAACAGCAATTTTTACCAAAGTATGGTTGCCACTATATTTCAGTATATATACACCAATGAAATATTATTCAGTCTTAAATACAAATGAAATTCTGACATGCTACAACATGGATGCATCTTGAAGACACCATGCTACATGAAAAAAGCCAGACACAAAAGGCACTAGTAAATATCATATGATTTCACTTACATGATGTTCCAGGAGCAGTCACATTTATAGAGACAGAAAACAGAACAGTGGTTGTCAGGGGCTGGAGGCAGGGGGTCACAGGGGTTGTTATTTAATAGGTACAGAGTTTCAGTTTGAGGCAATGGAAAGGTCTGGAAATGGGGGTGATGATAGTTGAAAAACAATGAGAATCTACTCAATGCCACTCAATTGTATAAACGGTTAAATGGTAAATGTTACGTTATGTATATTGTATCATATTATGTGAAGGAGCAAAAAAGGCCATGACCACTTATTCCCCCTGTGCGTCTCCACTGGACTGCAGGCCTCCAAAGACAAGACCAGTTTAGTCAATGTCTCAGCTCTGTCTGGAGATCATCCTCTTTACACTAAGCAGCTCTGTGGGCTCATTAGAGCCCTGCCCAGCTTTCCCACTTTTTAGACCCATCAACCAATGAAAGGAAAAGATTGGATAGTACAGACTCTATACCGTTGAATGAACACATAATATGTCATCTGGGCAAAGAACTTATCACAATAGCGTACAATAGAACATCCTTTCATATTCAAGAATTTTAAAGAGATCCCCTGAATTCCATTTTTTTTTTTGCCTGGTCATCAGCTGCAACTAGGGAACTTGTTAAAAATATGCATTCTCAAATATATGTATCACACTCTAAATATCTAACTAATTGGTCTAGGGCAGATCCTGGGAATCTGAATTTTTGCTTCCTTATTGGCTTAAGCTGCTGTGCAAGTAAGTTTGGAAACTTCTGCTCTCATTACTTCATGAGATTGTCTTGCTTCCCATATTAAAAGCTCCATGAGGGCAAGAAATGTCTCTTCTGTATTTTGTATATCATGTAGAGTGCCTAGGAGATTAGTAAGTGTTGAGTTGAGTCATTCAAAACCAACAAGCACAGAATAGTATTATGTTATCCTGTTGCTATTCCAACATTTAAACCTAAAGACCCAAATGCAGTTTTTCATTCTACTGCACCAAAATAGCTAAATATAAATACATATGAATATATTTCCTTTGGAAGCAGTATCAGTGAGAGTTGATTGCATTCCTTTAGGTCCACATCTGTTCTCTCAGATACTTGGAACTTAGCAGACTTATGAATAACACATTTCAAACCACAGGAGAGTCCGAGAGGCAAAAAGCTGCATGTTGTCAGGGCCAAGCAATGTGTGTTTAAACTAGAACAGCTGCAGCTATAAAGCACCAGAGTTATAATACTTTAAACAATAACAATGTCAGCTATTTGAGTTATAAACAGTTCTTTCCGGAGCAATATAGGTTGTGATCGACCTCGTTTTATAACTAGGAGAAGTAGGTGACTGTTTGTTTATTTTGATACTTCACTGCAAAATTTTGTCATTATATAGGAAGGAAGTCTACATTCTACCAGCAGCAACACATTATTTGTGCTTCAAGTAGTTCTCTGCCCAAATGTCCCTTTAACAGCATGGAGGCATTCACTTATAATTCATTGACACTTGAGTGTGAACAAGGTCAGCATATGTTAAAGGTAGACAGAACTCTAGCTTTAAGAAAACCTTCGGTTAAATACTTTTTGGAAATGGTGAAAATGGTATCTCTGCTCTGAGAGTCAACAACACACCTCCCCAGTGGTTTGCAAAGTGTGGCCACTGGACCAGTCACATCAACACCACTTATGAATTTGTTCAAAATGTAAATTTTCAGGCCCCCTGAATCAGAAATTCTGGGGGTGGAGTCCAGTGATCTGTGTTTTAGCAGCCCTCGAAGTGAGTTCGATGCTTCCCAAGGTTTGAGAACCACTGTGCTGGCATATTTATGGTGTAAGAATCCTGCAGTAATGAAACATGTTGATGTAAAGCAGCATAATTCAAATGTATTTGCCTCCACAACCCCTTTTCACGGAACACCTATCAACTTCCATGGAATCAGTAGAGGATAAGATAGTATACATTAAAAATCACCCTCTGTGTCCATCTTGTTTTGACCTTTGTATTAGTAAAAGTAGGCTAATTGTTAAAACAGTAATTGTCAAAGTATACAAAGGCTCAGCTACAACAAAGAACTATCCAAAAGAATTTTTTGTTTGAAAAAGTATTGATCTATGTTCTTTGACAGCCTCTATAACCACATGTGGCTACTGAGCACTTGAAATGAGGGTGGTGTGACTGAAAAATTCAAGTTTTAATCTTAATTTAAATAGCCATATGTGGTTAGTGGCTCCTGTATTAGATAATACTCCCAAAGATGTATTAAGACCCGAATTAATGGGTTCTACAACCCTTAATAAATAGGGTTCCATGTTACCCTAGAACACATGTGTCAAACACAAGGCCCGCGGACCAAATCCGTCCCGCCAGGCCTTGCAATGTGGCCCGCACTGCGCTGTCATCACTGCATTCCGCTGCGTTTCCATCACAATGACAGTTTATGACTGTTCAGTAAACCATTCGGCCCTCGATTTAGGCTGGATTTTAGATTTTGGCCCCTTCTCTGATTGAGTTCAACACCCCTACCCTAGAAGCTCTCTATCCAGCCAGTTGGAAGAAGAAAAGAACGTGGAAAAGCATTGGGCAGGGTAATTTTAAGAGCCAGGCATGTAAGCAGTAGGTAGTATCTCTATATGTCATGAGAGACAATTAGTCACATGGTCACAACCAGATGCAAGATAGTCTGGAAAATGTAGTTCCTGGTGGGCAGTCAGCCCCCAGCAAGAACTCTACATTATGGAAGGGGAGGTATGCATTATTTTAGTAAACAGCCAGCAGTCTTTATCACAATGACTATGAAGAAAGAATATTATTTTCTAAGATCCTGAATTACCTGCTCCTCTCCTATCAACCCTAGACTATTAGAGTTAGATATAGACTAATAGATCATTTCATTCAGTTGTCCATCAGGTGTTCAGGTAGTTCATGCTATAACATACCCTGTGACAGGGCTTCCTGGTTCTAAGTAGCTTCCTGAAGAAACTGCAGGGAGGTCTGCTCTCTACACCCTACTCTTCATTCCAGCTTTTCTACATCTTTCCCTTCAAGTCAAACTTAACTGCACGTTCTCTAAGAATCTGCATGGGTGGTGGCATTCATCTGAATAACTCAGCTGCATGTCAATAAGAGTACCCACAATCTTGTCACTTGAGCTTGTCAAGTCTCAAGATGGTGCAGCTGCACATACGCTTAGGCCTTCAGGGCCTAAGTAGAAGAAATGACCATTAGGGAAAGTTAGGCAAGGCTACAGGGAGATATTTATCTATCCAGTAGGGCCAGCTCTCACATTTCCTGGGACACTTATAAAAAGGGAGCTAAAAAGGTTTGGATGGGGACACAAAAGCATAGGGCACAATGTTAATAAATCCTTCTTCTACATGCATATAATTACAACCAATGGACATAAAATTCTGGGGAGGGAGGGTATGTGTAGAGGGAGGGAGGGGGGCAAAAAAATCAATAAAATATATTAAAAATAATAATAAAATAAATAAATAAATAAATAAATAAATAAATAAATAAATAAATAAATCCTTCCTCTGCTAGCTTCAGGAGAGATTTGAAAACAGTTCTCAGAAGGCAGGAGAGAAGGAGAAAAACAGATCCACTGCCCAGAAACTCATCAATGGTGCTCCTGCCTTGGTTAGGAGCTGTCTGAAATTATTTGCCTGGACTCTGGGTTTAAAGTGCCCATCAGTGATTTATATTCTCCTCTGGGGAGGGCTCTCTATTGCTAGTTAACTTACCGTATTTTTCGAACCATAAGACGCTCCGGACCATAAGACGCACCAGTTTTTAGAGAAGGGAAATGAAGAAAAAAAGATTCTGAAACAAATAGTGTCCTAAAATATTTTATGTGCATTAAAACCCAACATCACAGTCATAAACACATGTAATCAACCCTGTAAAGTAAACAGCAGCATTTAGAACCATTTTAGAGCCGGGCAAGCACACAGAGACCACACAGAGCCGGGCAAGTAAAAAAACTTTTTTTAAAAAGTATATTTGGACCATAAGACGCAGGGACTTTTTCTCCCCACTTCTGGGGGGGAAAAAGTGCGTCTTATGGTCCGAAAAATACGGTATCTTGTGTTTGAGTCTTCTCTCTCCATAAACTCCAAGCTTCTGGGAGAAGCAGGGTCTCATTCTACATATGTGAATCTCCCAAACACTGTGTCTGATGAGCCACAACACACATGAACATACACTTGCTCAGTTTGGTCAACAGAGCCCACAGAGCTGTTTTAGACAATCTGAGCTCTCATCCTGGCTGTGTGGCCTTAGGCAAATCACTTTCCTTCTCTGAACTTTGGATTTATCTTCTAAAATAGAGTTCTGAAAACTATAGCCTGTAGGCCAAATCAAGATTGTGGGCTGTTTTTATACAGCTTGCGAGCTAAGAATGCTTTCTGTATTTCTTAAGGTTTATAGAAAAACAAAAAAAAATATGCAACTAAAACGATGTGTAAGCCTCAGAAACTGAACATTTTATCTGGCCCTTTACAGAAAAAGTCTGCCAACTCATGCTCTAAAATGAAGACAATAAACTGGAAAATATATATTTCTTTAAAAAAAAAAACAACAACTCCATTATTTCCTCACCCTCTGATGGAACCATCTCTGTAAAGTACAGGGAGTCCAAATAGTGACTATACAACCCAAGTGCCAAGCTGCTCAGTTGATACAGGGGTGGGCACCTGATCATCCCCTTTCCTGTAGGACACCCCCTCTACCACCAGCTCCTGTAGTACAGTTTGAAAGCCTCAGACACAATGATCAGTAAAGTCTTTTTGGCCCTGACATTCTTTGTTGTGAGGAAATAGTAGAGCTTCCCGGTTAAGGCTTAAGCTTGGGAGTTGAGAGTATATGAGTCCTAACTTGATCTCTTTTCGCCTATAAGTATCCATAGGTTACTTACCTCTCTGAACCTCAATTACCTCAAAATAGAAATCATGATTGTAACCTAGTCTAGGGTTGCAGTGAAGGTTAAATGAAAGCACACATGGCCAGCATTTAGCAGAAGGCCTGGCAACATACTAAGATATCAGTCAATGGAAGCTATCATTATTATTGTGAGAATACACTCCTTTGTTGTCTCTTTCACATGTCTGGCTTTGGAAAAGCTTCAACAATACCATACAAAGGTCAACAAGTATCATTTCGTAAAGCACTCCAGCACACTCCACACCCAGGAACACTCAATACGAAGTAACCAATCAATACTGTTGGCAAGGGCTTAGCATTCCACAGCTGGGAAGCCCAACAGGGACATGAAATAGTTTCCCCGAGTTTTTCGCAACTTACCTAAGCCCAAAGCCCTCCAGACACCCTCTGCGCTGTAATAATAAAAATGCACACAAAACCACGCGTATAAATAAAATATTTTGCTGCTAATGAGAGGCAACCCAGCAGTTTTCTCATCACTCCCGTGACAAGTTTATGGGCTCTACAACTGCAGTCGAAATATTTTTGCTATTTTCACAATTTTCTTGGCTTCCTTCCCAAGGAATTAATCATTTCTCCGGCACTGGGGAGAAGCTGAGAACTTGCAGACATGACTGAACGACACGATAGAGCATTCTCTTCGCCCACGCCGAGTCTCTCTCTGTGCATGAAATTAAATCGTTCCGGGGAAAAGTGGCTTGCTGTGGTGGGAAAAGTGTGGCAGTTAACTCCTCCAGGGCTCCTGCTTCGTGGAAAGGGTTCAGTGAGCCAGGTAGGTTGGCCTCAGTTCCTTTGCCTTTCCCAAATTCTAGGTGAAGAAACCTGAACATACATTAAGTCCTTTGGCTATGCCTAAATGAAACCCAAGGTGTCATTGGGTTGGAGGGAAATAGCTGCTGTGGTGGATCAACTACAGTTATGACTGAGAAGAGAGACTCTTGTGATCAAGTGTTGAATCTGAAAATCTGACCTAGAAGAGACTCTAGAGGTTATTTTGCTCTGCTAATTTTGCAAGTGAGGAACCTGTAAACCCACAGGCTTCGGAGACAAGCACACATGCATTATGAAGCTCTGCCTCTTGTTAACAAATCACCTAACCTCCCAATGACCCAGTTCCTCTCTGTGAACATTACAGTGCCTTCTTCAGAGAGTTTTTAAGAGAATCAGAGATACATTGGAACAGAGGGCTTGGTTCATAATGAAAGAGTAAATATACAAATGGGCAGATAATGGCCAGTCCAAACAAAAATGCAACTCTGACCCACTATCTGCAGCAACCTTCTCAGGAAACCAGCCCCTTATTTACAATAAACAAACCAGAAAGCAGCCGGCTATGTCAGATTTGCAGCAATTCAGAAGTGCTCTCTCCAGTAACAATCCAGGAGGCTCCACAATAGCCTCTGTAATGATCACTCCAAATGGCCAGGGCTTATTAACTGACAGCTTCCCTAATTATGTCCCTAATTCTAACTTAGAACAAGCCAGAGAAAACCAAATATGTCCCCTGACCAATCACACAGATGCCCCGACTCCAGCTAGCCTGCCTACAACTTCCCTAAGCCAGCAGTCTCTGTTCAGGGTTTATATGAAGCTGTCCCGTTTTCCCTGCTACAAAGCTTTCCCCACTCTTCTGCCTTTGAGTCTCAGCTAAAACAAGTGGCAGTGGCGGTGGCGGTTGCTGTCTCTTACTAGAGCAAGCTCTGCCTAAATTGCCTTTGCTCACAGTGCACACAGACCTGCCCTGCACATCACCTGCACTCACACACCTGGTGTCATACAATGAATAAAGAACAGACTTGAAAGTGTGTTGTGATTTTTCAATCCACTCATTAAAGCCAATTAACAAGGGATGTATCCACCAGAGTATAATTACTCAAGCTTGTTCTAACCAACAGGAATTCTAAAAAGACTCTAAGTTTGCATAGTGTTTGATCTTCTAAGAGCTTACTCAACCATTCTCTCATTTGCTCATCCACTCAATTAAACACAGTAGGTAGGTACAAAGCCAAGGGTCCAAGATACTCTTAGGGGCCCACAAAATTATTTTATTTTTAAAATCAGAATAAATAAACCCTTATATTGAAGAACATTATATATATATATATATTGGTTTTTATACCCACACAATTGCAAAGTTCAATGTTAAATCATTTGTGTGGAGGAAGCAAAAATGCATAGAGCCTCCTAAAGTCAGAGTGTGGCCCTCTTCAGAGAAAATCATATTTGTCCTTTTTGTGGATGAATATAATAATGGCCTCAATCAGTTATCTACCAGGCTTCCAGCCCACACAAATCTCTCTTCTACATTCTGATAATTCTCAAATTGGTCTTCCAGCTGTTCTCTAGTGCTCAGATCCTTTCGAGTCAACCCTTCTGCAGCTATAGAAGATAATATGTTCAAAATACAAAAGACATCATTACCCGACTTATAAAAATATCACTTAAAAACCTAGTTGGTGCCCACTACTATTAAGATAGCCTAGTATATAATCTTGTTTCACTCACTACTGACATCCCCCATCCTCAATCCAAGCAGACTATATCATACCTGGCCAGGTGCTCCTCCACCTACTGACTGCCAGGTGCTCCTCCACCTACTGGCGTTCTGCTCAGATTCTGTTTCATATCCCACATTCTCAATGAACTCCTCCCAAGTGTCCAATATGGGCTGTTCTCACATCTTATTTCTAAAGCACCACTAGAATTGGCAGGAATTACTTATATATGTCTGTCTTCCATAGCTTAGACTTGTGGTTGGCAAACTGCAGCTTGAGAGCCACATGCGGCTCTTTGGCCCCTTGAGTGTGGCTCTTCCACAAAATACCGTAGCCGGGGCGAGTCTATTTTGAAGAAGTGGTTTAAGTTTAAAAAATTTGGCTCCCAAAAGAAAGTTCAATCATAGTACTGTTGATATTTGGCTCTGTTGACTAATGAGTTTGCCAACCACTGGCTTAGCCTCTTTGAGGGAAGGACTCAGAGCTTATTAAACTCTTTTTGGAGTGTCAAGAAAATACATTTATTAAGTGATGTGTCCAGCATACAAGACTCACCAGCAGCAAAGTTCGTGCCGGAAGTTACTCACCAGGCTCCTGTTTTTGCCTCTTTTTAATTCAATGCACAGGATCTCTGTAACAGTCAGTAAACAAGGGGGTGGGGGGAATGGATGTTTTGCATGGCACGCACTGAAGTAAAACAGTGCTGGACAAGTATATATTTAACAACCGGATTTCCAGAAAAAGAAACAAACAAAAACAAACCCTGATTTATAGCGTTTACCAATTGCCATGGTGTAAATTCCCCCATCATAGCCAATGTGAAGCTATCAACTATCAATATGACACAGAGGTGGGAAATGTCTCACAGGCTATGCCATGATATAATATTTCCACCATCCAGATGCTATAGTCTAAACAACCTCAAGATAATAACCTCAACAATCATAAAATGTAAATAAAATAATTAAGAAGTGATGATTTTTGAGTACTAGTTTAGCTTTATTTTAATTGATTTACCTGTAGATTTATAACAATTTAATTGTCGTAACTGTGTTTAGTAACTGATTCAATCGGCAAAACTCCTGAAAACAGCCACTGGCTCTTGTGAGCCAGTACAAGCTGTGTTGCTGTACCATAGACAACCTGTTTGCATATAGCTTACAGGAATGTTGTGAAAATAAACACCCATAACATTTTAGGGTTTAGATCAATAACATGGAAAAGGCACTGCTTAGATTACATGTCATTTATTCAGGCAGGTCTTCCCTGTCCCTGTCCTGTGCTTCTCTATGACACGTGTCCCTTTTCTCACCTGTGCTCAGTGCCTGCCTGTCTCACCAGACCATATGCTCTACAAGGTGAAAGACCCTGTCTATTCCTCATCACTATATTCCTGGTGTCAGGACCTCAATAAATGTTTGTTGAATGTGTAGATGGAGCAAATATGTGAGTGTCTTGTTGCTGCTCTATCACTTTTATACCGATATCATAGGGCAAGGCTGTAAAAGAGATGTCAAGTGGCAAAGAGCTTGAAACAGGAGCCATAAAAGGGCAAGTCTTTACTCAGGTGACCTACTATTGTTGGTATGTGAGAAATCCCAGAGAATACACTTGGTATATGTGTGCTGAAACACCAACATTGCAAGTAGGGGCCAATTGCCACATTTTTTCCCTAACAGTTTATGCAAAGCACTACATACATTAACTATGAATTGAAAGGCAACACAGCAAATAACTTAATAAGCCAACAACTTGATTTTTTTTGCCCTGTACAATTTCAAAAAAATGGTAATAATAGTAAGTGTGTGTGTGGTGTGTGTGTGTGTATATATTGATATATATATATATATATATATATATATATATATATATATATATATAGTACTATTAAGTTAGTCACACAACAACTCTCTTCTGTATGGACTGCTATTATCATGAGGAAACTGAGGCACAAGGGAATTAAATAACTTGCCCAAGGTCACAAAGTCAGAAAGTCATGGCAGTCTGGCTCCAGGGTATCTGGTCTTAACCATTATGCTATACTCAGGCAACAAAAACAGTGTTCAGAATGTCCCTGGAGCTTTACTCTAGAATTAGTCCCAGTTATCACAGCAAGAGTTTTAATCTTTTTAGGAGATCTCTGGGCAGGCATGCAGTCTCTGGATGAGATGAGGACCAGCCTAGTTTGGGACAGAGGAACAGCTCTCCCAATGAATGAACAGGAGAAGGAATTTCTGCCAGCTGCCCACCCAGGAGCAAGCCCTCCAGGGCGCCATTTCAGATGGCGAGAACCTTTATAGGAGGAAGAATCTGCTGAGCCCTTCTTTTCCCAAGGAAACAAAACACAGAGAAGCTTATCTTCAAAGAGGCTTGGAGAGAGAAAACTTTAGAAATTTGTGCCTCTTCAAATATGTGAGTGTTTGTGTGCATGCACTTATGGGAGGGTGGTGGGAAGGAATATACAGGTAATGTGACAGGTTTAGTCAAAGTAAAGATCTTACCTTCCAGATGAGAATCTTACCTGCCATCCTCTCCCATGCCCATTACGACATCAACATCAGGTGTGTATGTGTAATGATAATTTTGTAAATTGTACAAATAATGGGGAGTTTCTGGTTTGCATATTTTCTATTCCAAAATAACATTTGCATTAGGTTTTCACTTCCAAAAGTATTTGGGACATCATTTAAAATACAAATGAATTCTCATTATTGCTTTTCAGTTGCTAAAAATTATAGATCACTAAAATAATGGAAGGTTAGCAAGAGTGGGAGTAAGGAAAATTTAGAAGTTAAACTTATTTTGTTAAGAAAAAGCAGAGCTTTTCTGAAGAAATTGGAGGAACCAATGTGCTAGTAATTAACTGATCCAAGCTCCTAACTGTATTTTAATGTAGCCCATGTGTGGATTCTGGCACAATTGGGTCTCCAGGCTGCCAAATCCAAAATCAATTTGTAGGAGAAACAGCAATCAGTCATTAATTGATTTCTGATTCCATTCAGCTTTAGATTAAAGGATACCCCCAGGATCTTGCAAATAAAAAATATGACCAGTGATTAGGCATACTGGATAGCAATTTGATTGCTTTCCATATCAGACAACTGAGTTTGCAAAGACTGCCATTTGCTAGGCACTTGGTCATTGAATGAATCTCCTTTCCACATTTAATCCACTGATTGTCTTTTTGTTAACGAACCAGGGTCCCTGGCACAAACAGAGGTGTTCAAGAAAGTATCAGGGGGCTTTTTCAAAGAGAAAACAGCTCTTTGTATTCACATTTAGATTTTCTCAACAGCCACCTCACCTTTTTATCACACTATTGTTTTTGATGATAATTCAGAATCACAGATTGGTGGTGCTGTCAATCAAAAAAATAAATTTCACTTCAAAATTTCAATATGACTTCTTTTCAGACTCAAAATGGGAAGTTCAACTTGCATTGCTCTTCTGGGTAGACAATCCATCACTATCCACTGATCCTGAAAAGATGACTTAGCGCAAGTGCATACCTATTAAGTCTTAGACTTAAGAGGAAGTTAGAATGGGAAGGGCTAAGCATAAGATTTGGAGTTAAAGGAAGCTTTGCTTTCAGAGACATCAAAATTTATGAGGTCAGTTTCAGACTGCAATGGGAATGGGCAATGGGGAACGAATGTTCTCTACCATCTTGCATATTTTGCCTCATGCCAAAGACAATATTCATTTCTACTTTAGGATGTACATAATCCTAAATAAGGAATGTTTTCTTGGGGTTGTTTGGGGCACTTTTTCTTCCTCACTGAACATGCATTTTCTTTCCAGTATCTCAGAAAGTTATTTAGAGATCATACTCGGAGCCAAACAATAATTCTGCTTTTATAAAGTGATATCATGCTTCAACATTAATTCATCATCTGCTAAGACAGAGCTAGCAAGGAATATTTTATCTTCAGCTGAGCCTGTTAGTCCTTCAACTCAGCTTAAAGGTACAATACATCATACCTGGAGGCCCTCTGGTATTCTGTAACCTCCCATGCATAACTTGAATTAGCAAGGAAATGACATATTTATATAGCAATTAAAAATATGTTTAGCATTCCCTGAGGTGCCACCCCTCCCAATTACTTAAGCTAGAAGCACATTCATCATCTGGCAGAATGTAGCCCAATAGAGACAGTGGTTGTTACCATATCCAGTGTGCAACAAGGTGCACAGGAATGGAATCTGAATTTCCACAACCTTGACATGTCCCCATCCACTGATGGTACTTCCACGGCATGCTCTTTTTAAAACAACAACATTGGGAGCTGTCACATCCCCAAACACATGAGGCCCTCATGCTTTCACGTTACCCACCATAGTATCCCAGTTAGCCTTTCAGACTTCTAGATTCCATGGCTTCTTTTTACTACAATTATCAGTCTTTGAATCAAGTGTCAGTCATGAATGTTCATCTATTCTATAACAATCCCTAATAAAAGCGGCTGGTGGGTTTCTTCCCAACAGGAATGAGCTTGGTAGTTGCTAAGATTGCAATCAGTTATACTAAAGAGAGCTATTTGCCAAGAATGAAGTACCTTAGTTTTAGTTACAATGCCCTCAGCAACTAGATTACAATCTAATAGATGTGTGTGTTTTTTTCCTTCTAAATGTGCACTATAATCTTTGAAAGTCCATAACATTTCTTATGTGAATCACCAGTTCTGGCAACCTCAGATTAGAGGAGAGAAATGTGCTTTGTTGACATGTTTCAGCAAACAAAACTCGGAAAGTTGACAAGCTAAATGCCAGTGTCAATGTATCCTCAACTGGATTTAGAAAATGTTATACTCCTCTTATTACCATTCAAACGTACTGTTCTGAGTTTTCTTTACTTTTTAATCTTAAGCTCCCATTGTAGGTCTTGAAAAGCATACTTTTCAGGTTTGGGTTCTGAGCAACAACCTATTGGCATTTTCGTGAAAATGAGATAAAAACACTTAGTACAATTTAGCCTTGATTTTCAAGTCAATCGTGGCTCCAAAGTGACCTTTGAAATTCTCTGTTAAAACAGTCCTCAGCTTTTTCTTCCTTCTTATATGAGTGTACCTGAAGAGGATTTTTACATTGTGTCTGACATAGAGCACCTGGAGTGAGTGCCTGCAAATCTCCGCAGTCTGCAAGGCCATTTCACCAGGTGCTTTTGGCAGAGGAAAGTTGAGGGCAGGGAAGGGCCTGGGCATGTGCCAGATGAACATCTAAGGAGCACTGACTAAATGCCTGGGGGTGAGCACTGTGTGGCTGAAGAGCATAAGTGCAGAATGAGACTGATCTGGATTTATTCCTGCCTCCACTGTTATGACTCATAATTTGATATTTCTGAGCCTTCTGTTTAGTGGTTGTACATACAGGTAAAAACGGTGCGTACTTGACCAAGTTCTAATCTAAGAGCTAAAGGAGGCATTGTAAAAACAATGCTTATGATCATAGAAAACACACACTGAGCACTTACTGTGTTTTACACAGATTATATTAGTTAGCCTGACAACCTGAGGAGGAATGCTCTATTATGATCCCCATTTATGGATGAGAAAATTGATGCATTGGAAGATTTAAGTCACTTACCCAAGGTCAAAGTCATTTAGCCGATGGCAGAGCTGGGATCCACTCCTGAGCAGATGGACTCTACAGCCACAAGCAAAACAGCTAACTGCCCTTCCTTACCCTTTGGCACTAAACTCTTCACAGATCCTCTTCATCTCTAAAATGCTGTGATTCTAAGAATTCTGTAACAAAGTGTGCCTCTTAATATACGCTGACAACTCCACTAGTTGTGGCATAGAACAGTACAACATGTTAAAAATTCATTGTGATCATAAATACACGTGTGCATGTTTATAAGGAGGCATAGACCTGACTAAGCATATGCCATACCCATATTGGAACCTAACCCTTATGGGTGAATTGAAATGAAACATTTATGCCATGCCCCTGTGCTCAGCCCCCAAACCGCTACCCCAGGGTAGAGATCAATATTTTCATTCTGCCTGCAAGCTGAAGACCCCTTTGATTGTCCTTGCCCAAAAAGTGAAAAATGATACTCCAACTTGATCAGATGTCTAAGGTTTCCTTTTACCCCTGCGGTTTGTATGTAGGTGTTTTTCAGAGCCCGGACTGATGAGGAATGACTGATGAGGAATACTCAAGTGAGCTCTGCTTTGCAGCAACACCTTCTTCTCACGCCCTGATCCTCATTGCTTCTCTGCAGAGACCCTCTGAGCTGCCAGAAAGTTGAAGGCAATTCACCAGCCTGATTACCTTGGCCTCTGCCCTCGCTTCTCTGGCTACCTCCAGCTCGATTCTTCCTGAGATTTGTGTCTGTGACTTCTCCATTGCCATTATTTTTCAGTTGAGGTCATGGGAGAGGAAGGAGAGAGACTGGGGAATTTTATTATTTGCTCTCACTTCATTCTGTTACCTAAGTTACTGGAAGGTTATCTGGAACTCCAGCGAAACCAATGCTGAAGCAATGACTCTAGCACAGCGGGCTGCTGAACTTCTCTTTTCTTTGTCCTTCGCTACTTCCTCAGCATTTAAGAAGGGAATAAAAACCACAACTTGTCCATAAACAATGATGGACTGCATACTACATACCTTCTTCATAATAATGAATTCCTCACACAAAAATCTTGTGATTCCTTAGCATTACTATCACCATTTTACAGTCAAGCAAACTGAAGTTCAGAAAAGTTTAGAAATTTTGAAATATTGCATGGCTAAGAAAAAACTAGTATTTAAACCACATCAATCTTAACCTGTAAATCATAATCAAAATGTCTACTCCTCCTGCTATTATCACTACTAAATGAAAATAAAAAATAAACCTTCTAGCCCAGCTGGTGTAGTTCAGTGGTTGACCATTGACTCATAAACCAAGAGGTCACAGGATCTATTCCCAGTCAGGGCACATGCCCACGGTGTGGACTTCATCCATAATAGGGGGCATGCAGGAGGTAGCCAATCTATGTTTCTCTCTCTTTGATGTCTCTATCTCTCTACCCTCTTTCTTCCTCTCTCTCTAAAATCAATAAAAACATATTTAAAAATAAAAAATAAACCTTTCAGCCTTATAAATCACAATGATTCCTGGGCATTGTTTGGTGAGATCTTTCTCTGAAGGGATGAATGAATGAATGACCGAAAAGCACACACTTCCAGCTTTTGTCAGTTCTGCCTGGTAAACCCCTTCTGCTGAAGGTTAAAAGCAGCAAGGTGTGTGTCACATTTTTATTATATATAGTGCTCTGTTCAATTTAGGGTACTCTGGGACTCAGTTCAGTAGGATAGCATTTTTTAAAATGTATATTTTATTGATTTTTTTACAGAGAGGAAGGAAGAGGGATAGAGAGTTAGAAACATTGATAAGAGAGAAACATCGATCAGCTGCCTCCTGCACACCTCCGTGCCCCCCCCCCAACTGGGGATGTACCCACCACCAAGATACATGCCCTTGACCGGAATCAAACCTGGGACCCTTCAGTCCACCTGCTGACACTCTATCCACTGAGCCAAACCGGTTACGGCAAGGATAACATTTTTGATGCCTGAGTTTAACCTGAGTGAAGTCCATGCAGCGTGGTGACTTCTTTATTACTGCAGAAACTCTCTTTGACCCAGAGGGAATAGAGAAGAGCCCATAGTACCTTGGAGAAAGTCTAAGGCAAATGTTTGCCATGGTGATGTTCACGGAGAATGGAAAATTAAAGGAAAGAGTTCACAACCCAACGACCATATGGCCACCAATGTGGTGCCTGTAATGGACTTGAGACCTGGAAGAGCCCGTACTTTAGAATCCTTTCTTCTTTTCTTCTATTCAAACATAGGAAAATCATGTTAAACACATACATTACCGTATTTTTCGGACCATAAGACGCACTTTTTTCCCCCCAGAAGTGGGGGGGAAAAGTCCCTGCGTCTTATGGTCCAAATATAGCCTACACATATACTTTAAAAAAAAAGTTTTTTTACTTGCCCGGCTCTGTGTGGTCTCTGTGTGCTTGCCCGGCTCTAAAATGGTTCTAAATGCTGCTGTTTACTTTACAGGGTTGATTACATGTGTTTATGACTGTGATGTTGGGTTTTAATGCACATAAAATATTTTAGGACACTATTTGTTTCAGAATCTTTTTTTCTTCATTTCCCTTCTCTAAAAACTGGTGCGTCTTATGGTCTGGAGCGTCTTATGGTCCGAAAAATACGGTATGTCTGAAATAAACTCCTACAATGGACCCTTTGTCATTTACACTTAGATTTTGCCTTTAAAAAAAAAAATGAGGGCGGAGCTTGAAGATGGCGACCGAACAGACGGACTTGTTCTGACTCCAGTCCCAGAACAGAAAAAAGCAGCGTCTGAGTCGCTCAGGGAAAGTTGATTGGCAGCTGAGGGACAGCAGAAATCTAAAGGAAGGAAAGGAGGAGCTTCTCTGAGACCTGGAAAAACCCACAGCGGGGAGGTCCATCGAGTAGCTGAGGCGGCCCAATCGGTGAAAACACTTGGTTTCAAGGGAGTTCTTCAGTCACCCACGGAAAGGAGAAGAAACACCACATAACCAGACATCCTGAAAAGAGAGGCCATGGGGAGACAAAGAAATAGCCCGCACATGAAAGAAAAGCAGGCATCACCAGAAAAGGAAGTAAAGAAGTCAGAGGCAAGCAGCCTACCAGAGCAAGAATTCAGAATAATGATCATAGGATGGCTAAAAAGAATGGAAGAGAAATTTGACAATAACCAAGAAGAAATGAGGAAGAACCATGAGGAATTGAAGAAGAGCCATGAGGAATTGAAGAAGAACCAAGAGGAACTGAAGAAGAACCAAGAGGAACTGAAGAAGAACCAAGAAGAAAGGAAAAATGACATCACTACCATGAAGAACTCAATAGAAAGCATCAAGAGTAGACTAGATGAAGCAGAGGACCACATCAGTGAGCTAGAAGACAAGATGGAAAAAAATACCCAATTAGAGCAGCTTCTAGAAAAAAAGATTAAAAAGCAGGAGGAGAGCCTACAGGAGCTTTGGGACAATACAAAACAAAATAATATTCGAATAATAGGGGTTCCAGAAGGAAAAGAAACTGAGGTAGACATGGAAAAAGTATTTCAAGAAATAATGACAGAAAACTTTCCTGAGATAGAGAAGAAAAAACCCACACAAATCCAAGATACTCGCAGAGTCCCAAGCAAAATAAATCTCAGAAGACAGACGCCAAGGCACATTATAATTAAATTGGCAAACAACAACGACAAAGTAAGAATCTTAAAAGCAACCAGAGAGAGACAGAAAGTGACATACAAAGGAACCCCCATCAGACTAGCAACTGATTTCTCAACAGAAACATATCAGGCCAGAATTGAATGGGATGAAATATACAAAGTCATGCAAAGGAAGGGTCTGAATCCAAGAATACTGTACCCAGCAAAGCTATCAATCAAAATTGAAGGGGAAATCAGGAGCTTCACAGACAAAAAAAGACTGAAGGAATTTATATCCACCAAACCAGCAATGCAAGAAATGCTAAAGGGTCTACTGTAAAAATAAAGAAATAGGAAGTGAAGAAGGAACACGGGTATAGAATAAAAATGGCGTCAAATGAGTACCTATCAATAATAACCTTAAATGTAAATGGATTAAATGCTCCAATCAAAAGACATAGGGTGTCAGAGTGGATAAGAAAACAAGACCCATACATCTGTTGTCTATAAGAAACCCACCTCAGAAAAAAAGATGCACACAGACTGAGGGTGAAAGGATGGAAAAAAGTTTTCCAGGCAAATGGAAATGAAAAAAAAGCTGGGGTAGCAATACTTATATCTGACAAATTAGATCTCAGAGTGAAGGACATAATAAGAGATAATGAAGGCCACTTCATAATACTAAAGGGAACAATCCAACAAGAAGAAATAACCCTGGTAAATATATATGCACCCAATACAGGAGCACCCAAATACATAAAAAAACTGCTGGAGGACATTAAGGGAGAGATTAATAGCAATACAATCATAGTAGGAGATTTTAATACCCCACTGTCACCCTTTGACAAATCATCAAAACAAAAAATCAGCAAAGAAATATCAATCCTAAATGACTCACTAGACCAGATGGAATTAATTGACATCTTCAGAACATTCCACACCAAAGCCACAGAATATACATTCTTCTCAAGTGCACATGGGACATTCTTAGAGATAGACCACATTTTGGGACATAGGCAAAGTCTCTTCAAATTCAAGAAGATAGAAATCATATCAAGCATCTTCTCAGATCATAATGCCATAAAACTGAAAATTAACTACAATAAAAATAATCCAAAAAAATCAAACACATGGAGACTAAACAACATGCTATTAAACAGGGACTGGGTTACCAAAGAAATCAAGGAAGAAATTAAAAACATCCTGGAAACAAATGACAATGAAAACACAACAATCCAAAATCTATGGGACACAGCAAAAGGAGTTTTGAAAGGGAAGTTCATATCCTTACAAGCCTATTGCAAAAAACTAGAAAAAAGGCTAACAAGTGATCTAACTGTACAACTCAAAGAGTTAGAAAAAGAGCAACAAGAAAAGCCCAGTGTAAGCAGAAGGAAGGAAATAACAAAAATCAGAGCACAGATAAATGACATAGAGACCAAAGAAACAATACATAAGATCAACAAAACCAAGAGCTGGTTCTTTGAAAGGATAAACAAGATAGATGGACCTCTAGCCAGGCTAAACAAGAAACAAAAAGAGAGGACCCAAATAAACAAAATCAGAAATGAAAGAGAGGAAATAACAACAGACCCCCACCGAAATACAACGGATTGTTACAAAATACTACGAACAACTCTATTCCAACAAACTGAACAACCTGGAGGAAATGGACATATTCCTAGAAAAATACAAACTTCCAAAACTCAATTAGGAAGAATCTAAAAATCTCAATAGACCAGTGACTTGGGAAGAAATTGAAACAGTCATCAAAAAGCTTCCAGCAAACAAAAGCCCAGGGCCAGATGGCTTCACAGGAGAGTTTTACCAAACATTCAAGGAAGAACTAAAACCTATCCTCCTCAGACTATTCCAAAAAATACAAGAGGAAGGAACACTTCCAAACTCCTTCTATGAAGCCAGCATCACCCTAATACCAAAACCAGATAAAGACAACTCAATGAAAGAGAATTACAGGCCAATATCCCTCATGAACATAGATGCCAAAATCCTCAACAAAATTCTAGCAAATCGACTCCAGAAGAACATCACAAAGATCATACACCATGACCAAGTAGGATTTATTCCAGGAATGCAAGGATGGTACAATATCCGCAAATCAATATGCGTGATACATCACATAAACAAATTGAAAGATAAAAATCATATAGTCATATCAATTGCTGCAGAAAAAGCATTTGATAAAATCCAACACCCTTTTCTGATAAAAACTCTTAACAAGGTGGGAGTACAATGATCATATCTCAACATAATAAAAGCTATATATGATAAACCCACAGCCAACATTATACTCAATGGGCAAAAACTAAAACCATTCCTTCTACGAACAGGAACAAGACAGGGATGCCCACCCTCGCCACTCCTGTTTGACATAGTACTGGAAGTACTAGCCATTGCAATTAGACAAGAGGAGGAAATAAAAGACATCCAAATTGGAAAAGAAGAAGTAAAGTTATCCTTATTTGCAGATGACATGATATTGTACATAAAAAACCCAAAAGACTCCATTAAAAAACTAATTGACTTAATAAATGAATTTGGCAATGTAGCAGGATACAAAATTAATGCCAAGAAATCCATGGCATTCCTATACACCAACAGTGAAACTACAGAAAAAGAGGCTAAAAAAGCAATTCCATTTACCATCGCAACAAAAAAATTAAGATACCTAGGAATAAATTTAACTAAGGAAGTAAAGGACCTATTTGTGGAAAACTACATGACACTGAAAAAAGAGATAGAGGAAGATGTAAGGAGATGGAAGAACATACCATGTTCATGGATTGGTAGAATCAACATCATCAAAATGTCCATACTTCCTAAAGCAATCTATAGGTTCAATGCACTCCCCATTAAAATACCAACGGCATATTTCACTGACCTAGAAAGAACTCTCCAAAAGTTCATTTGGAACAATAAAAGACCCTGAATAGCCACAGCAATCCTGAGAAAGAAGAGTAAAGTAGGAGGGATCTCAATACCAGACTTCAAACTATATTACAAAGCCACTGTTCTCAAAACAGCCTGGTACTGGCACAAGAACAGACATATAGATCAATGGAATAGAATTGAGAACCCAGATATCAACCCAAATCAATATGCTCAATTAATATTTGACAAAGGAGGCACGAATATACAATGGAGTCAAGACAGTTTCTTCAATAAATGGTGTTGGGAAATTTGGACAGACACATGCAAAATTATGAAACTAGATCACCAACTTACATCATTCACAAAAATAAATTCAAAATGGATACAGGACTTAAACATCAGACGGGAAACCATAAAAATACTAGAAGCATCCACAGGCAGCAAAATCTCAGACGTATGCCAAAAGAACTTATTCACTGATACTGCCCCTAGGGCAATGGAAGCTAAAGAGAAAATAAACAAATGGGACTACATCAAAATAAAAAGCTTTTTTACAGCAAAAGAAACCATCAACAAAACAACAAGAAAGCCCACGGTGTGGGAGAACATATTTGCAAATAATACCACTGATAAAGGTTTAATCTCCAACATTTACAGACAGCTTATACAACTAAATAAAAGGAAGATAAATGATCCAATTAAAAACTGGGCAATGGACCTAAATAGAATATTTTCAAAAGAAGACAGAAGGAAGGCCAAAAGGCACATGAAAACATGCTCAAAGTCACTAATTGTTCGAGAGGTGCAAATCAAAACAACAATGCGATACCATCTCACTCCTGTCAGAATGGCCAACATCAACAAATCAACAAACAACAAGTGTTGGCGAGGTTGCGGAGAAAAAGGAACCCTCGTGCACTGCTGGTGGGAATGCAGACTGGTACAACCACTGTGGAGAACAGTGTGGAGTTTCCTCAAAAAACTGAAAATGGAACTCCCATTTGACCCAGAAATCCCACTTCTAGGAATATATCCCAAGAAACTAGAAACACCAATCAGAAAGGATATATGCACCCCTATGTTCATAGCAGCACAATCTACAATAGCCAGAATTTGGAAACAGCCTAGGTGCCCTTCAGCAGATGATTGGATCCAAAAACTATGGTACATCTACACAATGGAATACTATGCTGCCATAAAAAAGAAGGAATTCTCATCATTTGCAGCAACCTGGATGGAATTGGAGAACATCATGCTGAGTGAAATAAGCCAATCAATGAAAGGGAAACACCACATGACCTCACTCATTTGTGGATGATAAAGAACATTATAAATTGATGAACCAAGAGACAGATATAGAGACAGTAAAGCAACAGGCAGACTGTCAAATTACAGTGGGGAGGGGAGGAAGATATGGGGGAGATAATAGATCAACCGAAGGACTTGTGTACATGCATATAAGTACAACCAATGGACATAAAACTCTGGGGAAGGAGGGTATGTATGGGAGGGAGGGGGGCAAAAAAAAATCAATAAAATATATTAAAAAAAAAAAAAAAAAAAAAAAAAAAAAAACCTAAGCAAATGTTCTCAAGTATTCTGAAGAAAGCTTCAAGGGAAAAAAAAAATAATGGTGTCATTCCGGATTACTTATTTTCCCCTACACAACCACCATACCATCTTGCAGAAAATCCTGCCACTCTCCTAAAATCCCTCTCTCCTACTTTGCCCTTCACCTGGTCCACATCACTATGATCTCCCACCTGGATTATTGTAATAGCCTCCTATTTCATCTTTGTTTCTCACCTGTCCTTCTACAGTTCCATCTCATCACTGACCCTAGCCATACTTGCAAGTAAAAAATCTGGCCACTCGCTTTGGATGCCTTTGTCACTCAAAAAGCTTATCTTGGTCCCTTCGAACTCTCCGATCTTGTCCCTACTGTCCTATGATCACACTGCTTCAACCACACAGGATACTTTTTCCTGTTTCTTAAATATGCTATCCCCACTCTCCCAGAAGGCCTTTGCATATGCTGGTCCCTCTGATGGAATGTTGTTTGTCCAGAAGTCTGCATGTATACTCCCTTGACTTCTTACAGGTTTTCACTCAGTCAGCTAAAGAAGGCTTTTCTTGGATCATCTGAACTTTTAACTCCATTCCTCCAATGACTGTTTCTAACTTCCATTTATGGTTTACTTTTCCTTCTTAGCATTTACCAATATCTATAATACTGTGCATTTGTTTTTATCTTGCTTAATATCAGATTCTACATTAGAATGCAAACTAGTTATCTAGGGCAGATTTTTGGGGTGTTTGGAGGTCATTTTTGTTTTTGAATCTTCAGAACTGAGAATAGCATTCGGCGCGTTATAGGTACTCTCTATAATTAAACACTAAAAAAATAACTAGATAAAATAATTAATGTATAGATCTGCAGGCAGAGAAGTGAATGGGATAGAAGTAGGTGCAAATACTGAGCACAAAGTAGATACTCAGTGACTTTATGGATAAAAAAAAAATAAATGAATCATAAAAGGGTGGTGGCGTTACCAGTGATCTGATTTTATTCTTTAGGCTTATCTATATTTTATAATGTTCATAAATGATAAAAACTTTGAAGTTATTTTATCACCTGTATAAAACTTCAGTTTATAACATTTTTCCACATTCCACACATTATTTTATCCTTTGGGTGGTGTACTGAATAGCATTATATTCCTTTTATAAGAGAGGAACCAATAATGTGAGGAGAAAATAAATTGATTATCCAAGAGCTCACAGGTAGCAAGTGACAAAGATTGAAAAATAAGAAGGGATTGAGTCTTCTGTATATGCAAAGTGATGAAAAATAAAAAGAAAAGCCTTTTTTAAAAAACAAAAAACAAAAAAATACACATAGGTAGGCTTCTATTAGAATTTTTACATACGAGGAGCTTTATTAATGGTAATAAAGTTAGATGGCTCTGGACATAAGGTTCGTTTTATATAATGCTTGACACAACACTGAAAAAAAACCACCTTAAAATATAATAAAATACACATAACATAAAATTTATCATCATAACCTTTCTAAGTGTGCAGTTCAGTAGTATTAAGTTCATTCACATTGTACAGCCTTCAGCATCTCTGGAATTCTTTTCACCCCACAAAACTGAAACTCTGTCCCCATTAAACATTAACTCCCCATTCCCTCTACCCCTAGCCACCACTATTCTGCTTTCCTCCTTAATTTTGATCATATAAGTGTATTTGTCTTTCTGAAACTGGCTTATTTCATTTACTATGCAATGCCTTCAAGGTTCATCCATGTTACAGCATGTGTCAGAATATCCTTCCTTCTTATGATTGAGTAATACTCCATTGTGTGTGTGTGTATACTGGTATAGAGCATTTTGTTAATCTTTTTATCTGTGGATGGACACTGGGGCTGCTTCCACCTTTGGGCTATTGTGAATAATGCTATCATGAACGCTGGTATACAACTATCTGTTTGAGTCCCTGCTTGCACTTCTTTGGGGTATATACCCAGAGGTATTAAAAATTAAAAATAATTTGTTATAACAAATGGGGGTACCTAAAAGATATCATCGGTAGAGGACAGCTGCTTAAGCCTGCACTTAACTTGGCTTGAATGCAAGAACCAATATACACCATTCCCATGCCATAGTCTATGGCTGGCTTTATTTTCAGTGAGAATGTTCAGTCACATGTCCCAACATCTCCTGAATGCCCACCATACTCTAGACTCTGGGAATTCAGCAGTGACCAAGACAAAAACAATCCTTACTTTCATGGAGCTCACCATCATTTAGAGAGGATTGACAGACACTGCCTAAGTCCTAATAAATCAGCACTTTATGACTGTGATACATGCTCTAAGGAGAAAACCCAGGTCCCAGTGAGGACACTGAACAGGCTAGCCTCCAGGACAGGGCAGAGGAAGGCTCTGTAAGAAACAGGAGGTTTCAAATTGTAAATAGGAATTGGGCACCCATCAAAATCTCAAATTCACTTCACGGTGTAAACAGCCAATGTTGAGCCTCATTAGATTACTCTCTAAATTTCAGAACCATTCTCCAAAGATTCAGAATAGTGTTGGCAATATTTAGAAGCTCATTAGATGAATTAATTAGAGTAACTAATTAAAGTTTAATTAAATAGTAGTTAAGTTCATTATCCCTACAACACTGATTTATTTTTTTAAAGTGGTAGTTTGGGATGTTACATATAATTATTTCCTCCTACCATGTTTTGTTTCCTATCTCAGTGGTTTAAAGATAGTATCTTATAAGAAATTGTTGGAGAGGTAAGCTCTACCTTTTTATCTTTCTATCATTAGTTTTCAAAGGTGCTTAATTTGGGTTCTCATCTGTCCCCCAGACAACATGTGACTAAATGGAAACTGGAGACTTGAAGGCCATGAATATCCTGCTTTCACCACTGTCTGTGACAAATGGAAATTATTAAACATTAAAAAAATTAACTTCTATTTTTATTAAACTATTTCAGCCAAGAGCACCTTGGGGTACCATTGATGATAATCCCTCAGTAAATCGGAGAACATAGCAAGTTCAATAAGCTCCTTTTCTAACAGTGATAGAGGCCTGATGCACAGAGATTTGTGTAAGAATGGTCCTTCCTTCCCCTGGCTGCTGGCACCACATTCACTCTGGCCAGAGCCTCCTTTTTGCTCAGGCCCAGAGCCGCCTTTCAGCCTTCCCACATTACCTAGAGGCCGGAACGACTGGGTTGGTGAGGAACACCTGTGTCATCACTATGGAAGGAGAAAGAGAGAGAGAAACATCAAATATGAAAGAGAACCATTGATTGGCTGCCTTCTGCATGCCCCATATTGGAGATCAAGCTCACAATCCAGGCATGTGCCTTTCACCACAATCAAACTTGGGACCCTTCAGTCCACAGGCCAACACTCTATCCACGGAGCTAAACTATCTAGGAGTAAGCAAAAACACATCTTGAAAGAAACATCTAAGGTCTTAGTTCTACTTCCTCACCAATGCAACACAGGCTGACTGGTCTTCCCACACCCACCTCTCTGTGATGGACACTGGGTGACATGCTATTCCTGACAGCCACAAACCCAACACAAACACAAATGAAAATACCCCACAAAAGTATGACACCTTTTAGGCTAAGTTAACAATAACACCCCCCACTGTCTGTGCCTCATTTTGCTGTTTAAATGGCTTTAAGCTATCAGAAGGACGTCGTATTCCAATTACAACTGCTATCCAACCCCATTTCATTCAGTACTGAAATTCTGTGGAAATTAAACATTATTATTATAGTCAGAGTCATGGTGATTTCTGGAAATTTAAGTTTTGCTCACTGTAGTATTCTCTAAAATTGGGCCTAATTTTTTCTGGATATTAAATGCTTTTATAGAGATGGAAAGAATCCTGGTAAATTTCCAAAGTAAAATGTGTAATAGGCTCTTGTTAAATTAATTCTTAAATGTAGTGAATTTTCCAAATATAGGCTGGCCTTGGGCGTTCTTAATGTAGTACTTATAATAGTTTTAAGTGATTGGAGGTAATTCTTAGCAAATCAATAGAAAAACAGATACTAAAATTAGCATTGACTAAGAATATATAACCTGTTTCCCTGAAAATAAGACCGTGTCTTATATTAATTTTTGCTCACAAAGATGCGCTAGGTCTTATTTTTAGGGGATGTCTTATTTTTCCATGAAGAAGAATACGGTGCACATTTATTGTTAAATGAAAATAAAGGAAATTTATTACCTGTATACGGTACGGTAGAACGGTAGTTGTCAACACAAACCAGACAAACTGTGAATCCTACAGTATCAAGAATTTACTCATTTATTCAATGACAATCATGTCATCATCTTCTGGAACATCATCATAACAATCCAACTCCTGAATTTCCTGGTGAATTTCTTGTGACTTCATTTCTTTCAGAATAAGTGGACCAAATCTCTCATGTTTGGCAATAGCATTCTGAGACAGAGCCTAGGGGGGCCTTATTTTCGGGGGATGCCTTATATTTCACTCAGTAGGAAACCTGTAAGTAGGTCTTATTTTCGGAGGATGTCTTATTTTCGGGAAAACATGGTATATGTATCATGTTTTCTGTAAAATCCAGCAAAATTATGGAATGTTAAAGAAATGAAAAACAAAATGTAATTGCATTGGCAAATATCTTCCCTTATAGATATCTTTTAGAGGAAATTATACTCTTCTCTAATATTACCTAAAAGACATGAGTGCTAACACTAACATAAATGAAACCTACTCTAACATCTGGATAGCTAAATTATGATCCTTTACTGTGTGTTTAAACACTAAATATTAACTCTAATGATCAAGAATCTCCATTCCATGCCTCTGGGATGGCACAAAAGAAGATGCAAATCACTACATTACTCTACACTTTATAAAATGTCACTTTATTAGGACAGCTCAGGCAAGATAAATGATTGAAATCTGGAAAGATAATAAAATAGAGAAATGCAGAACTCACATTCAAAGTTTGAAAGAGATGCATGGAGAATGAACAAAGTAAATTTTAATATCCAATGGATAGTAAACTGACGGTATTTGATACCCTGACAAAATGCTGAACTCTGTTTTAAAAGCTTTACAATATTTAATTTATAGAAGGAAAAGTTAAGTGCCACAGTTCTGAGGTAACTAGCTAAAAGAGCTAAAAGCCAAACATTTTTTTCAAAGTAAATTGTTACTCCTGCCTTCAAGGAATCATATATTGGTTGATGTGTATGCATTGTTGCCAATAAATATATATTAAATAGTCTACAGATGAAGATGAACTGTAATGTTCTAAACTTATATAATTTCTGAGCTGCCCAAAGTGAGAGGCTGGTGAAATATAAAAGCAATTAAATAGTATTCCATTGTATATATGTACCACATCTTTTAGTATGACATAATCTCACTCATCTGTGGAATCTAATGAACAAAATAAACTGATGAACAAAAAATAGATCCAGAAACAGAAGCATGGAACAGGACCACAGAGGGAAGGCAGAGGAGCATGGGTGGGTGGGAAGAGATCAACCAAGGAACTTGAATGCATAGATGCATAACACATGGACACAGACAATAGGGTGGTGAAGGCTTGGTTGGGGTGGAGGGCAGGGTAGGTTAGAAGAGGTCAATGGGGAAAAAAAGGAACATATGTAATACTTTCAACAATAAAGATTTAAATAAATAAATAAATAAATAAATAAATAAATAAATAAATAAAATATCCATCAAAGAGTAGCTAGGTTGTTTCTATGTTTTGGCTACTGTGAATAATGCTGCAATAAACAGAGGGGTACATATATCCTTACAAATGTCTGTTTTCAAATTGTGGGGTAGAAATTCAAAAGAGGGATTGCAGGGTCATATGGTAGCTCTATTCCTAATTTTTTTAGGAACTCCCATCGTATTTTCTATAGTGGTTAATGTACACTCCCATTTAATAAATTTTATAAATTTAATAAAACATAAGTTGTACGAATGAATGAGTGAATGAATGCAATTGAAGGTGACTTCTTGTTGCAGGTAAATCAAATGAGCCCTGACTGAAATGAGCTGAGAGATTGTAGTTGAGAACAAAAGCAAAAGCTACTCACTATTGACTCTATCGACCATCTCTTCTTATTGCATCACGTATCTCTTTAAAAATGTGCTGAAGTAAATCATGCAATGCAAATAACAGTATAAAGATACCAGAAAATATAAATCCCATTATGCCACACTTTTTGAACAGTCTTCAATGATGCATTTTCTACAGTTCACCATGTTCTTTGATTTTGCTCTTTTTTTTGTATTATAATTTCACACCTATCTTACATTCACGAGATTCCAAAAGTGATTACAAGTTCACGACTCTCAACCCCTTAAAGAAAGATGCCCACCTTTGCCTCAACTGTCTTGAGACCTACACTCTGCACCATTAATACTGTTTTATTTTCTCATAATTGAGAGAATTAAGGAAAACTCAGGGCATTTTTACACTGACTGCACAAAAACCTTTGATGGGAAAGTGGCAGCCATCCTACAGTAGCTGGAAATGTCAATTGCTACACAAAAGTGAAAATTCAACATACCAAAAGCATGTTAGTGTAGTGGACATGTCCTGTATTTATTCCATAAAAGTGCATTGTAAGCATTAGGCCTGAAGGCATGGTGCTGGAAGAAGAACATTCATGGGACAGTGACCACATCACCCTAAGGGTCAGGAGGTATATTCCTTGAAGAATGTCAAGAAGTCAAGTGGACAGTTAGCTGGCCAGCTTGATTAGAGGAACTTCTAAGTAGAGGAATTCCGTCATTACATAGGTGACAGACAATTGGGAATGGGTGCCCATATTTGAGGATGGAAATGACACATAAAAAAGCATTTAATAAGCATTGATTAGGCAGGGCCATGGTAGCAGTAGCCAGTAGGAATTTGATAAGATAAACAGGGCAATGACGATGGAGGAGGAAGGCAAGAAAGACCAGCAGAAACATTAGAAAGAAATGTTTCCCCAGTGCTTAGAGAGACAATAATGCTGATCAGACCTTGGTCTCTTTCCTTGTTGCATTTTGAATCTGCGCTCCTCTCCCTACTTCTCTGATGGAACAATTCCAGCATCCAGTGAGCCACACACCTGACACGTGGGCCTCTCTCTTCACTCTCCTGTCTGTGGCTCTCATCCTGTTTGTACAAGGCCTCCAAGAGGAGACCATACCTCCTAACTCCTATTGTATCATTCATGTTCTTAATTTACAACTTTTCTCCTTGTGTTTCACTCTGTGCAAATATCATGTAAGTGTTAGCAGTATTCCCTACATCAACTCTAAAACTATTGGTCTCAGTGTAAATACTCTTTTTAAAAATATATATTTTATTGATTTTTACAGAGAGGGAGAGAGAAACATCGACCAGCTGCCTCTTGCACATCCCCTACCGAGGATGTGCCAGCAACCAATGTACATGCCCTTGACCGGAATCAAACCCAGGACCTTTCAGTCCGCAGACCGACACTCTACCACTGAGCCAAACTGGTTTCGGCTCAGTATAAATATTCTTAATGATTATTTCATTCCTTAATCTATACTAATAAAAGGGTAGTATGCTAATTAGACCAGGTCAATGGGCCATCTTCCGGACTTCTGACTTCCTACAAAGCCATGGAGGTGGGGGCCAAGGCAAAGAGGGCAGTTGGGAGTGAGATCAGGCCATCAGAAGAGGGCAGTTGGGGGCAACCAGGGAAGAAGGGGAGGGCAGTTGGAGGTGAGATCAGGCCGGCAGGGGAGTGCTGTTGGGGGCAAGATCAGGCTGGAAAGGGAGGGCAGTTAGGGGTGTTGAGCAGGTAGATGCCTTTGGGGGTTAGATCTGGCCAGCAGGGGAGAGCAGTTTAGGGGCAATCAGGCAGGCAGGCAGAGGCAGTTAGGGGTGATCGGGCAGGCAGGCAGAGAGGTTAGGGGTGATCAGGCAGGTAGGCAGAGGGGTTGGCAATTAGGCAAGCAGGCAGGTGAGTAGTTAGGAGCCAGTGGTCCCATATTGCTAGAGAGATGTCTGACTGCCAGTTGGATTGGGCCTAAACCGGCAGTCAGACATCCCCCAAGGGATCCCTGATTGGAGAGGGTACAAGCTTGGCTGAGGGAAACCCCCCAACTCCCATGCACAGATTTCATGCACCAGACCACTAGTTTACAATATAAACAACTATTCCTAAAAATAAACACCTTCCAGGGCAAGTAAAAGAAGTCTGGTTTTGCATGATGCTAACAACAAGGGGCTGCCTGCTTGACTTGCTCTCAATCCTGCTTAAAATAATATCCAGGCACAGCACGGCAGCGTAGGCATTGTTCTCTATATTCAGCAGAAAGGTAGGAAAATGAATTGAACATATTTGTAGTTGTGAGTTTCCTAAATAAGGGAAAAACATGCACAGGGACTAGGCTAGGGTAAAAATAGAAACCTAAGCTGGCAACTGCATATCATTAAAAAAATAATCATTGTGTGTGGGTATTTTTTCCCCTCCTCCAGTGCATGAATCATCTACTTGCTGGTTAGCAAGTGGGGGAAAATATAATAAATTCTCTATTGGCCTCCCACAGAATCTTAATAATTAGAGTCCCATTATTTTTAAATGCATACTGCTTTGCTGACTACATTAATATTCCACTTTCTCATCACTCTTGTTCTGTTGGTTCACAAAATCACCCTCACCCCTTTTCTTGGTTTCTAATATGTCATACAATGATCTCTTTTAAATGCCCCACCCCCCAAAAAAAGGGATCATGCATTCACCTGCACCCGGTGAAATACTTTTTCTTTAGCCTTATAAATTTCATACTGACGGCACCAACAACTGACAAAAGGATTCTCATGTCAACATGTATTTACTGGAAACTTATTTTTAGACACAATAACACCATAATAAGTGAATAAAGTGCATACATCATTCATCAAGCATCGATGTACAGAGAATAGTTGCATGCCCTTCATGAAATAATGCGCTACCTTTGAAACCGCTCTTTCATAGGCAGGTTACATCACTTCTCCAAGCCTCAGTTTCCTCATCTGTTATGCTCTGGTCAGTGGTTCCTTCTTGTGATGTTGGAATGAGGTAAAGAGCATGAGACTCTCACTGCCTTTGACATACAAGGAATTTGGCTTCCTCCTTAGCAACATGCAGCCTCTTGGAGAACTATCCTCCATCCCATAGACCCCACCCCTCCCAAAATGCCTGGTTTCACTAGCTTCTTTTTTCTTTCTGGCATTGCCAAGCAGGCAATGCTCTAGCGCTGTGCCTCCAAGTCCTGGGTCTGGTACATTATCATTCTCCCAAGGTCACTGAGCAGAAGCTGCCCCCATAATCTTGGATGCTGATTTCTGGAGAATGACCGACCTTTCAGAAAGGTGCCCTCTGAAAGCACCCAACTCAAGCTGTGAAATGCTGAATCATGAACAATTTCAAGCAGAAAAGAACTTAACCAAGTTAGACAAGCTGTAATGGCTCATGTGACTGGGGCCATTAGGACCATTCTGGGGCAGTTCAGACCAAATATGAAGAGAAGGCACCTGAAAACAAGCAGAATGATCCAGCTTTTCTATTATCATTTTAAACCCCATTTGGAATTTCTCTGGTGTGTCTTTCTAGGTTGACATTTTTTTCCACATCTATTCGTTCTAATTAGTCAAATCATTTTTAACCTCAAAAGTCTTTAAAAGAAATACCTTTTGCACACTGACAGTCCAGAGTTTGCAGAGCAGAAAACCTAATGTTAGGAGCTGAAAAATCTAATCACCCTTCCTTTTCTTATGTGACTATTAAATGCATATTAAGGCTAATAAGGTAAACATAAATGAGTGGCAGGGCCAGGAGTTAGGCAACAGGGAGTGGTAAGGACTGTGATAAAATGTAGGGCACATGCACCCCTCTAAAGGCTTTCCATAATGACAACAACTGCAATAAAAATTGTTAATACCCTCAAGGTCCAATAACACACTGTGCTAGCCAGTTCTGGCCAACCACCACTCCATAACTCCCCGTCAGATCCAAACCTTTCATTTCAGAAATGGGAATTTAACCCAGAGAACTCCAAGTGATTGACTTAGGCCACATTAGTTGCAAACCTGCCAGTGGGATCTCTTGACTTCTGATCCAAAGATCCCAGCTTCCTCTTTAACTCACTCCTGTTTCCTTAGGTGACAGAAGGAAACACACCACTATGAACCCATGTCTCCATGGACTATCAACTATGTTCACAACTCAGCTCTAAGCCCTGGGGTGGGTAAACAAATAATCAATTTACAGCACTTCTCCTGAAGAGTATAGCAATCTGTTACCTCTTCTGTTAAACCTAAATCCTCTCTCATACAGACTGCCACCCACAAACACAAGCTGGAAAGAATCTCAGGCAGCCATCGGGTCTACCCCACCGCCTCAGGCAGATAAAGTGGTACTGCCATTAAAAAAAATAAAGCTAGAGAGGCCCTACAAGGATTAGAAATGAGAAATGCACTGTGAATCTCAAGGAAGCCTTTCTTCTTGCTTTTTAGGATAGAGGTTTTCTTTGGAAGAGATCATTTGTATTTTAAGAAAATAATCATATAATTGTGTGCTAAAGCATATAGCATAGACCATCCACATGAAAGAGAAACCCCAGTTTCTTATCTGCAAAAGCTGGAACAGGTCTTAGTGCTTCTTGGGAAGCTCCTCACTAAGGGGGGAAAAAAGTGAATGAAGTGCCAAAGACCTGTGAACAATGGTTTCCACATAAGGGTACAGATCCCATATCATTTCTGAAGGTCAAATGGCTCAGATAAGTCCTGGCACAATATCCTGCTGTGTCACCAAGCACAGATGGCACCACCAGGAACTATTTCCTTTACCACAGCAACCACAGCAGAGGGGAAAACACCAGACACCACTGCCAGGGTGGCTCCACCACAGCCAAGCTTGCTCCACTCCCTACTTGGCTGGGATTAGGATCCATCACCAAGGCTGCTGCATGGCACTGTCCAGGGGGGACCTTCCCTGTTTCTGAGGGAGCAGTAGGGAAGGTCATAATATATCTTCCTCCTTAAGGATCTATGACTAAATGATGTTCTGCATCTTCAGCTGGGCCATCAGACTACATAATTGTTTCCATGTTAGAATTAGCAAATAATTAATTTCTTTTAAATTGCAATACCCTTCTTGCTTGTCTCTTTAGTGCTTTCTGTCTGTTGTTTTTGAATTACAATTTCTTCCTCCCTACCCCCAGGATTAGAAATATACTCTTAAATTCTTGTTGTTGTTGTTGTTGTTTTCAATTCCTTAGTTCACCTTTCACTTACTATTGAAGGGAAGATAGAATTGAAGCTTTTAAACTGTTCTTGTAGAATAAATACAATTTTTTAGCTTCATGCTTCCATTCTTGCATCCCCTATCTACTCCTTTTTTTTTCTTTTGTCTTTCTAGATGCAATCTGGCACTTTGATACCAGTTTTTAGAATAGTTTACATATTACATCTTTTTTTACATGTTGAAAATTGCATCTCATACTATTTAGAAAACGTTTAAAAATGTTTCATATGTAAATGGTTCCAAAGCTTACCCACAAGTCATTTTATATCACAAGCCTCTCATTTAGGGGTTCTTAATTTGTATTTAGTTTCCATTTGGCTGAAGCCAACAGGGAAGGCAGAAGGAACATGTGTGGCTAAAATACATGAGGAAGCATCTTAGTTTTCATCTTACATGGTAAACAACTTCTCTGACTACATTCTTGGGATGCATTTTTCCTTCCAGAATTGGTGAGCTATTTTATTGCTTACTGCTCTCCTCTCAAGAAGATTCCTTTGATCAGCATGACTTTTGTTCTTTTGTAAGATTTGCTTGTTTTTACATGAAAACATGTTTTATCTAAACCTGGATGGATCTGGACATGGTTGTCATTTTTTTTTATCTGACTCTCAAGGAAACCTTTTAATACATATGTCCAGCTCAAAAAATATTTGATTATGCATTTGAGGTGTTAATCTCAGTTCTAGTCTCTTCCTGAAGAATTTCTATAGTTCTTAGAAATTTCTATAACTCGTTCTCTTTCTGCCATTAGTAATCTTCATTTTCTTCTGCTTTATCACTTTTCTTCCTTATTCATTCTGGAAAAGCACTTCATTTTAATTCTTTACTTCGCTGATTGGCTTTTTCTCAATAGGAATTCTTTGCTGATATCAAAGTCAATTTAAACTGTTACTGCCTTTTCAGTTCCTTACAATGTTTCCTATGTTGTCTCCCTCAATTATACGACCTTTTTGTCTTGGCCTGCGCCATCCCATGGCTTCCCATCTTCTTCCAGGGAGAAATCACAATGGGCATGCCCTCTTCTGCCTCTATCTCCTCTGCAGTTTTCTAAATCTTCCTTCTGGTTTGTAAATTAAAGCATTTTCAGTGGTATGCTATTTTCTGCACATCTTCAGGATGATGCTCCTGTTCCTTATGTTGTAGTTTGTTTTATTCAGAGGCTCTATATTGCCTCCATTCCCACGGGCGAAAAGACCCATGCAGATGCCATGCTGCTCTCCGATGCCCTCTGTCCCCATGGGCACTGAGTGAATAGCTGTCTCACACCTGTACCTCCATGTTTCCTTCAGGTGTCACTCTGAGTAGATGTAATTCATGAAGGACAACTCTGCATGGCTACTCGTGTCTCCCTATACTTTCACATCTCTTGGCTCTATTCTACTTGTGGTTGTTGTATTTAGGAGACTGGAGCCTCTCACTAATTTGTGTATATATGTACATATGTACATATATTTATGTGCATATATATATATGTATATATATATATACACACATATATATATCCATATAAATAAGTGTGTGTGCATATGTATATATTTGTATTTATGTGCATGTGTCCATATATATGTATTTGTGTATATGTCTATAAATGTGCATTATTTGTGCATATATGTGTGCATGTGTGTATATGTATATATATCTGTATCTGTATCTATATGCATGTGTGGACTGAAGAACAGACTGACTCAAAAACAGCACCCACAAAGAAAAAAAGTGGGAGTGTTTGTCTTCCCAGTTGCTACTAATATTTATGTTCTAAACACAAATATGGGTCCGAAGATAAAGTACCTTCTAGGGAACTTGTACTACCTGTGTGTGCATTGTGGGGCGGGGGAGTCTTTATTTCCAATGGCATAACATACAGTAGCTTTATCTGTGTCCTTTAATGTAGTTTCACAAACCTTTCAAGGTTTGAAAATTCCCCTAAGAATTTGGTTGGAGATTGTCATCCCTAGTTTTTTATAGTAAAATAACTCCTCATCCCTTGTTTTATCTTAGATATTTTTGTAGATAGTTAAGAGAAGGTAAGTAAGATGCTATCTGAAAATAAGACGTCTCTTTTTATATCTCCCATTCCAGATATTTACAACTTTAAAGATAAAAGCTATCTGATATATAACTGGATTCCTCATGCCTCTGAGACTCTCCATTTTATCAACATGAACCATGATGCCCAGAGGAGACGAATGGTGTGCCCAAGGTCCCAGACCATAGCTCAGTGTCCTGACTTTAATAATGGTAAGACCCTACATGGTCCTGGAGAGAAAATGGTAATGATAGCTATTTAAAAAAGCTACCAAGTCTGTGTGTACTTTTGCTTTACCAACCCGCAGGGAAAAGGAGGAGTGCCTCTCATTATTCTTGAAGCACTGGCCTGTCACTAACAATAGCCCGTTCCCATTTCTTATCCTCTGGAATGAACAAAAACCCACAAAGTAGGGAGACTGACTTCATACACATAGGGGAAAATGACCTTCCAATAGTCTGTGTACAAGACTAAAGAGGTATGGCACCTCTACCGAGTCTTTGAAAGTCACACGCATACTGAATTTCTCTTTTTATTTTCCCAACTGCTTACAGCTAAAGACAGCCTAGAGACAGACCAAAGGATTTGCAATTCATGCAATGGCCAGACACTTTTCCTTCCAACTAGAAGCCAGGAACAGCCCCCAAAGCCAATTTTGCAAAGCGTCAGATTCTTTCTGAGTATTCCATGGATTTCATTATGCATTTAAAAAAATGTAGCCCTGAAGCTAACAAGATAGGCACTGAAAACATGTTCCTTTTGAATTGGTTCTATAATACTGGCTGTTAATGAAGCTTGGAAAAATACAGCCAGAAAGAGCACTTTGCAGATTCCAAATTCGCCTGTGCTATCTTAAAGCAAAAGTCACTCTAAAGTCAAGAGATGTCCCAGGCTTCAGCTGTTACAGTCCCAGGCATAGACAGTGCATTCAGCTCTGTGAGATGCAGCTGTGATTATTTCCCCAACACTCCCATCCTTTCACTTAGGGTGACATTCATTTTCATTCTGCTCCCACATCTCTCCCCGCCCCCTCACAATCCATCGGCCTGGGGTAATAGGGTGGCACCTGTGACTCAGGCCCAAGCCATAGTTCTTAATCTCACTCCCTAGCCACACTTACTGGCCCACAGTGGACATGCATTGCCACTTAGGTCCGTGAGGCCGGTGAGGAGCTTTGCCGGGTGCTTCTGGGAAAGAAGCTTCTGTGTTTCCTGAAAGAGCAGCAAAAGCAAGCTTCACCCCTCACAGACCATGAATGAGGAGGAGAGAGAAAAAGGGAGTATTTTATTATCCTCAGTTTCTATGCAAGACTTCTCAGGGAAATGATGAGGGAACTAATAATAAAGATTAATTGCCAATCAAGTGAGAAGGCCTGTGTTTTAGAGAAAATTTCTTCAGGATTAAACATGGCATTCTAGAGACCTCTGCAAAGGGAACAGCAGCGCCTGCAGCAAGAGAATGGGGCTCAGTGCATGGCAAAGCCATCCTTCTCAGGAAGAGAAATCCAGGAAATACCAGGAGGTTTAAAAAATAATAGCTATTCTTTTTGACATTTAGCTGATCAATGTAATTTGAACTGTCATTCAAATAGACTAAAAACGTCTAGGTAACTTTATGAGAAGTAGTGGGCTTATGAGAACATATGGAAATTGTATTTCTTTTTTTTTTTATTTTATTTGGTGGTTTCCATCAAAACAAAAGCAATGCTATTCTACTATACTTTTTCATTGCATTTTCCAAACATGAAACATGGGTTGCCAAGGTAATCAGTGACTTCCATGATAAAAGTCATAAATCAAAGGAAAGAGTAATACTTTTAGAATCATGCCAGTTGATTTAGCATTACCAGGGAAGGCTAGACATGTAGGTAACCTAAAATCTGATGTGTAGCTGAGACCGGTTTGGCTCAATGGATAGAGCGTCGGCTTGAGGACTGAAGGGTCCCGGGTTCGATTCCAGTCAAGGGCATGTACCTTGGTTGCGGGCATACCCCCAGTAGGGGGTGTGCAAGAGGCAGCTGATGGATGACTCTCTCTCATCGATCTTTCTAATTCTCTATGTCTCTCCCTTCCTCTCTGTACAAAATCAATAAAATATATTAAAAATAAATAAATAAATACATACATACATAAATACATACATAATACATAAAATCTGATGTGTAGGGGTCATCAGAAAACAAGTTACTCTTTGCATAAAAAAGCTACTTATGCAATTAACTAAAATTAATTATGCTTGTATAAATTATATAAACAGCTCAGAGATCGATTTTTGACTAATTAAGCTTTAATTTAGTTTAGAAAACTAAACCATATAAGCTTTTATGAGCAACCCCTACTCACCCATTGAAAGGAAAGAGGTAAAATCATAGCTTTTGGGAAGCATCTGGAGAAATAAACAATTTAGGAAGGCTGCACAGACAGAAATTATAGTCAATTATCTAAAATGTAAAGCCATATTTTGAGGTTATGCTGTCCTTCATTTTCTCAAGAGTACCCCTTAATTAAATGCAAATAATCAGAAATAGCAATTAATAGATTGCCATAATTCCCTGATTAGATAATGGGACCCATTTACAATACTTTCAGGTTGCTTTGGACTCTGAAAAATTAAATGGAGTGTCTATTCATAAATTTCTCTCCAGTGTATTTGTTAGTGAACGTTTTCTACAATGGCGCTATCTCAGAGGCCAGTCCTAAGACTGGCAGCCATCGTGCCATCAGCACTATTTCTAGGACATCCAACCTTCCTTAATAAATAGGGATGCAGACTTTGCATAGACCAGCTACAGGCACAGGGCTGTCAACATATATAAGTATCACACCATACAAATAAAAAACAAGTCATTCACAGTCAACTAGCCTCTCATAAATGGCATAGTGCACAGCGGAGTGCCAAGTATAAATGCATTATTCCTTCATTCCCTCTTAGTGAGGGTGCACTCTCCTGTAGTAAAAACTGAATGGCAAGTCCCTCTTCTCACCATTGTACAGAGACTACCTACTCCATGCTTTCGCCCCATCAGGGCATATGAACTTGCCTCTCCTTTGACCTGGAATCTCCCTCAGCTCATTGCTTGTTGTCTCTCACTCATTCTTCTGGCTTTTACTAAAATTCACCTCTCCAGAGATGCCTATGCTGATCTGTGTTTAAAGCAAGCTATGGTCACATCTTTGTACTTCCTTCAGAGGCCATGCCATAGTATATAACTGTACTGCTTTTTTTTTTTTTTTTAATAGTTTGTTTGTTTATAGACAGTCTCATTCACTAGAATGGCTATACTTAGCTTCCTCTGTTTTACATGGTTCTAAGTTGAATCAGCAATAATGTGTATCTATCAAATATCATAGTGACTGCAATTTTGAGAGCAGGAATGATTTTTTTTCCAGCCACACCCACATGACATATGCTTTTAAGACTCCATTAGTCATTCCTTTAAAAGGGAGCTTATGACTCTAGGCTGAATTTTAGCAACTGAATAATCTCTTTGTAAGGCAACTCTCCAAATGTTCAAGTTGACAATAATAATCACAAGCATTTTCTGGGTTATCTCTAATCTTCAGCAAATGAGTGAGCAAGGCTCGAAAAAGTGGTTACTTTGCCAATATCACCTGGCTCCTCAGTAGCAGAGCTGAGCGTGAACCCAGCCTATGGTCTATAAAGTACCTTAAAGCACCCTGCCCCTCTATAACATCTCATTTTATCACATATTAGACTTCTTTCAAAGCATCAGTTGAACCAAGGCTGCAGAATAACTCTGAACAATGAGTGTGATGGCAAATGAGCCAAGAAGCTGGGCAGTCTGCACTGGGAGGATTTGTTGTAACATAAGTAAGTCTGCTGGTTGTGAGGCCTCTTCATCTCTCTAAGTTCAATAAAGGATTCACACCATATGAGAGAGGGGTTCATTATAAAACACAAAGACAACGTCTCAATAAATGGGGTGGGAGCCATACCACCTGGTGGGAATATATGGGCATTTAAAAAGTGCTGGGAATCAGTGCATCTTGGGGATCCTCCAGATCCTCAGATTCTTCATGTGCCCTGTGGTTGACTATTTGAACTGTCCTAATAATGTCACAAGCATGAGGACTTGGGGCTCTGAGGAATAAAGACTGTGATGTCTCAGCCTGCGGAGTATCATGGGAGGATGATGGCACAGTAGTTAGGAGTTCTGGGTTCAGCTAGGCTTCACATCCCAGCTCTGTCACTCACTGCAACCCTGGGAAAGTGACTGGACCTCTCTTCTAAGCCTCAGTTTCCCCATCGGGAGAAAGGGGATAAATATAGGATCCATCTCCTAGGACTCCTATAGGGATGGAATAATATAGCCAATGCTCAGTGCTTAGTAGCATGCCTGGCACAGAATAAACTCTCAATACATGTCATCCTACTAATGACAATCATCTATTTTCAAATCCTGCAGTTAATGTACCTGAAAGTGGCCAAATACTGTTTTGTGCCAATGAAGAATGCAAAATACTTATTATAAACAAGCTTCCTTTTTCTAATGCAGAAAGTATTTGTAGTAACTGTGGGGAATTACAATATGTATTATCCTTATAGGTGGAGTTCCCAATCCAACCAAATGTAACCAAACGGTCCTTAAAGAAAGCAACCATCATGACACAATCTTACTGCTTTTCTACTTAGGGTTTTCTTTTTACCTTTTTTATTTTATTTTTTGAATCCAATGAGTGTCACATAAATACATTCTCCTTGCAAAATGGTTGACAGAATGTGGTAACAAGGCAAAGTCATGCTTCACTGGCCTTTCCCACCTGACTCACCACCCTCACCCCCCAAAACGTCTAACTGCACCCCCTGAGGAAATTTTCAGATTTCCTAGGGATCCACAGACAGTGTTCTTTAGATTGCCATCATCTCTTTTTCCTTTGTGTTCCTTTGTTCCATTTCACTTTGGTATCTGTGCAATGATTTTGTCATGAAAGCCCCCCTCTTTGTGCCAAACCACTCCTTCATACATTCCTACAGCACCCACTTACCATAGTGGCATTTTTATATTTGTTTCATCATATGATTACTTCCTGTCTCCCCCATTATACAGCAAGCTCCATGAGGAAGGGACTGCATTTACTTCTGCTCACTATTGTACTTCCAACACCTGGCACCGTACTTGGCTCACAGGAAGAGCTCAATAGACATTTGTAGTAAATGACTGTAATTCATTCATTAGGCTGTCACCAGATAGTAACTAGAGTAACAAAAGGTTGAAGAGTGGAGAATTTCATTTGGAACCATTCACCTGGACCAGAAAATTATTTTTCAAAGAAAAACGACAAAAGTCGGAAAGAAGCACAGGGCTCTACGCCAGTGAATAAACAAGGCACAGATAATCCCAGCCCTCATGAAACTCTCCTTGCCAAGAAACACAATGCAGGTTTCAGTGGAGAACATCAGAAATTTCTTATGTGAACTATAAAGCAATCATTTCTAAAACAACAACCAATTACATGTGGCATTAAGATGGTTTGACTCAGTGAGAGGCTAAGGGATCCAAATGATTATTTCTCTCTATCTTTGGATTTTAGTGAAAGTATTTCCTTTTTTAAAATTTTGGAATTAAGAAATTTGTTAGAGAAAGAAAACAAGCTTGCATAACATGGCTGATTACAGTCTTGTGCATAAATAGTGGAAACTCCCTGATATTGGCCAACCTAAATTTGATGGCCAGATAAGAAGGTGCTGCGTCTTTTACCATATATTAAATAAACACTCGTTTCCTGACTTACTTGAGTCTGCCAAATGAAACTGTTGTCAAGGTCTACTGCTCTTGTTCAGTCCTATTTATTCTAAAGTTGGGAGGTTGACGGTAGTACTTATTGGGCATGAAACTTTAAGCAGATCACTGAGCCTCAGCTGCTCCTTCAATCAAAAGGGTGAAATTAAATGATCCCAGACATGTCTTTCCCATTGGGATGTTTGTAAAGAATCACACAGAATGCAGTAGATGTGAACAGGTTTTCTAAGGTGCAGAGAACCTTTACAAGCACAACAATGCTATGAGGAAAGAATAGAGTTCTGTGGGTTTTTATTATTATTATTATTATTATTATTATTATTATTTTTATTTTATTTTTTTTATTTTGTTTCTTGGAATACAGCAAGGACCAAAAAATGCCTATTGTGATAAAATGATGATTACGTCGACGTGGTGACAATGACTTCATGGAACTTTTTATTGCTAGTGTTTGAGGGGAGAACTGCACATCAATGCTCCATCGGAAGCATCTGCTCATACTGTGTACTTGGTAAGTGGGTATTAAATGGCTCCATATTCTATGGTAGTAATTCCTTCTGAAAAAGGCTTAAACTGGCATTAGCTTCTTTCTGTACTCATTCTTTAACAATAAACTTTTACTTACAAAACATCTACTATTAGAAAATCAAGTTTTAAGAGGTGGTAAGTTTTCCACATAATAAAGGTTATTGATAATTAAAAGCTAACCCAAATTCATAATTTTATCTGCATAAACATTATAGTTTCCATGAAACAGAAAGGCTGTGCTCCTACCTGAGAGCTTCTTTCTGTTCATCTATCAAAGCAACAAGTAGACCATTCACCCTGGCTTGGTAAAGGCAGAAAAGTAATTCAAAAGGCAATCAAACCATGATTTTTATAACACAGGTGCCAGTTATGTAGTTAGTATGGCTCCTTAAAGTATTCATAAGACTAAAATTGCTTGAGGGTTCACTAGTACTGAAGTAGTTTTAAAATGCCCATTCCTTAGGACTCCTGGTTACACCCTGATGATCACTGCCATGGAACGTTACTCAATAAATGGATGACTAATTATGACATAATTATTTCATTGTTTTTGACAGTAATCATCTTCAGAGCAAGTCAAGAGCATAAATATTCAAGTTAGACACATCTGGATCTGGATCCTGATTCTTATTAGCTGGAGAAGTTGGGAAGTTTAAGCAAGTTCTCTTCACTTCAGTTTCCTCAAAGATAAGGGGGAGATAATAGTACACATCCCCTCGCAGGGTCATTGAGGAATATGAGAGAGAACACAGGGACTTAGCATTATGCTCAATACAAGGCATAGCGTTTGTATGGTTAATAGCATTTCTTGTTACTACCATGGTACATTGTACTTTCCAAAGATTACTGCAACACTATTTCTGTATTATTTCCCCGAGGCTTCCCTAACAAATTACTACAAAATTGATGGCATAAAACAACAGAAATTTATTCTCTCAGAGTTCTGCAAACCAGAGGTCTGAAATTAAGGTGTCAGTGAGGCCACACTTCCTTGGAAGCTCTGGAGGAGAAGCTGGCATTGCTTGGGTGTAAAATTCTCCAATGCCCACCTCTATGGTCACACTGCCTGCCTCTCCTCTGTCAAATCTTCCTCTGCCTGACTCAGAAAAACAGTTGTCATTGGACTTAGGGCCCAACTAGATAATGCAGGATGATTTCCTCACCTCAAGATCCTAAATTTAGATAAGGCATGTATGGCAACATGCACAGGTACCAGGGATTAAGAGGATTAAAGCCAAGGATTTATCTTTTAGGGGACCACCATTTGACCCACTATCATTTCCCATCCTACATTCTTTCTTTTTAAAATAAATTTTTATTGATTTTTAGAGAGAGTGGAAGGGAAAGGGAAAGAGAGAAACATTAATGTGTAATCAGTTGCCTCCTGCACACCCCCTACCAGGAATCAAGCCCAAAACCCTAGAGTGTGCTCTTACCAGGAATCAAACTGGCACCCTTTCCATGCATGGGACAATGCCAACCCACTGAGCTACACTGGCCATTGCCCATCCTATATTCTTCTCTAGAAACTTAAATGTCCCCGTGCACAGGTGAAGTTTAAGTGCCATCCTTGTGAATCCAGTCAGGATTCTGTGTCTGCCTCGACCAGCAGAGTAAAATGGAAATGAGGCCACCTGACTTCTGAGTCTGGGTCATAACAGCATCATGTATGTCCACCACTTAAGTGCAACACATTCTGGAGCCTAGCTACCATGCAGCTAGGAAGCCCAAATTGGCCCATGGAGGGGTCATGTGTAGGTGTTCCGTCTTGCTGAGGTCCCAGCTCACGGCCAGCATCAACCACCCACACAAGTAAGTAAAAACACCTCAAGAAGACTCCAGTTCCTGATGTTGAGACAACTTCAGACTTGGAGTCACCACAGCTCAAGGGCTAGAGAGACCTCAGGGGACTCAAAGAAGCCCATTGAGTTCTACCCAGATTGGAGATTCCTAAGCAAAAGAAATTACTGCTGTTCTACTAAGCCACTGATTTTTGGGGTGGTTTGTTGTGTAGCACTAGATAATGAAATGGGTTATTCATTAAATAACTGAATAGATAAAAATTTAAAAAGGCACAATCAGATGTATTTTCTGGCATTTAGCATCTTGGATTTTTGTCTAATTAAATATAGTGCAAGCAAACAAACATACACAAATAAACTTCTAGAGAAAAATGTGATTCAATCTCTCTTACTCCAAACTGAAGAATATGGAAAGATGAAACAATTAGACCGAGAAACTATTTGAGCTGTTCCAAACTGCATATGTTACATATCGGTAGAATCAGACTCAGAAATGGTCCCTGGCCCTCCTCCCCGTCAGTACAACTCTTCACATCACAAAATACCACCTTGCTCCTCACGGGCAAGACGAAAAATCATTCATAGTTTCACATATGTTATTTGGACCATCTGTTCATCAGATGATAAGAAACTTTATTCTCCTCTTTCTGTTAAATTATTTTGGTTGCTTTCCTACCTTAATCCCATGGTTCCGGGGCTTAAAAACTGTCTGGAGCACAGATAGGAAAGGCAGAAATTGAAATATGAAGAGGTATGAAAAACATCTTTGTTCAAGAGCATAGCACACCCTCTAAGCCCTAGCTAAGAGATGGGCCAGGAGAGTCTAGACCTGCCTGATAACCGACAACTTGGTGCAATGATGGAAATGTGTTGTGTCTGCTAAGATAGCTGCTGGATGTGTGTGATGTGGTTGGTGTCACAGAGGCACCACGTTTTTACATTATTCTCTTTCAATTTCATATTGGACAGTGCAGTTCTAGACCAAGTAATTACAAAGCCAACTTGACTTAGAAATCCTAACTAATGATTCTCAGGCCAGCCAACTGACCTGAAACCTCCTCTTATTTTCTGGGTTTCTTTCTACAGCCTGCATAATCCCCCAGCTGCTGGGGAAGGGCTGGCTCTCATGATAATGTGATCTTTGGGATTTGAAAATTCTCTCCTATGACAGCTTAATGCCTCAGAGGAAACAGATCCCCAAAACGTGGTCACAACTTCCAATTTCTGAGAGTTGTTCAGAGTTCACAGCCACAGCATGACCGATTAGACCTTAAAATTCCATGAGAGAGTGGCTATGTGTGATGCATGAAGACAGCAGTACTTCCAGGGAGATTTTCTGACATGCTTTATTTTTCTCAATTCTAGATGCATAAAAAGAATTCTGAGTGCATGAAGACTGTAATAGTGGCAAAGGTCAGGAATATGATCCAGATGACAGGCTGGGTTGCACAGTAATTTGTTTATAATTGGATCTTCAGCTTCCCAGGGTGACCTCTCATGAGTACAATTTGCATCCTGTTTGACTTGACCAGTGTCAGCTCCCTTCCTCTCCCCACCCCTGCCTCCTTATTGTCTCTCCAGGGCCCGGGGCTCTCAATACTGGAACCACAGTGTCTGAGGCTCTGTGACCAAGTTTAAATCACCACTCTCAGGCTACAATCATGGTGCTGTCTTTGCTCTAAACACCCTCACAAGGCCTTATCCATCCTTCCAGACTCAAATTAAGAAGTCTTCCAGGTCTGGCTAATTTCTTCTTCATACTCCCTTAAAATATTTGTCATTTTTTGGAACACATTAAAATTACACATGTATTTATTTTCTTCCTAACAATTATGATCTATCAAAGAATACGATTTTATTTATTATTATAATTTTTAGTGTCCATACCAAACACAGAGTATTGCACAAATAGTGTGCTTAAGAAATACTGACTGAATTGAAGCAAATTTGCCCAATAGATTATATGTGTGTGGCAAGCATGGTGTACAGCATTTTGCAGCAATGACAGTGACCAAAATCATCCTTAATGATTTGCATTCATGCAAAGGCATAAAACACAGTGAGTTTCAAACCAAACTGGACATTGCAGAGCGCTATCCCAGGACTGCTCATGGAACAGAATAATTTTCTCTTTTGTTTTTCTGCAATTTTCATGATGCCTTAAAAAAATACCATTGTGGTGATTTTCCATGTTCATGAATATGAGTTAATGGATGAGAAGCAACCACAGAAGTCAAAGCGCTGAGGGTTGGAACCATGATGTTCTCAATATGGGAGGCCTTGTTATGCTCCCAAGTGAAGCTGGCATCTGGGCCAAAGTGGATGCTACCTTCACATACAATATATTCATTAACTGCATCAAACAAAAAGTACAATTAAAGCCAATAATATCATTTTCTCTCATTAACTAAGCAAATTTGTATTAAAGAAGATGATGTCTCCTGCTTCTATGCTATTTCACACTCTACTATTGTCTTTCTTTTCTCATGTCAGTAACATGTAGCATGTAGTTGATACACAGGATGGAGTATCTATATTAAAAATCCTTTTCATAATTAAATTCAAGCACTCATCTCATTTATGACCCACCTACCCCAATAAATCCACTAATACATCATTTTAAGAGCACTATAAAGCTCTATGTGTCCATCTTCACAAGTATTGATGTAAAGTGACTGACTTTTCATATTTTTTTGTCACTCGTTTATTCAATAAACACTCTAAGTATCTGCTGTGTGCTAATAAGCAAGGTGCTTAAAGCTGTGGATTCAACGGTAAATAGTATAAGGTGATTGTCTTCTGGAACTCACATATGACTAGGAGAAGCTGCCAGGCAAAGAAATGCAGTACTACATGCAGCCAGCTCCTCGTCCCACTACCACTGCATGGCACCAGGTTCAGCAAAACACAAAATGCCAGCTAAACTGGGGGCACTTTGAAGACTAAATGAGAAGAGAAAAGCTTAAAAAGGACAATGTTTATAAAAAATCAAATGTGGACACTATTTGCGAGGGAGTCTGTGGATACTACTTGCAAATGACCTCTTTCCTGGGAGGAAAGTCCTGGCTGGGAGCTCAAAGAGCAGGACTCTCAGAATCACATGGCTTCATCCTCCTAGGCTGCAGCTAATGGCCTCTCACTGGGTCTGTGGTTAGTCGAGCAAGCTACACTGTGATGTGGGCAATGCACCTGGGTAGCAGGAGACTGGGACCACGAGAGGTGAGAGCTGAAATGGAAAGGTCATCTTTCAGGGAAGGTCAAAGGCAGCTAGATGCATGCTGCCGTTGAAAGGAAGAAGAAAACCTAAGTAAACACAGGGAGCTCATTGATAGGACAGCAAGGGTATAGGTGACCTGGCCTTCAAGCAGAAAAGAATGTTCCAGGGCAAGATTAATGCCCTGTGGTCTAGGAAAGCCAGAGGGTGGATATCCCCAAGGAGCCTTGGTTCCTGACATGCTCCAGGTCCCAGGCTTCCATGTCCTATGCTCCCATGACAGCCCTCTCCCCTGCCTTGGCATGGGCACTCTCACTCCCCTCTACTTGAGTTAGTTTGACAGGTCACAATACCTTGAGCCTTCCCCAAACAGACACTGAGTAACTGTCTGGAGCTGCGGAACACACTGGTCATTCCCTCTGGCTTTTACTGCTTTACAATGTGTCTAATTTACAAGTATTAGAATGCCTTCCTCTGACCCTCAGCGGATCTTCATCTCACTGCAGGGTAAATAAATCATGTCTTTGACACTGCACTGAACAAATCCAATTTGTCTTCATGAAAAATCACCCTTGGAAAACGGGCAGTGTTGTGTCCTGATCAAGAGCCTGGGCTCTGGGGTCAGACTCTCTGTGACCGGATCCCCATTTCATGGCTCCTGCAGCATGACCTTGGGTGAGTGGCTGCACTTCTCAAAGCCTCTGCTTCCCCATCTGTAAAATGGTGTGTGCCCGGTTGGGGTTTTATGAGGGTTATATGGAAAATTATAAAGTAAGTTCTATAGAAGCTTTTCTTAAACAAGTGGACGTTCAGTTTTTACATAACCACCAGTTCAATGGTTTAAATTTTGACATTCTGATGAAGAAAAAAGGAATAGAAGTTAGGGAATCTATGAAATACAGGTATAGACTGCTACACTTTACTGAGGAACTACCATGTGCTCGACACTGACCAGATACTTGACATCCATTATTTGATGTGTGGTCTGCACAAAGGCAACTGACAACACACGGGAAGCCACCCGAACACCAGGCACTAGGTTGGGGCTACAAAGTGAAGAGAACACAATGCCTGCTCCTGAGAAGTTCCTAGGATGGTTGAGGTGCTGACTCCGGGTCAGGCAACCTTGCTATCTATCTACTTTGCTTCAATCCTGGGCAAAATGAGGATTTCCAATGAGGTGACTGCTCAGGTTCCTATTTCATCTAAAACAAATGATTTCACACCCATTGGGCTAAAAGATCAGGCCAATTATTGATAGTTCCCACGCCTTTCAAGTTTTGCCACTTATTAACCACTTGTACTAAATGATATGGATGATCAATATTATAGTATTTGGGGAGGTCTTTGAGGTCAAGTTTTTTGGACTGGGCGGCCAGAATGTATTGGCAGAAGCAGAAACCCTTCACAGAGTGAGCTCTCATTCTGTCAAGGCAGAGCCCCAAGACAAAACCAGAGTGTTCTAACAGGAAGATG